>NC_142649.1:215295000-215920000 GCF_055504915.1 Nelumbo nucifera | reverse complement strand
GCTGTATGTTTTAGCTCTCCGTTCAACCTCACCCTCAAGAGAATAAGGGGGGAAAAACAAAGAAAGAGGATTATGGAAACCGACTTTTGGAAGGTAAGAGTAGATTGGTCAATATCGTTATCCTAAATGCTACAAAATCATAATTTAAAGACTACGATACCTTAAAAAAAATAATAATTTAAAAACTATGATGATAACCGTTCAGCCATCTTGTACTTGGCATGACTTCGTGGTAAGATAATTTCTCTTTTTTCTTTTCTTTTGTTCTTGTTAAAATCAAGGAAAATAAATGGTTTTCGTTGAAAATGATATAGGAAAACAATTCATATAAATAGTATACATGTGGCACATGCTAGTATTTTTAATATTAACTTGTAGATAATTTCTCTTCTTAGTGGATCAATAAATGTAATTGATTATTGAAATTTATAAATTTATATACATCAAGACAAATTATATTGGCTTTCTGATATTTGCACTATTGGAAAATCTTATGCATCCATGCATTTGTAATTCCATAGATAGTATCCGGAGTTTCAGTTCATATCAACTTGTTTCATTTTTTTTTTCTCTCAACAAAAAAAATCAAATCATTTCTTTTAGACTTATATTTTAAAACTTAATAGCTTTTGATTACATAGTTTTGATACTTAGTATTTTGTTAATCTCAATTTTCATTTGTTTTTGTGGAAAAGTACAGACAGGCACAATGCAGATTTCTGAATTCCACTTCAGATCTATAAACATTCAAAATGTCAAAAAACCCCTGACGAAGGAGAATTTGGCCCGACCTCATGACAGGGAGACACGTGGACGTGACTCAGCGTGAGCGACAACTTGATGTAATCAGATCGGCATGTGGACATGACTCAACACGGGTGATAACTCAGCATAAATCAGTTCGCTATAAAGCGAGCTGGGGTATGCCAAGTACCCTGAACTAAAGTCACTTCGGGCTAAGATTGTCCCGATACCAGATCACAACCAGATTAATGGAACCAGCATACCCTGAACTAAAGTCACTTTGGGCTAAGATTGTCCCGATACCAGATCACAACCAGACTAATGGAACCAAGTTTGTTACAAATCTAGCCTGGACAGATGAATCACCCCGGTCCAAGGGCACTTCGGCATTCATGTCAGGGGCGGACCTGAGCACGAGCTCGAGAAGCTCACTACCAATTAGCTCGCTATCAAGCAGTCCGGTATCCTACAGGCAGCTCGTCTAACTTTTAGACCTCCGCATGGCAACCTCGAGGAACACACCTCCGTACTCTGTATCCCGCAGGATCGTACTTTATAACGGTAACATTAGTTCACTAACTCCCCGTTCTGACGGGAAGTGACAGTATTACCATTTGATGGCGTTTCATCCACCTAACACGCAACAGGTCCCATCGCAGTAGGTATCCAGTGACCGTTCCACCAACACACCTAGGCCATAGTATATAAAGACTCTGCCCCCCTAGGGGCGAAGGTACGTTCTATTATTATTGTTGTGTGTAATCTTCGCTCTCTAGCTCTCTCATTGTTATCATCTTCAAGCTCTCTATTATCACCGTGCTCTAACTTAGCCATCGAAGTATCCTCACCGGGTGAGCCACCCTGGGATCTCTGACTCATTTTTTTTCAGGAACCCAGTTCTCATCGTTGCTGGTAGCCAGGTCATATCCATCAGGGAGTAGCCGGATTACGCCACATCAATTGGTGCCGTATGTGGGAAACTTGTCACTAAAAGCCTTCTTATCTCCATTCCAAAAACCTAAAAAACTCAAAACCAAACCCATGGCTTCTTCCAGCAACGCCGGACAGCACAAAGAAGCAAACATCTCCGGGGGGCAACTTCAGTTCCCAACCGTCTGTATAGGCCAATTCACCATACTGCTCCCCGCGGGTGGGATCCTAGTACCTGCTATACCTCAACCAATTGAGCCTGTGAACGCCCCACTCCTCCTTGTAGTGGGTGCAACCTCTGTTGAACCGTCCATAGTTCCCCCTGGAGTAGGACACAAAGCCAACTAAGCGACCTGGTATATTGCGTGCAGGCTATTCAAGCCCAAATGCAACAGGTCCAATAGTTCCAACGGTACAAACAACAAGTTCTGCACCACATGTACCAGTAGCAGTTCCCACTACTGTAGCTGAACCAACAACCTACCCCACCTCAGTGTCCAATCACCCCGAGCAAGCCTCGCCGCCAAAGTAGTCGCCTTGGTCGGGGAGAGACCTCCCAGGTCTCGTCTCGCGGCAGGAGAGAAAGACAAGTCCCTCCCATTTCTCAACAACTAAGCAGGTCGAGAGATACTCGGCCCACCAGAATCAGTCCACCTCGACCTTCACGACCTAAAGGCATTCTCGCAGGAAACCGGTTCGAGGTCTTAGCTGAGGACTCCAGGCAAGACATCTCAGTCCGTAGTAGTCGGTAGTCCGAATCACTCTCGACCAAAGCACCATTTGATAGTGTGGAGGTCAGCAGCACTGCTGCGGAACTAGTTGAGCAGCGGCAAAGGAGGCATGCTGGAGCACCCCAGGCGGTAAATCCCGGCCAGTTCGTGCGATCTAGCCGACCTGAGCAGCCTAAAGGTAAAATGGAGGTAAGCTTGGGAGTCACAAAAACCGCTCCCCTCCTCTCTGTACCCTCTCCACTATCCCATGTGCTCCTGGCCTCCCCGATGCTAGCGAACTTCAGGGTCCCCCCCCCCTGGACAAGTATAATGGGTCTTTCGACCCAAATGACCACATAGATTCTTTTTAGTCCCAGATGCATCTCGTTGGGGCTGACGAAACCTGCATCTGCGTTGCCTTCTCCACAACCTTCAAAGGGGTAGCCCGCACTTGGTATAGAAACATTGCGCCCGGGACAATTAAAAGTTGGGCGCAGCTCGTACAGTTGTTCAGCTCGCACTTCATCACTAGTAAAAAGTGCCCAATGTCACAAGAAAGCCTTTTTAGTATAGTCCAGAGGGAAGGAGAGTTGATCCGAAGCTACATCAAACGTTTCAACGACACTTGCCTACTAATCCCGGATTTAGACCCGACCGTGAGACTCGCGACAGCAAAAAAGGGGATCATTCACTGAGAATTCAAATGGCATGTGGTGGCGAACAAACCCAAAGACATCACAGAATTCTTGAAGCTCGCCAATCAATTCACTAAGAATTCAAGTGTTTCCTTATCTTTCCAATGCATCTTGAATCATCTCAATTGAAGTTCGGATGGGAGAGTTATGCCCAGATTACTACGCGGTGCCAAAACTGTGCAAAATTACCCAATTAGCCTTGTTTTTCTCCTGACGCCTTCTTTCATGCCCTAAACCGAAATACAAGCATAATGAGTCCAATTAAGTACTAATTAAGTATAAAAGACTAAATTTTTAGGGATAAAAATATGATAATTTTTATTCTTATCAAATCCCCCCATAATTTTTAGGGAAAACCTCTCTTTTTATTTTCTCTTTTTTTTCTTTTTATTGGGAGTGAATGCATTTTATGCTCCGTCTCACTTTTGGATCACTCGGCTAATAGGTGCATTTTATGCTCCATCCTACTGTTGAATTTGCTGGCTAGTAGGTGCATTTTATGCTCCATCCTACTATTGAATTACTTGGTTGATAGGTGCATTTTATGCTCCATCCTACCAATTGTAGTAATGGTAAAGCAACTACCCCATTTACTTAAACCTGAATTTAGGACTAGCTTAACTGGAAATGGTTTCAGATAAGTCATGTACTCCTTGATCGTACCTCATTACTAGGTTCACAAGAATTTTCTTAGAACATTGTTTCAATTGATTTCAAAAGAGTTGAGGTTTTGATTTTTTTTTTTTGAACTAAAATAAAATCCTATTCTCCCCTCCCCCCCCCCACACTTAGTCTACGTATTGTCTTCAATGCAAGGTAAAAAGAAAATGTGAAAATAACATAACTATAAAAACAAGAAGAGAAAAAAAAAAAAAGAAAAACAAACTTCCCTGTTTTTAATCATAAACCAGATCCTCCAGGTCTTGTAGAGTTGCAACTTCCGATGTTTTCCCCTCTCATCCATCATGGGTGGGTTTAAATATGGAATAGGGGCCTGCACAACAGATGGGAGGAGTTTTGTGTGAGCTGGAGGTGTTTCAATAGAAGGTCGCAATTGCTTGGTAGAGGTCGGTCCATCCAATGGTAAAAAATTTCCTTGTCTTGGCTTGAATTCTTCTTGACCGGCTTCCAAATAGTTCAAAACCTTCTTAATTTCTTCATTCAAGACCTGCACATTTTTACAAGAATTAAGAATGCAACGTTCTAAAGGATCATCTGATTTAGATGTATCGACTTCAACTGCCTAAATATCAATGCAATCGATTGCATATATTTCATGCTCAATTGTGTAAGGATATTTCATGGTTTTAAATACATTAAATACTACTTCTTCACCATTGATTCTAAGAGTAAGTACACATTTTTGTACGATAATTAAAGCATTACCAGTAGCAGGAAAATGTCTCCCTAAAATCTAGGGCATTGTCCTATCTTCCTCCATATCCAACACAATAAAGTCAGCAGGTATAATAAAATTGCCCACTTTGCATAAAACATCTTTTATTATTCCCCTAGGATATTTAATACTTTTATAAGCTAATTGCAAGGTAATAGTAGTAGGTGCTAGTTCATGGAATCCAAGTTTTTCAAAGATAGGATATGGCATTAGATTTATACTGACACCTAAATCGCATAAAGCTTTCTCAAACTCAGTATCTCATATGGTGCAAGGAATAGAAAAACTCCCTGGGTCCTTGAGCTTTGGGGGCAATTTATTTTGAAGAATTGTTGAGCACTCTTTGTTTAGTTTCACCATTTTGCATTCCTCCCATTTCCTTTTATTTGACATCACCTTTTTCAAGAAGTTGGCATATTTTGGCATTTGTGGCAATACATCAAGAAGAGGAATGTTAATATGTATATTTCTAAATACCTCTAAAAATTTTTCAAATTGTTTATTCAAGTTAGCTTTCAAAACTCTTTTAGGGTAGGGAAGAGGAAGTTTAATGGCGTCTAAATTTAGTTTAGGTGTACTCCCTTCGATTTCTATTTGTGAATCGGCTACTTCAACTTTTTGATCATCATCATTGATCTCGCCAATAGTTTTTCCACTTCTTAAGGCAATGGCATTCACTTGCTCCCTTGGGTTCTTCTCTATATTGCTAGGCAATCGTCCATCTCTTCTTTCTGACAGAATGCTCACAATCTGCCCCACTTGAACTTCTAAGTTCTTAATAGATGCCTCTTGATTTAAGAATCTCTTTTCGTGATCTTGGAACTTTACTTCCGCAGTATTAATGAACTTAGAAATCATGTCCTTTAAATTTCCCTTCTTCTCTTGCAGGGGCGGTTGTTGTTGAAATCCCATGGGTGCTTTTTGTTGGTTGTTATTCCATGAAAAATTCGGATGACTCCTCCACCTTAAATTGTATGTATTCGAATAAGGGTTGAAATTTGGCCTGCCACCATGAGAAACAAAATTAGCACTTTCATGTGAAGCAAAATGATTACCTACCTGACAATCAGAATTTAAATGTCCCAATTGGCCACAAAGATCACATAGATTACAAGATGACATATTTATTGCTACAACACTAAGATTGTCTAATTTTTTTTTCAAAGTAGCAAGCTGAGCAGATAAAGCTGAAAAAGAATCTAGATGATGCACTCCCCTTCGATCAGCTCGGTCATTATTTCATTAGTAACTATTTGATACTATCTCTTCCACTAGATCATAGGCTTCCTCTGGAGTTTTTCTCATGATTGTGCCTCCTACAGCTGCATCAATAAGGGAGTGATTAGATGAAGTAATACCATTATAAAAAAGTTTGAATTTGACGCCAAATTGGTATTCCATGGTGATGACACTTCCTAAGCATCTCTTTAAATTGTTTCCACGCCTCATACAAAGATTCCCTCTCAAGTTGAACAAAAGTAGTGATATCATTGATCAATTTTGTTGTTTTAGAGGGAGGAAAATACTTAGCCAAAAATTTTTGAGTTAAGTCGTTCCAAATAGTGATACTTCCTGCAGGGAGTGAGTTAAGCCAATTCTTAGCTCTATCACGTAATGAGAATGGAAAAAGTCTAAGCCTAATAGCATCATCGCTAACTCCATTATGCTTGAATATGTCGCATATTTCCAGGAAGTTAACGATATGTGCATTAGGATCATCACTCGGCAACCCACTAAACTGAATACTCGTTTGGATCATTTGGATAATCGCAGGTTTGATCTTGAAATTATTGGCTTGAATCGTTGGCTTGCAAATGCTAGAAGTAGCCCCATCAATTGTTGGACAAGCATAGTCCAAAAGAGTTCGATTTGCTTCGTCTGCCGTCTCTTCCTCAACTTCTTCTATTGGTTTGCCTCCTTCAACCTTCTCTCTCTTTATTTTTGTTGGCTATTTGCAGTATGCAAAGGGTTCTCTCTATTTCAGGGCCAAATTTTGCTAGTTCTTCGCCTCTAGTGTGTGTCATACACTAACTAATATGAACACAATAAGAATTTGAATACATTAAATACAGAGTAAAATCCAAATTAACCAAGGTTAACAAATTCTAATATTATTTTAGGATTAAATCCCTGACAATGGCGCCAAAAACTTGATAGCTATAATTATATAACCCTAGCAAGTGCACTAATTATCAAGTAGTATAAAAATATCGTTCCCACGAGGATTTAACAAAATAAGTACTAAAACTATAGTTTCCCTTTGATTATTTAGACAACCGAATTTTGGATCTAACGAATTTAACTATTGAAAATTAAAGACAGAAAAAAGAAATAAAAACAAGGGCAATCAGTGACTGAACTTGCAACGATCTAATTAAAAGCTCTAGGACTATTGGTCCACTTAACCATTCCAATGAACATCAATTTATTAAGTTAACTAAGATAATTTGTTATTTTCATAAGCTGAAGTTTTTCCTAATTTATTTAATATTCCCTTCCAGGATATATCAAACATACTTCTATCAAGTAACCCTTCGATTCCTCGATTAGAGTTCTCGAGATAGAAAATTGCGTTAAGTTCTATGAAAAACCTGTATCATCAGATGAATCATGTATATATATTCCTATATACCGTTCAATTCACACTATGGGTTATTTAGTCTATTATATGAATTCCCTTTCTGGTTCATTCACATAAACCAAATCAACTAAGAGCTGGCCAGGCTCTTAATTGCATTATGCATAATAACTCAGACAATATGAAAATAAAAACAACTTGGTTGAATTAAATAAAAATCAATCAATGGTCGTGGTTAGGATTTCCATAGCCCCAACTATAAATAAAGTAATTCATGATAAAAGAATTTATACAAACAAGGTAGAAGAAAGAACTCATGATGTCGCCCTTGAGGTTGAGATCGATGAGCTTGTCTTCTCCATGCCGCCGCTTTCCTCCTTTTCTCCTCTTACGTTGCTGACTGCATTCTTGGAGGATTTCTCCTTGATTGCTCCAGAGATTGATTGATGCCTTGATGCTAGTCTGCCGCCCCTCCCCCCCTTTATATAGCTTTAGGAGGAGGGGTTGTTTCCAACTCCTTTTTGGAGTTCTTTCTCAAAAATAAAAAGTCCTAATTCCTTTTAGATCTAATCCTATCATATCTCTCATCTGGTAATTTCAATCTCCTTTATCTTTCTAGAATTACATCAGAAAATTAAATTTGATAGGACTATTTTCAGTTTGCTTATTCTTGTATTCGTATTAGGCTTCTTCACGAATTGGGCTGTTGCAAGGCTTTTGCTGCGAACTGGGCTTCTCTACGAATTTGCTCAGACTTCGGGCCAGATTTTGACTTTGATGCAGTCTGAATCTATCAAAACTCAAAACATAAAAGTTTTAGAGTTTTTCTTTATCTTTCCAATGCATCTTGAATAATCTCAATCGAAATCCGGATGGGAGAGTTATGCTCATATTACTACGCGGTGCCGAAACTGTTGGGCCCAACCCATTATGGGATATTGACCCATATTATAGCCCACTCTCCTTCAGCCAACTATTTTTTTGATCAATTGTCCGACATGGGTATTAAATTTGAAGGTGAGATTTTGGGACTTTGGTTGCTTAATACTCTACCTGACTCTTGGGAAAATTTGCGCGTGACTTTGTCCAGCTCTGCTCCTGGTGGTGTAGTGACATTGGAATATGTAAAAACTGTTGTTTTGAATGAAGAAGTCAGACAATGAACTCAGCAAGCATCATCTTCTCAATCAGAGGTTTTGATTACTGAAAATAAGGGGACAAGCAATGATAGAGACCGATGACAAGGTAACAGAGGTAAAAGTAAGGCTAGAAGCAAATCAAGGTCTAAGTACAAAAACCTTGAATGCAACTATTGTGGTAAAAATGGACATATCAAAAGATTTTGTTTTCAGCTGAAGAAGGACCATAAAGGTAACAAAGGTAAGCAGCAAAATAAAGATAATGACAATGATGATCGTGTTGCCACCACTACTACAGGTGATCTTGTGATTGTCTGTGATGAGAATTTGATTAATGTTGCTTGTGATGAGACAAGTTGGGTTATTGACAGTGGTGCCTGTTTTCATGTTACATCGAGAAAAGATTTTTTCACATCTTATACTCCAGGTGATTATGGCACTATTTGTCTAGAAACAACTAATGAGACTGAATTGATTTTGAAAAATGTCAGACATGCACCAGACATTCGTTTGCATCTGATTTCTACCAGTGTTCTTGATGATGATGGTTATATTAGTACCTTTGGTAATTGACAGTGGAAACTCTCTAAAGGTTCTTTGATTGTGGCATGTGGAAAGAAGTGTTCTGGTCTGTATTGGACCAAGACTTCAATTTCCATTGATGGTGTGAATGCAGTTGAGTGTGATAACCCATTAGTGTTATGGCACAAGAGACTTAGCCACATCAGTGAGAAGGAACTTGATTGTTTGGCCAGGAAGAATCTACTTTCAGGTTTAAAAAGTGCAAGGTTAGAAAAATGTGCTCATTGCTTGGTTGGGAAACAAAATAGAGTCTCTTTCAAGAGCCATCCTCCCTCTAGGAAATCAGAGTTGCTTGAGTTGGTGCATTCAGATCTCTGTGGTCCGATGAAGACAAAAACATTTGGTGATGCATTTTATTTTGTTACTTTTATTGATGATCATTCAAGGAAACTTTGGGTTTATGTCTTGAAGAGTAAAGACCAGGTACTTGGTGTCTTTAAGTAGTTTCAGGCTTCTGTTGAGAGGGAAACAAGGAAGAAACTGAAATGTATTCGCACTGATAATGGTGGTGAATATTGTGGACCATTTGATGAGTACTGCAGGCAGCAGGGCATTAGACACCAGAAGACGCCCCCTAAGACTCCTCAGCTTAATGGCCTAGCAGAGAGGATGAACAGGACGTTGATGGAGAGAGTTAGATGTTTGCTTTCAGAAGCAAAGTTGCGTAGATCTTTTTGGGGTGAGGTTTTATATATTGCTGCACATGTTATTAATTTATCTCCTGTTGTTGCTTTGCAAGGTGATGTTCCTGACAGGGTGTGGTATGGAAAAGATGTATCCTATGACCACTTACGTGTCTTTGGCTGTAAAACATTTGTGCATGTGCCAAAAGATGAAAGGTCCAAGTTAGATGTCAAGACAAGACAATGTATCTTCATTGGCTATGGTCATGATGAATTTGGCTATAGATTATACAATCCAGTTGAAAAGAAGCTTGTAAGAAGTCGTGATGTTATTTTTATGGAGGATCAGACCATTGAGGATATTGATAAGGCAGAGAAATCAGAGTTTTCGAGTACTGATGAGTTGGTTGATCTTAATCCAGTTCCTGAGACACATATGCCCAGTGTAGCTGAGTTTGGTAATCAAGATGATGGCTAGAATCATATTCATGATGATTTGGTTGAAGATAATGATGATGATGTTGCTGATGATATTGATGTTTCTGCCAGTGATGCTATTGGTGAACCCGTTGCCCCACTTAGAAGGTCTTCTAGACAGTATATTTCCTCTACTCGCTATTCGTCTAATGAATATGTGCTTCTCACTGATGGGAGAGAACCTGATTGCTACAAAGAGGCTATGGAGTCTGAGCACAAGAAAGAATGGGTTGTCGCTATGAATGATGAGATGAAATCTTTGGTTGATAAATGTCTTCTATCCAATACAAAGCTAGATTAGTTGTCAAAGGCTATCGTCAGAAAAAGGGAACTGACTTTGATAAGATTTTCTCGCCTGATGTCAAAATGTCTTCTATCTGAGTTGTTCTTGGTTTAGAAGCCAGTCTTGATTTAGAGGTTAAGCAGATGGATGTAAAAACTACTTTCCTTCACGGTGATTTGAAGGAGGAAGTTTACATGGAGCAACCAGAAGGTTTCATGGTGAAGGGTAAAGAAGACTATGTCTGTAGATTGAAGAAAAGTTTATATGGGTTGAAACAAGCCCCGAGGCAATGGTACAAGAAGTTTGAGTCTATTATGATCCAGTAGGGATTCAAGAAGACAACCTCAGACCATTGTGTTTTTGTGCAGAAGTTTTCTGATAATGACTTCATCATTTTATTGCTCTATGTTGATGACATGTTGATTGTTGGTCATAACTGTTATAAAATTGACAGGTTGAAAAATGAACTTAGTAAGTCTTTTGCAATGAAAGACTTGGGACCAGCAAGACATATACTTGGCATGCAGATTACTCGTGACAGGGAGGCCAAGAATTTGTGGTTATCTCAAGAGAATTATATTCAGAAAATACTTCAACGGTTTCATATGGATAAAGCTAAAGTGGTAAGTACACCTCTTGCTTTACACTTTAAGCTTAGTTCTAGACAAGCTCCTTCTAGTGATAAAGAAAAAGGAGAAATGCAACGTATTCCTTATGCATCTGTAGTAGGAAGTTTAATGTATGCAATAGTTTGCACAATGCCTGATATAGCTCATGTAGTTGGTGTTGTTAGTCGTTTTCTATACAATCCAGGTAGAGAACATTAGACTGCTGTGAAGTGGATATTGAAATATCTCCGGGGTACTTCTAATTTAAAACTTTGTTTTGGAATTGGGAAACCTATTCTTTGCAGTTATACAGATCCAGACATGGCTGGGGATGTTGATTCTAGAAAGTCTACTTCTGGCTAGTTGATTACCTTTGCAGGGGGAGCAATGGCCTGGTAGTCTAGGTTGCAGAAGTGTGTTGCATTGTCTACGACTGAGGCTGAGTTCATCGCTATTACTGAAGCATGTATGGAGTTGCTGTGGATGAAAAAGTTTGTGCATGAACTTGGTTTCACTCAACAGAGGTATGTCTTATATTGTGATAGTCAGAGTGCTATTCATCTTGGTAAGAATCCAACATTTTATAATAGATCGAAGCATATTGATGTTAGATATCATTGGATTCGAGATGTTTTGAACTCCAAGTTGATTGAACTTGAAAAGATTCACACTGACAAAAATGCTGCTGACATGATGACAAAAGTGGTGCCTCGAGAGAAGTTTGAACTGTGTGCCGGAGCAGCCGACCTTAAATTTGCATAGTTGCCTTTTTTGCAGTGTCTCCCTTCTCTCATGGGCTGGAGGGGGAGAATTGTTGGGCCTAGCACATTATGGGATATTGACCCATATTATAGTCCACTCTCCTTCAGCCAACTATTTTTTTGTTTTTCAAAAAGAAAAACAAAAAACTAGGGTTAGACCTTTTTGCGCGCGGCGTGTTGAAGAGAGAGAAAAAGAGAGAAATCGAAATACTGTGCAGATTTTTCAGTGTGCAGAGTTCATCAAACGGCCGGAACTTTCCGCTCCACCATCCGATCGAGCTGAAATTTGGATAGTAAGTGAATGACTCATTTTCCTTCATTCTGAACGGTCGGATCTTTGATCGGTCCTCTGAATCTCCGGTTATTGGAGGTCGAACAGAAGCAACTTGTAGTTGATCGGGAAAAGAAAACATCTCGCGGCAGTCTTCATCAATTACTCTGATCAAGGGTCATTTTTGGTCCGATTTGATTGAAATCTGGTGGGTTTGTTAAAAACTCACAGACCTACGATCTGAACGGTGGAGATCTGATTTGGAGCAGTGGATGTCTCCATGTTGTGGCCTGAACAGTAGCCGCGTTTGTGAGTTTTTCTGACTGTTTTTTCACAACTTTTGGTATTCTCGTTTGTATGTTTGAGAATCTGTATTTGCTCTAAGTTTGTGAGCATTTTGTGGTGTTTGAGTTGTTGTAATTGTTACCTCAAGTTATTAGTGGAGATTTTTTGTTGGGTCTCCTTGGCCCCGTGGTTTTTACCCTTCACATTGGAGGGGTTTTCCACGTTAAATATCGTGTGTCTCTCTTTGTTTGGCTTGTGATTGTTTTTGTTGATATCTTGCTTGGAATTGTGCTAGTTGAATATCTACAAGTTTTTTTATTTTGGGAGAGAAATAGTTTGTGGATAAACTTAGTTTCTTCCCAATAGAAACTGTGCAAAATTACCCGATTAGCCTTATTTTTCTCCTGACGCCTTCTTTCATGCCCTGAATCGAAATACAAGCATAATGAGTCCAATTAAGTACTAATTAAGTATAAAAGACCGAATAATTAGGGATAAAAATATGATAATTTTTATTCTTATCAGGCACCGGTCCCGGTTAAAGCAAGGCCAACTTGGGACGAGGAGCCCTAGATCCTCCATGTAGACGGCTCGTCCAATCAACAAGGAAGTGGAGCCGGCGCTGTTCTACATGGGCCAAGCAAGGTGAAACTGGAGTACACACTTCGGTTCAAGTTCGTGACATCCAACAACGAGGCAGAGTATGAGGCACTACTAGCCGGGCTCACATTGGCGAAAGAGGTACAAGCAAAGCACATCATCATCTGTAGTGATTCCCAACTCGTGGTCAACTAGGTCACTGGCGATTACGAAGCTCGCAACCCCACCATGGCTACTTATTTAGCCAAGGTCAAGGAAGTTTTACAAAGCTTCCAGTCATACTTCATCAGGCAGATACCAAGGTCTGAGAACGCTGAGGCCGATGCCCTGTCCCGGTTAGCCAACACGAGCAGCAACAACATGAGGACCGTGCACATAGAGAACCTGCCTCGGCCCAACATTCTCATGGGGGCAGAAGAGATCGCTCCTGTTGCACAAACAGAGCCGAGCTGGATTGACCCACTCGCGAGCTACCTACTTCACGGAACTCGACCTATAGATCGCAACGCAGCCAGAAGGGTAGAACAACAGGCAACCAAGTACGTCATGATAAACAGACGATTGTACCGAAGATCCTACACGCTCCCCTACTTGCGCTGTTTGCGACCTTCAAAGGCTGAGCTCGTCCTCCACAACACCCATGAAGGCCTATGCAGCAGACACCTGGGGGGTAGAGCTCTCACCCAGAAAGCGCTACGGCAAGGATAATACTGGCCTACGATGAAGGTGGACGCACTCGAGCTCGTTAAGAAATGCGACAAATGTCAGAGGTACGCCAACATCCATCACCAACCTGCTGCCGATCTGAAGTACTTCACCAGCCCATGGCCCTTTGCACAGTGGGGGATCGACATCCTTGGACCATTCCCGCCAGCGACAAGACAAAGGAAATTCTTAGTAGTAGCATTGGATTACTTTACAAAGTGGGTAGAAGCGGAACCCCTAGCAATAATAACAGCTCGAACCATGTAGAACTTCTTTTGGAAGAATATAGTATGCCGCTTCAGACTGCCTCAAGTGCTCATTTCTGACAATGGTAAGCAGTTCGAAGATATCAAGTTCCAGAACTGGTGTGCTGAGATGGGGATACAACAGAACTTCACTTCGGTAGCATACCCCTAGGCGAATGGGCAGACAAATGTCACGAACAGAGCCATACTCTGCGGACCGAAATCTCGTTTATCCCGAGCTAAGGGGCTATGGATAGAAGAGCTGCCCAGTGTATTATGGGCTTTCTGAACTACCGTCAAGACCTCCACAGGAGAAACCCCCTTCAACCTCACCTATGGCACGGAAGCAGTAATCACAATTGAGATCGATGTACCTACATTACACCTGGAAGCCTACGACGATGAAGGAAATGATGACAAGCTCCGCACCAACCTCAACCAAGTAGAAGAAGTACGGGATCTCGCGTACATCCGGACCGCAGGCTACCAGCAAAGAGTAGCCCGGTATTATAATGCCCGAGTAAGGAAGTGACACTTCCGTGTAGGGGACCTGGTCCTCCAGAAAGCTATGGTACCTGAGCCCAACGTAGGTAAGCTCGGACCAAACTGGGAAGGTCCCTACCGAGTAAAGCGGATACTCGGGGAAGGTACATATGAGCTCGAAACTCTAGAAGAAAAGCGAGTACCTCGGGCATGGAACATCAACAACCTAGGGCGATACTACCTCTGATTACAAACTAAAAAGGCACCGACCTCAGAAACAAGTAAGCAAACTCTAACTCTCAGATTGTGATTTCTAGCTCACGGTCTCCGGGTCCTCTGACATTTAGTTCCTTACAGGTCTCCAACGAGCAACAAAGTTCAGGAGCGGACTACGGGTCCCTCCCAAAGCCTAAGGGCCGCAAGAAGACCCAGTTTCCACTTCGGCGTGGGCAAAGTTCAAGAGCGGACTACGGGTCCCTTTGAAAGCCTAAGTGCCACAAGAAGACCTAGTTGCCACTTCGGCGTGGGCAAAGTTCAGGAGCGGATTACAGGTCCCTCCCAAAGCCTAAGGGCCACAAGAAGACCCAGTTGCCACTTCGGCGTGGGAAAAGTTCAGGAGCGGACTACGGGTCCCTCCCAAAGCCTAAGGGTCACAAGAAGACCCAGTTGCCACTTCGGCGTGGGCGAAGTTTAGGAGCGGACTACAGGTCCCTCCCAAAGCCTAAGGGCCAAAAATGCCGAACTGACAAGGACCCAGGCACTGCATAAGACCCGGTTACCTCGCTGGCATAAGCAAGCTACTTCTGACAGCTCGGATATAGACCCTACGATGTCTACTCCACCCCGGCTACCCTTACTCGTTACCAAGCTCGGTAACTCAATAGTTCGGGGTAACCTGCGCAGTCCAGAATAACACAATTTATACTTTCGGTTATCCTTACTCGTTGCCAGCTCAGTAGCTCGACAGTTCAGGTAACCTATACATTAAATTGCCCAGCTCGGAGCTCACTCACACTTAGAATTATCTTGCACTCAGGATTACTCAGAAAACTGTATATTTCATTAAACAAAAAAGTTTAAGTACAAGAATTTTACTAAAACCCGAGATCAACGGCCCGGGAGAGTACATCCACAATTCAAAAAAGAAAGAGAAAGAACAGGAAGCCATCATGCAGAGGGGTCCACCACTTCGACCTCGGTGTCACTCTCCTCCCCTGAGGAGTTGGGCTCCTCATCCGTTGCCTTGGCCACCTCAGAGTCTAAGCCTGTCATCGTAATGCTGCCGAGGTCGAGGTCGGGGAACTTCTGCCGAACCAGGTACCGGCACAGTTTAAACCCAGATCGATAGGAGCTCGAGCCGTATTCAACCTACAGGGCCTCGAAATACGGGGACTCCTTAAAGCTCTCAATGACCTTCTTTCTCTCCTCTGCGATGGCAGCCTCAAAGGCTTCGGTGCGCTCCCTGGCCGTAGCCTCTAGGTTCGCGACCTCCCGCTGAAGCCGCTCCTTCTCCTCTGTTAGTGCAGAGATTTGCCCTTCCTGGGACAAGATCAGCTACTTCTGGGCCTCAGCCCCCTTCTCGGCTCTAAGTATCTCGCCCCGAGTCAAGTCCAGCTCGCGGTGGAGCTTCTACACCTCCGCCTTAGCCTCACGGGCTTCCCTCATGCGGATCGCCGTTTGACAAGCCAACGCGTGACCAACAACATTAGCCTACCAAAAGAAAACTATGGTCAGTAAAAAAAAAAGGGCAAAGTACTTACCACCATACAGTGGCTGCCAACTAGTCCCACAAGACGGCCCGGAGACATCTCTGCCCACTTCGCGATCTCGTCAGGAAAGATGGCACCCTGACTTTTACGCATGGCCTGCACATGGTCCATGATACTTTCTTTCACGATCGGAAGATAACCCTCTGCAGTATCCGCCCCCATGGGTGCGGACGAACTCTCCGGTTCTTGGGGGCAAGCTCCCTCGTGATGAACCTCGTCCATGACCGCCTCGAGGGCAGCAGATCGAGCCTCTTCCTAGGGAGGCACAGTGGAGACTGGCTCCACGATTACAACTTCAGGTGAGAGATCGGCCTTCTGGCGCGATCTCTTTGCAGTCCTCTTCTTTCCCTTCTGGGAGCTCCTTAAAAGACTTTTTGCGTTGACTGGCATGGCAGCTGCAAAAATGAAAAGTAAGATTAGCCACGAACTAATCAGAATCTTAAGAAAGCAAAGACCCAAGGCGAACTACTAGGACTCAAACTGGCCTGCGCGAGCTTGTCTTCGGCAAGGTACTTCGCGTAGAGGAAGCTGACCTCCGCCCAAGACTTGAGCATCTCCCTTGTCTTCAGGTCCAGTCTAACACAAGAATCCTAAATCGCCGACCTCCGGTGGGTTGGGAAGGGCCACCCCTTAGGGTTACGAACTATGAAGTAATCCCGTTTCCAGGCCAAGATCCTGTTGGGGAGTTCGTGCAGAAGCTTATAGCCTGGGCGAGGAAACAGGTAATAGGTTCTCCTATGCTTGGGAAGAGCACAAGAATAATTTTTCTTTATTAACAAAAGGGAAGAAAGATCTCGAGGTTAAGGGGGAGACATTACTCATGAAAAAAGAGAAATGATCCCTACTACATTGCGAATGGAGTTCGGGTGTAACTGGTCTATGGTGATATCAAAAGACCTCAGAACCTCTACAATTAGGGGGTGCAGTGGAAGACGAAGACCAACACGAGCTGCTCTTCGAAAATCACAATCTCGTTGTGATCGTGTTCCCAAGGGAAATTACCTAAGGAGAGATTGTAGGAGAACTCTCTCGGAAGGTCGTACCGGCGAACTAAGGCCTAAAACCGGTCCAAAGTCATTGTTGAAGGGCCAAAGTTGTCCGACACCCGACCTTGAAGAAAAGTGGATGCCAGAATACCCGAGGCCTCTCGTGCCTCCCGTGGTGCCTGTACCTCGGGAAGGCCACGAACTGCCTCTGAGCCCGGAGTAGCCTCGTCTTGGCTACCGACCTGGGCCGAGGTACCCTCCTCGGCCTCATCAAGAAGACTATCAAAACTAGAAGACATGGAACTGAACAGAACTGAAAAGAAAAGCGAAGGGAAACTCACCAAAGAGAGACGACCGGATTAGAAGGAAATGGCGAACTAGAAAACCCGAGCTAAAGAAGCTAAGCGCGACCTCAGATCGAAGACTAGTAAGCTTGTGGCGAAGGAAATGTGTCTCGGATCTCCTTATTTATAGCCACTGTATCGAAGAAGCAATGGTCGAGATTAAAGCAATCCGATGGCTCCTAAGAAAACCGGCAGCACGACCCTCGAGATCGAAATTGGTTTAGCGTGTTTTTTGGCGTCTGTGGAGTTTATAGATCGCTTGATGTCCGCGCGATAACTGCACGCGAAACATCTGAAAGGCACCTAGACTTCGAGCCAAATCCACTTGGCGTATCTTGAACTCCTCGAACCAGGTTAAGGCCCCTAGCTCGAGGAGTGGGGGGCAATTGATGAAGGAGAATTTGGCTCGATCTCATGACAGGGAGACACGTGGACGTGATGCAGTGTGAGTGACAACTCGATGTAATCAGATTGGCACATGGACATGACTCAACACGGGTGACAGCTCAGCATAAATCATCAGCTCGCTACAAAGCGAGCTGGGGTACGCCGAGTACCCTGAACTAAAGTGACTTCGGGCTAAGATTGTCCCGATACCAGATCACGACCAGACTAACGAAACCAAGTTCGTTACAAATCTAGCCCGGACAGATGAATCACCCCGGTCCAAGGGCACTTCGGCATTCATGTCAGGGGCGGACCTGAGCACGATCTTGAGAAGCTCACTATCAAGCAGCCCGGTATCCTACAGGCAGATAGCCTAACTTTCGGACCTCCGCATGGCAACCTCGAGGAACACACCTCCATACTTTGTATCCCGTAGGACCGTACTTTATAACGGTAACATTAGTTCACCAACTCTCCGTTCTGACAGGAAGTGACAGTATTACCGTTTGACACCGTTTCATCGACCTAACACGCAACAGGTCCCATCGCAGCACGGATCCAGTGACCATTCCACCAACCCACCTGGGCCACAGTATGTAAAGATTCCGTCCCCCCCTAGGAGCGAAGGTACGTTCTATTATTATTGTTGTGTGTGTAATCTTCGCTCTCTAGCTCTCTCACTGTTATCATCTTCAAGCTCTCTACTATCACTGTGCTCTAACTTAGCCATCGGAGTATCCTCGCCGGGTGAGCCACCCCGGGATCTCTGACTCATTTCTTTCAGGAACCCAGTTCTCATCGTTGCTGGTAGCCAGGTCATATCCAGTAGGGAGTAGCCGGATTACACCACATCAACCCCCATTCTATACACCAATGCCCACATGTGAATTGACATCCATTCTGCACCCACCCCAATTGTACATTGGGCTTAAAAATTCTAACCCTGGGCTGTACCGTCATTCTCCCTCTTTTTTGTTACATGACTAGATACACGTGTTAGTTCATTTATTTAATTTTCTTTTCATTTAGAAATTCACACATCTTTGACTTTATTCAATCTCTTACTCATTCTCTCTTTGGTGTTAGTCATTTCTTCATTAATTCGTTTCATAGATTGAATGGAAAAGTTGCAACTCTTTGCTCTTTCCCTTGAATAAATTGCTATGCTTACTGTATGTGTGTTAATTTAAATTGCTCTTCATTAATTCGTTTCAGTATGTATTGGTGAAGTAGAGGCCGGTTTAGCCGAGCATGTGTGGAGTGTCTAACACCTTCCCACACCGTACCTTAGTTTCCGAACTCAAAGAATCTCCATCCTATTGGGCAATGAGTCACCAAGAAAACAAATTGCTTTTCTTGAAAAATACTAGATTTCCCTAAATTTTCAATTCTAAAAAATTTAGGTGGCAACTCCATCCAACTCCATACTTCATCCATATTTATACCGTCCCCCTCTAGGTTGGGTAGCTACAAAAAGTATGTCTTTTTTTATGTATTATAACTTATTTATAAACATCTTAAATTCTCTCAAAATTATTAATACATTTTTTTCGGGATTCTTCAACTTATGTCCTTTCCTTTAAACTCTTCAATTTTCACCAAATCATTTCTTTTCATTAGTGGTATAAATGGTATTTTTTGCACATTTGATCTACTTTTTCTCATTTTTTTCCTATTAGGGTTATTGATATTCCTATGGATACATTTATTTTTTATCCTTTCTTTTGGGATTCATTTATAAGTAGTTGACTTAATGAATACACAATGATCTGTAGCTATTTTCTTGTACCCATTGTCTATCATGAAGGACTCAAATTTCTTGTACCATTGGCTATGTTCTTGTTTTATCATGTATAAGCTCTTTCTTAGCTTACAAACAATGTGTTCTTTTCCCTTGACTTCAAATCATTTTTGGTTGCTCCATGTAGATGTCTTCTTCCAATTCACCATGAAGAAATGTAGTTTTAACATCAAGTTGCTCAACCTCTAAATTCATACTTGCTGCTAGGCCCAACACTACTTTGATTGATGACATATTCACAACTGGAGAGAAAATTTCATCAAAATCAATGTTCTTTTCTAACCAAAATCTTTCACAACCAACCTTGCTTTGTACTTTGGCAGTGAGCATTTTTCTTCTATTTTCAGCCTAAATACCCATTTGTTTTTGAGTGTCTTTTTTGCCTTTAAGTAAATCCACTAAGTCATAAGTACAATTCTTATGCAATGAATTTATTTCTTCTTACATAGCCTTCAATCATTTTTCTTTTTGTTTACTTTCTACAGCTTCCTCATGACATTGTGGTTTACTTGCATCACTGAGCATTACATACTCATGAGGAGAGTATTTCTTTGATGGAAAACAGTCCCTAGTAGACATTCTTAGTTATGGTTCTTCTTCTTGAACTTGAGGTTGATCTTGTGGTACTTGAGGAGCTTGTAAAGGTTGCTTTCTCTCTTTTTCATGATCAACATCACCTAAGTTATCACTTGAAGCATTACCATCATCATCCACATTATCTTGTAAATCTTCTCTGTTTTCACTATGCACAATAGATAAATGAATTAGATCCAAATCAGCAAAGCTTTCAGCCTTTGATTGTGACTTTGCAATGTTCTCAAGCTCAACTATTTGATCTTCAAAAAAGATCACATTGATTCTTATTAGTTTCTTGTCAACTGGACCCTAGAACCTGTACCCAAATTTTCCATTTGCATAATCCAAGAAAATACATTGCTTGGATTTTCCATCGAGCTTGGACCTTTCATCTTTGAGAATATGCACAAATGCTTTGTGATGATGCGCGATCTGGCAGCTCTTTGCTGGTAGGTGACTTGCATGGATGCCGAGTTGGACAATTCCTAGATGCAAGGTGACTTGGATGCCTAGCTAAATAATGCAAGATGGAAGGTGTCTCGGAGGCCGAGCTAGGAGGTGGCTCGAATGCCGAGCTAAGTAGATCAGTGAGTTGTGTAGTTCTCTAGAGAGACTTGTAGGGAAACAGTATTGGAGTGTCTAGGTTGCTTTACCCGGTGTGGACACTCCGATGCTTAAGTCAACAAATTGGAGATTTTTAAGAGAGCTAGAGAGCTACGAGAGCTAAATTGCAGATACTTTCTGAGGTTGGAAATGAGACCTTTATATAGGCGTAAGGAACCGTGAGCTTCTTGTAATGTGTCCAAGATTCCTGGGAAACCCCATCCACCATGTTCAGAGGAGAGGGGTAGAGTTTGTTCAATCAACTCCGATGCGAACGATACAGGTGTAACGGTATGGTCCTGGAGAAGTCGAAAATAGTAACTTTCTTAAGGAAGAGGTCGGCGAGCACGTCTCGTAGGTCGCCACCTGGACCTCAATCAGGTCGACAAGTCCTCGAGTAGGTCGTTTCTCACATTGAGATTCCTCGGACCGGTAACGATGAGGTACTACAGGCCAGCCCTAGATGAGGTGCTGCTAACCGCTCTACTGAGTTGCTCGAGTTGTGTACGAGGTTGCCAGTTAGGTTTCAATTAGGTCAGCGGAGGTAGGTCACCAGGTCTCCAACAGGTCTCCAGAGGTAGGTCACCAGGTCGGCGGAGGTAGGTCGACAAATCTCTAGTAGATTTCCGAAGGTAGGTCTCCAATAGGTCTCTAGTAGGTCTTCGGAGGTAGGTCGCCAGCTGGGACTCCATCATTTTGGCTATGGCAAGACATCACCTACATGGTGCCATGGTGTCATCCAACTATTCTGAGATGCCACGTGTTATGATGTTAGTAGAGGGCCAAATTTGCCCTCATCACCTTGCAACCAAACACTCGTAGGTGGTTATATGAGGCATCTCTCCCTGTCCACACCTTTTCTGGCATATCTCCATCCAAAACAATTGTAGGAGATAAGCTAATCAAGTAACTAGTAATATGCATTGCCTCTTCCCAAAAGGATTTTAGTATGTAAAAGCATACACCTAACTTTTACTCAATGGTGCGGTTCATTTGTTCAACCACACCATTGTGTTGTGGTGTCTTGGAAATGGATTGTTTATGCCAAATACCATAGTTTTTGCAATATTCCTCAAATGAACCAATGTATTCATCTCCATTGTCTGTATGGATGCATTTTATGAGCTTTCCTATTTCTCTTTCATCTCTAGCATGAAAATGTTTAAATATCTCCAAGACCTCTTTTTTATGTTTCATGGTATATGCCCATACTTTTCTAGATGCACAAATTTCTTGAATTGGGACTTGGCTTTTATGTCACAAATGAAGGTCTTACCTACATGTTTTTGATCCACCGTTGACCCAACTGGTTCAACCATTCAAATCATCACCTAGCCAAGATTCTGGGTCTAATTTTAGTAAAACCCAATGAATAGTAAAAAATCGTTGATTTGGTGAAAAATATTCTAACTCAGATGGTTGGATTGGTGGCTGGTGATTGGGTCACGGGTTGCACACTAAATGTGTATGCAAACTTCAGGAATCCATAACTTTGCACTTCGATGTTCGATCGAGGTGATCTTATTTCCTTTTGTTTTGTTTTGTTTTGGGTGACTTTTTGAGATCTATGCGTACCAAGGGGCCATAGGTACCTTGCCCTGCTATTCTCACCAAAACCTCCTTTTTCGGCTTTAAATCACAATTTTTAATATTTTTTACATATAAAAAAATTAAAAAACATAAATTAAATAAATGTATAATATTACATATATACCATAATTATACATTATTTGTTGATATGTATGTATGTATAAATTTATATATTGCTGATGTGGCATGGTCTGACTCATTTGATTGGAATGATCAAGCCAATAACCTACAACCCAGAGGCAAAAGTGATTGGACCTCTAGGCAAAAACAATTGGGCCTATAAAAGGATAAGCAAGTCAACCCATGCAAAGTATAGGAATTAAATGAGGCATATGCCTTATTTTGGTGCCATGAGCCTAAAGACTAACCTAATTTGGCCTTCTGTATTATTTATTTGGGATTTTTGGACTGCAATCCCCCTCAGAATTTTTTTTGCAGCCCCTTCATAGTCTACTAGTAGCCCCCCTCCCCCCATAAACCATATCCTGCCCGTGAATTTAGCATCAATCCACATGCAGGATTCAGTCCACCCCTAGGAAATCCTAGCTCCACCTAGCGGTGGACTGAATCATAAAAATCCCTATTTATTTTCATGTATTATACATTATTTTGGTTAAAGTTTTCTAAATAATTAGATAAAACTTTTATAATTATATGCCAAACGTTCAGAATGAGGAATGCCCCGGCCTAGGCCTGTACAGACCCAAGCCTGTGTTTATATTTTAGGACCAAGGTTTGGGCCAGGCCTGACCCATGATCTGTAGTGAGAGGTTGAATGGCTGTGATTGGTTCTAGATCCAACTGAATAGCCATTGCATTCACTTAATCCTATCTCAGTGGGGTCACCCCATAGGCCATATGGTATACTTTAGTAGCTTTTAAAATCATATGATTTATTTAAGTGGTTTAATGAAACCATAAGATATATTCAGGTAATTAACCCTTTAAGAAAGGCTCAATTTGAAAAGGTTTTGTACAAACGTAAATATGTATAGTATAAGTACATATACAAATTTGCACTCAATATATTTGTATTTGCACTCCTTTCAAACTGAGCTTTAAGCTGTATTTGGTTGCAGTGCCATTTTATTTTCACTAGTATAAATTCATAGAAATGCAAATGAAAAATAGAAAATTCTCGTCTAATTTTGTTTTGTGTTTTATTTTATTCGTTTTTCATGTTTTAATTTACTTCATTTGTACTGCAATCAAACAAAATAAACTAAAAATTGAAACAAAAATAAGTCAGAATTTACACTCAAATCATTTGTGTTGCCATAGATTTGCATCAGTGCAAATTTATTTGCATTATTGCAATAAAACGCAGCCTTAATGAAAAACAAAATTACTGATTGAAAGTCATTGTCGTTGTTGGAGTTGGTTTGTTTTTGGTATTCTCTTTCATACAACGAAGGAGAATGTTCAGCCTTGGGAAAATAAAAAGGGAAAAAAAAAATCACTTTAAATGACCCAAACTCCATTGTGTAAAGAACGACTCTGCCTCCCACTGCCATCTAAGGATTGCATTCACAGAGCGGAGGAGTTTCTTTTTGCTTTGACCAATCCAAACACCACCCCCATTTCCCAGTATCATGTATTAAACTAAACAGATTATGAAGCTGAAGTGGCCGAATTGAATGAGTTATTGCTTTGCCTTAATGGCTTTTAGAGTTTTAGTGAATAAAATAATAAAATATTTTAAAGGAATGATCTCAGTCATCAAAGAACTCACAACCTCCTCGGTAACTTTATTCACCAAAAGACAAAGCAACAAGTCATTTTATTCACTATCTCAGTTGTAATCAAATGGTCCTGCCTTGGTCATAAGGAAATTATTGTGCTCCTATGCAAGCATTTTGTTTTTTTTTTTTTTTTTAAATCTTTGACAACTTGACAAGTGAAGAGCATCGTTTAGAGCACCAAATTGATAGACAAGTGCATATCTGCATCGTATTGAGGCTTGAATTAAAAATGTGTTTCATTTCTTTCTATCATTCCCCACAAACTTGGTAACTGACTGATATACGGTTTAACTGACTGATATACACTGATATATGTAGAGTGTAAAACTGTTTATATAAATTGTAAAGTTGGATTAATTTTGTATGCTTCTTATCAAATAGATTTTTAGTTGAAATGGATATAAACACAAATTCCAATAAAACATATGTCTTTTTTTTTATCAGAATCCCAGTTGAATGCAAATTTATTTATTATTTATTGACATACTTTTATCTTATTATCAATGTAAATATACCTTGAAAAACGTATTTTTTTGTCATTTATCAATGCATAAGTGTAATATAAACAAACACAGGTAAAAATGAAACAGAGTGCAAATTTATCCTACCCAAGAAATTAAAATGCCCAACTTGATGGTTCAAACTTCAAACACCACATAGCTGGGCACATAACATGCATACGAATACAATTTTACCTATCTAGTGTTAATTGAAAATGATGTTGGCTTCAAAATAAAGAAAAGACCCAAATTAAAGCCTACAATCATTTAATTCAGTGAGGGAGGATAAACGATGGTCTCGAAGCAGTGCAATCCATCCAATTCTGGAGCCAATCGCGGTGTTGCCTGACCCCGTCCCAGCGGCTTTCTAGTTCCGGGCGATAAGTCATGTTTCTGCTTCCCGTCCGTCTCCGTCTCCTCTATTATTATTGGATTCATCACATCTTGACCCACCCCTGTCTTGTTTTCGCCTTTGATGGTCATGGTAGACGAAGGAAAAAAACCGTTTTGGGCGAAGAATTCGGTACAGGCAACATCGAAGGAACTGAAAATGGACGACCTCATGATGAAATCCTACTTTCGCTCAATTCTTAATTTCTTATATATAAAATTGAAGAGCCAAAGTAGCTTGGATCGATGGAGTAGCCAACTCAATTTATATATAGGCCTAGAGCAATGCGTTAGTGAATTCCTTCTTCCAATAAAATGTATAAGGTAGGTAATCAATCAGGTAATAGTCTTTGTTTATCCTACTCTTTGTTCAGTCTCTCCCACGGAGAAAGTGGGCAAAGTTGGATTATATTGAGTTTGGATTTTTTGGATAATTTCCCCCATCAAGCTGTTGCTGATGGTAGCAGGTAGTGAATTTATGTAGCAAATTCGGGTAGCAAAAATATCACCATGCATCCTTTCTTTCTCTCTATTGGCTGATTGTTTCAATTAATCAATATCGCATGCCATAGACCTGACATAAATGACAAGACATCGGTAGGGAACAGAATAAAGATCGCCATTATCACTTTGGCGTTGGCGATCGAACCATTCTCAACCGAACAATTAACTAGCAGCCATGTAGCTGGCATCTGCTGAAAATGGTCTCATTAATTTTGACGCTATAATAGGTATAGGGTTCTGCCTTACTCCTGGTCTCGTTTCGGTAAACCTAACCAATACTTGTTTTCGTCGATAAAACCCAAAGGGGCTGTCAGATGTCATGGAGTTTAATAACCGACAAAACAAGAACACCCAGCTAGCTGCACGTTCCACACTCTCTATTACCCTTTTGATTCTACGGTGCAAAATATTGCTGACGTGGAGCAGATTCTCATTCATGGATTCTATTTTAATTTTTGTATTTTAATATGTGCTAACTTGCCATAATTTTTCACTGTGATGTTTAATGGAGGTGATATTTATTTTTTATTTTGGGTGATTTTTTGAGTTTTATGCATCCCATAGTGTTGTGGGTGCATTGCTATTTTCGTGAAAAAAAAATCATTTTTGGCCTCATTTAGAAAATTTTAATATTTTTTATAAATAAAAATTGAAAATATAAATTAAATATAAAATAATACATATATTATATGTAAAACATAATTATATACTGTTTATTGATAAAATATGTATTTGTACACACATACATACATACATATATATACACATTTATAAATGTATATAAATATACATTTATTTAAATATATAGAGTGCTGACATGTAAAATTTTATATTTTATGAAAGTAATATGTGCTAATTTCTGGTAATACATTAATTTCTATAATAAATTATTTATTTTATGATGAGTTTTGGTAATTTATAGAATTCTATGGAAATAATGGTATTTTATGATAATTTTTTAATTACCTGTAATTTTATGCTAATTTATAATAAATGTTGTAAATTGTGCTAATAATTCGGTAATTTATTTTTTGGAATTCATTATTTATTGGTAATTTATACTAATTTTTGGTAATTATTAAGAATTTATGATGGTAATTATTGGTAATTTTGTGTGTTGGATCATGAAAAGTGATCGATACTTTGTACCTGCAATTAAACATTAATGTTAGTGTGACATAATTTAGACATATTAAGAAGATAGTTGTCATTTCGAAATTTACTTGGCGGTTGTATCAATATTTTCCTGTTGATAGTTTGGACAGCTAAAAATTCCACTTGATTCAATTGCTTTCTTTTTGCAATTTTTGCAAGCCTTGTACCAAAATCCACAGTCAACATCAATAGATGTGGTACATGCAAAGATATGGTATCTGATGTTGCACGATCTGACTACTCCCTATTGGAGGATGATCTAGCTTCTAGTCGGGCGGCGAGATAGGTAAATCTGCAAGAAAGGATTAGAGAACCCGGGGTGGTTAGCCCGACGAGGTCTCTCCGATGCTTAAGTCAGTAAACTAGTGCGAGCTTAAAAGCTTTGAGAGCTAGAGAGTAGAAAAATCACGCGTACCTTGCACCGTCGGGGTTGGTGCCATTATGTACTGACGTAGTCATGGAGCTCACGAAAGAGCTCTGTGATATCCGGGGTGTGGAGATAGAGTTTGTTTCGCTTCCGAAGGAGCAGTATACAGGTAAGGCTTATCGTTCCACTTCCGACTCCGACGGAGTTGGGATGAGTCATCATCGTGATCTCAGAAAAGTCAGGATCTATTGGAGAGACCTCTGGATTTGGTTACGCGGGAATCAATTACGTGGTGATTCGAGTTGTTGGTCCCGAGCTGATACTTCGGTCTTTTAGTTCCGAACTGGATTGAATACCGAGGTGACTCGATACTAAGGTGAGCCTTATGCCGAGGCGGCCCTTGTGCCCAGATGACTGAATACCCGTGCTCAATTGTTGCGAATTAAACTTGCCAGGTTGAGTTGTCATCTCTTGGTCAGGTCGTGTCTACGTGTCCCCTTTTCACTAGGTCGGAGCCAAATCACCCTTCATCAATTTCCCCCCACTCCCTGAGGCAGGGGTCTCAACACGGTGTGGGGAGTTCATGACGAGTACAGGTGGATTTGGCATGAGGTCTAGGCGGTCTGACGGGTGAATCGTTGGTTGGACCAGCTCGACCGCTTGGCTCAACTAGGAACAACCAAGGTTGCGTCAGGTGTACGCATAGACGCCATGCCATTTTATAAACTCCGCGGACGTCAAAACACGCGCTAAACTGATTTCAACCTCGGGGGTCGTGCAACCGGTTTTCCTAGGAGTCGTTGGATCATGACGATCTCGACCGTTGATTCCCGGATACAGTGGTTATAAATAGGGGGCAAGGGACTCATTTTCTTCGCCACAAGTCCGATAATTCGCATTCTGAGGTCGCGCTCGAAGTCCTTCAGTTCGGTGTCTTCCCGATGTCGTCTTCCTTTCTTCAGTTCAGTCTCTCTTTTGGTGAGTCTCCCCTAGCTCTGTTTTTCGATTCCACGTCTTCCATTATGTCTAGTTTTAGCTTCGATAGTCTTTTAGACGGGAGCGGTGAATCCGCTGGAGCCGAGGTGGGTACCTCGGCTCAGGCCGTAGATCTTGGTCCTACCGAAGAGGTTACTTCGAGTCAGGATGTGGTCCGTGATCCTCCCGAGGTGGACTCACCCCAGGGGGAGCGAGAGGCCTCTGGTAACCTGGCTTCCACCTCGCATCAAGGTCAGATGCTAGATAATTTTGGCCCGTCGACAATGACGGCGGATATGCTCCTATCCCTAGTAGCCCAATACAGACTTCCCAATAACCTTGTATACAACATCCCCTTAGGTAATTTCCCTTGGGAGCACGGTCACGACGAGATCGTAATCTTCGAGGAACAACTCGCAGCTGGTCTTCGACTTCCACTTCACCCCATGATAGTCGAAGTCATCAAGTTGTTCAACATAACCATAGACCAGTTGCACCCGAACTCCATCTGTAATGTAGTAGGAACCATCTCCCTTTTCCATGACTATAATCTTCCTCTTGACCTCGACATTTTTTCTTCAATTTTTTCTATCAAGAAGAACCCGTCCTGTGTTCTGCCCGAGCACAGGCAAACTTACTACCTGTCACCACGTCCGGGCTTCAAACTCTTGCACGAGCTTCTGAACAAGGTCCCGGCCTGGAAAAGGCGTTACTTTGTATTCCGTACCATTGAGGGGTGGCCTTTCCCAACCCATTGGTGGGCAGCCATCCAGGACCTCGTGTCCAGTTGGACATAAAGACAAGGGAGGCGCTCAGATCTTGGGCGGAGCTCGACTTAAAGTTCGTAGACTTTGTGACCGAGGAGAAGCTCGTGCAGGCCAGTCTGAGTCCTGGTAGGTCGTTGTTTGTTGTGTTTCCTTTGTTTTATTTCGGTATTGTTTTTGACAGTTCATTTTTGTTGCAGCTATCATGGACATCCCCGCGACTGAACTCTTCGGGAGTATGAAGAAGGGGAAGAAGAAGCGAGCTTCAAAAAGAGCTTGCGTTGAGTCACCGCCAGCTGCCATTCTAGAGCCCATGCAGCCATCCATCGCCGAACAACCACCTGTGATAGACTTGGTCCAGGAGGAATCTGGCAAGCTCTCCCCGCCCCGCGCGCCCGAGGAGGCGATGTCTTCAGAGTCCGCTCCTGTAGCTGCTGCTTCTTCAGGCAGCGATGACGCAGCTCGGAGCATTCTGACTCCGAAATATGACCTCCTCAAGAGCAAAAGCGCAGTGTATGCCGAGGAGGTTGCTGGCTGGGCCGAACTGCCGGTCGCTCAGCTCGGAGCCCGAGCGGCTACCCACCGCATGGTGGTAAGTTTTGTCTTATCTTCTTCGATCTTGTATTTAGCTCTTCATGTACTGACACTTGTTTTCTTCTCTTGGCAGGTGAACTCCGCCATCCACGCCTTGGCTTATCAGTCCGAGGTGAACTTGAAGCGGGCTCTCGTAGCCGTGTCGTCTTCATGCGAGGCCCACACCGAGCTGAACTTATCCCGCAACGAAAACAGCCAACTGAAGAAGGACATGCGGGCTAAGAAAGAGTTGATCACGCTGTTAATGTTCGAGAAGCAAGAGATCGCGGAGCGGGAAGCAGTTCTGAAGAGGGAGGTGGAGAACCTCGAGGCTCATGTAAAGGAGCGGACTGAGATACTCCTCCAAGTAGTGGAGGAGGCCAAGGCTAAGGCCATCGAGGAGTACGAGACATCGGCGGAGTACCGGAGGGAGATGGTCGAGGTGGGGACAGCGAGCTACCGCATAGGCTTCGAGCTTAGTAGGTGGTTGACCTGACATGAGTACCCCAGCTTGATCTTAGTGCCATTACTAAGATCTGGCCACAAAGGAAATGGCTGCCGAAGCTGCTGAAGATCTGGACTCCGAAGTAGAAAGCGATAGCGACCTGTTTGATGATGTTGAGGAGACTAGTGCTGGCGAGAGCCGCATGGAGAAGGATCCTCCTACCGAATCCTCTGACAAGGGTGAGGAGCCCCAAGATAACTAGAAGCCTCTTCTTGATGATGTATACCCCGAACTTTCGAGTTCGGTTCATGGTGGAAGTTTCTTCTTTTTTTTTTTTCTAAGTGCTGGTTACACCGAACTGTCGAGCTAATGAGCTGGACTCTGAGTAGGGGTAAATTCGCATTATTGTACGCCGAGGTGGGCGGACATTGTAGGGCATATACCCGTCCTATCTGCACACGGGCTACTCGCTTAGGTGTCGGTTATCCCTTAGTGTCGAGTCATCGGACCTAACCTCAAATGGGATTAACCTGTTGTTATATGCTGAGGTGTGCTAGACGTCGTAGGGTTTGTACCCGAGTTGTCTATGCCTTGGGCATAAAAACCAATTTGCCAATGCCGAAGAGGTGACTAGGACTTATCTGCCCATGCCGAAGAAGCGACTGGGACTTATCGTAGTGCCGAGGTCTTATATCAGCTCGGCATCATGGCCCTTGGGCCCCTAGGAGTGACTCACAGTCCTCTTTCCTGTTCGGTGATCACAAGGAATATCTTCTTAGGTTGTCGATGTTTCACGCTCGAGGTACTTGCTTCCCTTCCAGAGTCTTGAGCTCGAACGTACCTTCCCCATATACCCGTCTTACTTGGTACGAACCTTCCCAATTTGGTCTGGGCTTACCGACATCGGGCTCAGGTACCATAACCTTCCGAAGAACCAGGTCGCTGACGTGGAAGTGTCGCTTCTTGACCCGGGCGTTATAGTACCGAGCTACTCTCTGTTGCAAAGCTGCAATCCGGATGTATGTCAGGTCTCATACTTCTTCCACCAGGTCTAGGTTAGTACGAAGCTCGTCATCATTCATCTCTTCATCGTAGGCCTCCAAGCGTAGTGTAGGCATCTCGATTTCTATAGGGATCACTGCTTCTGTGCCGTAAGTGAGATTAAAAAGAGTCTCATCTGTGGCAGTTTTGATGGTAGTCCGGTAGGCCCAGAATACATTGGGCAGTTCATTTACCCACAATCCTTTGGCTCGAGCTAAGCGAGCTTTCAGTCCATGAAGTATAGCTCTGTTGGTGACTTCTACTTGCTCGTTCGCCTAGGGGTGTGCTACCAAGGTGAAATTTTGCTGAATTCCCATTTCGGCACACCAATTCTAAAATTTTATATCCTTGAATTGCTTCCCATTGTCGGAGATGAGTACCCAAGGTAGCCTGAAGTGACACACTATGTTCTTCCAAAAGAAGTTTTGTATGTTGCGGGTCATGATTGTTGCTAAAGGTTAAGCTTCCACCCACTTCGTAAAGTAGTCTACAACTACGACCAAAAACTTTATCTGTCCTATCGCCGGCGGGAATGGGCCAAGGATGTTGATTCCCCACTGTGCGAAGGGCCACGGGTTAGTGAGGTATTTCAGATCGGCAGCAGGTCGGTGGTGGATGTTAGCGTGCCTCTAACACTTATCACACTTCTTGACGAGCTCGAATGCATCTGCCTTCATTGTGGGCCAGTAATAGCCCTGTCGTAACGCCTTCTGTGCGAGAGCCCTGCCCCCCAAGTGTCCGTCGCACAAGCCTTCATGGGTGTCGCGGAGTACGTACTCTGCCTCTGAGGGTCACAAGCAGCGCAAGTAGGGGAGTGTGAAGGATCTTTTGTACAACTGTCCGTCTATAATGACGTACTTAGCTGACTGGCGCTCTACCCTTCGGGTTGCATTGCATTCTACAGGGAAGGCCCCGTGAAGCAGGTAACTCACGAGTGGGTCGATCCAGATCAGTTCAACTTGTTTTACAGGAGCGACCTCTCCTGCCCCCCCCCCCCCCTCGAATATGCTAGGACGAGGTAAGTCCTCTATATACACGGTCTGCATGGTGTTGGAGCTTGTGCTAGCTAGTTGGGAAAAGGCATCAGCCTCAGCATTCTCGGACCTCAGAATCTGTTTGAAGAAGTAAGAAATGAAGCCACGCAGGATGTCCCTAACTTTGGCCAAGTAAGCAGCCATGGTGGGATCGTGGGCTTCATACTCGCTGCTGACTTGGTTGACTACGAGCTGAGAATTGCTACATATGACAAGGTGCTTTACCTTCATCTCTCTGGCTAGGGTGAGTCCGGCGACCAATGCTTCGTACTCTACTTCGTTGTTCGATGCCGCAAACCCGAATCAGAGTGCGTATTCCAGCTTGACCTTGCTTGAGCCGTACAAAATTATTCCTGCACAGCTTCCTTGTTGGTTGGAGAATCCAGGGCTCCTCATCCCAGGTTGGACCTGCTCTGACCGGGACCGGTGCCACACTGGTTGATGCTTCCATCGCCTATTCGAGCCCGGTCAGCTCGGGAGTTGCGGTACTTAATGTACATTCTGCAACAAAGTTGGCCAAGGATTGGGCTTTGATAGCCGTCAGAGGTTCGTACCAGATGTCGTACTCACTTAGTTCGATAGCCCACTTCGTCAGTCTGCCAAACACCTCGGGCTTGAGCAAAATCTGTCTCAGAGGCTTGTTGGTGAGGACGACGATGGTGTGGACTTAGAAGTACGGACGAAGCTTGCTAGCTACTATGACTAGCATGCACGCCAGTTTCTCGATCTCCGGGTACCTCATTTCAGCATCCTACAAAACTTTGCTAACATAGTAGATGGGTCATTGGACCCGATCTACCTCTTTGATCAGTACCGAGCTGACCACCTCGTCACTCACGGAGAGGTACAGTTTTAAAATATCCCCTTCCTCAGGTCGGGTCAGAACCGGGGTACTATCTAAGTATCTTTTTAGCTCGTCGAAGGCGAGCTGACACTATGCAGTCCACTCGAAGTCTTTACTCTTTTTTATGGCTTTAAAAAAGGGTAGGCAACAATCTACCGACTTGGACATAAAACGGCTCAGGGCGGCTATCCGGCCATTCAGCCTCTGAACCTCTTTCAATTTGCGGGGTGGTCTCATATCTAAGATGACCTTTATTTTTTTTCGGGTTGGCTTCGATGCCACGTCGGTTGACTATGTAGCCCAAAAACTTAACCGAGGTGACCCCGAAGACACACTTGTTGGGATTTAATTTCATATTATATTTTCGCAAAATTTGGAAAACACTTTACAAATCATTTAACAAAAATTTTGAATACTGGGTTTTCACGACCATGTCATCAACATAGCACTCAACTTTATTGCCGATTAACGGCTCAAAAATTTTGTTTACAAGTCTTTGAAAGGTCGCCCCGACATTTTTTAATCCGAAGGGCATGACCTTGTAGCAATACAACCTGAGCTCGGTTATAAAGGCCATATTTTCTTCATCAGGGGGGTCCATCCTGATCTGGTTGTAACTAGAGTAGGCATCTAGGAAGCTCAGCAACTCATGCCCTGAGATCGCGTCCACTAGGTGGTCGATCTTGGGCAGCGGGAAGTAGTCTTTTGGGCAGGCTCTATTCAGGTCGGTATAATCGACGCACATGCACCACTTGTCGTTAGCCTTTTTTACCATAACAGGGTTAACTACCTAGCTCGGGTAATGGACTTCCATGATGAATTTTGCCGCTAAGAGCTTCCCAACCTCTTCATCAACTATGCTCCAGCGTTCTGGGGCGAGGTTGCATTTTTTCTGTCTAACTGGCTTGACTAAGGGATCGGTATTTAGCTTATGAGTTAAAATCTTAGAGTCTATTCCGGGCATTTCTACCACGGACCAAGCAAATACATCTAAATTTCTTAATAAAAAGCTTACCAGCTAAGAGCGAAGAGGCTCCTCGATCGAAACGCTGATCTGGAGAGTCTTAGTTGGGTCATCGGTTGAGACCGGGATGTGGATCGTCTCTTCTGTTGGTGTAGCTCGCTCATCGGCATACTCCGTTGGTCGCTCGAGCTTGATGTCATCCGCTAGTTTGGTTTTCCCCTTGAGGGCGGCTACGTAGCATTTGTGAGATTCGAGCTAGTCACCTCGCACAACCCTCACTCCATAATCCGTTGGGAACTTCATTGCCAGATAGTAGGTGGATAATACCGCACGTAGGGCGTGCGTAATGGGCCAACCTACTATGGCATTGTAAGGAGAGGGAGTTGCAACTATCAGAAATGTGTGCTCGAACCTCACGATATTCGGCCACGTGCCGACCTCTACAGGTACTGAGACTCGCCTGAGAGGTCTGACCTCCTCGCCACTGAAGCCTACCAGGGGAGTATTTGTCGGCTTTAGGTCGCTCTTCTAGAGTTGCAGCTTGTCAAAGGTGTCCTTGAATAATATGTCTGTCGAGCAACCTGAGTCCACCAGGATGCGCTTGACTTCGAATTCGTTAAGCCTCAGCTTTATCACTAGGGCATCATCGTGAGGATACTGGATCCCGCGTGCATTGTCCTCCGTGAAGTAGATCGGGTCTTCAAGTCGGGGTCACTTTGGCGGGTTCTCCTCTTCGTTCCCTAATTTGTGAACTGAGGTTCATCTGGCTGCTGAAGTACACCCTGCAATGATGGACCCGCCAATAATCATATTGATTACCCCGCGGATCGGTCTCTCCTCGGGCAACTGCCATGGCAGCTGCTCGTTTTGCCTGTTGCTGGACTCAGGAGCATTTCTTCTATGGTCCCCCTGCCAATCTGCCTGGCTTCTTTCTTCTCGTTGTACAAAGTATTTCAGGTACCCGCAGTGGATGAGCTCCTCTATCTCGTCATGGAGGTTTCTGCAGTTCTTTGTACTGTGCCCGTGGTCTCTGTGGAAGTGATAGTAGACGTTCCTGTTTCTTGTTGTGGGATCTCCCATCAACCTAGGAGGTCACTTGACAAAGGAGGAGTCCTTGATGGCCATTAGGATTTCTCATCGCTTAACGTTGAGAGGTGTGTAGTTCATCCTTTCAACAGGTGGGGTCCTGGAGCGCCGACCTGACTTGCGAGATCGCGAAGGAGATCGGCTCCCCGATTTGTTTCCCCCCTTACTCGGGGACTTGCTCTTTCTCCTTTTGTGCTCGTCATTACCTGTGTTGTCATTGTCTCTTTTTCTTTTTTCCGTCGGGTTGTCAGTCTTCTGGTTCATCTCTTCTTCGGTTCCGATGAACTGGTCGGCTAGCTTGAGGAATTTTGTGTCTTTTGGTTTATTGGCCACAACATTCCATTTGAACTCTTTGTGAGTTATGCCTTTCTTAGCTGCTATGAGTCTTACTGCCGGGTCTAAGTCAGGGATCTGCAGACATGTATCATTGAAGCGTTTGATGTAGCTTCTAATTGACTCCCCTTCTCTCTGAACTACGTTGAGGAGACTCTCTTGCGACCTCAGGCACTTCTTGCTAGTGATGAAGTGCGAGGTAAATAACTTTGCGAACTACGCCCAGTAGACCTATTCATGGGCCGGCCTGGCCCGGCTCGGCTCCCGGACAGGATTGAACACGCAAATGGGCCCGCGGTCTTAACCTCGAGCCAAAAAGCCCAGCTCGCAATAAATTCGAGTCGGGCTCGGGATTTGCCGAAATAGCCCGGCCTGGCTTGACCTATAATTAAAGCTAAAAACCCTAGTCGAATACCCCTCTTTCTTTCACCTCTTTTTCCAGCCGAACCTTTCTTCTCCACATCCTCCACAGTTCTCAGTCCTCACACTCTCAGGCAGCCACACAACCGGCGAAGCGGCGAACGTTCACCGGCACAACAACTCCGGTGGTGAATCCTCTCCTTCTCTCTCTCTCTCTTTCTTTCTCTCTCCCGTTCCTCTTCTCAAATCTCACTTCTCTTTCAAATCTCAGACACCGGCGACGGCGAGGCGGAGAATATAGGCACCAGCGGCGGCAAGTTCTCTCTCTCTCTCTCTCTCTCTTGCTCAGACGTGAACTGATCACTATTAAAATCGCAAGTCGTAGCTCACAGTCACCATGAACTCAGCTCCGGCGAACACAATCACCGGCGGTGAATCCTCGGCTTCGGGCTTCGGGCTTTTTATCATGGTTGGGCTCGGGCCCAAGTTGTAGGCCTATTGGTCGGGCTGGGCTCGGGCTCGAGCCTAACAAATTTTCATCAATGAAGAGTAAAAGCCCGACCCGACCCGACCCATGAACAGGTCTAGCGCCCAGCTCTTGATCAATCCTAGCGCGAGGTTATGCGGGAATCAGTTACGTGGCGATTCGAGTTGTTGGTTCTGAGCTGATACTTCGGTATTTTAGTTTCGAACTGGATTGAATACCGAGGTGACTCGATACCGAGGTGAGCTTTGTGCCGAGGTGACCCTACACCGAGATGAGCCTTATGCCGAGGCGGCCCTTGTGCCGAGGTGACTGAATACCCGAGCTCAATTGTTGCGAATTAAATTTGCCAGGCTGAGTTGTCATCTCTTGGTCAGATCGTGTCCATGTGTCCCCTTTTCGCTAGGTCAGGGCCAAATCACCCTTCATTAATGTTTTGAATTCGACAAGGTTTGTATATTTTGCTAATGACATTTCTTGGGCTGCTGAAGTAGCAATTTTTTGGCAGGTAAAAGTTTTAGAACGTATGAATTTTTGTCTTCAAATTCTTCATTTCATGGAGCAAGGATTGCCCTCCTAATTATATTTATTTTATTTTATTATATTTTTATATTTTTGTATTATTGTTTTTGTTATGTTTCACTAAATCAATAAATTTATGCTTAAATTTCATTAAATTATCAGAAATTATGGTCAATTTAGTGAAATTATAGATTTATGGTGTAATTTACTTTAAATTAAATTTATTGTTAATTAATAAAATTTTAGTTCATGGTCAATTAAAATGTATTGTTGAAAAGCTTAATGTTAATTACCAATAAATTAAAATTTTGATAAATTTTGAAGTTCTTGGACCAAGTGGGACTAAGCCCTACATAGGGTACTAATCTACAGATATTTTTTACTTGAACAATGCTATATCTTTAATCGATCTTAAATGGAGATGTCAACACATTTTAAACATCGTATGTTTTTGTACAAATAGTCTTTTCACCAAAGTCTTGGGGTCAAAAACGACCTTTCAGAATCTTTATGGTTGAAATTGACCTTTTCACCAAGTTAAAAAATTGTTGGTGCTAAAAATGTGAAAACCCCTGAGCTTTGCCAAAAATAATAATAATAATAAAAGAAAACAACCCTAAAGAATAAAAATGGTCATTATCGACCTAGACTTTTTAGAAGGCCATTAAACAGATGACGTTTGAACCAAGGTTTTTAAAACAGACTCGGAGAAGAACTCATCAGGGGTCTGGTTCTCAGGTTGAATGGTCTGATTGTTAGAACCGAATGGTTGGTTTGTTTTGACAAAAAAAATTAAAAAATAATTTAAAAAAAATTAAAAACAGTCAAAACCGTTTCAACGGTTAACCGCCTGAATCTAATTAAATGACCCTAAAATATAATTAAGTTTTAATTTACTTAATTAATAAAGTTAATTAATTAAATAAAATAAATTACACTGATTAAAATCGTTAAGTAAATTAAGCAATTAAATCAAAAAATTAAATTAATTAATTAAATAAAGAAAGCTAATCAATCTAAATAAGTAAATTAAGCCAATTAAGCAATAATTTGAAAACTGACCCAAAAGGAAACCACTTTGGCCACTAGTTTCTAGGTCAACAGTTCTATCGTCTGGCCCGAATGGATCAGCCCATGATATTTAAAAAATAAAAAAGATATAATTAAAATAAAAATTACTCAAAAACTATTTATTGGATTGAGCAATTGTGTAGTTCAACTGTCCAGGACAACACTTTGGAAACCAAAATGTTTTTTTTTTATTATTATTTTAATTCCAAGCCTGGTATAAAATAGAACTAGACAATTGACCAATTCTTAGGTAAAACAATTTGACCACCCAAAATTTTTAACTTGATCAACAAGCTACTGACCTAAATGATTGAAGCGCTAGACCATTTGATCCTATAAATGGTTTTGGGTCATTATTTATTTTAATTATACTTAATTTTTATTTTTCAAAATGTCATGGATTGATCAATTTGGACGAAACAATCAAACCGTTGAACTAAAAACCAGTGACCAAAGTGGTTATGTTTTGGGTTGATTTTTAAAATTTTAATTGGCTTAATTTAATTATTTAATTTACGATCGTGTGAGGGGATATGGAGAACAAATTAAGAGAAACGAAACAATCAATGAATAAATAGAATTAAAGATCAGGATGATCTGTTGTACAACTTCCAAGTTAGGAGGTTTAGAAAGAAGCATAGACGAATAATAAAAGGGGATGCCGCTGATCAGCCGCACAACGCGAGCAAGATCATAAATTGGAGTATTACAAATTTACAATACAATGCAACGAAAAGGTTAGTAAGGAATGATGGTTTCGAAACCGTTCAACCCATCCAACTCCAGAGCGAACCGCGGCTGTTTGTGCTGCTTCCGCTGCTCTCCAGCTTTACCGTGCATAGGGGGTAAGGAGTTTGCCTCTTTATTCTTCTTCTCTGTCTCCTTAATCGACCCTGACCTTAAATCTCCCTTTAGTTTCATCTCAGCCATGAACGGAGCCGAAGAAAAACCAACAGTCTGGCCCAAGAATTCTGCACACAGGGCTTCAAAGGAACTGAAAATCGACATCATGGTTGAATCTACTAGGTCGCTTGAAGGTGAATACCCCCACCCCGGTGGCCCGTGCGATACAGGAATAAAAGAAAGAGAAACCAGTAGATCTGGTGGGAAAGGTCCCTGAGATTGCTCTCCATTGAAGAGTGGTTAGATTTATAGGCGGAGGGAGGGCTGGTTGAGTTAATTAAACAAAAAAAAAAAAACAGAATAGAGGAAGTTGGGAGGAAAATTCTTGATCAGTGTGGGGCTTTGGTAGGAAGTAGGAACTAGGTGAGCTCGATTTAACGCAATTTCCGAGTCACCACGATAGACCATTTGGCTTGTTGTCTTTTGACTATATGTTAATTATGTGGATAGACATGACTACCACTGTTGGGCTGGGGTTGCTTCTAGTTCTTGGTTCGTTCCTAGCTAGATCTCTATCAGAAATAAAGGTCCCAGTTTCCCACCCACCAGCTTCCACCAGTCAGTTCAGTTGAACATTATAAATTAAAATGTCAAGGGATGACCAAGTTCGAGTATTCGAACTCTTGACGCTGGATAGCTAGTTATCCATTCATTGTTCTCATGACTTCAATCAGTCGTCATGAGTTGTTTTTGTTGACCGAGGAAAGCCAATGCTAATTCGTACGTCTTCTCTTCTGTGGCCGACTACTATGGCTAATTTGTTATTCTTCGGTTCGGAGGAAAATAAACAAAAATTAAAAGTGATGGATATGACTTGAGTTCGAGTGTACGACGCTCGATCAGTGTATTCTAAAATATGCTTTTGTCACACTCCTACCATGCATGCAAGTAATAGGATCCTTGGCTGTATATCAACTCGTTTTGGAACATTAAATTGAAGAACAACTGCTCATGTGTTTGATATATTACATGATCCTTGGCTATCAACTCCAGTTCCATATGTACACAACACCAACTCTCTTCCATCACTTCAGTAATCAGGCCGACATATCTTAGAGGGAGAATCCATATGCTTTTCACCCTAGAAACAAATGAGACAATCCTAAAGATTCAGCTACCGCTCCCTACATCTTAAAAAATAGATCATTTGGTGTGGATTCCTACTCATGTTACTAGAGGAAACATCTTTGGGCACTCTTCCTTTAGCGCTACATACTTCAAAACGGTTTGAGTCCTTGGAACACATTCTCTTAATACTGTCCAGTGGTCCAACCTGTATGGTTTGGCTCCAATATGAACCTTAAATATGGAGGGGTTTCGGAATCGAAGTATCAGTATGGTGGGACTTCTTGTGTGGCTCATCATTGTTGTGGGTGACATGGACATACATAAATGAACATGTTTTTTAACAAATGGTTTTTAACCCTTGATGAGTGCGGATTTGGCCCTCTAGTCACATCATGATACATGACAACTTAGGTCAGTTAGGAGAAGCTCGTCTAGAGCTGACCTGTAGCACCTCGTCATTGGCCGATGTGACCTTGACACGAAGAGCAACCTCCTTCGAGGGCTTGTTGACTTGACTGAGGTCCAAGAGGCGACTTGTGACTTGTGCTCGAGCTAGGAAGTTGGCCCACGTACCGAGTGTTCTGGAGGATGGTCAACATGCGTAATGGTTACCTCCGGGGATCTCGGATCGGTTAGGCGACCTCTCGGAAATCTCGAATGCAGTGCGTGAAGTCCACGCCAAACAAATCCTATATAAATGCACCAACTTAAATGACACAAAAATGTATGCACGATTATTTGCTCATTAGCACTCTAGCACTCAAGTATTTAGCTCGCATCCATAATACAGTATTGACTTAAGCATCGGAGCGACCTCGTTGGGTTAACCACCCCGGGTTCTCTGATCCTTTATTTTACAGCTTGGTCTTGCTCACCACGTGACTAAGGTCTATGTCATCTTCCAGTTAAGAGTATCCAGATCGCGCACTACCAATCCTATTGCTATAATTAATCTTGCAAGATGTGCTAGTGACTTTTTCATGTCTACATCAACAACAAGAAGTGAAGCCATCAACTTACCACAAACTTTGTGGTCAAAACCCGATGGCTAAGGCTGCATTTTACATTGTATGTGTTTGAAAAGAGGGTGTAATTACTATCGATATAAAATTATACTTCGGTTCAATTTTGTGTACGTTTGGATGGAATATAGTTTTACATTAATAATAGATGTAAAACTTCATCACCTCTAAAATTTTATATGGATAATCGATATAAAAAATACATCGATTTTATCCATATAAAACTTTACACTCTTCCATCTATCACTATTTTCAAAAAAGCAACTGTCACTTTTTGATTCAGTATAAACAGTGTGACGTTTTACACTGATTCCAAATGCAGCCCAAAGGTAAACATTGATGATGGAGCAGTAGGAATTACTTTACTAAAGCTGATGTCAGTACCTTATTAGAGGCCATCATGAAAATCACGTTTACTCTAGAGCAGTTTCACTCCATATTGGATCGCCAATTCAGGTGGAAGCGTAGGCTTTTCTCCACTATGGATTTGCAGTTCAATCAAATGCTTTCAAAGGCGACGTGAAACAAATAGTCAACCTCCTGTTGGTGGACTCTCTCACCACTATAGTGTATAAACACCGTACTTGCAAACTACAGTGGTCTTCTTTAACATGTGTCCTGTTTCTCATGAGTTTGTCATATTAAGTGGAATGCTAACAGAGCTGTACATAAAATTGGCAAGGATTTCCATCGATTTACTACTTTGATTTCCATTGTATGCTCTGATATTCAAAATTGAAATGAATGAAATCCTTTATTTGTATGCTCTGTAGCTGTATTGGTTGCTTGACGTGACTCGTAAGGTAGTAGCGATGAATTCTCTTCTGTCATCTTTGCCCTCTTCACCTCCTCAATCCTTCTCCTTTCTCCTCCATTATAATTATGTTAAATAATTTGGGTATGCGAAAGGGACGCATATAGTTTGCAATGGGTTGGAATGAGCTTGGTAGGCACGGTCAGGGAAGTCACAACTCATACGATTACGCACGTCTTATGGATGCTCGTCAAGTGAAAAGTCTGGATTTCTTGTCAATAAAATACATTCCAACACTCTACCAATATGATCAGACATTGTACATCTCATACATAGCGAGTCTCACGTTTATGGTTGATCCAAATATCAGACGAAATGTGCAGAGTCAGATCATAGAATATGTTTTGTTGGTAAGAGATCTCAACTGTCAAGCAAGAGGGACTTGTTCACATTTATTATCCATCAATTAAATCCCAGGTGGAGACCTTTGACCTATCTGACTGTTCGTATTTGAGCACACTTCACACCAATTTCACAAGCATTTGGAGATGTACTGCATCTGCAGCATCCATGCCAAATATATACTAATTATTTCAATTTCTGAGAAATTAGAAAAATCGAGCCTCAGCCTATGCAAGGGACCACCGCATTCAGTGATTTTTAGGTGATTCCAATTTTTTGTTGGGTAGGTGGCATCCTACTTGGCAGGGGTGAGAAGGTGTTCCAATGCTTTAATGAAAAATAATCACTCTCAAAAATCAATACCATACAATCTCAAAAGTGATTTCCCAAAAAAAATCAACAAAAAAAGAGTGATTTTTTGGAAAATCACTGATTTCAGTATTCACTAATTTTCAAAAAATCAGGTGTGAATCATCATGATGCCTAACATCATCTAAAAAAGCTTAAGGGGATTTTGTGTGACAGCTGAAAGTTTAGGGGTTATAAATAAATAAAACCACCCTTGAAGTTTCTACTTGTTACTTAAACCTTTCTAAAGTTTGATAATTACAATCACTTTCTTTCAACTTTCTAATATAGTTTCAAATAAGTTTTACTTATTAGATTTTTCGGAGAAATACGTATAGGCCTAATGCAAATTTCTGATTTCCACTATAGAATTATAAACATTCAAAAACTCAAAACCCTCGTTTTATACATCAACTTTTACCTTTTCCAACTGTACTTTTTGGCCCAAAAATTCTGACATGGGCTGAACCATCATTCTCCCTCGATTTTAAAATATATATATATATACATATATATATATATGTCCAAAATATCCATACGCTTTTAGCGCCAGGCCGCCAGCCGGACTGTTCAGGCCGAGAATTTTAGGGCCCAGGCATGGCTCGCATCATGTATGGTATCGGCTTGGAAGGAAACCGAAAACCGGCAGCGCCCGGGCAGAACCGCAGAAACGATCAACCCTTGCTTCGGAACTCAAAATAAAGTTAAATTTCATTAAATATCCAGAGTATAAAGGACGGATGAATGTTTCCATCACGACAGATCGGATACAGAAAAAAATAATCGCAGAGCAGCGGCGATAATCGTAATCCGGCACCGTTGGTGGCGTCGGATTTCGGTGTCATTATCGTCCATTTTTCTGCTATTCTTACTATTAGGTAACCAGGAGGGTTGAGATGAAGATATACTTCTCTCTCGTCACGTCGGTTCTCGCCGCATCTGCCGTGGCTTTCACCTCCCCCGTGGATCCCAACATTGCTTTCCATCCTTCTTCGAAGCAGGTATCGTTTTAAATCTTTGATGATTGGCATCATAGTTTTTCTTGTTTCTGGGACCTGAAATGCGTTTTACTTTAAATTCTTTTTTTTTTTTCCGTATACTCTGATGTTTTGGTCCCCAAACGACTACGATCTAGGTCATTTCAATAATTTCCTCCCCATTAGATGGATTCACAGAGATTGCTCTACGGGTCGAGTGTTTTCGTCGTTGTTACGATTTTTGAATTCGATTTCTAATTCCGGATCTAGCGTTTTCCGTCTATGTTTCTCTTAAGAATATGTTTGATTGAATTTTTAGCCTTTTTTATTTCATTTATCTTTTATCGTTCTCATAATTTTTTTTCTCAAATATGTTATTTGATTTCTTGTGTATGAGCTGCTTAGCGTGAAACTGTGAAATGTGCATCGTCGTCCTTTTTTATCCACATGTTTTTCCCTAATTTCATTTTGTTTTTTCTGGTGTTTAGGGTTCTTTCTCCTCGTCCGTTAAAGACAGGGTTCCTTGCGCCCGCATAACTTCGGATATGGATAGACTAACGCCAAGATTCGACGGTTTGAGATTCATAGAAACCTTGGTGACGGCACACAGATAAATAAAGATGTCTCACCTGTTTTCTTTCTTCTTTCATCGTTTCCTATTGATATAAGGAGCATTCGTTGTAAAAGTTGCGTGAGAGAAGATTCTTTTCTTGAAAGTTTAGTCCTGTACTACAGGATTTGAAGCCTATCATCTTTGTTAAAGTAAAAGTGGCGCTCTTTCTACATTATAAATAATAATAATAACAATATTGTTATTATTATTATTATTATTTCTCGTTGATCGTTAATGCAGAAAATTGGCAATGTGTTTTGAAGAGGTGTAGTGAAGGTTTAAAATTTAGAAAAGGGGAATGCTAGATTTGCAAAAATTTTCAATAAATAAGTGCAAATCATTAATCTTTTTGAAAAAATTTTAAAAGTTAGTGTGAATCCTTAGTAATTTTTTTCTTGAATGTTTAAATTTATGTTGATTTACATTTCTTACATTTAAAATCATTTTTTTGTGTTATTAATAAATTGATGGAAAATTTATGAAAATATTTGGGGAAAATATACATTAATAAAAAATTTGAAAATGTAATTTTTCTCGGCCTATAAAGACTAAATATGTTTTAGATCTATGGATTTATCTATCATATCCATAGAGCAATTGAAATTTTTTTTGTATTTTTTTAACTTTTTATATTTTTAGAATTAAAAAATAAATAATATATATATATATATTAAAATTGGTCTATCTATGTCACCATACCTTTTCTTGCTTCAAACCCCTTCCTAATTTTTTTTTTTTGAATTTTTTATTTTTTTAGTTCCACATAATTACCCATTAAACCAATAAGGAAATCGCATATGCTTAATTATTTCTCACAACCATAAAGAAAGAAGGATTTGCTTTTCTAATGTTTAGCCAAGTGGCATTGGTGTGTTCGGAAGTGTGTCGTTAATCATTTCGGGACACTAATTTATTATTTATAATTTTTTTCCGATTCTCAGACAAATACAAGCGCAATAAATGGGTGAGAATGGGTCGTATTCACAGAGAAGTGAGAGAAAAACCATTATTTACTTAGATCCGAGAAAGATAATACAATTGGGAATTGTAGAAAATAATAAAATAAAATTTATTAATGTTGAAATTAAATATTCGGAATTAAACAAGACAATAACTAAAATTCAGAAATTAATAGAGTACTGAAATTAACTAAAGAAATAAATAAAAGTGATCCAGAATCCGGATCCGGTGGTGGTAGTTGTAGATCGACCAAACAGCTTGCAGAAACCCCCTCTTGACAAGAATCGGGTGTCCATCCTTTCTACAATCCTCGAACCCCTCAAGGCACCTTAGCCTTGAACCGAACAAATTCAGATCTGCAAAACAGTGAAACGAACAAGAATTAAATCTAAAAGATTGCATAAATAAAAATAACAAAAAAGAAAATAAAGAAAATAAAAGAATGGTTGATCAGACTTGACAAGATCTAGGCATCCTCTCCTTCTACAACCCTTGAACTCCTCAAGAAACATTAGCCTTGTTAATTGGGTGAATTGACCAACACCTTCTACAGGGCCCTTGGGATCCTTTTTATAGAGAATGGTGGACACAAATGGAAATATGGAGAAAGATTGGGGGTAGCAGTTGGGATTTAGCAAAGTTAGGGATGCCCTTGGGTTTCTAATGGATGGCTAAGATAGTTTTGGGGTGATCCTATGGCTGAAAATGGAAAGAGATGGCACCCAATGTTTTGTATGGCTGAGATTTGAGCGCTTAGAAATGGAGGGTGTAGATTAGAACATCTAGGGTTGAAGGGTTAAGATTAAAAGAATAGGTGGTGCCTTAGATTGAATGGTTGGGATATAAAATGGAGGGAGTGGTTGAGATTTGGAAATGGGGGGTTGAATGGTGAGGATTAGCTGAATAGGTGGTGCCCTAGGGTTTAAAAGCTATAAAGGAGAGCCCTAAAATGAGTGGTTGAGATTAAAAATTGTGGAGGGTGGAGATTAAACACCTCGGGCGGCTAGGGTTTGCTAAGAGTGAAAATATTAGGTTAAAAAGGCTCCCTAAGGTTTGCTAAAGAGAGGGGAACATGGTAATACAGTAGCATGGGCGCCAACTGGGTTTAGCAGGTAGGAGAAGCCCTCCTGTTCTCAGTTCTTTACAAAACACCCCCTCTCTGAGCTGATCTTCACACCAGTTTCCCAAAAACTACAATTCAGCCTAGAAAACTTCATAGTTTTATACATAATTTGCACAGAGACCCTCAGAAGTCACATAATTGATTTTAATTGGGAAAATGGTACACTGACTATTCTAAGGCCGAAAGTACCTCTAAATTGATGCCCTTAAGGCATCAAAATGCAGGGTTATAAGGCATCACTTTCCCCCACTTCCTCCTAAATTATCTCTAATTTTTATTTATCTCCTAAATTATCTCTAATTCCTATTTATCTCTTAAATTATCTCTAATTTAGTAAAGATGTTCTCTCCTAAACTATCTCTAATTCCTATTTATCCTTCCCCCACTTTTTATCTATATCTATTTAAAGAAATTTTCAATTAAAAAAATTCAGAACTATTTAAATGTTATAACGAAATTATATACTAAATTTAAAATATTTATTCAAAACACAAAAAATTAATATATTTAATAATATTCATATTATTAATAATTCAATATTTTCACAAAATTCATCATGAAATTATATACTAACAATATAAATTATAATTTTACAAATTATTTAATTTAAATATTATTCAAATAATCAAAATTTAAGGATAAATCTCTTAAACTACTATTGCTCACGAAATTTATACCCTTATGTTTCTGACAATTGACAGCCGCTAAATGCTAACAGAAGAAAACAAAATGTCAAATTTATCTTTCCACTATTCCTCAAATTTCATCCCCTATTTCAAGAAAACGAAGACGAAGAAGAGGGTTTGATTGCAAAGAATACGATGAGTAACCGGGTTCGCTTCATTGGTTCCCCATAGGGGTTCGCTTTTGGACAAGGGACAATGGTTCGATTGCATAGAAGACGAAGAAGAGGAGAGAGAGCCATGTTCGATTTGTTCGATTGTATAGAAGACGAATGTAGCAGGGAGGTGAGGTGGGGGAGGGAGGGTTCACCGGCGACAACTGCTGTGTTGTAGTACCTCATCATCGGCGACAACTGTAAGCACCTCACCGACTGAACCAAAGATGCAGCGGCGAGGTGAGGTGGGCAGGAAGGGTTTGGCAACGACAACTCTGTGTTGTAGTACCTCATCACCAACGACAATTGTAAGCACATCGTCGACTGAACCAGAGATGCAGCGGCAAGGTGAGGTGGGGAGTTTGCAATCGAACAGGGACAAAGGGGACAAAGGGGAGAGAGAGAGAACGAAGGGGAGGAAGAGAGAAAGAGAGGGAGGGAGCCCTTCGTCGGTGGCTGTTGTCGCTTGCGACAGCTGTGCCAAGAGGGAGAGAGAACGAAGGGCTCGTCGCAGGCACAGTCGTCGTTCTCTCTCCCTCTCGGCACAGCCGTCGCAGGCGACACCAGCCACCAGCGAGGCTCAGCCTGTGCCACCCACTCCTTGAGCTCTTTTTCCTCCATGAAAATAACTGATTTAGTTCGCCAGCCACCGGCGAGGCTCAACGTGCTTTGAACAAGTAATGCACGTTAGCATTTTGGGTCTCACCGATTGTTATCAATCAGATCTTTGCCGTAAACAGGGAACCAACACAAATATCTTTGGAAGGGTGATCGGAAGCTTCCTATGGTAGCGGTGGAAGCACAGTTCAATGTAGGTGGCGGTGCTCTGTTTCAAAATAAGTGGAGAGAGAGAAGATGATCCGAGGTGAAGGATGGTCGAAGCAAGTTGTAACAATGAGGGGGAGGACAAGGGTCCTTGAATCCGTCCATATAAACAAAAATCTAAGGAGAAAAAAAGACAGGCAGGGAAGTCCGAAGATTCTGGTTTCTAGAAGGCGATGAAAATCCAGACTGGCATTCAGATCTGCTACGGTGAATGGGTGAGTATTGATCAATGTTGTATGATCACCAAACTTTTGCTGTTCGAAAGTTATAGTGGCCATAGTCGCTTACGACAATGATACCAAAATCACTGACACCGTTGCAACTTCCAACAGCAGCGGCGGTGAACAACAAGGGTATTTTAGGAATTTTAAAATAATTACCACTCACATGATATCACATGTGAATGGAGTGTGACAACAAATTAATGGCAAGAGAGGTTTTAGACAGTTGTGAAGAAAACTTAAGGGAACGCACGACAATATCTAAACAATAAGAGTACAGTTTGTCAATTTTGTGAATAGTAAGGGTAGTTTAATATTTAAATATTTAAAGGGTAGTTTAATAAGGGTACAGTTTGTCAATTTAACATTAAAAAATCACATTATTTAAATATTTAAATAACTAAAAATCTTAAATAAAAAACATTAAAAATAGCAAAATAATATAACAAAATATTTAATATTATGTAATAACATTAAAATAAATAACATTCAAATTAATATTTTACATATTATTTAAATATTTAAATAACAAAATTTTAAGTAGTTACAATAACGAAATTATGTAATTAATTTTAAAAAATTCATAAAAGTAGAAAAATAATTATAATAGAATTCATAATATTCATATTAATAATAATTTAATATTTTACAAAACTAATAACGAATTATGTAATAATAGTACAATTATAATTTTATGGATTATTAAATTCAATAAATAATTAATATTTTAAGAATTTAAATAACGGTATTATTTCAATAACTAAATAATATTGTAAAAAACTAAGTTCACTTATATCAATTAATAATTATAGAAAATAACTATCAACAAAATTATATTTATTAGTAATAATTTTACAACAATAGTGTATATTCATTATATATTTATATATACTATAGTTAATATTTATTTTACTTTCAGTAATTATTGGAGATTAAATAACTATTGTTTTAATTTTGAAATTTAATTTATCATATTTATTGTATTTTTGTTATAAATTTATTTTTATTAATTATATATTTTTTTATAATTTATAGATTAATACCTATTAGAGACTAAACTATTATTTGAGATTACACTATTTATTGACTAATTTAGTATATTTTTAGTATTTATTATATTTTTGTAATTATTGTATTTTATTTTATATCTACTATATTTTCATTATAAACTTATTTTCAATGATTGTGTACATTTGCTATAAATTTTCAATAATTATTGGAGATTAAACTATTGTTATTTATTAGAGATTAGACTATAAATTTAGTTAAAATTAGGAGTGTTCAATGATTGGTTCAGTTCAGTTGCTGCCTGTTTCGCCAACCAAATCGATGTGGTCAAGTTTGTAGTTTGTCACTCGAAACCGATTGACCATTAGTGAAAATCCACCAACTCGGGTTGTATCGATTTGGGTCTATTTTCGATTTAGTTTGTTTGTTCAAAATATTTAAACATAAAAATTAACTTTAAATTTTATAAATTACAATGATATTATTAAAAAATAAATTACAAAAATTAAATTTATGATATAAAATATTTTAGACTAAGAAATATGGAAATTTTCCTACTTTTCCGTATTAAAAAATTAAATTTAAAATATAAAATTTTAATATATATTTATTAAACCAAAGTCAATCTGAAATACTAGAAAACCGACCAACTTGAGTTAAGGTTGATCGGATTGTTTACTAAAAAGTTAAAATATAAAACAATTATATACTCTTATGTATTTCTATTGTTTAATTTTCACTTAACAAAGCTCGCGCATAGCACGGGTCCCCGTCATCCTGCCTCTCTTTGCTCCATTATACCCACCCTACATTCTCTTTGACTTTCTCTCCTCTCCCCTTCCCACCACTCCCATTATGCCATATCACCCAATTACCTAAAAATATTCTTATAATCTCTCTCCCAAGGTATCTCATTTAAACCAATAGAAAAGCATCATGTTGTCCCACTCCCTAATCAATTCCTAAAATGCGTCCCCCCAATCTATATCCACTCACCGTCATTTAAAATATTCATATTGATCAATAAATAGTTAAATATGGTTAATATTTAATCCCACCCATATTCAATGAGTATTAAATAGTGTTATTACAAAAAGTTAATAAATACTATAAGTAAATTACCAAAAATTAAATATTCTTATTAGTACAGTTAGTAAATTACCAAAAATTAATAAATATTATTATTAATTAACTCATTAACAATGTTTTATAGAAATTGAAAACTCTTTAACTAATTTCTATAAAATTGAGAATTATATTTAACAATTATCAAAAAGTAATAAATTTTAGTTATTGTTATTATTATAATTAATAACCAAATACAAACGAGGGAACAAAATATTATAATGTTAGAAAAATGAAATTATTAATAAATTTATATTGAAAAATAAAAGATAAGTTAGTATAGTTTTGTTAGTAAACTACCAAATAAAAATATATATTTAATAACAATTTAAAAAAAAATCAATAAATCCTCATAGTTACACAAATGTAATAAAATTTTCAAAAAAAAATCATAAAACTACATTTTCTAAAAAAACAATTTTGAAATTAAAAGATATAAAGTATTTGAATGTTTATTTAAAGTGCATTAAATAATTATGGAAAATTATTAGAATATTTTGGAAATTTTAGGAAAGTTTATTACATTTGATAGATTTTGGAAAACCATTGAAAATTATGTAATTTTCATTGCAAATTATTGAAAATTATTAAAGATAAATGACTATGGGAAATGGGAAGCTATAATTTGAACAAATAATTACTCAGATTATTAAGATAAATTAGTATAATATTTGAAAAAGGAAGTTAATGGTTAGTCTATTTTAGAAATTATAAGATAAATTAGTATAATTCTGTAAGTAAACCATTTAAAAAGAAAATTAATCATTTAATAAAAATTTGAATAAATTTTCAAAATTATACAATTACAATAAATTTTTCAAAGTTTTCATAAAATTACATTTTTGAACATTAAAGACAATTTAGTGTATTTTAGAAATTTACCATGTGATTGATACTCAATATATCATTTTAATCATTTCTATCATCAAATTGAATATTGGGTTGACGGGGACAGTGTTTTCAAAACTGGATCAAACTAGATGGTTAGACCGGAAAAATTGGGAACTGGACACCATTTCACCTTAAAACCGCTTTTTGTCCAAAAATCATTTATTTGGTTAGCGAACCGCTGACCTGCGCGGTCAAACCGTTAACCCGGACAACAATTTTTAGCCTATTTTTGTTTTTCTAATTATTATTTTTTTCTAGAGCGGGTCATCCATTTGGGCCGAACAATCGGACCGTTCAACCCCAAAACGATTTCCTATCCGGTCCAAATTTAAAAACCTTGGATGGGGATGAGTGGGTGCCTTGCCTTGAGCTTGGCTTGGTGTGCGGTATGGCCTGGCCCAAGGCCTGCCCCATGGACCAGCCCGACCCATGGCATGACACAAGCCTGTGCGGGCTCGGGCTATGGGTCATGCCGAACTGACCCCCCAAATTATCCTAGAGGAGGGAGGCATGGCCCGGGGTGGCTCATGGGTCAACACAACATGACTCGCACTTTGTGCGGGCCACATGTAGGTCGTGTCGTGTCGACCCAGCATGACCCAATTTACACCTCTACTTGAGCCCACCCAATACTGGGGATGGGGCAGGGAAATTTGAGGATTCTCCATCCTTGATGAGGAGTGGGGTGCCTTGCCCTTGAACTCACTCAACATTGAGGAGTGGTTACGTTGCCCTAAACCCGTGTGACACTAGGGACAGGGCAAGGATAGGGTAGAGTGTCTTGACTATGGGGCAGGAAAAGGGATGGGGTACCTTGCCCTAAACCCACCCCGTTGTTATTTCTATATAATTGTTAGTTATTAGTAGAATTAATAAAAATGTTAGCTTTTATAATTATTTTTATTTATTTAAAGTTAATCAATATTTCATTAAAAAATAATGAAAATAATAAAAATTATTAAAATTACTATAAATTATTAATAAAACTAATTTTTTTAAAAACATTTGTTCATATTCAATTAAAAATAATTATTTTTATAAATCAACATTAAATGAAAAATGAAATTATTAAATCTTTCAGATTTTTCCATGCATCACACAGGTCCTGATGCGGCGCGATCCGATCACTCCTAGCTGGCTCTTGCGTGGCTCCTCGATGACACCTGAGAGAGGGAAGAATAAGAAGAATCCCTTGGGGGGCTGCCCGACAGGGACACTCCGATGCTTAAGTCAGTACTCGGTAGAAGCGAGGGAAAGGCGAAAGGCTTAGAGTGAGGATAGCGCGTTACCACTATGTTCACGAGGTCAAAGATTCAAGAGAGAGTTTCTCTTCTGCCCTGAGGGCTTTTATAGGGACACTCACATTAGGTTGGGCATAACCGCCACTGGGCTCCTGCCACAGCCGTTCCCGGCCAGGGCTGCGCAGGTGGCCGTTGTGGCATACGCTTCGCCCGAGTGAGTGACACGTTTCCAAAGTGGCAGGCACGCCTTTGCCTGCTGAGAGACGTGGACGCAAACTGTCGAAAGGACTGGGACTGCGCTGTCAGTAGAGGATATGGTGCAGTCTGACCGGTACGGTCTGTCAGTCGGAAGCTTCTTGAAGAGGGCTAGTGTGGCTTGTTCGCGAGCTATTTTGTGGCGAGCTTGGAACACTCCAGGATCACCCTTGATGGGATTGGTCCTTAGAATGACTCGTTCGTTAGGGAGCTCAGGCGAGCTAATAACTTTAGCTCGCGAGCTACAGTTGCCTCGGAGTATCTCTTTAAAGATAGCACGGGGAACTCGGAGTACGTGCCGCAGCGGACCCCTTCCCTCGTGAGCTGTAACGTAGCAGACTGTTTCGTGGGCCCGTCATCTGGGCGCACCGGGCTTCAACGCTGGGCGGTCGCTCATGCTGAGTCAGCGTCTACGTGTCACCTTTTCATAGGTTGGGTCAAATCATCCTTCATCAATTGCCCCCCACTCCTCGAGCTAAGGGTACTGCCTTAGTGCAGGGAGTTCATGAAGCGCGATGGACTGATTTGACCGAAATTCAAACTTGATTGACTGCCCTTATTAAATGCATTTGCGGGAATCAAGAGATTTTCTGATTTCTCCTGACTTTTTGGATTCCGAAAACGTGTTGAGCTCGCTTTTAACTCCGAACATTGTGCGGCTGCGACCACCTTAATTTTGGAAGACGTGCCGCCAATCGGCTTCACTTTTCAGAAGGCGTTCGGTCAGGGTGCTTGCGGGCCATTGGATCTGCTTTGATCTGGGCCGTCAATTTAGAAGGGTGGAGACTATAAATAGGGGGCCCCCTCGGGCCCTATTTTCTCCTACGCCATCTTGCTGTCTTTGGATTTTGAGGTCGCGCACTTCACCTAGTCTACCCGAGTTCCTCAGTTTGCTCCGTTCCGTCTACTCTGGTGAGTCCCAATCGCTGTCAGCCATGTCTGGGTACCCATACCGCACCTATCACAGGGGCAATAGCCGGGATGATGATGCTCCCTCGAGCTCGGGGGGAGCCTGGGAGCAGATCCCGGAGGCCCGGGAGGCCTCTGGCGACATGGTGTCTACTTCTAGGGGGAGGGAGCCTGATACTTTTGGCCCTTCCTTGATGACAGCGGAGAGACTTAGGTCTCTGATCTGCTAGTTTTGCCTCCCTGGGGACCTGGTTTACAGCCTCCCTACTGTCAACTTCCATTGGGAGCATGGTCCCAATGACATGGTAATCTTTCAGGAACAACTCGAGGCTGGCTTGCGGCTCCCCCTACACCCCTTGATAGTGGAGGTGTTAAATCACTTCAACGTCACCATTGACCAGCTTCATCCCAACACCATTCAAAACATGGTTGGGACTATATCCCTGTGCTACGAGTACTGTCTTCCTTTGGACCTTGATATTTTTGTCTCTATCCTTTGTATAAAGAACGCTACTCCTGGGGTTCCTCTAGAGAGGCGCTTTTATTACCTCTCTCCCCGCCGCGGTTATAAGCTCTTGTACGAGCTGCCGAATAAGATTCTCGCGTGGAAGCGGGATTACTTTGTGGTCCGTAACCCCGAGGGGTGGCTCTTCCCCACTGCTTGGAGGGGCGCCATCCAGGACCCTAGGGCCGAGCTGGACCCTGAAATTTGGAAAACGATGTTGTCCTGGGCGTCGGTAGGCTTCCTTTGCTCGGACTACTTGACCGAGGAGAAGCTCGTGCAGGCAGGCTTGAGCTCGGGTAGGTCGGCCTTTTAGGTCGCGTAGTGCCTTGTGACAATATTGTGCACACATGTATTTTGCTTTTTGTTGGACTAATATCTTGTGGTCTTTTGGTAGCCATCATGTCCAGTGCTGATTCACGCCGCCTTCTCTCGAGCAGCCAGAGGCGCCATGCGAAGAGAACGCGCCCCGACCGGACCCCCCCTTCGGGAAGTACTGAGTTCGGGTCTGCCGAGCCGGTTCTACCCTCTCCTCCGCCCGAGGTTCCGATGCCCCCACCTGAGGGGGCTAGTGAGATTAACCCTGGGGGAAACGAGCTCCCTCAGCTGGGGGAGGCTCCCTGTAATCCCCTTCAGCCCCGTCCTTACCCCTGGTCCCCAGTAGGAAACTGGGAAGGGGTAAATGATTATTTGGTGGCTTGCCGGAAGATCCGGAAGGCGATCACTAATGACGAGGTCGCTCAGTGGGGAAACATAAAGCCCGGGGACCTCTCTGCGTTCGCCTCTTTCCATTGCATGGTGGTAAGTGACCTTTTTTCCTTTTTCTCTCTTGTTTTGCCCTTTTCCGCTGTCCTCTGATCTTCTTTTCCGTTGGCAGGTGAATTCCGCCATCCATGCCATGGCTCTCCAGATGCGCATCCATCGCGTCGACGCCCTCAACCAGTGGGCTGCCAACCAGAAGCTCCAGGGCGAGCTTGACCGGATCCGAGGTGAGCTCCATCACACCCGCAAGGGGAGCGAGTCTCAGGAGCTGCTCGTCCACGACCAGAAGGCTCAAATCGCCCAGCTTTCTGAAGAGAGCACACGTTACAAGGAGGAATCGTCGAGGATGGCGACGGAGAGGGAGCTCTTCAGGCAGCAGGTGCGGGACTTGGAGTCCACTCTTCTAAATCGGACTCGAAACTTTGATCAGATGGTGGCGGCTGAGCGAGAGAAAGCGGTTTGGGATTTTAAAGACTCCTAGGAATTTCAGGACCTCCAGGCGGAGTATGGTTCGGGTTCGTACCGCTCGGGGTTTAAGCTTTGCCGGTGGCTAGTTTGGAAGAAATTCTCCGGCCTCAACCTTGACGGCATTACTATGAAGAGTCTATCTTCTGAGACGGCGGACCAAGCGGAGGAAGAGGAGCCTGACTCCCCAGAGGACCTTCCCAGTTGGACCCTAGCTTGCCAGCGCCGGGCTCAGGTACCATAACTTTAAGAAGGACCAGGTCGCCAACACGGAGGTTCTACCTCTTGACCCTGGCGTTATAGTACCGAGCTACTCTCTGCGGGTAGGCTACGGTTCTGATGTACGCGAGGTCCCTTACTTCGTCGAGTAGATCGAGGTTGGTATGTAGCTCATCTTCGTTCGTCTGATCACTATATGCTTCTAGTCGCAGCGTGGGCACTTCGATCTCTACAGGGATTACTGCTTCAGTGCCGTAGGTGAGATTGAAGGGTGTTTCTCCCGTGGCAGTCTTATCTGTGGTCCGGTATGCCCACAGAACACTGGGTAGTTCATCTGCCCACAATCCTTTAGCTCGGTCCAACCGTGTCGTAAATCCGCGGAGGATGGCTCTGTTCGTTACTTATGCCTGACCGTTTGCTCGGTCCAACCTTGTCGTAATTCCAGTCTCGTATTTTAATGTCTTTAAACTATTTTTCGTTGTCGGAAATCAATACCCGAGGTAATCCGAAGCGGCATACAATGTTTTTCCAAAAGAAGTTTTGAACATTTCGAGCTGTGATTGTTACAAGGGGTTTGACTTCTACCCACTTGGTAAAAAAGTCCACTGCTACCACTAAGAACTTCCTTCCACTCGTTGTTGGCGGGAATGGCTCGAGTAGATCGATGCCCCACTGTGCAAAGGGCCACGGACTGGTGAGATACTTGAGGTCGACAGCGGGTTGGTGGTGAATATTGGCATGTCTCTGGCATTTGTCACATTTTCTAACGAGCTCAATAACGTCTGCCTTCATCGTTGGCCAATAATACCCTCGTTGAAGCGCTTTTTGGGCAAGGGCTCTACCCCCCAAGTGCCCGCCGCACAACCCCTCATGAGTGTCGCGGAGTACGAGCTCGGCTTCAGTAGGCCGCAAGCAACGCAGATAGGGGAGCGTGTAGGATCTCCTATACAGCCGCTCGTCTATCATGACGTATTTGGCTGCCTAGCGCTGCACCCTTCTGGCTGCATTGCGATCTGCAGGGAGGGTCCCATGTAGCAAGAAGCTCGCGAGCGGGTCAATCCAGCTCGGCTCTGCTTGAACGACGAGAGCGACCTCCTCTGCCCCCTAAGAATGCTAGGCCGAGACAAGTCCTCTATGTACACGGTTTTCATGGTGGTGTCGCTAGTGCTGGCTAACTTGGAAAGGGCGTTGGCCACAGCGTTCTCCGACCTAGGGATCTGTCTGATGAAGTGTGACTGGAAGTCGAGCAGGGCCTCTCTAACTTTGGTCAAGTCGGCAATCATGGTTGGCTCGCGAGCTTCATACTCGCTGGTGACCTGGTTAACCACAAGTTGCGAGTCACTGCAGATAACAATGTGCTTTGCTTTTACTTCTCTGGCTAGGGCTAGTCCAGCTATCAATGCCTCATACTCTGCTTCATTGTTAGATGTCGCGAACTCGAAGCGTAGCGCGTATTCCAGTTTCGTACCGCTTGTGCCGTGTAGAACTATTCCGGCTCCGCTTCCCTGTTGGTTCAAGGAGCTATCTACGTAAAGGATCCAGGGCTCCTCATCCCAGCTCGCGGTTGGCCGAGCTAGGAGAGATGCCACACTAGCTGCTACTTCACGGGGTTCGGACTCGATCGGCCTGGGAGCTTTGGGCTCATCCGAGCTGGGAGCCTCGTGCTCAACCGACCTGGGGACTTCGGAGCTGAATGTACATTCGACTATGAAATCTGCTAAAGCTTGGGCCTTAATGGCAGTTCGCGACTTGTACTGGAGGTCGTACTCACTGAGCTCAACGGCCCACTTTGTCAACCGACCAAAGACCTCGGGTTTAAGCAACACTTGCCTCAGGGGTTTGTCGGTGAGAACGATAATAGTATGAGGTTGGAAGTACGAGCGGAGCTTCCATGCTGCGATTATCAGTGCATATGCTAGCTTTTCCATCTTTGGGTATCTCGTCTCTGCTCCCTGCAATACTTTACTAACATAATAGATGGGTTGTTGGACCCGATCTACTTCCTTTATTAGTATCGAACTGACCACTTCGTCGCTCGCCGAGAGGTACAATTCTAAGACATCGCCCTCCTTGGGCCGGGTTAAGGTCGGCACATTAGCGAGATACTTCTTGAGCTCGTCGAACGCGAGCTAGCAGTCTTGGGTTCATTCGAACCCTTTGCTCTTAATTTCCTTAAAGAACGGTAGACAACGGTCCGCCGATTTGGACATGAAGCAGCTCAGGGCGGCTATGCGGCCATTTAACCTCTAAACCTCCTTCAACTTCCAGGGTGGTTTCATATCTAAAATGGCCTTAACCTTATCCGAGTTGGCTTCAATGCCGCACTGGTTAACGATGTATCCTAGGAACTTGCCCAAGGTCACACCAAACACACACTTGTTTGGGTTTAGTCTCATATTAAACTTACGCAAAATTTCAAAAACATACTGCAAATCTTGTATTAATTCATGTGAGAATTGAGTTTTGATGACCATGTCGTCTACATAGCATTCTACTTTTCTACCGATTAAGAGCGCAAACAATTTATTCACAAGCCTTTGAAAGGTTGCTCCTGCGTTTTTCAACCCGAAGGGCATAACCATGTAACAGTATTGGCCAAATTCCGTGATGAAGGCAGTCTTTTCTTCGTCTGCTGGGTCCATCTTGATCTGGATATAGCCTGAATAGGCGTCTAAGAAACTTAGCAACTCGTTCCCTGAGGTCGCGTCCACCAATCGGTCAATCCTGGGGAGCAGGAAGCAGTCTTTTGGGCAAGCCTGGTTCATGTCGGTGTAGTCGACGCACATGCGCCACTTACCGTTGGCCTTCTTTACAAGGACGGGGTTGGCTACCCAGCTCGGGTAGTGGACTTCTCTTATGAAGTCACTTGCGAGGAGCTTTTTGACCTCCTCGTCGACTGCTTTCCACCGCTCCAGGGCTAGGTTGCGTTTCTTCTGTCTAACGGGCCTAAGTACAGGATCGGTATTCAGCTTGTGAGTTATGAGTTCGGGGTCTATACCGGGCATCTCTGCCGCGGACCATGCAAAAATATCTAAATTTTGAAGTAAGAAACTTACCAATTCGGAGCGTAGAGGTTTCTGGACGGAAAAGCTGATCTGAAGCGTCCGAGCTGGTTCTGCTATTGAGGTTAGAACTGCGACTATTTCTTCTATGGGTGCGACTCGCTCTTCGTTTTGCTCCATAGGCCGCTCCAGCTCGAGGTCATCGGCTACCTTGGTTTTTCCCTTCAGGGTGGCGACGTAGCACTTACGGGATTCGAGTTGGTCGCCCCGCGCTACCCCCACACCGAAGTCTGTTAGAAACTTCATAGCCAAGTGGTAAGTGGAGACCACCGCCCGTAGGACATGGGTGATCGGTCGACCTATTATGGCATTGTAGGGGAAGGGGGTCACGACCACCAGGAAGTCGTGCTTGAATCTGACCACACAAAGCCATGTGCCGACTTCCACAGGTACTGTTATTTTCCCAAGGGGTCGGACTTCTTCTCCACTGAAGCCTACCAAAGGAGTGTCTGCGGGCTTCAGGTTGCCTCTCTGCAACTGGAGCTGGTCAAATGCAACTTTGAAGAGAATGCCGGCTGAGCTACCTGACCTCAAAGTCGTTGACTCTTAGCTTTATTACGAGCGCGTCGTCATGGGGGTAGTGGACCCCTTGCGCATCGTCTTCTGTGAAGAAAATTGGCTCTTCTGTCCTCGGCCGCTTTGGGGGGTTCTGCTCCTCCCGAATGGCCTCACGAACCAACGCCCGAGCTGCTGCTGAAGTGCAACCCGCAACGATCAAACCTCCCACTATCATGTGGATGGTCCCCCGAACTGGTCTCTCCTCCAGAGGCTGCCTCTGCGGTTGTTCGGCCGGCCTGCTGCTAGACTCGGGAGCATCCTTACCGTGCTCCCCTTGCCGACCTGTTTTATTACTATTATTATTATTATTCTGTACAAAGTTTCTTAGATATCCGCGACGGATGAGCTTCTCTATCTTGTCACAGAGGTTTTTACAACTCTCGGTACTGTGACCGTGATCTTTGTGAAAACTGCAATACAAATTCTTATTTCTTTCATTAGAATTCCCCCTCAGACGGGGTGGCCACTTCACGTAGGGGGCGTCCTTGATCGCCATCAGGATTTCAGCCCGCTTCGCGTTCAATGGGGTGTAATCAGCTCGGTCCGCTACAGAAGGTCGGGAAAACTAACCCGGCCTTGCCCCCCGAGCTGTGTCCTTTTTCTTTTGGTTGATCTCTTCTTCGGTGGCTATGAACCTGTCCGCAAGCTTCAGAAACTCGGTTATGGTCGTTGGTTGGTTGACGACCATGTGCCATTTGAACTCTTTGTGTGTCACGCCCTTCTTAGCTGCCGTAAGGCGTATGGCAGGGTCCAGGCGCGGTATCTGCATACAGGCATCGTTGAACCGCTTAATATAGCCCCGGATGGTCTTTCCCTTTCTCTACACTATGCTGAGGAGGCTTTCTTCAGTTCGCGGGCACCGTTTGCTGGTGACGAAGTGGGACGTGAAGGTTTGTGTGAACTGCACCCAACTCCTTATCGACCCAAGTGCCAAATTTCGGTACCACGTGCGGGCTGCTCCTCTAAAAGTAGTGGAGAAGGCCACACACATGCACGACTCACTCGCTCTCGCCAGGTGCATCTGTGACTGAAAGGCATCTACATGATCATTCGGGTCAAATGACCCGTCATACTTGTCAAGAGGGGGGAGCTTGAAGTCTTTGGGCATTGGGACTGCCAGAAGTTCGGAAGACAGGGGGGATTGAACCAAGAGGAGGGGAGCTTTGACTTCGGCCGAGCTTACCTCTTCTTTGCCCATGAGCTCGGGCAAATCACGGGTGACAGATCGGCGAGCTCGGCGGCGGCGTCTCTGCTTCTTGGTGGGCTCGGCGTTCGTGCTGCTCAGCTCTGTGCTGTCCGGAATGATTTGCGTAGGAAGTAGCCCGGTCTGCTGGCGATGGCTGCAGACAGAGGGGCCTTGCTTGGAGTCTGTTGCCAGGATATTGAACCGGTTTTCAAGGATCGGGGTTCCAAACTTTGACTGCAAAGGTGACGTAGACCTAGCGAGCTGGGGTCCTCCCGACCTGTTCGCCCGCGGCGAGATCGGGGTAGCCAGTCTCTCCCATCTGCCGCAGGGGGCCTCTCCTTGGCCAGAGGGACACTCGTCCTAGCGGCGAGACTTAACTTGCTGCGAGGCTGGGTGCCGAGGCGGGAACTGCAGCTGCTGAAGTTGAGGTTGAGGCAGCAGGGGCAACTGCTGCTGATACTGATACTGGGAGACCTGGTGCAGTACGTGTTGTTGATAGAGTTGAAGTTGCTGGAACTGTTGCATTTGGGCCTGCATGGCCCGCATGCACTGCATCAAGTCCTCCAGTTGGTTTGGGCTGGCCGCTAAGGGCACGACCGAAGGTTCGGTGAACGTCGTTCCGATTGTAGCAGGAAGTGGGGCGATGACAGGTGCCACTGTGAGAGGCACATTCAAGCTAGGGATTCCATCCACTGAGAGGGGGACGGTGAACTGTCCGATACAGACAGTAGGAAGCTGGGGTTGTTCCCTGGAGTTTTCCATTTTCGTGCTTCATCCGACGTTGCTAGAGGAAGCCATGAGCGTTGGATTGTTTCAAGAAGGAAAAGAACTGAAAGAGTTTAGAGAGAAAGGCCTTTTGAAGCGTTTCCCACAGACGACGCCATTTGATGCGGCGCGATCCGGTCACTCCTAACTGGCTCTTGCGTGGCTCCTCGATGACACCTGAGATAGGGAAGAATAAGAAGAATCCCTTAGGGGGCTGCCCGGCAGGGACACTCCGATGCTTAAGTCAGTACTCGGTAGAAGCGAGGGAAAGGCGAAAGGCTAAGAGTGAGGATAGCGCGTTACCACTATGTTCACGAGGTCGAAGATTCGAGAGAGAGTTTCTCTTCTTCCCTGAGGGTTTTTATAGGGACACTCACATTAGGTCGGCATAACCGCCACTGGGCTACTGCCACAGCCATTACCGGCCAGGGCTGCGCAGGTGGCCGTTGTGGCGTACGCTTCGCCCGGGTGAGTGACACGTTTCCAAAGTAGCAGGCACGCCTTTGCCTGCTGAGAGACGTGAATGCAGACTGTCGAAAGGACTGGGACTGCGCTGTTAGTAGAGGATATGGCGCAGTCTGACCGGTATGGTCTGTCAATCGGAAGCTTCTTGAAGAGCGCTAGTGCGGCTCGTTCGCGAGCTATTTTGTGGCGAGCTTGGAACACTCCAGGATCACCCTTGATGGGATTGGTCGTCAGAATGACTCGTTCGTTAGGGAGCTCAGGTGAGCTAATAACTTTAGCTCGCGAGCTACAGTTGCCTCGGAGTATCTCTTTAAAGATAGCACGGGGAACCCGGAGTTCGTGCCGCAGCGGACCCCTTCCCTCATGAGTTGTAACGTAGCGGACTGTTTCGTGGGCCCGTCATCTGAGCGCACCTGGCTTCAACGCTGGGTTGTCGCTCATGTTGAGTCAGCGTCTACGTGTCACCTTTTCATAGGTTGGGTCAAATCATCCTTCATCAGGTCCCTTCTAGTAATTAATTATATTTTATCATTTGATCACAATAATTGAATATATTATAATTCTTTGGATGATCTATCATATCCATAGACCAATTGAAATTTCTTATTTAATAATTCTTTTTTAATTTTATATTTTTAAAATTAATAATTAAGTAATTAATTATATTTTATCATTTGATCACAATGATTGAATATATTATAATTCTATGAATGATCTATCATATCTGCAAAACAATTGAAATTTCTTCTTTAATAACTATTTTTAAATATATTATATAATGTTTATTTATTTTTTATAATTCTTAGAAATAAATAATAATTAATTATTAATTATATTTTCACTTAGAAGTTATGCCAATGCATGCATTTTTTACGGTTTGATACAAAAGTTAGGTTTTTCCCATTCCATAAAACATTAAAACTTAAGAATTATAATTTATAAATTTTAGTGAAATATATGATTTTTAATGAAATTATAATTAACTACAATATATTTCTTTATAAAACCATTAAAATATATTAATTTAATATATATACACTTCATTAAGATCTTATATTTAACGTTATTGATATATTTTTATGATTTATTAAAGTATTTATAGTATTTCTAGCATATCTTAAGGTGCAACCACAATTACTGTCAACCTTGTATATTTGTATTATGCACTCTTTCATGGAACCCAAGCCTAATTTGCTTGGAATGCAATTTCATTTGCACTGTTGCACAAATATGGGAATTCAAATTCGGCTATATGCATTCTTCTAATTAAAAAATTATTTTATTGGTTAATGAAAAATTAGGGACATCTGAACTTATGACGAAAAATTTAGTCTGAGGGCTGAGTTTTTTTACAACTTGGAGTATTATGTTGCCAATAATGGTCCCTTTTAAAAAAAAAAAAAAATTCGCCATTCATGGTTTGTCCACCAATTAGAGGATACTCTAGAGTACTCAGGATTGATGACGTGTTCGCTAGCCCATTTCCACGGTAGCCATTTTGCTTTCCATGTTATTTATACTGATCAAATTGTTGCGTGTAGGTTTCTTGATGAAGGTATAAGGAAATAGAATCCTTACACCCATTTGTGAATTGTGACTTAAAAGTTAAAACTGTTGTTTTTGGATTTCATGGATCCCAATAACTCCTTGGCTTTTATGTAATTATATATCAAGCTGACAATTTGGTTCTTATTTGTTGAATGTGACATTCGCTTATTCATTATATATCAAGCTAGTGTACTGAATCCTATTAACTAATTCCTCTATAATAAAAATACTAGCGGGGATAGGATAATGATCTCCTCATGCTTTAATGCTTCAATAAAGGGTTTTTAAAAATTCACATCTACACTCCAAAGAGTGCCATAATTTAAAAAAACAACTCGAAAACATAAACATTTTGGCCACCAATTTCTGGGTAGACGGTTTGACCATCCTGTTAGATAGTGTATATCCTTAGTTCCAATCAAAATGATTTACATTATGACATTTATTGTAAATGAATAAATACATATTTAATTCATATTATTGTGGTGTGTTTCTGTATAATACCCTTAAACTGGACATATATGAGACTCATGTTAGTTTAGAATCTTCATAGTCGTTGGATAAATTTCTCTCCAGATTTATCCTACCAAGGCTGACACTGATGTACTGCCAAGTTAGTTGGGATAACTTGTCTCAACTGTCAGGGTAAAACCTGAGAGGTTTAGAATTAGTTTTGTCAAGAGATAGAAAATAAATGCTTTATATTCAAATAAGACAAGAAATAAAAAATCAAAATCACAAGGTGTTGGTGTTTGTCCTATATAATAATTGAACGAAGAAATGCTATATTCCCTTCCATTACAATCACCTTTGTAATTTTGTATAATTGAAGTCTTCCACCCTTAATTTTGCAAAAAAGAATGGCTTGTAGAATTGAACCCATTTTTGTTTCATAACTATACTTTATAAACCATGCCACCTGCAACCATCACAGAATTAGCTGAATTAGTAAAAGCACAAATTCCAAGGAAAGCAAAACTCTCTATTATTATAAACTTTTTAATATAAATAAAGGACCTAGTTATTAAACTTATTATCTCTTCGAACAAAAGTTTAGCAAGTAAATTCTCCTATTATTTTATCCCCACATACTCAAATCCAATGTAGTTTTCTGAATTATTTTCTTTTTTATCACTATTAATTTTCCGACAAAGAAAATAACCCCTAGCGAATTCAGTTTTTCAGGGAATGATTTCTTGAACATGCTAACTCCTTTTTAAGTTTTTAAGACTGAAATTATTGTGGACCAATAATTTAGAATTTTGCATTCCAGAGAACAAAGCAAAGCAAAATAGGATGCCAAAAAAATACAATTGTTTTGGCTTTTAACATGTAACCAACAAGATAGGGGGAGGGGGGGGCATGGCTCCCCTCCGCCACCCCCCTGGCTCCGCCCCTGCATAGCTAATTTCAAGATTGCATGAAAAAAGTAAAGAAGAAAAAAAAAAGAAGAAGAAAAATAATATGTCTTCCCACCGAAGTAGATTATTCAATAGTTTTCAGATATCATTAACTTATAAGAAATTCAAGATAATGGAAACCCAATTTTGTGCAGAAAGAATTGAACTACAACTTTTGATTATCTACCCAAAACAAAGAATTTGAAGATGGAAAACTCAAATTCTGAAAAGACATCAGCTCCTTCTAGAGCCTAATAAGAGAAATCACATACCATGAGAGACATCAGCTCCTTCTGAAGTCTGAAAAGGAAAGGGGGGAAAGGAGGAAGAAGACAGGGATTACAGGAGATGCCAAAATGACAAAAAAAAAAAAAAAACACATCATCTAGGAATAAGAATGACAATTAAACAATGAAACATAAAGAAGAAGAAGTCCAGGAATAAGAAACAAAAAGAAGAATCTTGGACAGAGGAACAGACCTCTGGGAGATGAAACTACTGAATTCGGGGAAGGCTTTAAGTGAGGGTTGCTGAGGTGCTGTCATTGAAGAGATGTCCATCGCAATGAGATAACCAACGGTAGTGAATTCGGATTGCTCGAGTTCTTCCGGCGAGAAGAAAGAAAGGACAAGAGAAACAACTAGTTATCAGTTCAACTGCAGAACAGGGGACAAACCGACTCTTGAAAACTCACATACTCCACTCCACTACAAAAAAGACCTCGAGAAGAGAAGAGTGACAAGAGTCCTCTCCCCACAAATCTCAAAGACCACGGAGTGACAAGAGTCCTCTTCCCACAGATATCAAAGACCACATGTCACTCGAATTGCATTTTCTCTATTCATCAGAAATCAAAAGCAAGAAAACTTCACACGACTGCATTGTTTTCACATGGGACTCTCAATCTATCCGCACGAATAGATTCATTTAGCGCACGGAGAGAACCCATTTCGTATTAATATATTAGATATAAGATCCTTCTTTTATTTCTTCATTATTTTTTTTTCTTTTAAATAGGATGCAGTGTCACGGATTTGATCCCGCCACACCTATTTGGAGGGCGTCAAAGTAACCATTTCATTGTTTATTTCATGTTTTTAGTTATTTTTAAGTATGAAAGTATTGGTATTAGGTATTGTATGGATAACTTAAATATGGATATTGATATATTTGGGAAATACATGGATATGGATGAAAAATATGGAAATGTTTGAATATGTTAGGGAAATGCATAGAAACTTCATAAATATATTAGTAATATTAAGTTTAATGTTAAAATAATTATAAATAATATAAATACTTAGGAGCTTTATGTTTTAATGGTATATGTGAAGAAATATATTATAACTAATATGGCGAGATGCATAGCTATTATGCAATTATATTGATAATGCATCAATCAAGAATTTAAGACATATTATATAGATCTTTAGAAATTAATATATTCACAAAGCCATTATTATTTTATTTTCTATTAAAGTCCAAGCACAAAACATATGCAACTATTCTATTTTAATTACTATATCAATATTTTTATTTTTTAACATTAACAAAAAAAATCAATTCTCAAATGTTTGGTAAACAATATTTTCATTTTTTAAAAAATTAAAAATACTATTATAAAATGTAAAGTAAGGTATTAATTAAGAATTTATAAAAAAATATATAATCTAAACTTAAAACATATCAAATCTATTAAAATTTTGAAGATATATATCATATGAAAATTTATAAATTTTAATTACTAAAATAAGTATTCCATTATTAGTATTTTATTTTATAAAATTTCTAAATTATAATTTTATTTTATTTTTATATAAATGTACATTAGTGGAATTGACCAATTCAATTTATGTTATATTCTAAAATATTTTGTAAATAGTAAATACATTATTATTTAATGCAAATTAAAATATTAATTAGTAATTTATAAAAAATTGAATATACATATAATGTGCAAATTTATAGATTTTAAGTATTAAAATAATTATTCTATTAATAATGATTTTATTTGTATAAATTTTTTGAAATTAAAAATCATTTTTTTAAGGCAATGGCTAATTTCATTAAGAATGCTCAAAATCTCAAATACAATCCATGAGAATACAATCAGCAATAGTAAACAAAAAAAAAAAGAAAAGATAAACGCAAAACAAATTGTTGATAAAGAAACAAATCCTGAGCACCGAGAGAAATTCTTGTAAGCACTCTGCAAACGGCGCAAAAAGATGGAAACGCCAATTAAGGAGGACCAACCTCCAACAAAATCAAAACGCATCAAGAAACTCCCAAAAACAGGGATACATAGAAAAAGAGCGCCAAAGTCACCCCTTCCAAGGCAATCCCAACTAAGAACTTCAGACTTGAAAGGTGAAAAGGAGAAAGCCAACTATTGTCTCACCCAAGCTTGGATGTAACAGTTATCTTGCAAATATAAACTCCTTCCATGGAAAACTGTCCCAAGGCATGAGGCAAGAAAAATGCCACGTCCCCACTAAATGATGATGGTCCGAAAAGAAGTGCCAAAAGGACTCCAATAACTAATAACTGAAAGGTTGGATATTGCCGGAGACTAAACAGAAATGATTGGGCTGCATCGGAAAAATTATGCCAGAACAAAGAATATTCCTCCTCACAGAAGAACAACTCACTGGAATACACCACACTAGAATGCATCCCATGGAAGAAGATACTTCCAAAAATATTGTCATTAGTAAAAGCATCACATATATCTTCCTAGAATAGACGTCACCGTTCAGATCGATGTTAGTAACGACAACATCTTCAACCTTCTTGAAATCAAAGCCATTGAAGAACAAATCGTAGAGGAAGAACCACTTCTTAGAACAAAGACTGAGCCATCATATTCAATTCCTGCATGGAGAAACCAGTGGAAAAAGACAACAATCGACCAACAAAAGAACACACCAAAAAAACAAAAAAAAAAAACTTCACCCTATCCATCAAAAACCTGTCGAAACAGAGGAAAAACCCACATCAAGCGATGCAAGAGGGATACTCACATCAGGCGATGCGAGAGGGAGACCCCTCCCAGACAGGGAGGGGTTTTGAATCGATTTGATTACTCTGTTTCTCTTACAATTTTCACTTTCACTCTTTCTCATGCAAACTCAAATCATTTTTTGGTATATATGTAGATTTGATAAATTATTTATTTCATTGTTCATAAAATATTAATTTTAAAAATCATTCATTTTAATTTATAGTTGGAGTTGTTGAATATTAGTTAGGGGTGTCAATGATATTCGAAAATCTGATTTCGAATTTGAGATTCGACATAATCGAATTGAATCCGGATAATTTGAATATCTAATTGGTCGAATTCGGATATCCTATTTGGTTTCCCCCGATGTTGGGTTAGGACCAAATCTGGTTTCCCCCGATGACAAGTGATTCCATGAAAGACCCACCGGCCTAAGATTCCCAAATGTATTTTCATCATCACTATGCTTTATTGTAACAATACCCTTCCGTTGCTAAGTTTAGTAAAATCAAGCACTTAACTATCCAATTGTGCTCACATCAAAACCAGCAGATAAGGCTTCCTTGAACTCCTTGCTTCAAGGACCTTGCAATGGACGATATCGATGAAGAGCTTGAACTCCATTATTCAATAATGGATAATGTATAAAGTGTTGTTGGTCATGTCATGGACGATATGGATGAAGAGCTTGGGTTATGCATCCAGCTTGAACTTGTATGTTAAAAAGCATTGCAATTTGGAAGCAGTTTGCATCCTTCATTATCTATAAGAAAGGTACATTATCCAAAAAAGAAATTGCGTAGCATTAAACCTGTTACGTCAGGGCGTATTTGTCTTTTGAATTATTTCATTGAACTTAACAGCTCAAATGTGTCACAGGGGAGGCATTAGTCCATTTTGGAAAGACTAGTAAGCATGCACATGCGTTGCACGTGGCAAATTTAGATGATGATAATGATAGAAATAGTGTATCCAAAATTTTTCTATAAAATTCATGTATTTTTTATTTTTTTATATTTTATGTTTTTACCATTAATCAGATGCATACTACAAAATCTAGATTTGATTACATAAGCACCTCATATTGGGCTACAAAGTTTTGGGTATCATTGGTAGGCCTACCTATTTGGCTGGACTCGTCTTTTTGTAATGATATTTTTTTGTTTATTTATCAAAAAAATGTAAAATTTAAAAAAGAGGAATTGAATGAGGTGAAATTTATAGTTCAAACTACATTTTAAATCTCGCAATTAAATAGGAATTCAATTCAAAAAATGGGAGTTTTAGTCAAAAGAAAGTTTCATAATTTTATTCATATTTTTAATATTAGTGTAAATATGGAGTTATAGATGTGTTCATAATTTTTGTATTTCCATGTGTGTAAAAATAATACTATTATTTACACTTATTTTTTGTTTAATATGTTAAATATATGATATTATACATGTGCCCAAATGTTTTTTTGTAAAACTTATGTATTTTTTATTTTTGTTTGTTTTTCATATTTTATTAATTTTTATTATTTAATTATGGCATTCAATGTTGAAAGATTTGACCCAAAACTTGAACTATTGATCTCTACCAAATAGGAAAATAATTTCATTTTGTATTAGTTTTAGATTATGTATTTCATTTTCATCACCAATAAAAATAATTCTTGTTTATTACACTTGTTTTTTTTAATTTGATTAATAAAAATATCATAAATTTATTTATTTTTTTTATATTTTTGTAATTTTCTATATTTATTTCTATTTAAAAATTTTATTAAGGTAAATCTCTTAAACTACCCCTACTGTTTAGCTATTGTCTTGTGGTACCCTTAAATTTTTTGATAATTATAATCATCGGTAAGTGCTAACGGAAGGAAATGAAATGTCAAATTTACCCTTTATTATTTATCAAATTTTCAAAATAAAACCCAACTAATAAAAAACCCCTTATTTCCAAGTTTTTTCAAACTTTACTTCATACCAACTGTCATCGGACTATTCAACGAGGCCCCGGTTTTTTGTTGGAAGTTGTAGCCGTCCCGATATATGCCTGATCCAAACCAATCTTTTAATCAAATAGCAGCTTTCACATTCGTGCTCTCTCTCTCTCTCTCCGTGAAAAACTTCTACCCTTATATTATCTGTTGCTGATAATCAACATACCCAGCATCCTTATTCTGCATCAGAAGTCAATATTAATAACGATTTTTACTGATAAAGTTTGTTGCAAGATCAATAGTGAACGAGGTGCCTCTTATTTACCTCCACATTACGTTAGAATCGATTAATCTCTCCGCAACAAGAGAAAGCAATTTTTGTAGAGACACTTAAGACGTATTGACGCTCAAATTCAAGTTGTTTTTCAAAAGAACATTACCTATTATACAGGAATAGTTTTTCATTAAAAATAGAAGATAAATTTGAAAAAACAGACAAAAACAAATTGATGAAATAAATAAAATATCATTCTGTTAGAATCAAATCAGCTAGTCCAAAAAAAAAAGCATTGGTGTCACTAACCCCAATCCTTGAAAAAGAAATGGAAACACACACCTCGCAGTGGCATGAATTGGGTTTTACGACGATGAAATGATACCTTCACATGAATCGATTGTTGAGAAGATGGCGAGGAGTTAGATTTCTTCTTTTTCTGTGTGTAAAAGTGTTGGGAGGACACTGAAGGGAAGAGATCCAACAAAGTAAGGAACATTATTCTCACCAGAACTAGTGTCTTAGAATAGCCATCTTCCCACAGAAGCAGGGGAAAGCTGAAAGTGATGCCCCAAGAGGATTTTCAGAGGAGATGGAGTGGACTGGGGGGATTTTCTGAAGAGAGATGATTTACAGAAGTTCTTGATCGACCGAGCTGTTGTGCCTGAGAGTACCCACATGTACAAGAATGGCACGGAGGAGACGCCAATGACCGAAGAGAACGAATCTGAAGCGGTAACAAGCAGTAAACGTCAACTCTTGTCTTCTTGTAGAAAAAAGGACAAATTCATTTCAATCTCCAAAACTCGGTCTCTTTGGCAGGCAACCATCTCGACCAAGAAAGCACCTTACAACACTTAGCGAACGGTTTCAAACTGCAACCTCAGTCTCCACAGCAAGCTACAATTGAGAGCATGGTTCAAAGTATATCGTATCGTATCGGTACTTAGAAACGGCCGATACATACATTTTCAAAAGATACGATTGGGCGTATCGTATCGATGTTTTGAACCATGATTGAGAGTAACTATATGGAATTCAATACCAGTGACGGCCCACAACTACATAAGAGGGGGATCGTTCTCGGTGAAAATTCAAAAAATTCAACAGTGGTATGGAATTCAAAACTAGTGACGGCCCGCAATCGCCTTACCCCTGTTTATTGCAAGCATGGCTTGGCTGCAACAAGAAATGATTTCAAGGAATTCAATACTGGCTAGACCGATCCTGACATGGCGGATAAGACCTACCTTGCCCCCTGACATGGTGGTGTTCCGTCATCCGGGAGGTGGTTTTCTGTAGTCACCGCAATTGTCATTGGCGATGGTGTTTTAACAGTGGGGTGAATTTTAAAATAACCGTATTTTAGAAAGGAGTGTGGCAGAAAATTAATAGCAAGAGAGGTGTTAAACAATTGTTAAAAAACTTAAGGATACCGCAAGACAATAGCTAAACAGTAGGGGTATCGCATGTCATTATGTTAAATAGTAAGGGTAGTTTAAGAGATTTATCCATTTTATTATCTAACTATGATTTCATTGGTTGATCAATTTGATTTAGCCAATCAATGATCTAATTAATAGCATCTTTTAGTAAAAAAATAACTTAAATATAAGATTTAATAAGAGAGAATGAGAGTTAATACCATAAATACAAGAGTTAATGAAGAGATTAAATGAGACGAAAAGCATTAATTGAAATTATATTTTCAACCTTCATAATTAGAGATTGACTAGATAACAAATGAGGACATTTTAGCCAAGAAAAATTTCACACCCTCATTCATACTTTTCATAATAGTATAAATAAGAGAAGTAGTGTAAACTTGAGGGGAGGTTTAAGTCTTTTGCCTATAGGGAATGGTAGAGGGATCTATGGTGATTATGGATGGAGATGTGCAGGTTGTAATTCAAGGTCTGTAGAAGACCCATTGGTCTCTTCTTTGACGTTTGCTCCCTCGTCACCAAATGTAGTGTCGGCAAAAGTTTTTGTAAGGTTTAGTATAGTTTTTGTGACATTTTGCAAACATCATTAAACGATTTCAAGAGTCACTCCAAGAATCACCCATGTGCAATTTTGATGATATTTATTTGTTTATTTTCGTGACATTTTCCAAATATCACAAAAAATATTTATTTTAATGACGTTTTCTGAATCGTCATAAACCTGTTTCGGTGACACATCCCTCTATTTTCTGAAACGTCACAAAATCCTGTTTAAACGTCACCAAAAATCTTGGTGGCTAGAACTAGCTCCACCTGAATATTTGTCACACCTAGTATAGAGCTTATGGTAACTTGCTTTTAAATCAATTATATACATTCATTTTCAACAAAAATCTTATATCCACCTGTATGTTTGTCCTATCCATTCAACAAAAATCTTATATCCATTCAAAATAAAAGATCATTAATATCATTAAAAATTGAAATCTTGTATTAAATAAAACGTAATATTTATATACAATTGTTCACAATTTAGTCCAAATAAAATTAAAAGATCACAAAAAAAAGGAAAATAGAACACTCATCGGAAGTGTTTTTCCCTTGCCAAAAATATTACAAAAAAAAGAAAGTAAAACACTCATCAAAAGAGTGCCTTTCCCTTTCCTTTTCCCTCTCCCTTGCCTTTCCCCTTCTCCCCCTCTCTTGTAGACACTTGAGATGGCTTTTCTCTAAGTTCTTGCATCTGTTACAAAACACAAAGAAATACAAAATTATTTTCACACTAAAAGATGTGAAAAAATGAAAAATAAATCAAACTTGTGATAGTTTACCGGATTTGGTGATAGTACTTCTGGAGTGGGATGAGAATTATCTCCACTTTGAATTGGAGGGGTTGCTAATTCATGTATCTGCACATAAAAGACAAAGTTAAGAAAATGCTTATTATTTTCATGCTAAAAGATGCAAGTAAATGAGAAATAAAACCCAACTTGTAATAACTTAAAGGGTTTGGCTGTGCTACTTCATGAGTGGGGTGGTAATTATTTCCACCTTGAATTGGAATATTTGCTGACCCATGGCTCTGCATCTAGAAGCAGTAAAAAATTGGAGTAAAGTATTTTTCATAAACTAAAAAATGAATAAGAAAGTTGAAACTATCATGAAATTATTTGGTGACTGCCACTAGAAATATTGATCTTTAGCAGCAATCAATTAAAACTGCCGCTAAAGAACAAGCGACTACCACTACATAAGTCGTGCAGGCTGGGTAGGTTTTCCACTTTTCCTTTGTGCCTCTTCCTCTTAACGTTTCTTCTTCCCACCCACCCTCTCTCTCTCTCTCTCTCTCTCTCTCTATCTATCTATCTATCTATCTATCTATCTATCTATTTGTATTCAATATGAGCCTACGGTGATGACTACTGCTAAATGGAAACTTAACTTGCTCTATAAGGCCAACGGAAGAAAAGGCAAGATCAAGACTTCAAATATTTTGTGGTTCCAAATAAACTTACTCTTCTTGTCATTCCATCAATGCAAACCTCCCAACCACCCAAGCACCCAAGGCATTTCAGAACTGCATGTTCTAAAGTTGAAAACAGTCCCTAGGCCTTCTTGTCATAACTGCATGTCATTCCATCTAATGACATTACTCAAGTTTAAAGGGGGTTAGGGAATGATAGGTTAAGGCCCCTGTCAGAATAATCATGTCAAAGCAAACTTTAGGAAACTTGTAAAAAAGTAGCTCAGCAGATACAAAACTATAATTTTTTAATATTGAATAAAGGAGCCAATGGACTTATTCGAACCAAACAAGAGAAAGAAATTGAATTACAGTTATCTCTGTGTTAGCTATTTCTGAAATAAAAAGAAGGGAAACAGGCCAAGCAAAGCTAAGTCCTAGAATTATGCCTAAGGATGCTTTAGTCCAGGAGAGCCTTGAAACAATGGGTCATTCCCAAGTAAATCCAGCCCAAGGTTAGCAACTCTGATTTCTCTAAACTTTAGATACTTGGCTAACTAGGTTCTCGTTTTCCCTCACTCCAAGCAAATCCCATGTCTCACTTTCCGTTCAACGGGTCTACTTTGTCTGTGTGGTTCTTTTCCTTCTTTCTTTAATTCCTAATCCTTGATTAGAATAATAAAAATTTAATATTTCAAATCAAATATGAAGCGGCATGGTTATTAGTGCAGTCAGAATACCCAAAGTTAGATTTAACTGGTGCATGCATCTTCATTTGAAAACAAGGCACAAAAATGAATTCTGTATTGGATTGATTGATAGTTACTAGACAGCAAAATTATCATAAAAAGAAGTGGTTAAAACAGTTAATAGTTTGGATATTCTGAAACACAAGTGTAATTCACAAAGCATAAAGACCATTGACCTGTTTGAGTTCTAAACAATACACTACTCTTGTTTTCGGTTTTGATTCATAATCCATACAGGTTGTCTTAGTTTATTTGTGCATGTCCTTTTATGGGCAGATTACAGAACATTTAACATATAACATAAGAAAAAAAAATTAAAAAGCAGCTACTGCATGATAGATATCTTATAGAACATATTACAAAATTAGAGAAAAAATAATAATGATACAACTGATAATCTTTGAAGTTGAACAATCAACTATTTATAGAGTGACAAAGCAATAAGTCATTTGTATATTTTAGCATCCTCCATGTATCCTACCATCATCCATTTGTATATTTTAGCATTTTGAAGCTAAAATTGGGTGGAGGAAACAAGAAACAATTGGGCGGGGAAAAAAGCTGTAGAATCTGAAATGGAAGGGAAACAACTGAGAAAACTGGATTGGACAGAACTCTCCTAGGAAGAGAAAATTTTAAGAATAAAAATAGAAGCAATAGCAATATCAACTACTAATTCTGCTACTATTTATCTGTTTGGTGAATAGGGCCAAGAGTCCATTACAATCCATGTGCAAAAATCAATGTGTTTTTTTATCAGCAGTATAGGATTGTTAACCCCAAAACCTTGTTATGCTCAAGAAAAAGGTTAGGTGGAAGCCACCAACAGAATTCTTAATAATGTAAGCATGGCACAACCTGCGGTATTAATGATAGGTGAACATAAGTCTACATATGATTAATGTCAGCCTGCTTCTTTGAAACCTCCTCGGAGAGAGTACACAACTCAACCTTATTGTTCTTCAAAATGTTGGTATTTTCATGGTGCCGTTCCAGGAACTCATTGGCAGACTGGATAATAGTATTTGTTTTCTCAAAGTTCTTACCCATTTGGCCAATTTCAGACAACCTCTGTAGAGCAACCACCTAGTTTGGCAACAAACCTTTGTTGTTCTTTAATTGCTCTAAATTTTGATTAGTTCCTGCATCTGACTAGGGTGTGCCACAGCAGTAAAGTCCATAGCAAGGAGACGACAAAGTGAAGCCTTGGCCCAATCAAATTCAATATTCTTAGCTATAGGAACAGAAGATGGTTAAGTATCCAAACTGGTTGGTGCAAATTCAGATGCAATAAGATAATCAATAGTATCGAAAAGATCCGACATTGCAGCCATGTCAATAGTAGGCATAACCAATAGAACAGAATCCCTTGGAGGGGAATACTTAGGAGAAGCTTGGAAAGTGCTCTGTGCACAGGAGCTACGGGAATCGTAACTGATTGATCAACTATTGTAGAAGGTCTAGAGAGTGAGTCCTGAGGATCTGGAGAAATATTCTCAGACCAGTTAGAATCAGCAATGCTTTGGGATGGTGGAGTGAACATGTGTTTAGGACAATGCATTGAAGGGGGTGATTCATCCAACTCAGAATCAATGATATCCACTGTCGCACCAGGGGATTTGGTCTTCATGAAAGTAGCAGAACGAGTGATTGGCCTATGCCAGTTTTCTGTAGGCTTAGGTTTTGAAGTTAGCTTTTTGGTCCACTTACAATGAAGGGGGTGATTCAACCAAGAAATGATCTAATCTTAAGGTTCAATGCTAACTGATCCAAAATAAATGCATGGTAGGTTTAAGGAATAGCACAGAAACGCCATTAAAGGGATTAATAATCCAATGGATACAACAAAATAGCACAGAAACGCCATTAAATGCATGATAGGTTTAAGGAATAGCACAGAACACATACCTAAACTTTGATTCAGCCGATATGATTTTAGGTTTTATATTTTTTTTTACTTGAATATGCAACGGCACCTCCTCTGTTTGTATTCGCCCTTCTCTTTGTTCTATCTGTATTTTTATCTCTGATTTCTCCTTTTCTTCTAGGTTTTTTTGGACTTAGAATGCAGCAGCAGCACCTCCTCTATCTCAGCAGCGACAACTCGTCTCCCTCTCTCTATACTCAGCGGTACCTCTTCTGTCTCGACAGCGGCAACTCCTCTCTCAGTAGCGGCACCTCCTCTGTCTCGACAACGGAACCTCCTCTCTCTCTCTCTATACTCAGCAGCCAACACCTTCTCTCTGTACTCAGCGGCCAGCACCTCGTCTCTATACTCTCCTCTCTTCTCTTGCTTTTCTTTCTTATTCTCCTCTCCTTCGTTCTCTCGGCAGCCGCACGTCCTTTGTAAACCTCACTCTCTAAACTTCCCTTTCTTTTCCTTCTTCGCGCGCGTGGGTTGAATGCTATTTTAATTAATTTTTTGAAATAAATTAGGATACGGTCTTAGGTGTGGGCCGGGGCAAGCTCGGACATAGAGTGAGGTTGTGGGTGTGGCCTGGGGCAGGGTCGGGCATCCAAGCTTATTCATACTAGAAAGTAATAAATTAATTATTTTTGTCTCGAACTAATAGGATTGTAGGATTTATTTTTAACTATGGGCTTAGGTAGGCTTGATGTCCGAAAATTCGTAGCCCGATCTAACATTTGATATGATTATTTCGGATTCAGATGATGTATTTATGCAATTAAGTGGATTGGATTAAGATTTGAAATCAATTTAGTCCGATTAAAATCTGAATTTAATTATATTATAATATTTATTTATTTTAATATATAAATTTTATATAAATATATTAAGAAGTGTAAAAATATATTCCATATATTATATAATATATGAATTTATATATAATAAATTTATTATGTTATATTTATATTAATTTATTATATATTAATGTTAAAAATAAATACTTTTTTATTTTTTTAATATTTTAGAAAATATATAGTAGAATCGGATTAAATTTGAATAAGATCCAAGTCAATTAGGATTTAAATTTGAATTCGAGTCTTTAAATCTAATCAAATTCCGGATCGAATTCGAATCTTGTCTCTTAATAATCGGATCGGATGCAAAAGATCCAAGCCCGTTTCTATTACAACTCTATACTTGGGTAAGGCAGGGCATCAAACCTTACCCTTATTAATTAATTATTTTTAAGTATGGGCTTAGGTAGGCTTGATGTCCGAAAATTTGAAGCCCGATCTAACATTTGATATGATTATTTCGGATTCAGATGATGTATTTATGCAATTACAGCGGATTGGATTCAGATTTGAACCTATTTGGTCCAATTAAAATCTGAATATAATTATATTATAATATTTATTTATTTTAATATATAAATATATTTAGAAGTGTACAAATGTATTCCATATATTGTATAATATATGAATTTATATATAATAAATTTATTATGTTGTATTTAAATTAATTTATTATATATAAATGTTGGAAATAATTTTTTATTTTTTGATATTTTAGAAAATTTATAATAGAATCGGATTAAATTTGAATAAGATCCAAGTCAATTAGGATTTGAATTTGAATTCGAGTCTTTATTAATACTTAGGTAAGGCAGGGCATCGAACCTTATCCTTATTAATTAATTATTTTTTTAGACTTGAAATAATGGCAACATTATTCATAAAGTATAAATTGCGAATTGTTTCACAATTAGAAAACATTTTTGGTGACGTTTAGTAACGTCACCTAAAAGGTGGAACGCAAAGTACTTCGTGTGATGCTCTATTTTTGTGACGTTTATAGATAAACGTCATTGAACATGCTTCGCGCGATTTGGCGGTAAAACCCGTGATGGCGGGAGGTTTCCGTTACTGACATTTCTCGTAAATGTCACTATAAATACGTATAACGTCAGAAAAAAGTCATCTTTTTGCAACGGTTTAGAAGAACTGTTGTGAAAAGTGAGTTTTTCATGACATTGCTACTTCACATCACAGATACATGACTTTAGGTGACGTTTTTTGTAAACGTCACAAATATAACGTCGTCAAAAGCCCTTTTCTCGGTAGTGACAGAGGTTATTTGTCAAGTTTCTCTCGTTGCACAATTTGTTGCACACACCTCCATGTGTATGGTTAAAAAGGCTGAATTGGACGAGTCTGGATGTAATAGCCTACTACATCCGGACCCGAATTCGACTCCAATTGACTGTTAGACGTGGCATTTGATTACTGTTAAAAGAGAAAGTGGAAATGGAATTCGAAAAAGGTTTTGAATTTATAAATCTCAGACCAATTTCCTTAAATAGGCATTATGATAATTATATCACTCCTAAAAACAATGATACATCCATAATACCCTTGGGTTTCAGTCATTTTTTTAGGTTCGAAATCCCTCTACCTAGTCTAGAAATACATTTCAACAGTTATCAAATGGACATAAAATTCTTCATCGAAAGATTTTATTGCATCGGATTATTTATACTGTTATGTTTGTCTTGCGACTGTCTCACGTAATTGCATATTTGCATTGTCCTTTTATCCCTTCTTTATGAACAAAAATAAATAAATCCAAAACTTATAATAATAATAATAAAGAGTAGGGATATGTGTTGTATTTCCACATTCAAATACATTAATTTAGGGCCCGCTGTGTAAATCAGTTGGTGGTTGGTACTTGGTACAGAACATCAACAATTAAACATCAGCTGGAATATTTTGATCACCAACGACGTTTTTCATTAAAATTCAATAATAATTTTGGAGGCAACAAGGCAAGGGAAACATCAATCTACCAACCCTTTCAGGAATCAGGATGCTCGTTCTTCTTCTGCACATTATTCTCTTGGATTTGGATGCAAGCGACCACGTGGTACGTGGTGGAGCTCCGCACCCCTCGGACATACAAAACATGGCAACGCATGCAAATACGACTTCCATAGCATGAAGCCTAGTGGCCCGGCACAGCACAGGCAGATGCTGGAGAGTGGAGAGTCTGGAGACCCCCAGGCCCCACCACTCACCAGCCCCACTCCATATTAATAAACTTCTTACAATTTTTTAACCCCCTTTTTTACTTTCAACCAAGGTGACTAAAACAACAAAACTCGATCGTGCTGTCGTTTCTTGGCCATTGGATTAAAAAAAAAAAAATCTTGTGCTGAAGTGTCTAATCTAACGGTGTCAGTAGTTGTAAGAGTCAGCTGGCCGTATCGGTTATTCTCATGCATGTCCTGGGATGGAGACATGGTTTGAAGCTTGAACTTGAGAGTTGAGGAGGGAAGCGAAGCGCGAGCGCAATGTTTTGTTGCCTCCACGTACCACGTAGAGATATCAGGTAGATGGCATGGCTACAACGCAACAATTACAATTGGCTGCTTCTCGAATCTCGATGTCTTTATTCACTGACTACCAACGCTGAGCGCTAGTATTTAAGTGTCCAACAACACACTCACGGAGAAAGCGTTCTCCGTTCATCCCCGATCTCCGAGCCCCTTCACTTCACTGACCAACAGCGCTGAGCATTGCAGAGAAAGCGTTCCAAGTTCCAACCCCCATCTCCCAATTCCTCCTTCGATTCGTCGCCACCGTTCTGTCTGTCGTAAGTTTCCTCTTCTTGTCTCAAACTTGTGGGTTTCGAGTTCTTGCATTTCTGTTCTCAGGCCTTTTGTGCTAATTGCCTTTTAAACCTTTGAGTACATTTTCGAAATAATTAATGTGGAAACACGCCTTCTCTCGTTCTGGTTCTGATGGTTTCTTGATTTTCATTTTACCGGTTTTGAAAGTAATTACACCTGTTTTTGACGTTAAATGTTTTTGGAGTCTGAGTGAATGACTTTATATCTTGGTATGCTTGATGTGTTAAGGAGATTACATTACATATGATATGACCGGTCAGCTGGATTGGGCTTAGGGCCGAGCCCTTCCAAGTTCCAAGTCGAGCCTAGCCAGTAGCCCACTCCGAGTCTTCGGCCCGGACCTGCCCATTTATTTTATTCCCCGCGGTCCTTATGGTTATGTTTGCTTTAAAGGAAAAGGTAGGGAAAGGAAAGAAAAGGCAGAAAACCTAAAAAAGTTTTGTTAAGGTTTCCCTGCTCCTCACTTTTTCCTTCAAACCAAGCACATCCTAATGTTAAGCTTATGTTTGATTCGAAGGAAAAAGGCAGGGGTTTGAAATCTAAAGTGAATAAGTGATGATTAAACCAAATAAAGCAGTATTGTGCAACTCCTCTTTTAATTCGTTGTGCTTTCTTAGAATATTGTTATCAAGTAAATATGATTTGACATCAACATCAATCATTCAATTCAACCCAGTCATTTATAGATGAAGTGCTTTAAGTGCAATTTGCATGCTTCAATATCCATGATAATATCTTTAATTAATGCTTTTTCTCTGCTACTGGGTACTGGGTACTAGGTCCTGGTGCAGAACAACACCAACACAATATTAGCAGCAATGGCAACCATAAGAGCTTCTCAATTTGTTTCAACAAGTGCACACATTAATTGTAGAGGGACGTCCACAACATTAGTGCCACTTCCACAAATTGGGTTCAGGAACCAATTCGCCGTGACTCACCATGGATTAAGATGTTTGAACAAAGTTGATATGTTAAAGATGAGGGGCAACGTTAACGCAATCACAAGCAAGGCAACAAGGACAAAGGGATCGACAGTTGATGTTGCCAGCTGCAAGGAGAGCAGTGTCATCAGATGTACAGGTGGAATGATGAAGTTGGTGTTTGTTGGAGCAGAGGTAAGTCCATGGAGCAAAACAGGCGGACTTGGTGATGTTCTTGGAGGACTGCCACCAGCTATGGCGGTAATTAACCATACTTGTTGCTTCATCATCGTCTTAATTTCCACTTGGAATGTAAGGGAGTGCCTTTACATCTCTGCATGTGTTTTTCTAATTTAACTCCAGGCCAACGGTCACCGTGTTATGACTGTGAGTCCACGCTATGACCAGTACAGTGACGCATGGGATACTAGTGTCTTAATTGATGTGAGTTAATTACTACTCTAGCTACTAGTAGACGACAGTGATGGTTTGTTCAAATTTCTACACAAATTATTAAGCTAGATCTGGCAATCAATTTTTTTAACATGCAGATAAAAGTTGGGGATAGAGTTGAAACTGTTCGCTTCTTCCACTGCTACAAACAAGGAGTTGATCGCGTTTTTGTGGATCACCCTCTGTTCCTTGAGAAGGTCGCTTTTGGTTTCCAACTTTCCCCGGCCCCCTGCTGGAGTACTACTGCAGAAAACATACATACATACATAGGTTTTCAGGGCAGTTGATATCGTATGGAGAAACTAATGATTTCATCTGATTTGTGAACCCTTTAGGTATGGGGGAAAACTGGATCCAAAATTTATGGTCCCAGGGCTGGAGAGGATTACAAGGATAACCAGATTCGGTTCAGCTTATTATGCCAGGTGGTGATGATCAATTTTGTTCATTTCTTTTCTTTTAAGTTTTTTATATATAATTCTATACATCACCGAAATAAAGCATCCACATTGTTCTGTTTCTTACTTTCTCCCATACCCTAGTACACACACCAACTAATTTGATAATTTCTTTTCTTAGATCCATTTATTGGTAACAGATGCAATTTCATGGGAATATATAATTTGCTTTAATTTTTATGCTTGGCCTTGGAGATATAACTTAATTGTGCAAATTTTATATATGGCATTCAGGCAGCTCTAGAAGCACCAAGAGTTCTGAATCTCAACAGCAGCAGCAATCATTTCTCTGGACCATATGGTATGGATTATACCCTCTGATGAGATACTTGAAGGTTACTTAACGCTTCAACTTTCTATATATCAATAAGAATGATACCTCGATCGATGGATGGATTCCCCCCTTCTTTCAGGTGATGAGGACGTTTTGTTCATTTGTAATGATTGGCACACTGCTCTTCTCCCATGCTACCTGAAAACTATGTACAAATCTAAGGGAATATACACAAATGCTAAGGTACGCAACAGCTCCAATATAACTAATTAATGCACTTAATTTGAACTACATTTAGAGTCAGTACTACGTACTGGAGTAGTTAATTACTAGTTGCTTGGGCACAACTAGTTTGAGCTTTGATTGTACAATGCCAGGTTGCTTTCTGCATACACAACATTTCCTACCAAGGAAGATTTCCCTTTTCAGAATTCTCACTTCTCAACCTCCCTGATGAGTTCAGGGGTTCTTTTGATTTTGTGGATGGGTACGTAGGAAATCTCTTTATATATATATATATATATATATATATATATACTGTTGTAGCTAGTTTTAGATCTATCAGAAATCTCTTTAATTTGTATTATGATACCCGTACGTGGAATCTAGCTCTCTTAATTTCTATTATTCTATTTACTTGTGGCAGCAATCTTAAGCCTGTTAAAGGAAGGAAAATCAATTGGATGAAAGCCGGCATATTAGAATCAGATCAGGTGTTGACTGTCAGCCCATACTATGCACAAGAACTTGTTTCCGGCATGGCAAAAGGTGTGGAATTGGATAACATCATTCGCAAGACTGGCATTACTGGTATTGTGAATGGCATGGATGTTGAGGAGTGGAACCCAGCCGCAGACAAATATATCAGTATTAGATATAATGCTGCAACTGTAAGATCCCTCCCTCGATCTCCCAGCTCCTATCATTTAATTTAATTACCTTTTTCAGGTTATGAGATATCATTAATTTTCAGGTTATGGATGCAAAACCACTTCTCAAGGAAGCATTGCAAGCAGAAGTCGGTCTGCCGGTAGACCGAAATATCCCTGTCATAGGCTTCATTGGTAGACTTGAAGAGCAGAAAGGTTTGGATATTCTATCAACAGCAATTCCCAAATTCATCCAAGAGAATGTTCAGATAATAGTCCTCGTAAGCATCAGATCGATCGAATTATTTGAATTAATTAATGCTTATTTTCTCTCTACACGTGCTAGCCAGCTCCTGCTGCTGCTTCTACCAAAAATGTTAATTGTTGATTCCTGTTTTCTTTCAGGGAACTGGCAAAAAGTCCATGGAGAAGCAACTTGAGCAACTAGAGATTAAATATCCTGAGAAGGCCAGAGGAATTGCCAAATTCAATGTTCATCTGGCCCATATGATCATAGCTGGTGCTGATTATATGCTGATCCCAAGTAGATTCGAACCATGTGGTCTCATTCAGTTGCATGCTATGCGCTATGGAACCGTAAGGGACCTGATCGACCCGATATATATATATATATATATATATATATATATGTTTTAATTTGCATACTCCTATTATATATTGCACCATGATCCCTTTGATTTGATGTCATCTTATCAATGCCCCATTTGTGGCACTGAATGAATTAATAACATTAGCAATAAAAAAAATAAAACTGAAATTTTTGGTGCAGGTCCCCATCGTTGCCTCAACTGGTGGACTAGTTGACACAGTTAAAGAAGGTTCCACAGGTTTTCAGATGGGAGACTTCAATGTCGATGTATGCAATTAATAATTCCTTTATATATTTTCTTTTCCCAGTTGTTACTTGTCACTGAGTTACGTACAGAGTTAAAACTAATGCATGGTAAATTTTCTTCTCTTTTTTCTTTCAGTGCGATGCTGTGGATCCTGCAGATGTAAATGCAGTGGCGACTTCAATCAAAAGAGCTCTTAAGACCCATGGCACCCCTGCTTTGACCCAGATGATCAAAACCTGCATGGCTCAAGATCTTTCCTGGAAGGTAAGCAAAAAAGAAAAAAAAATTATTACAGCATTAATTAATTAATTCACCTCTTGATTTTAAGTATGTTGCCATGAATGATGGCTACTGTTGCAGGGACCTGCAAAGAAGTGGGAAGAAGTGCTATTGAGCATGAGGAGTGGTGGTGGCAGCAAGCCTGGACTTGGAGGAATCAGAGGCGGAGAGGAAACTGCTGCTCCTCTTCCTCTTCCTCTTGCCAAGGAGATGGTGGCCACTGCTTGATTAGTGTTTGTGTTTGCCTCCCTTGATTAGTAAAAAGTTACCGCCGTACGTTCTGTGACTTGTTGTAAGCTAAAGTAGAAGGTTTGTGCAACCGCGGCTGCTGCCTCACTCTCGTGTTGGAATTTGGAAACCCGAAACCCTATATATATATATATATATATATATATATATATATATATATATAACTTTGTCAAAACCATTTCCCTGAATCTGAATGTACTTTGACTGTAATGCAATGCTGCTAGGTAACGGAGCCTCTGAGGGTTGATATCGCATCGCACGGTATTGGTACCAACGCCACCATCATCAACATCAACTAGTAATAGTAGTGTAAGAGTATGCTATTATATGCAAATAAATAAAGATGGTTTCTTCCAATTTGTTTCGATCGGATCGCATTCTTTGCTCACATTTAATTTTAAGCTTTTGAATGTCTGCATCGGCCGGCTATGCCCAGCATTGAACCATTGCAGTGTATTTCGTCAATACAGGCTGGCATTGAAGCAGAAGCAGGTTATAACTTAATACATTCATCTATAATTACTCAGAGCTTTGGTTTCAAGTTCAACCAATCATCCACTTCAATTTAGCACTGTGGAGTCTCTGTTTGGATCTTACCAGACATATATATATATATATATATATATATACCTGAAAAATGAATTCTTTCGTTAGCCTCCGAAATCGGAATGCAGCCAAGCAATAAGTTATTTATTTTTCCTCCTTTTGGTACAAATGAAAAACAAGGTCGGGGTAGGGACACCTCTGCTCGTTAGGGTGACTTCTTTCTTCTATCCCAAAATTCCCAAAATTGACCAGCTGGTTTGTTGGTTTAAACTTTGATATCTCTGTTTGGCTTTGCCCTTCTACCTAGTCATGGACTCATGGTCTCTGCATCTTCAATGGAAGTTCCTTTTTCCCTTTTAAACATTACTTTAGTAGCAACCCGTGCGATGCAGCCTTTGTAAGGGGAGCTTTAACTTGATAAACACGAATGGACTCCGTTAGAAATCGGGGAAATGAATGATGCCGAACAGACATGCATTTGGTTTGCGGCAGATCTGTCCGTTAAAAGCCCGTGTGTTGAAAAGACGCCACAAGTTCAAATTGGGCAATTTTTCAAAAGTTTTAAATAGAGTTTTTATGTTTTTTTTTTTTTTTCTATTCATCTTCATGCAAAAAGATACACACGAAAAGACAAGTCTTAACCAAACGGGTTTCATGCTGCTCAGATCTTAATAGATGATTGTGACTTTGATGAATACCACTTTAATGGTCACCTCTTTTCTGATATCAGCTGATTGTTTATAATTTTTTTCCAGTGTCATGTCTATCTAAATTACTTTAATTTTTTTAGTTATTTACATTAACCTTATAAATTAAATTAAATTTGACCAAAGTAAAGTCACCCTTGGGAACTAGGAGTGTTCACTATATGGTCTACATTGTCAAATCGCACAGAACCAAATCAAATTTGACAGTTTGGTCTGTGTTCTTTAAATTTTAGAAACCATACCAAATCATAAACCATATAAAATCGAATCATTAATAATATATTTAATAATTAATGTATATAATATATATGTTTAAACATATGTATGTATGTATATATTCATTTAACATTTCAGACATTATTGTTTGTTTCATTTTTTAAATTGTAATTTGATGTTCAAGGAGTTGCTTATATATATATATTGTGCTTGTAAATTGGGTTAAGAACGTGTGTTGCACATGAAATATTTTTCTTCATATTAATTACTTGAATTTTACAGATAAAAATTGAAAATTAATAAAAAGTACAATATGATTAAAAATAAATTTAAATACTTATAGTAATGTGTGCATGCATTGCATGTGAAAATTTTAAATTACAATAACAATTATTATTATTATTATTATTATTATTATTATTATTATTATTATTATTTTTTAATTATTATTATTATTAAATTTTGTATTCCATTTGTCATAAATAAAAATAATTTTTATTTTAACAATTATTTTATTTAATATGATGAATATATACATTAGAAATATTATAAAATGTTTTTGACAAAATTTTGTACTTTTCATTTTTTGTGTTCTATCTTTTTTTAAATATTTATTATTCAATTATGATATCATGATTTTCCTTAAAAAATTTGGATCATTGACCCACCATCTAGATAAGAAAATAACTTTGCTTTCGAATCAGTTTTAAATTATATATTTCATCTACATTATATAAATAAATTTTACTTATCACACTTAATTTGTGTTTGACATAATTAATATATAATTTCTTATATATTCTTTTGATTACTTATACTTTTTTATCTTTTTTAAAAAATTATTATTTAACTATCATATCATCGATTGATTATTTTGACCCAAACCACTAACCCACCACCCAAAAAAGAAAATGATTGATTTCTAATCGATTGATTATTTCATCTACATTATATCATCGATTGATTATCTTTTTTATCTTTTCATTATTTTACCAAAAACTACTTATTTTTGTTCAATATATTGAGTGCATAATAGTAGAGATGCACCCAATATTTTATTTTTTTATACAAATATAACATTAGATATGTGCCCAAATTTTTCTATATTTTTGTGATTTTTTGTATTTTCTATTTTAAAAAATTTTATTATTTGACTATGACATCATTTCATCTCTAGGTTAATTGTAAATTTGGCATTCCATTTTCATCACTAATATACGTTAAATATATTAAATATATGACATTCTTTTCATTATTTTGAAAATATATCTTAAATATAAGATTGAATGAGAAAATATATAGGAAAATAGTTTTATTTCCAATTTGTTTTAAATTTTACATTCCATTTTCATATTGATAAAAAAAATCTTATTTATAATACTTATTTTTGTTTAATATGTCAAATATATGATGTTAAAAATGTTTCCAATTTTTTTTTATTTTATCTATTTTTGAATTTTATTATTAATTGTGGCAACATGAATTTTTATTTTGACAAATATTTTTATTTAATATGATGAATATAAAACATTAGAAATGTTCCCAAACGTTTTCAACAAAATTCGTTACTTTTTCATTCTTTGTGTTCCATCTTTTTTTTTAATATTTTTTATTTAACTATGACATCTTAAGTATCTTTGAAAAGTTGAATCATTGACCAACCATCTAGATAAGAAAAAGATTTTCTTTCGAATATACTTAATTTCTGTTTGATATAACTAAGATATAATTTTTTATCCATTCCTTTGATTACTTGCACTTTTTTATTTTTAAAGATTTATTATTTAACTATTGATGGAGGGTGATTTGGCCCGATCTCGCAGCACAGGTACACGTGGGCGTGACCCTGCTCAAACAGTGACTCAGCATGACAGCGCAACGGATGCAACCACAACTCGGAGGGAAGGTCCCTCCGAGTTCAGCTCGGCAACTGGGCGGATAAACTACTCGCCGGGAGCCACCTTACCTGCACCTCATCCCCGGGGTTAAGGCACTTCGGGTCGGGGCGCCCTGACCTCTCTTGAGGCCCGAGCTCCTCCCAATGGACCTCGGGCCACTCCCAGACAAGAACGCACCGATCCATCTCCGGACACCCCGAGGTATAGACACCTCGGGTCAGCCAGCTCGGCATAGCTTGCCACAGGCAGCACACCGCTTACGGGATAACCTGGCACAGGGTAGCTCGGGGAAGGGTAGTCCGTCACATCGCAGGAAGACCCTTTGCCGACCACCGTACCCAACAAATCTGGGAACAATGGCCATATCCCTCATCAGACAGCGTCGTGTCTGCCACCTTCAGAGGGTGCCTTCCACCTGACAGGTACGTACACTGCGACGACGGCCCCGCGCGTGCCACCTCAGCCCTGTCAGTAACGGCTGCGGCAGGCTGACAATGGCGGTTATACCCGCCCTGTCAAAGGTCTGTGGGCCTGATACAATGGATTTCTGTTATAAGGAGCTAGTATCAAGGAACGGAGGTATCATCTTGAAATCTCTTGCGCTACCTCACTCTTAGTTTTTACCTTCTCTTTGCTTCTTACTCAGAATACTGACTTAATCGTCGGAGCATTCCTGTCGAAAGAACCCCCCGGGGATTCTTCTTTTTCCTCATCTCAGGTACTTCTTGGGAAGCCACGCGAGTGCCAGCTAGGAGTGACCGGATCACGCTATATCATTTGGCGTCGTTTGTGGGAAACGCTTCAAATGACCTTTCTCTCTAAACTTTCACAGTTCTTTTCTTCCTTGAAAAAACTCAACACTTATGGCTTCCTCAAGCAACGTTGGACGAAGCATGGAGATGGATAACTTCGGGGAACAACCCCAGGTTCCCACGGTCTGCATAGGGCAGTTCACCATTCCTCTCATGGTGGACGGAGTCCCCAGCCTGAACGTGTCGCGAACAACGGCGCCTGTGGGTGTTCCCCTTCCTTCCTCTGTAGAAACGACCTTTGCTGAACCGACTATCGTTCCTCTGGTGACCAGCCAGAGCCAGCTCGATGACCTGATGCAATGCATGTGGACCATGCAAGCCCAAGTGCAGCAGCTCCAGCAACACCAGCTCTATCAGCAGCAAGTGTTGAACCACGTCTCCCAGTACCATTACCAACAGCAGTTCCCACAACTGCCTCAACCTCAGCCTCAGTAGTCGCAGCTCCTGCCTCGACACCCAACCTCGCAGCAAGCTAGGTCTCGCCGCCAGGATGAGCGCCCCTCTGGCCAAGGAGAGGCCCCCCCAAAACCCTCCAAAAAAATAGGCCTCCTCCCGGTCGAAGTTTGAAACCCCGCTCCTTGAGAACCAGTTTGAGATCCTGGCAACAAACTCCAAGCAGGATCCCTCTGTCCTCTGCCATCACCAGCGGACCGGGCTACTTCTTGCACAAACCATTCCGGACAGCGTAGAGGTGAGCAGCACGAACGTCGAGCCCACCAAGAAGCAGAGATGTCGTCGCCGAGCTCGTCGATCTGTCACCCATGAATTGCCCGAGCTCAGGGGCAAAGAAGAGGTAAGCTCGGCCGAAGTCAAAGCTCCCCACTTTTCAGTTCAATCCCCCCTATCTCCCGAGCTCCTGGCAGTCCCAATGCCTAAAGATTTCAAGCTCCCCTCTCTTGATAAATACGGCGGGTCGTTCGACCCAAATGATCACATAGATGCATTCCAGTCGCAAATGCACCTAGCAAGAGCAAGTGAATCGTGCATGTGTGTGGCCTTCTCCACCACTTTCAGAGGAGTAGCCCGCACATGGTAGAAGAACCTGGCACCCTGATCAATAAGAAGTTGGGCGCAGTTCGCGCAGGCTTTCATGTCCCACTTTGTTACCAGTAAGCGGTGCCCGTGAACTGGAGAAAGCCTCCTCAACATAGTGCAGAGAGAAGAACAATCCATCCGGGGCTACGTTAAGCGGTTCAACGATGCTTGCATGTACATATCGCGCCTAGACCCCGTCGTACGCCTTGCAGCAGCCAAGAAAGGCGTGACACACAAAGAGTTCAAATGGCACATGGTCGTCAACCAACCAGTGACCATAACCGAGTTTCTGAAGCTCGCAGACAGGTTCATAGTCACCGAAAAGGAGATCAACCAATACATGAAGTGGCCACCCCGTCTGAGGGGGAATCCCAATGAGAGAAATAAGAATTTGTATTGCAGTTTTCACAAAGATCACGATCACAGTATCGAGAGTTATAAAAACCTCCGCGACGAGATAGAGGAGCTCATCCGTCGCGGATATTTGAGAAACTTTGTACAAAATAATAATAACAATAGTAATAAAATAGGTCGGCAAGGGGAGCACGGTAAGGATGCTCCCGAGTCTAGCAGCAGGCCGGCCGAACAACCGCAGAGGCAGCCTCCGGAGGAGAGGCCAGTTCGGGGGACCATCCACATGATAGTGGGAGGTTCAATCGTTGTGGGTTGCACTTCAGCAGTAGCTCAGATGTCAATTCGTGAGGCCGCCCGGGAAGAGCGAAATCCCCCAAAGCGGCCGAGGATAGAAGAGTCAATTTTCTTCACAGAAGATGATGTGCGAGGGGTCCACTATCCCCACGATGACGCGCTCGTAATAAAGCTGAGAATCAATGACTTCGAGGTCAGGTGCGTACTCGTTGACTCAGGTAGCTCGGCCGACATCCTCTTCAAAGCTGTGTTCAACCAGCTCCAGTTGCAAAGAAGCGCCCTAAAGCCTACGGACACTCCTTTGGTGGACTTCAGCGGAGAAGAAGTCCAGCCCCTTGGGAAAATAACAGTACCTGTGGAAGTCGGCACATGGCCTTGTGTGGTCAGATTCAAACATGACTTCCTGGTGGTCGCGACCCCCTCCCCCTACAATGCCATAATAGGTCGACCGATCACCCATGTCCTACGGGCGGTGGTCTCCACTTACCATTTGGCTATGAAGTTCCCAACAGACTTCGGTGTGAGGGTAGCACAGGGCGACCAGCTCGAGTCCCGCAAGTGCTATGTCGCCGCCCTAAAGGGAAAGACCAAGGTGGCCGATGACCTCGAACTTGAGCGGCCTACGGAGCAAGGCAAAGAATGAGCCACGCCCACAGAAGAAATAGTCGCAGTCCCGACCTCAGCGGCAAACCCAGCTCGGACGCTTTAGATTGGCGCTTCCATCCAGGAACCTCTACGATCCGAACTGGTAAGTTTCTTACTTCAAAATTTGGATATTTTTGCATGGTCCACGGCAGAGATGCCCAGTATAGACCCCAACCTTATAACTCACAAGCTAAATACCGATCCTATAGTTAGGCCCGTTAGACAGAAGAAATGCAACCTAGCCCCAGAGCGATGGAAAGCGGTCGACGAGGAGGTCGAGAAGCTCCTCGCAGCTGACTTCATAAAAGAAGTCCATTACCCGAGCTGGGTAGCCAACCCCGTCCTGGTAAAGAAGGCCAACGGCAAGTGGTGCATGTGCATCGACTACACCAACCTAAACTGAGCCTGCCCAAAAGACTGCTTCCCGCTCCCCAGAATTGACCGCTTGGTGGACGCGACCTCAGGGCACGAGTTGCTAAGTTTCTTGGACGCCTATTCAGGCTATAACCAAATCAAGATGGACCCGACGGACGAAGAAAAGACTGTCTTCATCACGGAGTTCGGTCTATACTGTTACAAGGTTATGCCATTCGGGTTGAAAAACGCAGGGGCAACCTTTCAAAGGCATGTAAATAAGTTGTTTGTGCCATTAATTGGCAGAAAGGTAGAATGCTATGTAGACGACATGGTCGTCAAAACTCAATTCTCACATGAATTAATACAAGATTTGCATTCTATTTTTGAAATTCTGCGTAAGTTTAATATGAGACTGAACCCAAACAAGTGTGTATTCGGTGTGACCTCGGGCAAGTTCCTAGGATACATCGTTAACCGGCGCGGCATTGAGGCCAACCCGGATAAGATTAAGGCCATTTTAGATATGAGACCACCCCAGAAGTTGAAGGAGGTTCAGAGGTTGAATGGCCGCATAGCCGCCCTGAGCCGCTTCATGTCCAAGTCGGCGGACCGCTGTCTGCCATTCTTTAAGGCAATTAAAAGCAAAGGGATCAAATGGACCCAAGACTGCCAGCTCGCATTTGACGATCTCAAGAAATACCTCGCTAGTGTGCCGATCTTAACCCGGCCCGAGGAGGGCGATGTTTTAGAACTGTACCTCTCAGCGAGTGACGAAGTGGTCAGTTCGGTACTAATAAAGGAGTAGATCGGGTCCAACGACCCATCTATTATGTTAGTAAAGTATTGCAGGGAGCAGAGACGAGATACCCGGAGATAGAAAAGCTAGCATACGCACTGGTAATTGCAGCTCGGAAGCTCCGCCCGTACTTCCAAGCTCAAACCGTTATCGTCCTCACCGACAAACATCTGAGGCAAGTCTTACTTAAGCCCGAGGTCTCTAGTCAGTTGACGAAGTGGGCCGTTGAGCTCAGCGAGTACGACCTCCAGTTTCAATCTCACCTACGACACCGAAGCAGCGATCCTTGCAGAGATCGAAGTACCTACACTGCGACTAGAAGCATACAGTGATTAGACAAACGAAGATGAGCTACGTACCAACCTCGATCTACTCGACGAGGTAAGGGACCTCGCATACATCAGGACCGCAGCCTACCAGCATAGAGTAGCTCGGTACTATAACGCCAGGGTCAAGAGGCGGAACCTCCGTGTTGGCGACCTGGTCCTTCGTAAAGTTATGGTACCTGAGCCCGACACTGGCAAGCTCGGGTCCAACTAGGAAGGTCCCTACCAAGTGAAGCGAGTGCTCGGGGAAGGAATGTACGAGCTCGAGACCCTCGAAGGGAAACAAGTACCTCGGGCATGGAATATTGTCAACCTAAGACAATATTATCTGTAAGAATCGAGTAGGCCACGAGCCACTCCCAAGGCCTAAGGGCCAGAATACTGAGATAATATGACCTCGGCACAACGGGACCTAGTCGCCTCTATGGCATGGGCAGACTCCGAGAGTGAGCCACGAGCCACTCCTCCAGCCTAAGGGCTAAAACGCCGAGCTAATGAAGAAACCTCGGCAGCATACAAAACTAAGTTGCCCCATTAGCATGAACTAAGTACTTGCAGTGCCTGAGGTGCAGGCGGCTCGGGTACGAACCTTACAACAAATAGCCCGCCCTGGCAGGCAAAGAGTTGGACCCGTTAAGGATAACAGACGGCAACCTACCTCGGGTGCAGACAGGTCGGGCATGCGCCCTACTATGTCCCTCACCCCGACGTACACAAGGTTACCCCTACTAAACAGTTCGGGGCCACGATGGCCGTTAAGGAACACCCACTTCGGAAGTTCAACTCGATAGGTTAACAGCTTGGGGTGAGATAACCATTTCGACAAAAATGAATTGCGGAAACTTTTGACAAAAGGAAAAAATCTCTTCATTGCAGAAGATTCATTACATAAATTCCATTAAGAACGTCTTGATTACAAGAAAGAAAAAGGGAGAGATTAAGTTTACAAATACAGGGAGCAAACTACTTCGGAAGCTCGTTGCCTCTGTTAGGGACCACCTCGGGGGCAGTAACTGGGCCAGCATCCTCTACTTCATCTTCGGCGCCCTCATCTTCAGAATCTGGATCATCTTTTGACTGATGCATGATGTCGTCAATGATCCGTGAAGTGGTGATGGCACTCGTATCCATGTCGGGGTAGAGGTGCCTGAATAGCAACCGACTGAGCTTGAAGCCCTTACGGTAGGCCTCGGTCATCACGTCGTCAAACCTTGAAGATTTGACATAGTCGATGACGGCCTGAGTCTTGGCCTCCTTGAGAGCACCCTCGAAGATTGCGGTCTTCTCTCTTATATCTTCTTGGAGGTACTCCACCTCGTGCTCCAGCTTCCCCTTTGCCTCCTTGAGGCCTTGCACCTCAAGCTTCAGGGCATCCCACTCAGCCTTGAGGTTGTTCACCTCAAGCCCTAAGGCCTCTTGATAGACCTTGAGCCCGTTTACCTCGGCCCTCAGCTTATCTTTGTCTCGGGCCAGCTCCCCCTTCTCTGCCATTAACACCTCGATGAAGCTCTTCTGAGCCGAAGCGTCACTCTCCAGGCGGTGGACCTGACAGCGAGTTGCCCTCAACTCAGTATGGGCTGCGCGGGATGACTTCTCAGACTCCAGAACCCGCCTTAGGTGCCGATCTGATTGAAGGGTCAAGGCGCGAATGGCGGTGTTCACCTGCAAAAGGGAAACTGGTCAAGAGGGAAACCAAAAAAAAAAAGACTCACCACCATAGTATGGGTGGCAGTTTGGGCACCGAGCTTACCAGAAGTGAGATCAGCCCACTTGCTGACCTCCCCCGGATATGCAGCCAGCTTGCTCTTCTCCAGGCTGCACTGGGGGTTCAGGACGGTTTGACTCCCCTAACCCTCCAAGCTAGACGCCGTCATCTCTACATCGCGAATGGAACTCTCGGAGGCCTCGGCAACAACTTAGGCAGGATGAGCCCCGGCAGCAGCCTCTGCAGCACAAGCCTCGGCAACGCTCTCAGCAGCAGGTTCAGTGGACTTGGCAGCAGGTTCGGTGGGCCTAACGGTAGGCTCCGCTACCACCTCGGGCCCCTGAGGCACAGCCCCTCCTTCCAAGTCGATGACAGGGTCCGCTACCACCTCGGGCCCCGAAGCTGAAGTCTGCGGAGGTTGAGCCTCAGCTGAGGCTTGCGGGGACTCAATGCACGCCTTCTTGGCTACACGCTTCTTCCTCTTCATCTGACGGAAGAGTCTTTGGTTGTCAATCTTCTCTGCCTCCATGGGGCCTGTAGTGAATTTCGACATTAGCAATCCCGAAGTAAATATACATACAAAAAGCCGAAGTAAAGCAAAACCTACCCGAGCTCAAGCTGGCTTGGACGAGCTTCTCTTCGGATGTGAAGTCTTTAATTTAACCCGAGCTGAGCTAGCATTTGGAGTGCCTTCTTGGTCTTCCCGTCTAAGATGACACCGGGGTCTTGAACAACCACCCTCTAGTCAGTAGGGAAGGGCCACCCCGTGCTGCTCCGAACTACGAAGTAGTCCCGCTTCCAGGCCAGGACTTTACTCGGGAGTCTGTGCAAGAGCTTGAAACCTGGGCGGGGAGACAGGTAGTAAGACCGCCTGTGCCCGGGGAGAGTGCCCGAAGCACTCTTCTTTATGGCCAAAATGGTGCTAAGAATGTCTAGGTCGATAGGGAGAGATCGATCAAAGCAAAGATAAATGGTCCCAACTATATTCCGTATGGAATTCGGGTGAAGTTGGTCCAAAGTAATGTTGAATTGCACCAGCACCTCAGTGATCAAACGGTGGAGAGGGAGTCGGAGTCCGGCTACCAACTGCTCCCTAAAGACCATGATCTCATTAGGACCGTGTTCCCATGGAAAGTTGTTGGTAGGGAGACTGTATGAGTACTCCCCAAGAAGGTGGAACCTTTGTATGAGGTTGGAGGTAGATGCCAAATTTACCCAAAGCCACCCGTACATCGGTGGCAGAGCGGCCGAAGAGCCACCCCGGGCCGAGGTACCCACCCCGGGCTCATCGGCTAGGCTACCTACGCTAGACGACATGACAGAAAAAAATGAAGAAACAAACTGGAAGGGAAAAGGAAGCTCGGGAGAACTCACCAAAGGAATGCGCTTGGATTGGAAGAACGGGACGAACTGGAAGACCTGAGCTAAGAGACCTCTAGCGCGAGCTCAAACACCAACGACGAAAGCTTTGTGGCGGTGAAATGGCCAAGGGTCCCTCCTATTTATAGCCACAGCTGCAGGCTCCTCAAGGTGAAAACAGTTTAGCACGTTTTTTACGTCCGCAAAGCCCAAACTGCGTGAGGTCCGCGCGTAAACTGGGCGCGACTCAGGTCTCTTTTGATTGAACTGGGTACTAGACTGGTTCAGCTGGATGGAGCACGCAGACGGAGTGACATAAGTACCAATGCCAAATCCACCCGGCGCGTCATGACCTCCCTGCGTTGGGTCATCGCCGCCAGCACAGGGAGTGGGGGGCAATTGGTGGAGGGTGATTTGGCCCGACCTCGCAGCACAGGTACACGTGGGCGTGACCCTACTCAAACAGTGACTCAGCATGACAGCGCAACGGATGCAACCACAACTCGAAGGGAAGGTCCCTCCTTCCCTCCGAGTTTAGCTCGGCAACTGGGCGGATAAACTACTCGCTGGGAGCCACCTTACGTGCACCTCATCCCCGGGGTTAAGGCACTTCGGGGCGCTCTGACCTCTCTTGAGGCCCGAGCTCCTCCCAATGGACCTCAGGCCACTCCTAGACAAGAACGCACCGATCCATCTCCGGACACCCCAAGGTATAGACACCTCGTGTCAGCCAGCTTGACATAGCTTGCCACAGGCAGCACGTCGCTTACGAGATAACCTGGCACAGGGTAGCTCGGGGAAGGGTAGTCCGTCACATCGCAGGAAGACCCTTTGCCGACCACCATACTCGACAAATCTGGGAACAGCGGCCATATCCCTTGTCAGACAGCGTCGTGTCTTCCACCTTCAGAGGGTGCCTTACACCTGACAGGTATGTACACTGCGACGACGGCCCCGCGTGTGCCACCTCAGCCCTGTCAGTAACGGCTGCGGCAGGCTGACAGTGGCGGTTATACCCACCCTGTCAGAGGCCTGTGGGCCTGATACAACGGATTTATGTTATAAGGAGCTAGTATCAAGGAACGGAGGTATCATCTTGAAATCTCTTGTGCTACCTCACTCTTAGTTTTTACCTTCTCTTTGCTTCTTACTCAGAATACTGACTTAATCGTCGGAGTGTTCCCGCCGAGCGAACCCCCCGGGGATTCTTCTTCTTCCTCATCTCAGGTACTTCTTGGGAAGCCACACGAGTGCCAGATAGGAGTGACCGGATCGCACTACATCAACTATCATATCATCGATTAAACCATTTGATCCAAACCACTAACCTACCACCTAAAAAGAAAAATAGTTTGATTTCTTGGTCAACACTAAATTATGTATTACATTTCCATCATTGAAAAAATTATTTCTTGTATAATACTTATTTTTGTCAATATAATGAATGTATAATATTATAAGTGTACCCAATATTTTTATTTTTTATAAATATATAACAACAAAAAGGTGCTCCAATTTTTTTTCTATTTTTTTCTTTATTTTTGTAATCCTTTGTATTTTTTATTTCTAAATATTTTCTTATTTTATTATGCCATCATTTCATTTCTAGGCTGATTTTAGATTTGACATTCTATTTTCATCATTAATAAAATTACTTTTTATATATAATAATTATTTTTGTTTAGTATAATGAATATATAATATTAGAAATATACCCAATTCTTTTTTCTTTTTTGTATTTTGATATTTTATTTATTTTTAATTTATTATTTAATTATGGCATTATTAGTTAACCCATTGACCAAAATGGTTAAATTGCTTATCCACCACCAAGTGGGAAGAAAATGGTTTTGTTTTCAAAATATTTATTTTTATACTATTAAAATTAATATTATAGATTTAATTAGTAGAATTTAATGATGAGATCTTAAATATATGATTTAATGAGAGAATATACCTTAAATATGAAATTTAATGAGAGAGAACATGAAAATAGTTTTATTTCCAATTGGCTTTAAATTTTATATTCCATTTCCATCATTAATTAAAACATTTCTTATTTATCATACTTATTATTGTTTAATATGTTGAATATATTATGATAAAAGTTTCCCTAAGTTTTTTAATTTCTATATTTTTGCATTTTATTATTTAATTGTGAAAACATGGATTGACCCATTTGACTCAAAATGGTTTAATTTCTTACTATCACCTAGATGAAAACACTATTTTTTAGGTATATTTTAAACGTATAAGTTTTTATGTTATTGAAATTATTAATTTATTATGTATGGATCTAATTAATAGAATTTAATAATGAGAAGAGACAAAAATGCCTTAAATATATGATTCAATGAATATAAATGCAAGTCAATAACTTAAATGTTGAATTTAATGAGAGAGAATTCAATGCATTGAATATCTTAATATTACCTTTTTCAACTCATTTAATATAACCAACCGATTACCTTATTTGTCCTCTTGTTTTATCAATAAATTTAAATATGGAGGGATAAATTTTGTCTTAAGAAAATTCCAGAAATATTTTTATGGCTATTCGTGCTTTTTAAAGTAGTATGTGTGTGTGTGTGTGTGTGTATATATATATATATATATATATATATATTTGTACTTGCAAATTGGGTTAAGCTCAATAGAATGACTCAAACCATATAAGAAACTGGACCAGACCATTTTGGTTTAGTTTCTACAGTAAAATGGTTTAGTTTGGTTTGGTTTGAGAATTTCTCAAACCATAATTTATTGTTTTGGTCTGAGATCTCTTCCAAACTAGATGGCGCCAATTGTTGTTGCCAAATATGAGGTCGAAGGCAACAAGGAGATTTCACTAGTGTCTAAGGCCGACAAATCCGATCTGTAAACAAGAGAAGAGTACATGTTAGAGGCCTTGGGTGATATCCCAAGGGCGGGGACTCCGACGATCAAGTTAGCCGAGTGCTTAAGAGGTGTTGGACCAAGCAAGAGATGATGACTCAGGGCTTTGTCCTTAATAGTCGAGAATGATTCTCTTGGGATTCTGAATATATATCCTTACCTTCAAATGAGTACCCCCTTTTATAGTTGACCTTGCCGTGTTGAGTGAAGACCTCGGCTTTGGCCAAAGAGAATATCATCGAGTTGCATGAAGGTGTTGGCCTCAGCTGTACAGGACTCTTCTTGGCAACTATGTGGCGACTACTTCCCTGTTTGCTCCCCGCCTCAGTGGAGGATCATTATGGGTCGAGAACGCGTGATCGTGACAGACACAGGTGTGGGACATCCACATTCATCGGTTGTGCCCCGTATGGTTGTCGATGTCACCCAGTGCAAGTTCGTACAACGTCGGTGTTGACCAGTCGAGGCCGTGCACGAAACAGTGCAGAGGGGTGTCCGTTTGGTTCATTCCTTGGTGTCGTTTCATCTTCCTGAAGTCGACGCCACGTGTAGCTCATCGGTTCAAGCTCTAAAATCGTCTAGTCCGCAGCCGTTCGATCAAAGAGATATGAGCCATATGCTTTCCTTTAAATAGGGATGTTGGTTGAGTGAGTCTTCATCATTTGCTTAAACCTTGAGCCTTCACCTATGATCACAGAGACCTCGGTTACCAATCAACTGATTCCCTAAGTCTTCTTTCCTCGAACAAACACTAGGTAAAGGACTCTCATCTTTAACATGTCGGCCTCAGACTCTGGACCTGAGTGCTATGAACTTCCTGACTAGAGTGACCCTAGCAGCTCTTCTTCCACCTTGACTAGTAGTGGGAGTGACAACAATGATTCTGTGAGCTCCCCTCGAGCATCTAACGTCCAAGTATTGAGGGAGATGACCACCCCACGGGGAGCCGAGTGCGACCAATAGGGCGTAGATTCTCCCGATGAAAGTACTTGCTCCACGAGGTCGAAGGCCGACACCACGGGGAATGCCCCTATGATTTCTGAAGTGGTAGAGCCGAAAGAGGCTGAAGAACCTACACCCGAGGAGTGGGCCAAGGCCGAACGCCGAGGCATGACATTGATGCATCATCCCCACTCCAACTTCAATAGTGAGCTCGACAAAGAGTAAGTAAGGGATCTATCCAAGATGTATCATATCCTAGGGGGCTATAGGGTTAGAATTCCCTGTGTAGGTGATCGATCGTGGCAGCTTGGTGAGGGGGAGGGGTGTGTGTGTGTGTGTGTGTGCATTAGTACTATCTCCACTTCGGACTTCGTTTTCCCTTGCCTCCTCCCGTGCCCGAAATCCTCAACTATTACAACATTTCCCTCATCCAGTTTGCTTCGAATGCCATTAAGACCATAGTGGTCGTGTTGGTGATGGCTTGCCTCCGAAATGTGTTTGTGACCCTAAAAGTCTTTCGGGGTCTGTTCGCATTGAGGAAGCATCCAGACTGAGAAGGTATGTGGTACTTTCAAGGCTGATGGGGTAGGGTAGTGGACAACCCATCATCTGTCCACAACTGGAAGAAGAAGTTTTTTTTTTCATTAATTGTCCACAAGGGTGGTCCTCCTGGTCTGACTGGGGAATGCCAGACTCATTAACCAAGAGGATCAAGCCGTATAGTAGCGAGGAGGAGTCAACCATGATGAATCAGATTCAATTGACTAGGACGATTCATGCTAGGCCCTTAGTGGTGGAGGAGGCCTTAGTTTTGGTTGCCACAGTCCTACCCCCCTTGGTATGAACATTCCTGTTGTCGACTAGTTGTGTCACTTGCTTAATGTTCATTGCCTTTATTCTAACGTTGGTCATCTTCCTTGGTTGCAAAGATGGACGATAGCTTGAAGGAGAGACTTTTGCAAGCAACGATGGCCATGTATAGGAAGGGCCTGGCCAAAGGGCCTTCACGAAGTCCTAGCGAGATGGAACCACCTCGGCCAAAGGGGAATGCCGAGGCCAATAAGAGGAAAGTGACCACTCCCAAGCGGTCGCCGTTGCCCCACAAGACCGAGGATGAAGAAGGTGGCGGTGAGGGACCGTAGAGCTGAGGGATCTATAGGAGGATCTCGATAGTCGGGGCCTCACTCCTTGGACCCGTGAGATGACATCCCGTTAGCGGCGCATTGGGTGTTCCACCCGAACTGGAGTGTCAGGGAGGATGACTCTCTAAGCAACATAGGGGTCAGCTGCGCCTTGATCACCGACATGCTTCCTATTGGAGATGGACAATCTTGGACTCAAGTTTACCCCCAGGTTGTTTGAAACAGATGCTCGACAAGCTGGCCAAGGTAAGGTTGAACCTTCACTTGCTTTATGCCATTGCTTTCTTACTTAGATTTTTCTAACTGACATGTATTCCTTTTATCTTTGCAGACATCTTCTTGTGTTGTCGGCCTCTGTGACAAAATGGAGGTAATGATACAATAGTTGTGGACGTCGCATGAGGAGATTAAACAACTAAAGTGCCAACTGACCGAGGAGCGAGCCAACCGAGAGTCCGCTACCGAGATGGCTTGTGGGGCACACGAGTGTTGAAAGAAGCTTGAGGCCAACTTGGAGGCTAAGAGGGAGCAACTAAGGACCACTAGGGCCTCACTGGATGAGGCAGAGCAGAGGCTTCAGGAGGTGTTCGCCCGAGCTGTGGAGGAGTACAAGGCCTCCAAGGCCCACAAGGAGGAATTGGATGAGTTCGGCGCCACTTCCTATCTGGAAGGGATCGAGGATACCCGGTCTCAAGCGTTGGCGTTCTTCCCCAACTTAAACATCAACCAGCTAGGTCCATGCCTTCTGAGCCAGCATGTATTTGAGGTGGCAGGCGCGACCAAGGGCCAGGGCAACGTTGAACAACCCATGGAACAGGAGGCGGCAACCAACGAGCATGTCAACATTGAGGCCAAGTGAGGATACTTGAGTAGGGTAGAGGCTCCCTTAGGACAGTTTTTTGTTTCTTTTCCTTTTGCTTTGACATACCTTTTGTAAGGGGCTCAACCTCCCCCATCAGAGGCCTCTTTTTTGTAAAGAAAATTGAGTGAGCATATTGAATATACAAACTTTTTGGTTATATTGAGTTCCTTCCCCAAAGGGGCATATTTTGCAAAGAAACTTGTAACTCTTGGCATGGCTACTTGGGAAGGTGTTTCTCCTTAAGGCTGTTAAGCCAAGACCGACCCTTGTCGCCAAGGTCTCGGGGCCCTCTTCTTTAGAAAAAAGGAAGGGAGGTGATTGCCCTACCCTGCTTGGCGTATTCTTCCTTAGGGACTTAAAGACCGGACTCGCGCATAGCCGAGGCCCAGCAAATGGTACGTGGTCGAGGTTGCGGAGTGCCTTTTTCTTGATGTAGTAGTGTCATTTATTTAGTGTGTTGTTCACCATGTTTTGTGTTAAGTGATGGGCTGATGTCAACTCTTTGGTGCTGCAACGTAGCACTATCTAGCAACTTGTTGGTTCCTCCTGACTACTCCCACGCCATGCTCAATGGGCAACTTCATGGTGAGGTGATAGGACAAGATGGCTGCCTTGAGTGCATGAAGGGCCAGCCTCCCTATGATGGCATTATATGGGGACTCTATCTTCACAACCAAGAGCTCAACCATCCGGGTTACTTGCCGAGGCTTAGTTCCTATTGTAACTGATAGGGTTATCTCCCCTTCGGGCTTGATGACTGCTTTGGAGAACCCGGCTAGTGGCATGTCCATAGGTTGCAATTGATATGGTGTCAACTGCATCTTCTCGTATGTATCATAGAACAAGATGTCGGCCAAGGAGCCACTATCCACGAGGATTCTTTTCACCATGTAATTGGAGATAGTCATAGACACCACAAATGTATCGTCATGGGGCAATGAGATCCCTTGCAGGTCGTCGTCGGAGAAGGAGATGGTGTCTTCCGGCCTTGGCCTTTTGGGTGTTGGGCTCTAGATGTTGTATTGCTTGGCATATGTCTTTCGGGCTGAGGCAGATGCTCCACCCGAGGTCGAGCCCCCAACGATGACTTCAATAACTCTAGCTAAGGGGTGATGGGCCTAGGGTGCAGCCTGTTGCTGTCGTTATGAGAACGAAGCACCGGTGTCGCCCCCGACATACTCTTTCAGGTGCCCGTGGTGGATGAGGAACTCGATCTCATCCTAGAATTCATAGCAGTCCTTGGTGTCGTGGTCAGTGTTGCGGTGGTACTTGCATTAGTATATGTGTTCAGGTGGAGTTCAGTGGTGTATATTTGTTGAAAAAAAGGCTTTTTCTCATTGTCTTTGTTGGTGTTGCCATGGTTGTAGCCATCCCTTTCCTTCATCTTCTTATCGGGGGCCCCTCGGCTAGGCCCGGCTTCTGGTTCCTAGAGGTGCCTTGGCGGCGATGTATTTTTGTGCCTTTTTCAAAAACATGGCCTTATTCCTAGGCGGAGTCTTGGAGATGGACTAGCTGAGAGGTCTGGGCCGGAGGCCGTTGATGACCACATGCATAGAAACAAGGGGTCAAGATCCCTTACTTCAAGCTCTTCCCAATTGAATTGGCCCATGTACACACGAAGGCTTTTCCCGTGCTTATGCTTGTTGAACATTAGGGAAACGACGACCCTTTGGCACCGTCAGTTGCTGATGAAGTGAGAGAGGAAGAGATCTACAAATTGGTCCCAGGAGGAGATGGACCAAGGGGAGCACGAAGAACCATCTACGTGATGCTCCCTTGAAGGTGGCTTGAAAGGATTGATACATTAGGGCATCAGAGTAACCATAGAGGAGCATGAGGGCTCTAATCTTGGATGGCGCCTATCTGTGCCTGAAGGTCATCAAGACATCGATCGATGGGGGCTTGAACCTCATCCAGGTTCTCTTTCACGTGTGACGGGTTAGCCCGATTCCTGGAGTGCTTAGATGCAGGAATATCATGAGCCTTGCGAGCTTGGCAATCATTGGAGATCACAAAGATCAAATACTGGTAGGGGAGAGGCGTAGCATCATCCTCCAGCCCTCAAAGGAGGACTGTAGTGGCTAGAGTGCCCGCCATCGTCCCAGTTGCTCTCCGCATGGAGATGATGGCGATCATGGTCCATGTGGTTGTCGTGGGACCCCACTGATTTGTCTCTTCGGCTGGGGAGCCAAGAGGTCTTCGATGGGGGCTTGCTAGCCCGTCGGCTGCTACTATTGGACGTTAAGGGGTCGGCCTTCCCTTAGCTAATTAGGCATTGGCCTAGTGGTGCCTGGGTGGATCGTCCACTGTATTGCCCTTGGCTTTAGACGGGGTGGCCACCCTGTGGGTGTCCTCCTGTTGGATGCCCTACTTCATCCAACCTCTAGGCTAGGTTGTCCAACTTGTCAAGGACTAGTTTGAATTGGTCCATCATGACTAGGTTCTAAGTGCTATGAATTTGGTCTTACTTACTAGCCATGTTGGAAACTTGATTGATTAAGTTAAGTTATTTTTAAAAGAAATTCTTGAAAATGTTCCCACAGATGGTGCCAAATGTTGCTCCCAAATATGAGGCCGAGGGCAACAAGGAGATTTCATTGGTGTTCGAGGCTGATAGGTCCGATCTGTAAACAAGAGAAAAGTACACGTTAGAGGCCCCGGGAGTTATCCTAGGCGCAGAGACTCTGACGGTCAAGTTAGCCAAGTGCTTAAGAGGGGTCAGACCAGGTAAGAACGAGGGCTTAGAGTTTAGTCCTTAATAGCCAAGAATGATTCTTTTGGGATTCTGAATATACATACTTATCTTGAGATGAGTAGCCTCTTTTATAGTTGACCTTGCCTTAAGAGTGGTTGAAAGCAGCTAATGATGTGCGGGCAATATTTGATCTGGCCGATGTCACGTGATGCGATCTGAGGCCCGCCAAGTATCCCTCCATCACAAGTTATCCAAATAAGGAGAGAGATTGGAGGAAGAGCGTTATTGGTGCGTGGGTTAATTGCTTACTCACCTTATAGGATGGTATTAGTTACCCGAGCAACTCATACTCTTTGAAATCTCCGATTATCGTGGGACCCAATATAGCGGTAATGAACACGAGAATCATGGTCAATTTAACAGTTGACCAACTTACATGTCTTGAGTGATATAAAAAAAGTTCTCATTTTTTTCAAGCTCTAATCTAGTTTGCCAAATGCTAATTGAAATGACAGGCTTTTTGAGTTGTTTTAGTAAATCAGGGCATAAAAACCATTTTTAAAAGTCAAGCTGAAGAAGACAACTAATATAGGTTGTTAAGACGTATTTTTTTTCAAAGCCTTACACACACAAGTCTTCCATTATTCAACCCGTTTATAGTATTAAACATTTGTTTTGTCTTAATAAATTTCAAGGTTCAACTGTCAAAAAATGTTATACATGTATCCCCATTATTACCGTTATAAAAAAAAAAAACTGCTCTTATAAAACAGAGGATCCATTAAAATGATATAAAAATAAACATTAATGAACCTTTATTAATTTTTAAAATTCATTTTGATTCCATTAAAGAAACTTGGGCTGAACTTGGACTAGCTTAACCAAAACTGTTGAAATGAGAATATCTTAGGGCTCTTTGCACTTGTTGTGATCCAATTTCAGATTTTCCACATAGCATGAGATAGGGCCTGCATATGTATAGCAAAAAACCTATTTAAAGCTTTAAACTAGTGATGACAAATATAAATAGGTTCATGCAACTTTTTTAGTGTATTGAGCCTAATAGGCCCACTTGAGCCCAATTGGCCAATCCAACATCAACCCTAGCTTGGACTCAACCCGAGTACGTTGATTTTTAGTCTAAGCTAAGCTTGGGTTGGAAAGATCAGGCTTGACCTCAAGCCAATTAGAACTCATGCCTTGAGTCCAATTTTTATAATGGGTCCAAAATCCTAGGCTTTTTTATTTTTCATGTTGTGTTTGGAGTTAGCCTTTAGGTAGCTTTAGCCCGGCCTAACCTAGCTTGACCCTACCCTAAACTAAGCCAAACTCAACTATACACATGCAACTTTAGTGACCTTAGCCAGGCATAAACCCAACAAGCATGTGCACAAACACACATAATAGTTTTTAATAAAAACAATAGTTAAAAGATAACTTTGTTATTTTAGGACCAATAGGCAAAGGACATACAACTTTCTTATTTATAAGAAGCTGAAATAGACAAAGAGGAGAGGAAGTCCACCTATAAATTTCCTTTAAAACACCTGAAAATTGCTATTGGATTTTTTTTTTTAAAGACAAAAGTTCAGTTGGGTATTAGGTATGATAATGCTTGAGACGGACTTGGACCGACTTAACTTAATTGGGAATGTCATGGGCTCCTTCATTTTCAATTTCACATAACAAAGCCCATGTAATAAACAAACAAAATAGTAGGAAAATACATCAAAATTTCCAACTATTTAACTGAAACATCTATACTACTTTAAAAAGCACAAATGGCCTTAAGAATATTTCTATACTTTTCTAAGGACAAAATTTACCCCCTCTATATTTAAATTTATTGATAAAAAATGAGGGCATAGAGGGTAATCTGTTCTTGATATTAAATGAGTTGAAAAGTGGTAATTTAAAGATATTCAATGCATTCAATTCTCTCTCATTAAATCCAACATTTAAATTAATAACTTGCATTCATGTCCATTGAGTCATATATTTAAGTAATTTTTGTTTTTCCTCATCATTAAGTTCTATTAATTAAATTCATACTTAATAAATTAATAATTCCAATAACGTAAAAGCTTATACATTTAAAACCTACCTAACAAAAATAGTGTTTTCATCTAGGTGGTGGTAAGGAATTAAATCATTTTGGCCAAATGGATTAATCCATGTTGCCATGATTAAATAATAAAATTAAAAAATAATAAGTATGATAAATAAGAAATGTTTTTATTAATGATGGAAATGGAATATAAAATTTAAAACCAATTGGAAATAAAACTATTTTCCTATTCTCTTTCATTAAATCATATATTTAAGATATATTTTTCTTATCATTAAATTCTTGTAATTAAATACACAATATTAATTTTAATAGTATAAAAATAAATTTTAAAAAGTAATTTTAAAACAAAACCATTTTCTTCCCTCCCGGTGGTGGGCAAGCAATTCGACCATTTGGGGTCAAATGAGTTAATAAATAATGCTATAATTAAGTAATAAAAATTAAAATAAATAGCTATGAAATATAATAAGTATTTTTGTTAATGATGAAAATGGAATGTGAAATTCAAAATCTACCTAGAAATCAAATGATGTCATAGTCAAATAATAATTTTTTTAATAATAGAAAATACAAAGAATCACAAAAATTAAAAAAATATATATAGAGAAAATTTTGGGCACATATCTAATGTTATATATTTATAAAAAATAAAATATTAGGTACATCTCTAATATTGTGCATTCATTATATTGAACAAAAATAAATTTTATACATAAGAAATAATTTTATCAATGATGGAAATGCAATACAAAATTTAATGTCATCATAGAGATCAAACAATTTTTATTTTTAGATGATGGGTTAGTGGTTTTAGTCAAATGGTATAGACAAACAAAAATTAAGTGTGATAAGTAAAAAAAAATTATATAATGTAAATGAAATATATAATTTAAAGGGAAATTTATAGTCAAAGTCAGTTGTACATTTAAAATTAGGTTGTAGGTTGGTCCCAAAACCAACAAAACTCTGACAACCGGCTATACATTTTAAATTATAAGGCTATGTTTGGTTTGAAGGAAAAGGTAAGAAAAGGAAGGGAAATGTAGGGAAACCTTTATAAATCTTGTATAGGTTTCCCTACCTTTCCTTACTTTTTCCTTCAAACCAAACACAACCTAAAACCCCTGCCATGTCATAGGAGGCTTATGTGGTTGTTGCCAACATGAGACCCTTAGCTCATGTTGAACACAACAAAAAACCTATACCGAAAATAGGTTTTCATTTTCTCTCTTACTCTCTCTGTCTTTCGATCTCCCTTCCTTCTCTCTCACTCTCATAGTCATCTCTCGATCTCCCGCTCTCAACTTTAGTCTATAGCCAAATCAAAACCTTTCTCTCTATTGTTCTCCCTCAATCTTTCTCATTCTTCTCCCTCACTCTCCCTCTCAGTCAATATCTTCTTCTCCCTCAATCTCTATCATACTCCAATTTTTCTAAATTTCACAGCCAAGAGTTTCATGTGAATTTTTATCAAAATGGTGTAATGATTTTTGAACTATACCAAGTTGGTCTCATGTTCTTTTATATGATCCGAGTAATACCATATAGGTGTGTAAGAAAATAAAAAAAAATGAAAGAGGGAGTAGGGAGAGAAACTGAGGAAGAACAATAGAAATTAAGAGAAAATGAGTGATCGACTAGGAAAAAGAATGAGAAAGAGTGAGAGAGAACAATAGGTAGAGAGAGAATGAGAGAAATTGGTATAAAAAATGTAAATGTAGAAACCAAAAACCATTTTTATTTTACATAATCATTGAGCAGATAAAGATGACTGTGAGTAAGAGTGTAAGGGAGATTGAGAAAGACAGAGAGAGAGAGAGAGAGAGAGAGAGAGTAAAAACCATTTTTGTTTATTTTCCAATCACCCAAAATTAAAGGATAATTTATGTATAAGCTTTTTGGTGTGTCCAACATGGATTAAGAGTTCTATGTTGGCAACAACCACATAAGCCTCTGATGACATGGCAAGGGTTTTTATTGAAATGTAGAGCCAGTTGTTAGAGTTTTGTTGGTTTATGGTGAATGGATGAAAGATCCATCATATGGATAGCCGAACCCTGCAGATAGGTAGGGCAAAATTTCAAAAATTTCTCTCTCATGTGGGAATCACATTCTCTGTTTTTTAAAATTTGCATTTTAATGATTAATCTTGAACCTAAACTGGACCAAATCTGAAACCAAAGGTAGGAGAGGGATATACCTGATACAGAGTAGCAGTAACTCCCAATGAAAGTGTTCATGCCCAAAGAAATCTCCAAAGACTGCTCCCACTGAAGATGACACAGTATAGGGTGGAGCAGAATCAACTGTGTTATTCCCAAGAACTAAATCCTTCAGCAAGAACTCGATGGAGGCTGTGAGCACAACTTCAGATCAATCTTTCTCCAAAGATTGATATCAAGAACCTTTCTTGATCGCTCCTACAAGAATGGAGATCGAACTGACAATGGTGGCAGCAGGAGAAGGGCGCAAGAGCAGAAGATGGCGCAGTCTTACTGTAGCTGTCTTCTCTCTTTCTGTGATCTGAAATCTGATTTGATGTGTGTATAGAATGGTTCGCCCCCTCTTTCTTTTATAGCCTTAAAGAGAGCTCCTAATCTCATTAGAAGTTTACTAATCCAAATCTGTATTTGGATCAAGTGGATCAAGAGTTCTCTTTAAGAGGTAATGATAAACCCTTATCTTATCTACAGATTAGATCAACCCTCCTAATCTTATTAGGAGTTTTCAGATCCAAATCTGTATTTAGATCTAGACTCTCTGAGTGGATACAGATAACTCCCTATCATATATGCTGATCCAATCCCAAATCCGCCCCTCTCTTTAACTAATCAAATTAGACCAGTTCGAAATGAGCTTTAGGCTCAATAAGTTTATGTGCTCATTAACCTCCCAAATTGCTACCCAGTTGAGCTTCTTTGTATGGCGTGGGACCCAAACATTGATCTACACATCAACCACATGGGCTAAGCCTAGCATTTGTTACAAGGCATGTCCGAATTCATTGTAATGGACAATGAACCCCTGAGCCCGTCACCATGAACTCTTAATGAGCCCAACACTTACACTAAATGGTCCCTGGGCCAAACCACCTTATAAAAACCCAGGGACTGTGGGCAGATGCAAGATTAGCTTATCAGGTATTACCCTCAATGGTCTTACACTTAACTTCTCAGTCCATAATGATCAAACACTATCCGACAAGAGATGACCTCTCCCTCGACTGCAAGGAACAGTGTTGCACTCTCTACTCACATGGATCCCGGGAATTAAAATCTTTTGCAAACATTTTGAAACCGTAACATATATGTATATCTATATATAAATATATTTTGCATAAACAAATTTCAACAATTGAAATCGGCTGCCAGCAGCTTTAGTTTCCATCAGAGAGAGTGCATCCCCGATCATTACCTTTGTCCGATAAATTGGCTGATCCTGTCACTATGATCACTCACTCAAATGAATTCTCGGACTATCCCAACATACCCAAGTTTTTTACCCCCTCTAAGGATCTCACTGATTGACATATCAAAGACAGCCCGATCCGACACCTAGTGCAGTATCATAATCGAGTCTAGGGGTCAAGTGTAACATTCCAGTTTTGCCCACTAATCACCAAGGTCCAGAGCAATACTGGAATTATGGTCTGATTCAGGGTTTCATGTAAACATTCACTACATGTACCTCGAGTGTCACCCTGGCAGCTGAGACAGGCTACCCCAATCAACTTAACAGTACATCAGTGTCAGCCTTATTAGGATAAATCTCCCTAGATCTATCAAACGACTATGAACATTCTAAACTAACACGAGTCTCATATGTGTACAGTTTAAGGGTATTACACAGAAACACACCATAATAACATGAATCAAATATGTATTTTATTCATTTACATTAAATGTCATAAGATACATTATTTCGATTAGAGCTAAGGGCATACACTGTCTAACATATGGACCAATTTGTAACATAATTTTAACTACACAATTAGTTCTGACTATAATTTTCTCGAATTTAAAACTAATCCAAAAGCAAAACTGTTTTCTTATCTAGATGGTAGGTCAACGATCCAACTTTTCAAAGAAACCCATGATGTCATAATTGAATAATAAATATTTAAGTTTAGTTTTAATCATATTGTTACTTTTGTTGATTTTCAATTTTATCTTAACTATGACATATTTAAAATTCAAGTAATTAATATGAAGAAAAATTTATCACATGCAATGCATGTGCTTAATTATTAGTGTAAAAAAAAGGGAAAATCTATGATGCGAGTAGAAAGAGTTTTGACCAATCAAAACCCACCCATGAATTTTAATAAATAACACATGGTTCACTACCACGTTTGTGATTCCAGTTGATTGGTAAGATGTTTTTTCGGATATCATATCTTTTCCGTATCATAGTCGAACCTATAAAAAAAAACATAAATTATCAAATATCCTCCACATAATTTTCAAAATATTATTAAATTCAACACATAAATTTGCATACTATACAACAACAAAGTGAGATCTGATTCAAAATGGGGCATATTTGAATTAAATATGATAATGTAAATCCTATATCTTATCCACTCTGATGATCCGATGGATCTCACAATGATTGTTTTGAATTCGAATTTACTAAGGATGTCGGATATTTAAATCTAATATGATCCCATTTAATTATTAACATGTAAAAAAGTCTTTACGACCAAAAAAATACAAGCATTTTTTCAACCATTTTTGTCATGTATATTTAAACAAAATGGGAGTATATACATCTTTTTCACAAAACAACATAATAAAAAAATCAAATTACAATAATATGTTGGATCGTATTCTTTTTAATCTGAATTTGATCTGATTTTAAAGGAATCGTATTTCCAATCTGAACAAAAAAAAATCAGAAATATCCAAACAACAAAATTGGATGGATTCAGATTCGAATAGGATTATGATATAGTGCGTTTGCACCCTATCAGCACCCATAATATGTTTTTGAAACAAAAAATACCCATCCCGGTCATTCAGAATCTGCTACCCACTAGTTGTTGCCACTTACCTATCTAGAGCACCACTACTGTGTATTGAGAATATCTCCCCATGAATAACAGCTGTAATGTGTGGTGGGTAGATGTGCAACAACACCGGGCACGTGGGTGATTCGAGCCTAGTCAAGGTGGAAATTAAAAAGTAAAAGAAATGTCTATCGAATATAAAAAGGAAAATTGTCTAAAACTCACTATGAGTTTTTAACCTTTCTCTTAAACTCACCATAACTTTTCAAAATGTTTAAAACTCACCATATCACCAAGGCCGCTTTTGAAAGGGATGCAAATGCAAATTTGTAAAGTGCAAAGCAAAAATGTCTGGGTCATGTGAGTGCAAAGTGGTTCAAGATTTACACACCCACTTTGCACTCAATTCATTTGTTATGAAAGATGCAAATAGCAATGCAATTTTTGTGGATGTTTGGCATTCTCATCAGTACAAATACAACTGTGTCTTGCTACCCAATGGTGTTCCAACCACTCTCGCCATTAAACAAATGATCGACCTGAGAACTTGGATGTCGGCCTGGAAATGATCGATAAAACATGGGGGTCAAAGATTTCAGTCACTAAGAACTTGTCTTCAATGGGAAAAACCTGAATCGGATGTAGGCGGCTGTAGGCCTTAATGCAGATGTTGCAACAGAGGTTCTAGTAATCTCCCTCCCGGATTGTTTTCTATTCAATAGTGATGACTAGGGACTGCAACATTTACTTGATGATTCTGTTCAATCGACGAAGAAGACTTGGACAGGGGGGTCGGCTTCTAGCAGGGAATGTTGGGGGAGAGTATAACAGAGAAGAAAGAGGACGAGGAGAGGCGCCATCGATGACGGCTAGAATTGAAAAAGGAAAAAAGATGGGGATATGGGCGGAAGTTATTCAGTGAGTTGCAGCGGCGAACTCCTCTGCCGCTGCTGTCAGGAGGACAGGGACAATGAACAGTGAAGTTTTGGGGTTTCGGGCGATTAGTAGAAAGAAGAAGAAGATGGTATTTCAAGAAACCTCACCGATGACTTGATGCTCAGATCTTCGTTTCTTATACCTCAAATCTCTGACGACGGACACTCGGATCTCAGATGCTCGGATGCTCGAACACTTGAATAGATCTTCGTTGCATAGAAGTGGTCATCGACTTGATGCTCAGATATCAGATGAATGCTTACACTGATAATGGAAAAATAGTCGTTAGTTCTAGTGGATGATGAGGGTAAACCCTTCGCCTATATCCCTCGATCGACTTCGAGTGCCGTTTTTATCGAAGTAGTTTTTCACCCCAAAATCGATGTAAATACTGACATATTTACAATTTTACTTCGATTTTAGGTGTTTTTTAACCATGTATCCAAATACTCACAAATCCAATCCGGAATACATATTTGTACTGAACCGAAATTTGCATTGCATCCAAACGCAGCCTAAGTTTTTATTTTCCAAAATTCATCTTCCTTAGTGCATCCTTAATGTTTCTTAACAAAGGTGTCCATGTTATAAATAACAATTTTCATGATCAAATTACCTTTGAATGGCGAGTTAGAGGAAAATGGTTTTCTCAGTTTTCAATTTTCTTACATTTTTAGTGTTTTGTTATAATTTCTAATGTTTTTTTACATTTTCTATTTTCTACAATTTATAAATTTTCTTGTATTTTTTGTTATTTATTTGTAATTTCTGTGTTTTTCTATAATTTTTGGTGTTTTTTCTACAATTTTTATTTTTCGATTTTGTTTTTCAATTTCTATAGTTTCTATAATTTAAAAATAATTTTTTATTTTGTTTATAATTTTTATAATTTTTATATTTTTTTGTAATTTCTATGTTTTTATGTATTTTATATTTGAAATATTTTTTGAACTTTTTCCTTTTATTTCACGTCTAAATATTAAAATGATAATATATTAACACCCATTAATTTATTTTATATATATTTTATATTTTTTTATGAAGGTTGAAATGGTAATATATTAACACCCATTAGTCTGTTTAATATCAAATTAGTGACATGGGTTTTAAACATTTTGAAAAATTATGATAGTTTAAGAGAAATGCTAAAAGTGAATTTTAAACAACTAGTATATTAAAAAATCTTTCACCTACGATCTACAACTGTATGTGTATGTAGGGCGTTTGTGGGGAAATCAAATCTACGCCCCATAATATCCCACAACACATCGCCGCCGTATATTAAGAATATCTTCCGATGAGAGTAGGAAAAAGAAAAAAAGAAAGAAGGAAAATATCGCTTCACCTATTCACCTATTTACTTGTTTGTTTGTCCGTTTGTGTTCGTATTTTCGAGCTTCACCCATTCAAGACTCCGCGTGACGGCGGGTGTGCGTGACCCGAGTGTAGAGAGGGAGAGTTGAAAAGACGGAGAGAAGAAGTAGGATTTCTCTCGTCTTTTCTGTTTTCTCTTTTCTTTGTCTTCTCGAATATCCGCGAGATCGAGACCTTCTGCAATCTATGCCTCCTCCTTCCACGATACCCTCCATCCGAGTCCAAGAAATGGGGAAAGAGGAATAAGAGATACATCTGTTATTTGAATTCAATTTCGACTTTCTTAAAGCTGTTTTCTCCCAACCCACTCATTCATCGAATTCTTACATTAGGGGTTCGTCTAATCGTCCAATTAGGCAGGAGTAAGGATCGACTTTTGAAGTTCCTTTATCCACACTTCTTGTTTTTATTTATGGATTTATTTTTAAGGGTTTCTAAGTAGATTTGGCCCCAGATTGGGGATCGGAGATTTCAGTACACGGACAAATTTTAAATCTATTGTGTGCATGTTGATTTTTTTTCTTTTCAAAATTTGATCGGGAAAAAGTAAACCGCTTTTAGATCGATCATGACGATTCCCGATTCATCTTTCCTGATGGACAATGAGGCTAGCTGCTTGCCGTGTACACCGGAGGAAGAAAGGCGGATTATAAGGCAACTAACTGAAGCAGCAGAATCTAATTTGAAAGAAGGGAACTTATATTATATTCTTTCCAACAGGTACGATCTCAGCACAAGTCCTGGATTTTTATTTTTAATTTTAATTGTTATAAGGTCATATGCTTTGCTTGAGACATTTTATTGCATTAGCATTGCCTTTGTTCGTTGCTACTGCATCGCTCAATTCTGAATTGATATGTGATGAAGCAATATATAGTTCGTTCAGATTACCTTAAGTTGGTGATAATATTTTCCTTATTCCCGGCATTTTTGCTTGTTTAAATCATTATTTAATCCATGTGACAATTAACATATTCCTACCTTAGGGGAAAAGCCCTACACCTTAGCCCGAATGTGGCGTGAGAAATGGGTGGGATATGCTACGGCTTTCCCGGAACTGACGCGTCATGGTGTTAAATGCAATGGATATGACACTAAACAGAACGGAATGGCGAAGCAGGATTCATGTTGCTGACCCCATATAGTTGCGATAAAGCTTAGATGATGATAATGGAAATCTGCTGCTTAGACCATTTCAGAATGTTCTTATATGGCATTACCTGGGTGCCCCAACAATTATAGGGGATGAGAAATGAGAGTGTTGTTATATCCCAGGAAAAGAAGAAGAATCTCCAGGTCCTTCCTTGCTCGTAGGTTCAAGTTTTGAAGCCTTCAACAGTTCAAGTCAGTATGCATTGACTTGTGTGTTGATCGAGCCCTAACAAATTGAAAAAATAATAATACAAAGAAACTAGTATATAAATTATGGTACTATTATTTATCCACAATGTCGGGCTGCAACAGATTGAATCGAATTCAAAATTCAATTTAACAACATATTACCCCATAACCAAATTCAATTTGATATCTGGTGGTTCTAAAAAAATCAGTTTGAATGAAAATTCGACAAGGGAATCTGGTATCCATTTCGGTATGGTTCATTTCATTAGGCATGCATAGGAAGGATCAAAATAAAATATTTTCATATAATTATTAAAAAATAAATGACAAATATTGTATCACAAGATGACCTCTACCCAAACCAAACAATGTGTGTTCTGTTTTGATATGCAAAACATTAAAGATAGGTAATAGATCATTTAATCTTCATATATAAAAAAATATAAAAGAGCCATCTCTTACCTGTGAAACATCTAATCCATTCCTTTTCTCTCTTCTTTCTCTCCATAATTTTCCACTCTATGCTCTCTACTCGTCTTTTTTTTGTTTTCCTCTATAACATTGTAAAGAAGTTTGTGTGATGGAGAGAGAGAGAGATAAGAAGAAACCTTGCAACCATATGGAACAAAGAGAAGAAAAGGTAAGAGAATGTGACTCACAATAATTCAATTAAAATTTCAAACTCTTATTTCATAATCAAGTTCTCTACTAGAAGTAGATAGACTCCAAAGATTGGGTCAGCCATACCTTACAAAATAAACCAAAATGGACTTTTGGACAAGTTTTGATAATAAATAGCCTAAGTGAGATGAGATGGTTTAAATAACCCAAGGTCCAAGACAGATTGTGGGCCCCCGCTAAACTTCTAGATATCCTAAAACAAATTCCCAAACTGGTTGTTGCCTATTAACTATGAACATTAAACATTTAGTAGGTGTTTGGCATCAGAGCGTTCCATTTCACAAGTGGGCCCCAATTCATAAGTGATTTGTTTCACTTGTTCTTTTGAAAATGCAAAAAAAGGGATGCAGGCTGACTGGGTGTTTAAAATGATTTGGCTTAATATTATAATATATTTATAATGACAACTGTGTGACATCTCAAAAGTAAAAAAGTAGTCAGCTTTTTCAAATTTCAATGTGCCATGTCACCAGGGTGATTCAGGATCACCCAGGTGATTCAAGAAATGTCAATTTGACGTTTCAAGAAACCCCTCCTTTCCAGAATTCCAAAGCTAATCATTACAGAAACGTTTGTTTTTTTTTTTTTTTTTGAGAAACACCCTTGCCAAATGTGATTTTCTTGCCGATTCCGTTTATTTGCTGATGTGGTGTGCATGACACATCAGCAGAAATGGAATGGTCGTAAAACGAACCGGTGCCAAACACCCACTTAGTGGGTAGGCAGGTGGAGGTGGGGTAGACATTGGGGCTATTCTTCTTGGGTGGGGAGAGGGTGGTGAGGAAAGCAATTGAACAATTTGAAATGAAAGGAAGGGGTGGAGTCCTGAACTGGTGCCCCAAGGCGAACCTATGCAACAGGGGAGCACTTAGTCACCTAGGCACTTGCCTGGGTGTTGCTTAATGTCTCAGAAAAGGACAATACAACAAGGGGCCAAGCCCCCTTTTTTGTCATAGAAATAGAAGTAAAAGAAGGGATGGAGCCCCTGTTCTTGTCTTAGAAAAAAGAAAGCACAAAAAGAACCTCAAAATTGATGGAGACAAAGGTATTTTAGTTCCAGAAAAGGAAGAGGAAGAAGGGTTGGAGCCCCTCTTCTTTTTGTCTGAAGAAACACTGATAACAGTGTATTGTGAAAGAAATAAAAAAAAATATCTATCATTAATTCAGAACTCTAACAAAAATAGAAACTAATAAAAAAACATATTATTTTACGAAAGAAATAAAAAGAATGATATGGTGTATTGTGTCTATCAAGATATAAACATATAAAAAACATTATAAACTTTGAAGAGGTTATATGTAAATCGCATGGTTGGGCGAGGCAAGCCGTGGGCCTTGACAACTATGCAACAATAATGGCCTCCTGGGACTAGCTTCTCAGGGTGCCTGCAAAAGTACAAATTCATTTGATGATTATCCCTCCCTCGACCATCTCTAGCAAAGTTGTAGAGGTAATTGTCATCTAATAAAGGTAACTACATGGTCATTACTGCTTGTCCAGTGTCATACATTGGTTGTGCTATTTATGTGATGCCTATTTAGTAATAACCCTGTAGACAGGCTCAATTTGCTGTTTTTTTATTTTTTTGCCATTATATGCACAACTGACATGAAATTTTAAACAACTATTAAGTGATATATTTGAAACTACTATAAAATTCATCAGCTTCAACGCAAATCACCTACAAAGTAATATGATAACTACCTAAGTTAGGCTCTTTTTTTACCAGTAACAATGAAAATTTTATTGATTATTTAAAGAGATAGTAAATGTATAATTGTATTCATTTTTCTTAGGTTCCTAGTTATCATGTCTACTTAGGAAGTTTCCAACACAGCTAACCTTATTGTAAATTTGTAATATTATTACTATGGCTACATATTATTATCATTTGTGTCAATACATCCTGTCAAATGTTTCACATTTTATTTGTGTTTTGTTTAAGAATTGTACCATTAAAACACAAGGATCCAACAGCTTTAAGTGGAAGGAGGGCTCTGTCCCTCATTCTTTTCCCTTTTCGTTATTTGTAATATATATTTTTTTTTCTTGACTCGCATTTGTTCTATAAAATGCTTTGCTATGGTGTTGTGCTAGAATTCTTAAAATTAATTGATTTGAAAATGGTAATTTCTTTTGGATACAATGGTTTGCAATGTTTTGAGAGGACAACTAATGTCATTAGTAAAGCACAATGCTATTAGTTCAGTTTATGTGCATGCTTATTGGCATATAAATTAAAAGAGCTAACTTGGTACTTTTCCATTGTAAAATTCTACTGCCTAGGTACTTATCTAGGCGACTAAGCAACTAGATGCTCCATTATTGTCACCTAGAATTGCCTAGAGGCCTTGACAACCATATTAGTATTGGTACTCCACTAATCAGAAGATGACATTTACAATTACATTTCTCTTTCATTTTAGACATTTATTTCATAATTTATCCCTCATCATGTATAAAGTAGAAGATAGATACAAATAAATACAACTTTAAAATCATCTTGGTGGACTAGTTGTTTGTCAATCTAGTTGATTCTAAGTCATCCTATGCAGTTGTGTCATGGGTACACACCAACTAGTTAATGATGCAGTCATGTAGCCTTTAACTGAGTAGTTGACACTTGGCACTTTGATAAAACTGATCATCGCCTGGAATACTTTTATGAATATGGAGATTATTTAAGTGACTTAATGATATGGATTGGAAATGGAAGATTGATTACTTTTAGACATTTGAATAATGTTATAATGGTTGAGCAAATCAAGCAGAAGTCTAGACACTTATGATAGCTTAAATTGCTGTGTTTTATTTCTACAAAAAACTATACACACTTTTCCTAAATGGTTCTATATCTTATCCTATTCATCTTTACTTTGGTGTTCTTACAAATGTTATTGCTAAATTCATATACATGCTTTGGTTTAGCTTTCTACTTGAACAAATTTTTATGTTTCCATGCTATTAGCTTTTATTGGACTCTTGTTGGGTTCTGGACTCATAGCCTGTTTATAAATATGAACTAATGGGTTTTTTCCCTTTCTCTTAGGTGGTTTATGAGTTGGCAGAATTACATTGGAGAAGACAATTTTCCAATTGATGATCCTTCCACTAATTTTCGACATACAAATGGGCTTTTAAAGACAGCAGATAGACCAGGACAGATAGATAATTCTCATCTTGTTAAAAATGGAAATGCTACAGAAAGTGATGATTTGGAGCTTTTTAGAGCACTGGAAGAAGGACATGATTATGTTTTGGTTCCTCAAGAAGTTTGGAAGAAGCTTGTTGATTGGTAATTGTCTTTATCATTCTCCCTTCTTTATGGGATCGCATGCTCGAGGACATCTTTTTACAATTGGAGTTTAACAAAAGGAAATAATAAAAAACTTCTGGAGGATTTGTTTTGTATTAAGTTGGATAGTACTGGGGGATGCAGGACAATTGCCTCCTAAAGATTCTGGAAGCCTCTGTATAATGTGTGCCCTGTCTTTCTTCTATTTGTTAGACTTCCACCTCCCCACCCAAAAGATAAAAAGTCTTCTGCTATAGATCTATTTTTGGTATTAACTGTTTAAGAACTTTTGTTTTTTTAGATAAAATAGATGTATTAAGAATATAAGGATGATATTACATGAACACGGACATTTATACAAATCCTTTTGAATTTATCCATGTTTTTAAAAGGTTGAGGCATAAACTAAGGTGTGCTAAGATCCATAAATGCCAGAGTTGAACATGAACTTTATACATGTGCCACTAAGTCAGTTTTGGAGTTGGAAAGAATCAATGATGATCAAAGGAGTCCGATGATTTTGAAGAAGAAGCCTAATGTTGTACGAATGTTCAACAATCAGAAAACAGAAAGAACAGTCCAGGTATCAAAAGTGTTTGCGAGGTTAATAGGGGGTTTGGTTGGAGTTGTGCTGATAGGGATCATACAGTAAACTTCATGACTTGTACAAGAAAAAGAAAATGCCCAGCAATTCTAAGGCTTTGGTTATTATTTGGCACAATGATGGAGAAGATTCTAGTTGGGAGCTAGAATAAATTGTGTTTTGAGTTAGTGATCAAGTTTAAGAAATAGTAATGTTAGAAGAGTGTTAGGTGTTTTCAGTTCAAATTAGTATTCTTTAGCCAAGAGTAGGATTCCTAGTTAAGACAATCAGCTGCTATTTTATGTCATAAATATAGGTGAATTGGTTGTTTAGCAAGACAGAATGAATAAAATACAGAAGTTTGTTTCTTTATGTGGATGTGTGATGCTTCTTAGTTCCTATGTTTGGGTGTGAGGCCTAAACCCTCTAGGAGTGGTACCTAGATCTCCTTCTCTTTAAAGTTTTTTTGCTGTGCTACATCATGGGCGTACTAAGAAGGTGAAGAAATTAAAGAAAAGTCTGTAGGAGAAGTAAAGAGGATCTTAAATAAGTATTCAGAGAGTTTGATTGGTTCTGCAATTCTTCGTAGGGTTTGTGTTTTGGGAAAATAGTACTCAATGCCAACTTCTGCTTCAGCCTTTAAGGTGCTCACAACCTCCTTAAGTTACTTACTCAGATAAAACACTAAGTTGTTCAGCTCAGCCACTTCAGTTGTTATCAAATAGCCTATAATCTACTGATTAAAAAGTTTTATGAAGTGATTTATTAAGATCCACTGGACAAGGAGAACTGATTGTGTCAAACTGTCAATTTTTAAAGTTTTGCATCAAATCCATGCTAATGGGAAAGAGTTCTATATAGGGAAGATCACTACCCAACAGTGATTTAAAAGGCGCACCTAGGCGCAAAGGCGAGGTGCATTTTGGGGTATGCGCCTCGCCCAGGTCCTAGGCCACCTCTTTCAAAAGGCGTGCGCCTGATGCGCCTTGCGCCTCAGCCCAGGCGTGTGCCTGATGCGCTTTGTGCCTCAGACCAGGTGTGCGCCTTTTTAAAATTTTGTGCTTTTTGCTTTTTTTTTGAGTCTAACGGCTGGGCCCCCGGACCCCTGACCAAGCCCCTCGAGACCAGAGCTCCGAGAACTCTCTATTTGCTTATGTTGTTCATTCATTCATTACAATAAAATATCTTCTTAAAAGGCAATGAAAGTTGTAAAATCATTATTTTTTATGTGAGAAAATAATAATTTCAGACCCTAACATAGACTTGTTTGGGCTTGCCTCGAGGGGTGTGCTACAAAGGCGACCAAGCCCCTTGAAAATGCTTTATATGTTTGCTTTTATTTTTAAATTTTCATTTGAATACACTTTGCATGTTATGTTTATGTATTTAATTTTAGATAATAGGTTTTTAAAATAATTTATTTTAAAATTTAAGTTTATATTTTTTTAACATTATGTTTAATATTTTTAAAAATTTTTGCATTTTTTTAAAAATAAAATTTGGCATTTTTTTTGTGGAATTTGCTGACCTATTTTTTTAGCTTTTCTTTTGTAATTTTGTGCCTTTCTTAAAAAGGCACGCGCCTTGCCTTGCGCCTCAGGCGCAAATTGGTCCTTGCGCTTTTAAACACTGCTACCCAAAAGAAGTGAGCAAATCGTTTGTTAGATATGAATTACTAGGGAAGAAAATGTCCTCACTCAATGAAATTTAGACTACTCACCTCATAAATAAATAGTCCATTTGGTTTCAATTTCATTTGCGAGTCGTTATGCTCATCACTGTTTAATGAAAATTGTGCGATGCTTTTTTATTAAAATTGATCTTACTGAACAGCTCAATTGTTTCTATCCCATTATGTTTTAAGATTTAGTAGTTTTGTTGAAACGAGTTAATTAGCCGACCAAGTTATAGAAGCCTTTGTTGTCCTTTGATGTGGGATTGGTGATTATCAAGTATTAGAATTCAACCAGGAGATTTATAACTATTTCCCCCTATCTGTACAAGGCTTTCAGATCCATTGTCTGTTCATTGTTGTTGTTCAACACATGGTAATTTGTTGTTTAAAGTCTAAAGTTGGTAGTTTGTTCAAGCATCATGCAGTGAAGTCTAAATATACAATCAGTTGTTACTTATTCCATTCTGCAAAGTAGTGACTGGCATGATGCTATTATGTAGGCAGTCCGAAAGGAAGGATGAAAACGGAGACTTATCTCCCAATTATTGTCTTTATCCTAGTTTGATAGAAAGCAGATGGTTGGACACCATCTGTCCCTCTCTTGTTTGTTTGCTTTGCTTAAGCTTCAGTCATGCTTCTAATTCCAATGTTTCACAGCTTCTAGATCACGCTTATTGTTTTCTCACACATTCTATTTTTCTCCTCTATATTTTCTTTGAAGGTACAAAGGAGGACCAGCTATACCCAGAAGGTTGATTTCCCAAGGTGTTGTCCACAACAAGAATTTTATCGTTGAGGTTTACCCACTCTGTCTTAACTTAATTGACTCTAGAGATAACAAGCAATCAGTTATCCAGATAAGTAAAAAGGTAATTTCAAATTTCTTCATTTTTTAAAATGATTTCATTATAAATTCTAACATTTTTTTATCAGTATTATAAATTGTAACAATTTGATGATGACTTATTTACTTTCTTTTTGGGCCCTTTTTGTTTTATTGTTTTTTAATGCAAGATTTTTATGACAAAATATAGATAATCAGTGTTCTAAAAGCCCAAGCTGCAAGGTGAGGCATGTGCCTCTTTGAAGCGAGGCATAAAAATTTTTAAAAATGTAAAAAATATTCATGAATTTTGCAAAAAATCAAAAAAATTAAAATAATAATATGGCATCTTTCTTTTTTTCTCCTTTTTTGATTTTTTTTTTAAATTCTACATAATTCCACATAGCTTCTTTTGAGCGCTTTTAAACACCTTTTAGACTCCAAGGAAGGCACCAACTCTAGTGCATGTTAATACCTTTAATGTTTGGCATTTGGGAAACCGAACATCTTAATGAAGCATAACCTTTTGTGGAAAGATGTGAAAAGTTTCTTGGAACTGGGGTTGATGGGCTATGCATGCGATGCCTATTCTAATGTGTTCTTTATCTCTGAAGAGTGAAGACTAATCAAAGATAGAAGTCCAAGAGAGGTATACAGCCTGGTAATCACCAAATACGAAGAGGAGATGGAAATTATGAGGTCCTTTGGCAAGGTGGTCATGATAGAGGGGTAGCCGGCTTGTCCAATAGATGGAGGTAAGGGGGTGAAAGGTGATAGGGGAGGTATAAGGAGGCATGGAACAGGCATGACTTTGAGGTTTTGCATATGTCGTTGGGGGAGATCAGAGACATATTATGGTGGTTGATTCGTAATTGGATGGGCTTACTTGGGAGGTACAAAAATCGTCCTCGCAACAAGCATGACTTGGAGAGTGGAAAGATCCATAGGAGTGGAGGTGTTGGAGTTGTTATGGCTATTCAGGTTGTAAGAAAACCATTTTAACAGTTTAACTATGTGGGTAAAGAAGATGATTTATACAGGTCATTGATGACCCATTTTTGCACAACCCAAATAGCATGCGGGTCCATATATGGAACCTGTGTTAACTGTTAAGTATGGGTACCATAATAAAGTATATATTAGTAATAAATAAATATATAATGTTAGCTAAATATTTAGTTAATAGTATTATTATTAAACTAAGAACGATAGTTCATTCAAATATTTGTAGATTAATAACCAATTTAGGATAATAAATACCAATAATCTAACTAATAAAACCAACAAAAATTAATAAATTTAAACTTAGTTTTGTTACTAAAAAGTTATATTAAAAAAATAATAAAACTTTATCTTACAATATATTACCCAAAATTAATGTTTTGATTGGACTTAGACCAGTTTGGCACAATTGGGAATGCTACGGACTTTAATTTTGCTTAACAAAGCTCCTTTTTATTTTGTTTTGAAAATAATAAGAAGCAAATAAATATTTATAAGAATAATTTTTAATTTAAATATTAAAGCTAATATAATTTTATCTAAAAATAATTGGTAAACATTATTAATTAAATTATAATTAATAACAAATAAATTTCATTTAAGTTCTATTTAAATTACTTAAAATTTATTAAATAAAATTCCATTTAATAGAGTTTATATAACGATTTGTAATCTAAGAAGAATGCTTGGGTTGGATTTGAACCGGCTTGGCCCAATTGGAAATGTCAGGTTCCTTTGGCTTCAATTTTGTTAAACAAAACTCATGCATCACATGGGCCCCAACTAGTATTAATTAAAAATACATACTTAAATTTTAAAATAAGTTTTAAAAAGCCTATTAGCTCACATTAAAATACATAAGCATAGCAACATCTAAAATATTTTAAGCAATCACCAATTCAAGCACATGAAACTTTCAATCTCTATTTCTTTCCCAATCACATTACTCTAATTTTTTGAGTTGCTTTGAACTGAGTCCCTTGAAAAGGAATGACCATGGTTTTCAATTTTGATATCGACAGATTTCTCGCCATGTAAAGAAGAAATTTTGGCGATACTTCATTAATTTTGCCAAGATATTTGGAAAATCTAAAAAATTAGGAAATATTTTAGAAACATGGAATTAATTATTAGACCTTCAAGGAATCATTAGAATAAATATAGTTGTGCTTTTAATGCTCAAAAAATCATAGCTAATAACTATATGAGTCAAATAGGAGTAAGTTGAGAGACTTTACTAGTATCTTTCTTTTTTTCTCTGTTTTAGGTGGTGTTAACACTTTCAGGCCTCTTAAGTCTGAAAATGTTGCTTTTCAGATTCCACCCATGTTTGGGTTTGAGTCTGAAAAAAGGATCTGAAATGCATTTTCGGATCTGAATCCATAAAACCTAGAATCCCATTCGACATATTATACCCCCATTCAAACCCGATAGAATCCCATTCGGTCCACGGGGAGAACCTCTAGCTTCCCCTTGCTCCTCCCTTTGCGTGCAGACCCTATCGTGGTGATCTAAGGGTGATTTGTTCAAGAGATCACCCTAACTCTCCTAAACTCTTTCTTGATTGAAAACTGAATGCTTTATTCTCATTTTGCAGCTCCTTAAATAGGAGATTACAAGAGGTGTGGGAAGACTCCCAGTAGAATTCGACCAAGAGGTGTGGGAAGACTACTAAGGATAAAATAAGAATAAGATAAGCTGAGAGCTGATAAGATAAGCTGCTGCCTTGTGGGCCCCTCCTCACTGTTGCTGTTGGCGGCTGTACGTCCTCCCCACGAATGCATCCACAACATTACACCCTTCTGGGCGACGAGCTTGTCCCCAAGCTTGAGATCTGGGTAGGCTTCTTGCAGAACAGTCCAGGGGATTCAGGTGGCCTCAGCTGATGGTAGGTGGTCCCATTCCACTAGGACTTCGAGAGTACCCCGATTGATGCGGGATCGAACCAGAGCCCGAGGTTGTGGAATGGGTCTGCCGTTCTTAAGGGTGGAAGGGAAGGTACCTCCTTAGGAGGAGTTCCGGTGAATGGCTTGAGCAAGGACACATGGAAGGTATCATGGAGTTTGTTGTGCTTTGGTAGCTCAAGCTGATATGCAACTTTCCCGATTTGCCGTAATACCTTGAAGGGCCCGTAAAACTTGGGGGCTAGTTTAGGGGGAGATCTGCTTTTGAGAGAGTGCTGCCGATAGGGTTGGAGCTTCAACCACACGAACTGTCCGGGCTCGAAAGTTAATTCTCTGTGGCGCTGATCGTAGACATTCTTCATGCGTATCTGAGCCTGCTGTAAGCGGAGAGTGACTTCGGCCAGGAGGGCATCGCAATCTTGTAGACTACGATCGACTTCTTCCAGCCGTGTCGAACTAGGTTCGTAGGACAATAGGCGGGGGGTTCCCGACCATAGACAACCCGGAATGGAGTCATGCCAAGAGAGGAGTGATAGGCCGTGTTGTAGTAGTATTCGGCCCATGGAAGGCAATCCACCCAACGCCGTGGTTGGTCTCCCACAAAACAGCGGAGGTACATCTCTATGGTACGGTTTACGACCTCCGTTTGCTCGTCCATCTGTGGATGGTAGGCGGATGAAAAGGCTAGGGTTGTACCCTGCAATCGAAATAGCTCCTTCCAGAAGGTGCTAGTAAAAATCGGGTCCTTGTCACTGATGATGGATTCGGGTAGCCCATGCAAGCGGAAAATGTGTGAAGACGTGGGCAACCGAAGCCGCGCTATACGGGTGGGATAAGGGAATGAAATGAGCATACTTGGAGAAGCGATCCACCACCACGAATAAGACTGATTTCCCACCGACCTTGGGCAGGCCCTCAATGAAGTCCATGGAGATATCAGCCCAGATCTGTGTTGGAAGTGAAAGAGGCTGGAGAAGGCCCGCCGGGTGCAAGTTTTCCCATTTTTGTTGTTGACACATTGAGCAGTTCTGGATGAAATCCCGAATCGAAGTCCGCATACCCTGCCAATGGAAATCGGTGCGGACGCAGCGTAATGTCTTCTGAACCCCTTCATGTGTGGCATTATGAATGTTGGAGATGACAGAGGGAATTTAATGGACAATCGGTCGGGAGATATAATCGTCCCTTGTATAGTACTAGCCCGTCGTGAATGGACCAGTTTGGGGCGGTCGCTCCGGACTGTATCTTTTGAACAAGGTCCCTCCATTCTGGTGATTGGGGCAGCATGCTCCTAATGCTTTCCAATAGGGTGACGCGGGGTCGGGAGATTGCACAAAGGTGTATAGCATCTTCGTCACGCCTGGACAGTGCATCCGTGGCCCAATTTAAGGTCCCTCCCTTGTAGTCTACCCGGAAGTCAAACCCGAGCAGTTTACTAGCCCAGTGCTGTTGAGGTGGAGTGGCAAGCCGCTGCTCCAGTAGATACTTGAGACTGTAGTGGTCCGTCTTAACGACGAAGGGTCTCCCCCACAAGTACGGCCTTGGCTAGTCCAATCAACTCGCGCTCGTAGGCTGGTAGCTTTAGGGGCCGGTCAGCTAATTTGCGGCTAAAGAAGGCTATGGGGTGCCCTTGCTGTTGTAGTACTGTTCCAATGCCTATACCGGAAGCATCACATTCAACTGTAAATTCCAGGTCAAAGTTTGGTAGCTGCAACACTGGGGTGGAGGAGAATGCATCCCTTAAGTTTGTGAAGGCGGCGTCCGCTGCTTCATCCCACTGGAACGCGTTCTTCTTCAGCATCTTGGTTAATGGGGCAGCCAAGAGTCCGTAATTCTTTACAAACTTGCAATAATATCCGGTAAGTCCTAAGAACCCGCGGAAAGCCTTGGTGGACTGAGGTTTGGGCCACTCTTGAATTGCTTGGATCTTGGAGCCATCTATCGAGACACCTTGCTCGTTGATTACATGTCCCAGATAAAGGACCTGGCGCTCCTCGAAGGAACATTTGGGCCGCTTCAGGAAGAGTTTGTGTTGGCGCAGTAGTTCCAGAATAGTTCGTAGGTGACGAACGTGCTCCACCCATGATGTACTGTAAACCAGGATGTCGTAAAAAAATACTAGGACGAATCTGCGGAGGTGGGGTCGAAATACCTCGTCCATCAAAGACTGAAATGTGGATGGAGCGTTGGTGAGGCCAAATGGCATGACCAGAAATTCGAAGTGGCTATGATGCGTCCGAAAGGCTGTTTTTTCTACATTTTGGGGGCCATCCGGACCTAAAATTACCCTGATCTGAGATCCAACTTTGAGAAGTATTGAGGCCCGTGGAGTTCATCTAGCAGTTCGTCTACCATGGGAATCGGGAATTTGTCCTTGACGGTTCTGTTGTTGCGTTCCCTGTAATCCACACAAAACCTCCAGGTGTTTTGTTTTGGTACCAATAAAACAGGCGAAGAGAAGGGGGAACGGCTGGGGCGAATGATTCCTTGTTTCAACATTTCTGCACACTGTTTCTCTATCTCATCTTTTTGCAAATGCGGGTAGCGGTATGGCCGGACGACGATGGGTTCTGAACATGGTATTAAAGGAATCCGATGTTCACACGATTGGACATGTGGGAGTCCCTTGGGTTCTTGAAACACGTCCGGGAAGTCGGTGAGAAGTCTCTCCATCTCTGCGGTGTGCATGGTTTCGCCATGGAGAGTATTCACCTGAGGTCTTTTTGCCCTTACCCTGGTTCCCTGCCAGGTGACTTGTTTTCCATTCAGGTTGAATGACATGGTTAGGTCACTGAAGTCCCATAGGATAGGGCCTAGAGCCACTTAATTCCGAGCACTATATCAAACTCGTCCAGGGGCAGTACAAATAAATCAGCGGAGAAGGGTTCGGATTCGACCTGTATTTGGATGTTCCGGCAGATTCCAGGGCTGTGAGCTCTCTCCCCATTTGTGACGGCTACTTGAAGTTGTGGTCTGCCTTCCACCGGTAGTTTCAGTTGAAGTGCCGCTTGCTTGCTGACAAAATGGTGTGTGCTTCCCGAGTCCACCAGAATACGTACTGGTTCCCCTGCCACCTGTGCCCGTAGCTGCATGGTTTGGGAGTTCTGTATTTCGGTGGTAGCGTGGAGGGAGATCTCAGGTTCTAGTGCTGTATGCTCGTCCTCATCTTCCTCCAGTTCGTCTACCAGGAGGCAGAATAGCTGCTTGCATTAGTGCCCGGCTGAGTACAGCTCGTCGCAATTGAAGCATTGCCCTCTTGCCCGGCGCTCCGCCATCTCAGCTCTAGATAAGCGTTTGATGGGAGGTGCCGTCATGCTGCTTCCTATGCTGGGTGCCGATCTGGAAGTGTTACCTTTGTGGAGCCGTTGTTCCCTGTTGGCTGTCAACGAAGACCCTCCTCCGGTTGATTTCGGGTTTGTCCATGAAGTCGCTGAACGCCCCATGTTGAAAGACCCTCGGCTGATCTGTAGCTTCCGCTCGAACGCGCGAGCTAGGTTCATCGCGGTGACCAGGTTGGGAGGGCTCTACATCTCTACATCGACTCTCAGAGATTCAGCTAGACCAGCGGTGAATATATCCACCTGCTGATCTGGGTGCACTGAAGAGGCTCTGGCGAGAAGGGTCTGGAATTGTTGCTGGTACTCGGCTACGGTCCCGATTTGCTTGAGGTTATATAACTCTCCCAATGGGTTGCTTGTCAGAGGGGGCCCGAACCGAAGGAGGCAGTAGGACTTGAATTGGTCCTAGCTGAGTCCTGGTTCCTCCTGCTCCACCCGGTAGAACCAGAGCTGTGCTTCTTCTGTCAGATGAAACGTGGCCAGACTGACTTTATCCCTCTCCTCCGTGCGCTAATTGCGAAAGAATTTCTCGCAGCGGTACAACCATCCCAGTGGGTCGCCGCTGCCGCGGTACGAGGGGAACTCCAGCTGACTGTACTTGGGTATAACCATTGCTGTTGGGGTGGCGATCTGTCGTTCGTCGGATCCCTCCGCCAATTCTGGTCGGCGACTGTTGGTGGTGGTTGCCCCTTCAGGGCTCCTCTCCCTTGTGGAGAAGTACAACTCGAGTAGGCGTCGAAGCTCTCAGACATCTTCCTTGACTTCTCTCACTTCTGCGTGGTTCTCTACGAGTCGGTGTTCCAATTCGTGGACCCTAGATGATAGCTGCTCCATATCGCCCATGACGTTTGGCTTTGATACCAAAATGTTATGGGCCCGGGCATAGAATCTTGTCACGGGTCGGTCCACGGGGAGAACCTCTAGCTTCCCCTTGCCCCTCCCTTTGTGTGTAGACCCTATCGTGGCGATCTAAGGGTGATTTGTTCAAGAGATCACCCTAACTCTCCTAAACTCTTTCTTGACTGAAAACTGAATGCTTTATTCTCAATTTGCAGCTCCTTAAATAGGAGATTACAAGAGGTGTGGGAAGACTCCCAGTAGAATTCGACCAAGAGGTGTGGGAAGACTCCCAGTAGAATTCGACTACTTACAGATAAGGATAAATCACACTTTTAAGATTAATCAGACTCCTACTTCTTATAGATAAATCAAACTCTAGAAGATAAGGAAAACTACTAAGGATAAGATAAGAATAATATAAGCTGAGAGCTTATAAGATAAGCTGCTGCCTTGCGGGCCCCTCCTCACTGCTGCTGTCAGCGGATGTACGTCCTCCCCACGAACGCATCCACAACAAAATCCCATTCTCCCCCCCTCTCTCTCTAAGATCGACTGCCAGAAAGCTTTGGAGCCAGGGTTGGGTGTAAGGTTTTGCCGTTTGGGGACTAGGGTTCATCAACTCATTGTTCTGTAATTCTATCTAGATTTGAAACCAAGGAAAACTACTGGTAGGGTTTCTTCGTGATGGCGAAGGCACCACAGACTAGTGACGACACTATCCCTTCAATGGTAGCTTCGACTTTGACCTCTACAAAGCTATGGATCAAATTAAGCGTAATCTTAGCTATTTCCACATTAATTATGCCATCATCGTGTTACTAATATTGTTCCTGAGCATCACACTAATTATTTCAAGCGTAATCTCAACCTCTGCGAAGCCTTGGTCTCTCTCCCTTGTCTTCTTGCCACCGCTGCTGCAACTCTCAGCAGCGGCGGTTAACACCCTCTCATTCTCTCTCTCCATCTCTTCTCCACTCCCGACCACTGTCGTCTTCGCCCCATTCTTTGCCTCCGCAACTAATGTAAAACAAAACTTCGCTGCAGCTGATGTAAAATTAATTATTAATTATTAAATATTTTAATAGTTTTTAATATATTAATTTGCTAATTATTAAATATTTTTTCATTTGCTTCGTAGACTTTATTACTTGTCAAATAGTTTGTTTTAGGGGTAAAATAGTAAAATCAGGGAATTCCAGATGCCGAATGTTTGATCCAACACAAACAACCTTATCTATTCAGAGCCTCTACAAAGTAGAAAAGCATCTTGTGCCTGTTTTCAGATTTGAGACACTTTTAATATCTTTTTAACTTTTTAGATTTCAGATTTATCAAACGCCACCTTTTTCTTTTGCCCATATTCTCTACATTAAATATGTTAATTACTTCCCATTTTGACTTTTTGGTTACTTTATGTTTTGATTAATTTGAGAATGTTCTTTTATAGTTATATGCATTTTAGTGGCTCGGGATTCTTTATTTTGGGCAAAGTTATAATTTCTTCTTTTTGCTTTTATGGGGGCTCTTGCCCAACCCGGGGAGTTAAGAAAGTTTATCTCCCCTCCCTTGTAATTAATTGTGTCTATTATTAATGGAAAGTTACTATTATTGATAAAAAAATTTCAAAATAGTAAGCCAATTATTCAATCACCATTTCCCATAGTTATTTCAAGAAAATAGTTTAAAAAATGATAATGGTTTTAATGAAATATCAAAATGTTTTTAACAATATTATAGAATTTTTTGATCAATAATACTGTTTTAAAATTTTCAACATTAAATATTTATTCTAGCAATGAAATTTGAAATATCGTTGACACATCGGCAAAATATCAGAGATATTTGGAAAAAGGATTCCCAAAAAGGTTCATATGGCCATTCATAAAAAAAAAAATCATATGGCCACCTAGCAAAATGTGGATATTTTGGGGATATATTGCCAATATTTTTGATATTGTGAGCCATTGGAATGACAACGGGGTGCAGCGGTGCCAAGTTTTCTCATATAATTATGGCATCATGTGTTGACTTATTTCACTTTAAAGTAAAAAGTGACCTTATTTTTGGGTAGCTTTGAATTTTCAATTCCATTTCTATAATTAATTGTAAAAATAATTCATGTTATCATACTTATCTTCATTTAATATGATAAATTTATAATATTTTATATATGTCAAAATTTTATATATTTAGTATTTTTTTAGTATTTTTCTCTTATTTTTAATTTTTATTATTTAATTATGACTTTATTGGTTGAGCCATTTAACCAAGTTGGGCCGAGTTTAGGCTTAATCTAGGCCCAACCCTTATGCATTGGGCCTAAGTTTGTGGCCAAAGTCAAGCTTGATCTGTCCAACCTAGGTCCAACTCGCATTGAAATTTGATGCACTTGGGTTTATCAATCAGCTCCATGACAAAATTTGATATAAATGTATGTATATTTTTGTATATGCAACAATGTATGCAAATGTGTCTATATATGTATGTATGTATATAGTCAGGCCTAACTTGGGCTACCTAAGGGTTAGGCTTAGGACGAACCTAAAAAATTAGAAAAACCAGAATGCAAGCCAGCCTATCCATAATTATGAGCTGGGCCTATTTGGGCTTGAGTTAAGCCCACCTGGTTTACATCCCTATGTACCATTGACCCCAATTAGATGCAAAAATAGTTTCATTACAAGTTAGTTTACTTTTTTATTCTATTAATAAAAATAATTCATATTTATCACTCATTTTGTTTAATATAATGAATACATAATATTAGAGATGCATCCAAATGTTTTTTTTAATGAAATTTCTATATTTTTTAATAATTTTTGTGTCTATCTTATTTAAAGCTTTTATTATGTATTTTATGATATCATGGCTTAACCCATTTGACCTAAAAGGTCAAACCATGGAGCTACTACTTGAATAGGAAAATTGTTTTATTTTTGGGTTAGTTTTAAATGATGTATTCCACAAAAGGTTGAACCATGCATTTGTTTTCGCAAAATTTTGTATTATTTATATTTTTAAGGAGTGAGCAAGAAAAACCAAAAACTCGAATCGAACCAAAAAGTCGACCAAAACCAAACCGGTCGGTTCGGTTTTAGGTCGGTATTTTAAAACCGAAGGTACCAGTTCGGTTTCGGTTAACCAATATGGAAAACTGGCAGTTAGCCGAACTGATCGGTATGCATATATTTTCTATATATTTTATGTATATGCATGTATATTATATATATTTACACATATTTTATATTTTCCATATATTATAAATTAATAAATATGCATTATATATATAAATATATATTTATAATATGTAATATATTATTTATCATTTAAAATATGATATTTTATATATATTTCTAGTTTTTTATTATATATATACTTGTAATTTATATTGTAAATATAAAAAAAAACCAAAAAAGCAACGAGCCGAACCGATCAAATGGTTAACCGTTCGGCTTCAATTTGGTTCTTTTACTGGTTTTCCAGAAACCGGTAATACCAGTTTGGTTTAAAAAATAGGCCCACAGTTCGGTTAACCGAACCGTTAGTTAAAACTTTATTATTTAACTATGAGATCACTGGTTGACCCATTTTACATGGATGATTGAATTACTTACCCACCGCCCAGACAAAATGGTGGTTTGTTTTTCATGTTGGATTTGAAGATAGGTTTTGTATTATTTAAAATATTGGATATAGATTTAATTTGTAGCATTAATTAGTGAGAAACAAAAATACTTTAATAAACTATCTATGGAGAGAGAATAGTAGTTAACACTTTAATGAGAGGGAATTGAATGAATTGGAAAGTAATAGTTATTTAAATTACATTTTCTCCCCACACAGTTAGAGAGGGACTAAATTCATAAGTAGAGGTATTTTAGTTAAGAAAAGTCCACAAAGATCATATATTTAATGTATCTCAAATATGGGATTTAATGAGAGTGAGTGGAATTAATACCTTAAATATTAGATTTGAATGAGAGGGAACAGAATGAATTTAATAAAAGTAGTACAAATTACATCAATGGCCTCTCATGGCACTCTGATTATGTCATGCTTATTGAAAACTGCATTTGTTACCCAGACTTGTAAACATCAACGGCCTCTCATGGCCTTTTATGAAACAAATGCCAGCTTCTTCTGGTCTGTATGGATGTCAAATAGAAGTTTTGACTGTTCCACATGTGACAGAGATGCTGCTGTTTGGGGAAATAAAGGGTTGTTTGAAACTTTGAATTGGAAAGGAAGAGTGGATATTACTTAGGATTTATTATTATATGCATAAAAGTGGATACTGATGGCATATGGTAGATATTAGGTACTGGTATGTGAACACTACCCTATATATGGTTTGGCATCCAGTGTAGTTTGTCGAACATTTGGACAGTTTGCCCTTTGGTTTGGTTTTATGCTTTCAAACCATTAAAAAATGGCGGAATTTTTTGTCAATGAAAACCAATATTAAATATCAAAAACTGAATTTTGATATGGAGGGGGGGTGTGAGAGACATGGAAGGCAAATTAATAGCCTTGTTTTCTGGTCCACTGGAGTATGGGGATTCTCTCAAGGCAGAATTGCTTGCAGCCTTACAAGGGGCACTAATTGCAAATGAGCTGAACATAACCAATTTGGTGATTGAAGGGGACTCAAAATTGGTGGTGGGTGGTTAAAGGATCCAAAATCTGTGGTATGGTGCTATGGGGATGAATTAAAAAGGTTTTTATGGATCACCAAGAATATGAATTTGTAGAGAAGATGGGCCAAATGGCCCATAGGTTGTTTATTATTTCTTGTTTTTTATGTTTCTTTTCTGTAATGGGCCTTATTCTAGGCCCATCCTGTCTATATTAAGTTCTTTGTAAATTCTTGCCCACCTAAGGGCTTCCTTGTAATTATTCAAATATATCTTAATAAAAGAATGTTAGGGTGCTGAGAGAGAGTAGGTTCGAAACTCTCATTCTCAGACCCTCATTGCTGAACTCTCAAGCTCTCCTCTCTTCAGTTTTTTTCATGGTATCAGAGCATATCTGAACCTGAATATCATAGGGCTGGAAGCTTAGTCACATACTGCCTGATTCTTGGAGGTCAGCGGACGAGCCCAAGACTATAATCTCTTGGGGAAGGGGTTCGGTGGCCAGGAAGAATCAGAGAAAAAAAAAGGGGAAGGAGAAGGGGAACAACTCGGTTCTGTTTTTGAAGCTCGACTGTGTTTGGACTGTTGAAGCTCGAACTGTAAGTTGTGCTCAGTTTTCTGCTCTGAAGTTCGACTGTGTTTGGACTATTGAAGCTCGACTGTGTTTGGACTGGTTGTTTTGTTTTTGAAGCTCGACTGTGTTTGGACTGTTGAAGCTCGAACTGTAAGTTGTGCTCTGTTTCTGGTTGTTCTGTATTATCTTCGACTGTGTTTGGACTGTTGAAGTGTCCGAAAACCCTAGCTGTTTTGTACTACCTTCGACTGCATTAAATCTGGTTTAACCCAGAAATTTTTGGGCTGTTTTTTCTCTTTTTCTTGGACTGTTAAAACCTAACGAAACATCCTTGTAACAAGGCTGTGTATTGTTACTCATATTTTGGCTGTTTTAAGGGGCTATATGAACTGTTTTTTGGGGTCTTTTCTCTTCCTTGACAGTGGGGCTGTCTCTATTGCCCACACTGTGTTTGTGAAAAGGCCTGTTCAGCAATATCGATTGGTATTTACTCTTCTTGGCTGAGTGCACAACTTTGAAAAGGTACTTTGGCTGATTGCACAGTGCCTAGGAGTTTCTGATTACTTCTTGAAGGCTGAACTCAGTATATTGTCTTCTTGTGGTCGGCTGAACTCTGTTTAGAGTGTTTACATGATGTACTCCTCAGAGTTTGAAAACAAAAGTGGTGCCGAATATGGACTGGTTCAGGGAACTCCAAATGATTCCTTATTGACTGTGATCACAGTTAAACTAGATGGAACTAATTATCTGGCATGGTCACAATTAGTAAAGATTCATGTTTGTAGTAGATGAAAGTGGGGATTTATTTCCGGGAGTAAGAAGGCTCTCCCAGAAGATGATCCATCCTACGAGAAGTGGATGCAAGAAAATTACACTGTCATTGGGTGGCTTGTGAATTCAATGCAGCCGCAAATCAACCAACACTACCTATGGATGAATTTAGCAAAAGAAATTTGGGACAGTGTTGTGGAAACCTATTCACAAAAACTCAATGTGGCCCGGGCATATAAATTGAGAAGTGATGTAAAGAATTTAAGACAAGGGGAGAAACCTCTTGCTGTATATTTCTCAACCCTGAAGTCCTTATGGCAAGAGATTGACCTAATAGAAGCTGTACCTTGGGACACCACCAATGATGCAGAGACCTACAGAAAATTGGTTGAAAGGAACAGGGTATTTGAGTTCTTAACTGGACTAAACCCAGAATATGATATCACAAAACAGAATATTCTTTCCAAGGAGTGTGTCTCTTTGTCACAAGCTTATGCATTGGTGAGTAGTGAAGAGAGCAAAAGGTCTGTTCAGGTTCAAGGGGCTGATATGAATGATCACTTTGCCAATATGGGGATTAAACCCAAAGGGAATGCTGGAACTTCTTGTGGCATAGGAAATAAGGGCTTCTGCCAATCATGCTACCACTTTAGGTAATCTCAAAATCCCTTGGATTATTGACTCAGGTGCTTTTGACCATATGACTAATCTTTCTACCCTATTTGTTTCATGACTTGCTCCCTGGACGTGATAAAATCACTTTAGCTGATGGTTCACTTGCCCCTATCTCTGGTAAGGGAACCATCAAGGCTACGGATTCCTTGTTCCTACCTTCTGCCCTTCATGTACCTAAACTAAATACAAATTTGTTGTCTGTAAGCAGTTTAACCAAATCACTAAACTGTTGTGTAACCTTCTTTCCTTCCTACTGTGTTTTTCAGGATCTGGAGTCTCAGAAGGTGATTGGGAGTGGCCATGAGGCGAACGGAATATACCTGCTTGATACCCCGGAACAATGCACTGATCATCTTGGGAATGCTGCTCTTGGATCTGTTTCTTTAGAGTCTGTTAGTCGGATTATGTTGTGTCATCGTCATTTTGGTCATCTGTCTTTTTCTGCCTTGAGTCATCTTTTCCCTGAACTGTTTAAGGGAATTAGTTTGTCTAGTCTTCATTGTGAGTCTTGTGAATTGTCAAAGCATTGTAGAAACAATTATCCTTTGAGTAATAAAAGATCTTCTTTTCCTTTTAATATTGTGCACTCTGATGTGTGGGGGCCTTACCACTTACCTTCCATGGGTGGCTATAAATATTTTATCCTGTTTATTGATGATTTTTCTCGGTTCACTTGGATATTTCTGATGAAATCCCGTGATGAAGTTCCAAGACTTGTAAGACAATTCCATGAATTTGTTTTAACCCAATTTGATACCAGGATTAAAATCTTCAGATATGACAATGCAAAAGAATACTTTGAGAAAAACCTATCCTGCTATCTCTCTGACATGGGGGTTATTCATCAAAGCTCATGTGCTAGGACCCCAGAACAGAATGGGGTTGCTGAGAGGAAAAATAGGCATATTGTTGAAGTTGCAAGAAGTATCTTATTTGCCTCACATGTTCCTACTAGGTTTTGGGGTGATTCTTACTGCTACCTATCTTATAAACCGTATGCCATCCAGGGTTTTGGGGTTTAAGTTTCCCTTCAATCTTCTTCATCCAAACAAGGACCTTTTTCCTGTTCCTATTCGTATCTTTGGCTGCACCTGTTATGTACATGTCCCAAGTGTCCAAAGGCATAAATTTGAACCCAAAGCTCAAAAGTGTATCTTCCTTGGTTATTCCCCCACACAGAAGGGTTATTGTTGTTTTGATCCAAAGTCTGGCAATCGGTATGTCTCAATGGATGTCACCTTTGATGAGCTTTTCCCCTTTTATGGTTCCTCTCCAAAAGGACATTGTCCACAGGGGGAGGATTTGTCATAGGTGTTTGCTCTTCCTCTTCCTGTCCCTGTTGAGTCTCTTGATGTGTCTGTTTCTCCTTCAAATGCATCAAGGGTGGATCAGTCGTTCCTTTCCCCTTGTCCCAGTACTCTACCTCCTCGTCCTATCCTCAATCCCAAGGTGTATCAAAGGCAAAGATCCAGAAATGTGCAGGTTGTTTCTCCTACAACACATGGGCCTCGTACACTTCCAGTCACAGAAGAGACAACATGTACTGTTTCAACATCTTTGGATTCATCCTTCCCTGACCTTGATATTCCCATTGCTGTTAGGAAAGGAAAACGGAAGTGCACTGCACACTGCATTTCCAAGCACCTTTCTTACAGTTTGCTTTCACCTCCATACTTTACCTATCTCTCTTCTATTGCTTCTCATCCTATTCCCAGATCTGTGTCAGAAGCTCTTAAGATTCCAGAGTGGAGGGATGCTATGAGATCTGAAATCGATGCCCTATACAAGAATGACACATGGGAAGTGGTGGATTTGCCTGAAGGGAAGGATCCAGTCGGTTGCAAGTGGGTCTTTACTATCAAATACCAAGCTGATGGCACTATTGAAAGGTACAAGGCCAAACTGGTTGCAAAAGGCTATACACAGACACATGGGATTGATTATTTAGAGACCTTTGCACTTGTTGCCAAGATGACATCTGTGAGGGTTCTTCTATCTTTAGCTGCTCACTTTGACTGGCCTCTTTATCAATTGGATGTGAAGAATGCATTTCTGAATGGTGAATTACATGAGGAGGTTTATATGTCTCTTCCTCCAGGGATGTATGGAACTGATATGAAAGGGAAGGTATGCAGGCTGAAGAAATCTCTTTATGGACTAAAAGTCCCCTAGAGCATGGTTTGAGAGATTTAGAATAGCACTTGTTAATTTTGGTTATGTATAGACACAGTCCGATCATACTCTTTTTGTGAAGAGGAGTGGACCTCTGGCAGTATACCTCATTGTGTATGTAGATGATATTGTAGTGACTGGTAATGATGTTTCAGGAATTCATGATCTAAAATCTTTTCTCCATACAGAGTTTGAGATTAAAGATTTGGGGGACTTGAGATACTTTCTTGGTATAGAAGTGGTTCGATCCAAGGATGGGATTCTTATCTCCCAAAGGAAGTATGTTCTTGACTTGCTCTCCGAGATCGGAAAGATGGGTGCTAGACCAGTTGCTACTCCTATTGATACGAGTCATAAACTCTCAGCCTCAGAAGGGACATTGTTAGAAGACAAAGGAATCTTTCAGAGACTTCTTGGGAAACTTTTGTATCTATGCATGAGTCGGCCAGATATTGCATATGCAGTCAGTTGCATTAGCCAATTCATGCATGCTCCCCGAGACACTCATCTGGCAGCAGCAGAGAGAATCCTATGTTATTTGAAGGGCTCCCCAGGAAAAGGTATTCTGTTTGCCAAGCATGGTCATATGAAACTTGAAGCCTACACTGATGTTGACTGGGCCGAAAACATTGATGACAGAAGATCTACTTCTGGGTATTGCAGCTTGGCGGCTGGTAATGTTGTTTCTTGGAGAAGCAAGAAACAATCGGTTGTTGCTCGGTCCTCTGCTGAAGCAGAATACAGGGCCATGGCACATGGAGTTTCTGAATTATTATGGCTAAAATCATTGATGGAAGAACTTGGAATTGAATATGACAAGCCAATGATGTTGTACTGTGATAATCAGGCTGCCATCAACATTGCTCACAACCCAATGCAACATGATAGAACCAAGCATATTGAAGTTGATCGACACTTCATTAGGGAAAGGATCTCTTCGGGTGAAGTGTGTCTTCCTTTCATCACATCTGGAGGACAGTTGGCAGATTTTCTCACCAAAGGCATTCCTAAGGCAAAACTTCAGCATGATACCAGCAAGCTTGGCATGATTGACATCTATGCTCAGCTTGAGGGGGAGTGTAGAGAAGATGGGCCGAATGGCCTATAGGTTGTTTATTCTTTCTTGTTATTTATGTTTCTTTTCTGTAATGGGCCTTATTCTGGGCCCATCCTGTCTATGTTAAGTTCTTTGTAAATTCTTACCCACCTAAGGGCCTCCTTGTAATTATTCAAATATATCTTAAAATTGCTGAACCCTCAAGCTCTCCTCTCTTCAGTTTTCTTCAGAATTTGAGGATACAATGGGTGAGGAGATCGGCAAACGGATTAGCTGATACTCTTGCCAAGCAAGGGGTGAATAGACAATCTTTGTTTTGGGTTCACTTGTAATTTCTCTGTTTTGTTTATAGAGAGGTAGCATTTCGTGCCTCTCTAAGGGGTGCTTGTAATGATTATATTTTCAGAATTAATGAAATCTAACTTCACTTATAAAAAAATATTAAATATAAAAGCCTTGTGCTAAACTCAGACCTTGATCTTTCACTTGGATCATTTCTAATGATTAGAACTTTGCTTGAGTGAAGCAATTCTGTCTGGTACTAATGTTGGTTTAGATGAAGTTGGGAAGATTATGTGTCATTGGTAGAAATCACTTGTTCATTTCTGAGTTCAAAATTAACCTTAAACTTTCAAGTAAAGTACTTTTTAGTGGATGGTTATTACATTACTATTTGTTGGACAGAAGCTTGTGCCATATCTGTGATTTGTCATGAGCTTCAGCTTTTCAACTTTTTTGTATAATGTCAGATGCATATTTACCTCACTTCATTAATTTATCTTCAGGCATCTCTATGCGAGCTTTACAACAGGGTGTGCACAATTCACAAGCTTGATCAGGAGAAGGCATGTAGAAGGTTTATTTTGCTTGAGGTCTTTTGTTTCAAACTATTATAACTCTGAATGAAAATCTTCATGTCTTTTTATATCTACAGGTTTGCATATGGGATTACTTCAATAGGCAAAAATGTTCAAAATTGACTGCTTCCACCCAAACCCTGGAGGAGTCCAATTTGCAAATGGACCAGGATGTGAGTATCTTGTACATTATATGATTTTTATGTTTTTGCTCTTGTTCCTTGAGAAGCAAGTATTTTGTTGCCACCATCTTTGAGCAATTCACATTGCTAACTTGCAGCAAGTACAGTGTATTTTTGCATATAATTTTATTTTCAACTGCATGCTTGACTAATCTAGGCATATAGTTAGGACAAGGCTTAGATGATGATGATGATTGCTTGATCTATGCATCCTCATAATAGAATTGGTGTTACTAGTGCCTATTCCTTTTATTTGAACTTTGCCCGCATATCAGTTGTTAGTTTTGGGAACCATGATCTCTTGCAAAATTTTATTTCTAAAGTTTATTGTATATACATAAAAAAATTTGGTTAGTTAGTATTTTTCTTTCTTTCACCAGTCCATTGATTCAGTCTTTTCTGCAGATTCTTTTAGAAGTGCAATTTGATGGGTCTCTGTCCCATGGATTTCGTATGGATTCAACGGGAAATGAATTAGCTTTGATTGCATTAGAACCTTCAAGGTCAACTGTTACAATTGCAGGTGGCCCTGCTCTATCAAATGGGTATTCAACAGGATATGGCTCAAACTTGATTCAAGGGAATGGTTTAAACCCAGTTTTAACAGATGTGGATGATGGTAATGATCTTTCAAGCACCATGATGAAAGGAGAAAAGGGAGGGTTGGCAGGATTGCAAAACCTGGGAAATACTTGCTTTATGAACAGTGCTATTCAATGTTTAGTCCATACACCTCCACTTCTTGAGTACTTCTTGCAGGATTACAATGAGGAGATCAACAAGCAAAATCCTTTAGGACTGCATGTATGTGGTTTTTGTATCTTATTTCGACTTTCAGCTTTGTGGGGATTTACTTTTATATACTTAAATGTTCTGGTTCATATTTCTTCCCCTTGATGAATCTTGTAATGTTTCCATTTTTGTTGTTGTGATGCAGGGTGAGCTTGCAGTTGCATTTGGTGAATTGCTGAGAAAATTATGGTCTTCTGGACGGACACCAATTGCACCACGTGCTTTTAAGGGGAAACTCGCTCGTTTTGCTCCCCAGTTCAGTGGATATAACCAGCATGATTCTCAAGTTAGTGTTGTCACAATAGTTTCCAATCCTTTTTTTTTATCATTAATGTCGCAGGGAAATTATATAAATCTGTGTAGTCTCATATCCACGAGTAGGGTCATTTCTCAAAGGCTATGTTCTTTTGCTTGATTTCTTGCCTTTGATGAACTGCATAAAAAACCTCACGTTCTATTGAAGAAAATGGAATGTGGCATCATATATACTGAACTAAATTAAACTCAACCTTTTAGCCCAACCATTCGGGGCTGGCTACATGAATTGTATCCTACCATTTTACTCTTTCAAGCATGGTTTATGTTGGAAATGCCATCTGACTTATGTTGGTGTCAAGATCCACTGACACACTTTCATTCCTATTCTTGAGTTACTTATCCTTTTATAGATGAAGGGAAGACCTTCATTCCTATTCTTGAGCAATGTTGGATTTGGAACAACACTATATAGTTAGTGCAATTGATAAAGTTCAGACTTGCACTAGAATTTTGTTAAAAATAGTATTAGAGGAAAATTAGAGGAGATAGAAGAGAGAAGAAAGGAGAAGGAGAAAACTGGTTCGAACAAGAGAGAAAAGTTACTCTCTCTAGTCGGCCAGGTTATATTTATCTGTTAATATTAAATAAAACAAAAGACTATTATGTCCCTACTCAAGTATGGGACACATCACTTAACATAAACATTACACATCAACTTAAACATAAATAGAAAGACTAAACTATCCCTATACAGTCGACACTAACACTTCCCTCAAGCTGGAGAATATATATCATATAGTCCCAACTTGTTACATATGTTGTCCACGCTTCCCTAACTCAACCCTTTGGTGAACAAGTCTGTCTATTGACTTCTTGTGTTAGCATATGCAGTATCTATCACTCCATTAAGCACTTTGTTCTCTCATGAAACACTGGATTAGGAGAGATGTGGACTGCAACTTGGTTGTCACAATAAAGCTTCATTGGAGTGAATCGAATATCCCATCTCTTGTAGATGATTTTTCAACCACACTAGTGCACAAGAGTATGTGCTATGGCTTTGTATTTAGCTTCTGCACTGCTTCTTGCCATAACTGTCTGTTTCTTAATATTCCATGTCACCAAATTACCCCCAAGAAAAGTACAATAACTTGTAGTGGACCTTCTTATCAAATACAAAACCAACCCAATCAGCATCGGTGTATCCTTCTATTTCAAGATTTCCTCCACTCTTGTATATCAAGCCACGACCAGGAGCTCCCTTCAAATACCTTACTATCCTTAGAACTGCATCCCAATGTGGAACCCGAGGTTTTTGTATAAACTGAGTTACCACACTAACATCAAATGAAATATCTAGCCGAGTAATGGTTAGGTAGTTTAGCTTACCCACCAACCGCCTGTACTTTCCAGGATCTTCAAACTCCTCACCCATATCACTGCTCAACTTGGTATTTGGTTCCATAGGTGTTTCAGCCGGTTTGGCACCTAATAATCCTGTCCCCTCCAACAAATCAAGAACATACCTCCTCTGGCACAAATTAATACCGTGCTTAGACCTTGCTACTTCTATCCCCAGGAAATATTTTAATTTACCAAGATCCTTTGTTTGAAAGTGCTCTTGTAGAAAGGTCTTCAGCGTATCAATCCCTAGTCTATCGCTGTCGGTAATGACAATATCCTCTACATATACCACCAATAAGATCTTCCCAGGATGCGAATCATGGCTGAATACTGAGTGATCAACTTGACACTGTTTCATACCAAAATTCTTTATCACTTCACTGAATCCACCAAACCACACACAGGGGGATTGTTTAAGTCCATAAATAGCCTTTAATTTGCACACCTTGTCATCCTCCACTTGAGCAACAAACCCCGACGGTTGCTCCATATAGACATCCCCAAGGAGATCACCATGTAAAAAGGCATTTTTGATGTCAAGTTGAAAAAGAGGCCAATCATACATAGCAGCTAGAGTTATCAAAACACAAACGGAACCAGTGATTTAAAAGGTGCGCCTAAGCGCACAGGCGAGGCGCATTTTGGGCTATGCGCCTCACCTAGGTCCTAGGCGCACCCCTTTCAAAAGGCGCAAGCCTAGTGCACCTAGGTGTGTGCTTGGTTCGCTCGCTTCACTCGCTCATCGAAGCTTACTAATGTTGTTCATTCGCTGATTGCAATAAATTATCTTCTTAAAAGGCAATGAAAGTTATAAAATCATTATTTTTTTATGTGAGAAATAAGAATTTCAAACCCTAACACAAACTTGTTCGGGCTTGCCTCGAGGGGCGTGGTACAAAGGTGATTCATAGAATCATGAATGCAATATGTTTTACATCACATTAGATACATGAAGCAATGCAATTAAGAAAAAAAGAGATTGTGGGTTTTACATACTTGAAAATGCTTTATATGTTTGCTTTTATTTTTAAATTTTCATTTGAATACACTTTACATGTTATGTTTATGTATTTTAATTTTGGATAATAGTTTTTTAAAACACTATTTTAAATTTTAAGTTTATTTTTTTTAATTAACTTTATGTTTAAATTTTCATCACCGACTTGAGATCCTGAAAAACACAAGAAGAGGGGTAAAAGGTGATAGAGCAATTAAAAGACTTGGTTAGCTTACTAGCAATTATAAGATTAAAAGGGAATTTGGGAATATACAAAACCGAGGACAGGATAAAGGGTCTATGTCAACATTACCAACACAACAAATGGAGGATTAATCATTTGCAAGGGTAACAAAATGTGATGTGGAGCACTGTGAAAGGGAGGAAAACACACCTGGAGTCCCAATCATATTATCAGAAGCTCCAGAGTCAATAATCCAAGAGGTAGGTTTGGATGCCAGACAAGTCATACATGAATGTGCAAGAGTAGCTGTATTCTGTTGAGAGGTGGCCTGGATAAATCACTCACACTCATCATGTGTAGAGGGCATCTGATTATCTGTTGGATATCCTGTCTTGAACTACCATCACTGGCCACTGCATGATTTGCTCAAGTTGAAGGTGGGCCATGCAAATCATAACAAAAGTTAATGGTGTGCCCTTCCATACTACAATGTGTACACTTCCTCGGACCATTACTACATCCTCTGCCACGATCTCCCCCTGAATCTCAGCCTCCAACAACACCACCACCACTACTATACATGGGTCCACCACCATCACTATGACCATTCATGGATCCATTGCTACCACTACGACCGGGCTGAACTCCCCGAGCTCCACCTTTAACACCATGGCCTCCCCCTCTTGTCACTACAAAGGCAGACCTGTCAAAGATATTAGAATTCTCAGTGGGCCCAATAGAAATCCTCTGAAGACAGGTAAACACCTCTTCTAGAGACGGAAGAGCTGACCCTCTTAGTATCTGTGCTCTCATTGGTTCATATTCAGATTTCAGCCCTACTAAAAATCTGGTCTCATCTACTTGTTCTTTCTGTTGTTGCTGAATCTTAACATCAGAAGTGAGGGGATGGTACTCCTGATAAAGCTGATACACTCTAGTAGCCCTTTTTTCCTATCTCCAAAGGGAAATGGCGACCACTCCTTTTTAGCCCTTTTCTCTATCTCCAATGGATGATGAAGAAAACTGTAAAAGCCTAGGCTGAATGTGGCAATAGAACAGAATTCTGGGCAGATCTGATTTTGTCACAATGGCTCTGATACCATGATAAAGTTCAGGCGATAGACCTGCACTATATTTATATGTTTCTATTAAATAAATCAAAAGAGACATAAACATTACACATCAGCTTAAATATAAATAGAAAGACTAAACTACCCCTATACAGTCGACACTAACAATAACCATTGAGTGTTCTTCCAAGTCCCACAATTCTTATACTTGAATTGACTCAAGTGTTGACACATGTGTTTACACGTTCTAAGTTATAAATATTTATTTTTAACAAAACTTAAAGCTTATATATATATATATATATATATATATTTATATTGCGGGCTAGGCCAGGCCTAGGTTAGGCTTGAAGTATGAAGCCCAAGCTCAACCCTGAATTTTCTGGGCTTGATGCAGGCCCGAGCCCTGACTGGGTTGTACACAAAAATCTGGCGGAAGCCCGGAAATTTGCAGGCTGGGCCGGGCTAAGAATGATCACCCCTAAAACGGAATCTTTTTTAGTATATTAAAATATGTTATAATACATGAGGGTAGACCTTCATTAAAATGCCAATCGATAATACATATTAATATATATAAATGTATTAAAAATGTTAATATGTAATATAATAATAAGTTACGTATATAAGTCATTGATAATTTAAAATTAATATTTGGAATAAAACATTCATAAAAAGATATTGAACAAAAAACAAAATACTAAACTATTAGAATAAAAAAAGATATGCATATATAACATATTTCTTCATAATTAGAAAAATATTAAATTATTTATATGAATATATGATATTATTCTTATTATTGATTAAAATTTATAGTAAATCAAAATTATACTTAAACAAAAATGAGATAACCTTGTATTAAGCTATAATTAAATAAAATAAAGAATAAACTAAGTATTATTAGTATAAAAGAAATGCATACATGGAATATTATTTCATAGTAATAAAATATTAAACGCTATATGACTTACTATTATTTTCAATTAAAATTCAAAATAAATCAATATATAATTCAAATAAGTAAACATGTCCATAAGATAACATATAAATTACCAAAAAATTAACACACTGTGTCTAAAATAAAATTAAAAGATAATAGTCTGGATAGTTGTATTAATGCTTCTTTGTCATTTCACAAAACATCAGTGCATATTTCCACATATTTCACAATATTTTCACAATGTTTATACTTTTTACAATATTTGCATCTGACATTCTGATATATGTCCTATATTTTGGTAACCGGCATTTCCATTGATATCAACATTTTAAACCTTGCTACGAAAACCATGTTTTCTGTCAAATAGTAAATCTTTAGATTGTTTTTTACCACATCATCCCACTTTTCATTAGTGTTTCCTATGCTGTTTTAGAGCATTCAATTTGCACCAAGTCATTTTTCACTGGTAAAATTGTTGTTTGCCTATGCACATAATAAAACTATCTCAATGAACATTCTCTCACTATTAGTGCTACTCCTAAGCCTACTCTTATGAACTTGTTTCTAATTCTTTCCATTTTAATCTTTCTGCTCACCCATTTCAGCATCCCTATCTCAGATTTGCTTATTCTTTTGGACATTGTTTCTTGATTGTTGAGCACTCTTTTGGACATTGTTTTGACTTTTTATTCTTGTATTCTGATAAATTTTGTTTGAAAACCATTTTTTATGTTGTAAATTTAGGTTGTTATTTTATTTGATAATTTTTTGGTATATATATTTGTTATTTTATCTACGAGATTAAATTAATTTTTTTTTCTAAATGATAAATTAATAACCCACTTTACGGATCCTACATTATTTGATTTGAGTTTTTTCTTTTTTCTTTTTAGTGAAGGTAAAACTGGGAGGAACCGCTTTTAAGATGCTCTTTAAGAAAATAAGATGCCACTATTAAGATGCAATATTGTACTTCAATAGTCTTCGTTTTGAAACAATGCAACCTTAACTATTTGATTTGGCCCCCTTGTTTACCGCAAAACCATGCCGGTACACCACTGCTTAGAAGAAGACCTAAAAGAACTCCTTTGTTCTTTTATTTTCATGCTTTTTTCTATTTAAAGATGCAACTTGGGCTCATGTTGGTAATTTGTTATAATTTGAAAGGGCCTAGATGGAATTCCAAGAGAGTTGATTGAGATGGTTTTATTAATATAAGATTCTTCCTTTTAGCTAGTGTTTGCATCTTCATTCTTCTTGACATTAGACATCTTCTTCTTTCATAAAGAAACAAGATGAGATCCTCCTTCCTCTACTTCCTCCTCCTCTCTCTCCTTCCTCCTCATCCCCTACACCTCCTTGTGTTCGGGAAGCTGAATAGCTGATACCTCTTATGTTTTTAACTATGCCTCACACCTCCAGGTAGTGTAATGACTTGTGCCACACCTCCGTGTTTAAAACATTGTTCTAAGGTAATATTTAGCTAGTTAAACATCAACAAGCTGATCATAGAGGGAAATTCGAAAGTGGTAGTAACCAGGGGTATGTAAATGCCAGGTTCAATGGCTTCAGAGATCAGCCAATAATATGGCTGTTGCATTAGCAAAGCAAGGGACACTTGGGAATCAATTTTTCTGGGCTGTTATGTAATGTGAACAAAGGGGGAATTATATTTGTATATGCTCTCCACTGCTTGTATAATCCGTTGTATATTCTATTTACAATTAATGAATGACTGATTTCTTGTTTGCCTTTCTTTAAAAAAACTGGAAGTTTTCTTAAATGGCAATAATGTTTTATTAGCAATAAGTTTTCTTAAAAACAATGAAGTTTTTATTATCTCCAAAAAACCCCCATTTTCTAATGTTGCTCGTTCATTCATCCTAATAAAAAATATTTTTAAAAGACAATCCAAATTATGAAATCTTTTTTTATAGGGATTAACAATTTGAGACACTAAAATGGACTTGTTTGGGCTTGCCTTGGGGGGCTGGTTCAAAGAGATTGAGATTTTTACATGCTTGAATATTTAGCCATTTTTGGCATTTTTGTGCCTTTGAAAGGCACACACCTCGAGCCTTGGGCGTAAAATGCCCCTTGCACTTTTTTTGTGCTTTACACTTTTAAAAATACTGGTAGAGGCTTGATTACAGAGGATTAAAAAGAAATATATATGATGTGACAGCTTATTTTGTGGTTCTTTATGTTGAAGTTTAGGCTTTTTTGATGCCCTTTATGTTTTAGCTGCATTACACCCCAAATTATAAACCTTGTATATGGAAATACCAAGGCAAGGCACAAGATGATCCCAAAAACTGCTATGTGTTTGCCTTGACAACTATGAAAATAAGTTTAAGGTAGTGCTTTAAAAGTGCAAGGTGCAAAAAAAGCACATTGGGAAATTTGTGCCTGAGGTGCAAGGCGCAAGGTAAGGCACATGCCTTTTTGAAGCAAGGCATAATTTTTTAAAAATTCATGACGTACAAAAAATTGCAAAAAATGTATAAGTTAAATATTGCAAATTTTAATTTTAAACTATATTTATGTTGTAAAAAGCCTATTAGCTCAATTTAAAATACATAAACATAACATAAAAACATATTCAAAGTGAAAATGCAAAAATAGAATCAAACTTAACATATAAAGCACAGAAGCACTCAACAACCCAAGCGTGGCATACTTTCAGCCTCTATTTCTTTCCAAATCACATGATTCCAAATAGCTAATGTGATAATGAATATCTTTCATTCCTAATTCTATGAGCCACCTCTATTCCAAGCCCTTTGAGGCATGCCCAAACAAATCCATGTTAACTATTTTATAACTTTAATTATAATTGCTTATCTTGTAAAAAATGTCTTGTTTAAGAAGAATGAATGAATGGCATTAGAAAAAGAAATGTCTTGTATTAAAAGTTCTCTCTCTTCAGGAACTTTTGGCTTTTCTATTGGATGGGCTGCATGAAGATTTAAATCGTGTCAAACAGAAGCCCTACATTGAAGTGAAGGATGCAGATGGCCGTCCAGATGAGGAATTTGCAAAGGAGTGTTGGCAAAATCACAAAGCTCGAAATGATTCCATAATTGTAGATGTTTGCCAAGTAAGTGGTTGATTTAATAATCTATTACCATTGTTGTCTTCCCCCTTCTCTATGGTATCAACAACTTTTTGATGAATAGATTTAAATACCTGAAAAGTCAGTAAGCTATAAGGGGGCCATTCTTGAACCAACCTGTACTGCAAACTTGCCTTTTTCTCTTCTCCTGAATCAGGTTGAGTAGTTCACATGGGGAATGCCTTTTTTTTCAATGAAAAATAGGTCTTCTTAGTTGCAGCCCTATGAATAATGAAGTTGCTATGTGTTGCTAGAGGTGATCTTTCTTGAGGAAGTTCCATTTTTGGTGCAATAATGGCTGAAATTGCAGCTTAAGCAGAAAACTTTTAACAAATATTTTCCTGTTTGGAATATTTGCCATCGGTTATGACACCTTTTGAAATGATATTTGATAATTGTAATGCTCAGCAAGCTTGTTATATTGGTTATAGAAAGTTAAAATATTTATATAGTTATAAAAATGCTAAAATATTTATATAGTCAAGTCTATTGGATATTTAGGGTCAATGATTTACGCATGTCAGTTAGCTACAGACAAGCAGCTCAGTAGGCACGACAGGGGGTTAACCCTCAATTGACACAAATGTTAGAGCCTGATCTGCCAGGTTACAAATGTTCAGGATTCATTTCTTTGAAGAGACAAGCCTGGTGATGGGTCTAATATTTGCAATTTAGATCACCAGAAATACTTATCCTGTTGCATTAAGTAAAGGATCTGCTTCATTTAGCTGATTCTTTTGAGTAATTTTGGGGTTTTCTTTCTCTCAAAAACTCGATAGGATATTCCATCATTTGGTTGCTGAAATTATGAAAATGGTCCCAATTTTCCAGGGTCAATACAAGTCAACATTAGTATGTCCAGTTTGCAGAAAAGTTTCAGTGACATTTGATCCCTTCATGTACTTATCTTTGCCATTACCTTCAACTGTCACAAGGACAATGACAGTAACTGTGTTCTATGGTGATGGGCGTGCTCTTCCCATACCCTACACTGTAACATTGCCAAAACATGGCTGCTACAAAGATCTTAGTCAGGCCTTGAGTACTGCATGCTGCTTAAAGGTTGATGAAAGCTTATTGCTTGCTGAGGTAACATTACATTATTTCTTTGATTGTTTTAGAAACTCGTTTCAGCTGGGGAGTGGGGGTTCCACAGTTTCTTAAGTAGTATGTTTTTCCAGGTTTACGAGCATCAAATATACCGGTACTTGGAGAAGCCTTTCGAACCATTATCTATGATAAAGGATGATGAGCATATTGTAGCTTATCGATTTCCTAAAAAACATGATGGATTGACAAGGCTGGAGATAATTCACAGGAGCAAAGTAAAGTAAGTCCCTTTGCATAGCAAGGATTTTTTTTCTTCCATATAAAAAAATGAGCTTCCATGTGTGGGTGCAAATGTGTTTGACTTTGTTAATAATAAAGGTTCCTAGCTAGTGAAATATTTCCTTTTCATTTTTGGAAGTATCTGAAGACATTTTGGTTCCACAAAGCATGAGCTTAATTATGTCAAGTAATTATTCATTGGAGGCAATTTTTTTTGCACCAGTTGTTTTCTTTTTGCAACCCCTCTCCCAAAATGTTTTGTGTGTGTGCTTCTGTGCTTATTAGTGATGGAAGGATCTATTGCTCCAGAGGTTCATCAGAGATGCTCAACAGTTGGGACAGGAAGCTTTTTGGAGCACCATTGGTTACTTGTTTGCCTGAGGGTGCACAAACAGAAGCTGATATTCAAATTGCTATTCGTAAAATGCTTGAACCATTGTTGCGAAGAAAAGCATATTTTCCTGTTAATTCTGTCAATTCGAGCAGGGAAAATGGCTGTGCTACAGGAGTTGATGTTGATAGACCAGTGAACAGTTACAGTCCTCAATCTGAACTTAAGAATCACACAGACGACATGGAACTAGAACATACATCTTATGGGGAATCATTCTTTCAGCTCTTTGAGACTGATGAAAAGGGTTTGAAATGCAGTCCCATTGGAGATGGTTATCTTATTAAACCTGGCCAATCTATAAAGGTACTTTTGGATTGGTTTGAGAAGGAAAACGAATTATATGATTCTAGCTACCTTGAGGATCTTCCTGAGGTATACAAGACTGGGTTCACCATGAAGAAGACACGGCAGGAAGCTATTTCTTTATTTTCATGCCTGGAGGCGTTCTTGAAAGAGGAACCTTTAGGCCCTGATGACATGTGGTAAGTTCTCTCACATCTTAAGTTGCATTGTCATTTTAATGTCAGCTAAATCTGTCTTTATCATCTCTTGCTTCTCAATGCAGGTACTGTCCTAGCTGTAAGGAACATAGGCAAGCTACCAAGAAACTTGACTTGTGGAGGCTGCCAGACATTCTAGTTGTTCACTTGAAACGATTCTCATACAGCCGATATCTGAAAAACAAGCTTGATACCTTTGTACATTTCCCTGTTCATAGTCTTGATTTAAGCAAATATGTAAAGAGCAAGGATGCTGGTCCTCAATCTCATGTGTATGAGCTCTATGCCATTAGTAATCACTATGGTGGCCTGGGGGGAGGGCACTACTCTGCCTATGCTAAGGTAAGATGCTTGCTATTTGCTTTTTACTCTTTTTCAAAGGCAGGGTAGTTTGATTCAAATAGTCTGCAAGCATATTTTACTCATCTCTTCTAAGATTAGATCTTGAGACAGCCTTTCTTCTCTTATGTGGTGGCATCATTAGAGATATCTTATTTACAACTTGGACTACAGAACCAATTGCTTAATTACCTGAATGAGTAGGTGTTTTGTTGGCAAGTAATTGCAACTGTGCATCAAAGCCAATTTTGACTAGTCAAAGTCACCGGCTTGACATAATTTTGACCATTCAGTAGACATTGTGATTCCATGTCTAATGATATGCTTTATCTGAGTCTGCAGTTAATTGAAGATAACAGATGGTATCATTTTGATGATAGTCACGTTTCTCCAGTCAATGAGGAAGAGATCAAAACCTCAGCAGCTTATGTTTTGTTCTATCAAAGAGTTAAAAGTTGAAACTAAAACCAGATATGACGGGCCATTACATGCTCATTCACCAAGCTGCTGAAGTCCATGATGAAATACACGGCATCTTTTTTCTTTTATTTTGTTAGCTCTTCTCCTGGCAAATACTGCACTGCCCTGAACATTAATACTTGTTAGATGGAATACTCGTGTAGTTTGGGGGGGGGGGGGTGCAAGTGCAACCTGTCCAGATTCTGATTGATGAGAAATGTAAGTTGAAATAGATGTAGAGGGATGCAGGGACAACGTGGTAAGGAAATTGGGATATTTCTATTACGATTTTTGGGGCTTAGGGAATTTTGATGTGGTATTATGGAAGTACACAAATTGTATCAGTAATAATCTGTATTTATAGTTTACATTTTAGCATGTTGTCTATGGAATTTTCTTTTGACTAACCTTTTCTAGTTTTCTTCGTCTTTGGTTGGTTATTTGTCCTTGTATTAAGCTATACTTGTATTGAGGAGATATGATTGAAATTGGATTTAGATAAATTCTTGCTCGCAATCGGTTTGACTTAGGCCATGTTTGGGAGTGTTTATGTTCAAAACAAGTGTTTAAAAACAAGTGCTTATTTGAATAAGCACTTGTTTCAAAGCATCCAATCCGAAGTGAATGAATAAAAGTACTTTGATAGAAGTGCTTTTACAAAAGTGCTATCATAAAAGTACTTCTATAAAAATATTTTTATAAAAGTGCTTTTTATAGTGTTTTTGTAAAAATGCTTTTTTAAAGTGCTTTCCTAAAAGTGTTTTTATAAAAATACTTTTTGAAAAGTACTTTAATAAAAGTGCTCTTATAAAGTATTTTTACAAAAGTACTTTTATAAAAGTAATTTTTTAAAAATGTTTTCATAAAAGTATTTTTGTAAAATTACTTTCATGTAAAAGTACTTTTATAAATGTGAGTTTGTAAAAGTATTTTCCTAAAAATACTTTACTTTCGTAAAATGCTTTTCATAAAATTACTTTATAAAATTCCCTTTGTAAAATGATATATTTGGTATTTTAATAATTTACTATGGATAATTTTGAGAGTAAAATTTTAATAAGGACTTATTGTATAAGCACTTAAAGAAAGCTGAAAATTTGGGTTTAAATAATAAGTACTTATTTCGGGCTTATTTCTCAAACACTAATTAGTGCTTAATGGTGTGTTTTTTGCCCAAATAAGCACTTATTTTCCTTAAACGAAAATAAGCACTTAGAAAAATTAACACATTTGTATCTTTCCTAAACGAAGAAGTATTGTATTTAAGGCCATGTTTGGGTGTGTTTAAAGAACGATCCAGAACCGTTATGGCCACCGGTGTCTGGGTCGATGGTTTGATTGTTCGATCCGAACTGATGGCCTGTTTTGACAATAAATAAAAAATAGTTAAAATTTAGAAGCGGTTAAAAACCGTTGGTTGATGGTTTGCCCGCCCAGTCATTAAGCATGACAGAAAGACAAAGCTTTTAAGTTTTTAAAACATGGCATTCTTCTTCTTTCTTCTTTATTCCTCTCTTCTTCACTACTGCATACACCATCAAACGAGAGCAGGGGTTCCGCTTTCTTTCTTATTTCTCTCTTTTTCTCTTTTCGTGTCCCTTTCTCCCCTTTTCCTCTTCCTTCTTCCCCTTTTTATTTCTTTTATTTTACTCCCTTCCTCCTGCTTTGCTGATGGTAAAGGTCCTCAAGTATCACCGAACAGAGTTTTGTTTCAGCATCAATGCTGAGTTTCCTTTGGTTTTTATAAAAGCAAAATAGGTGTGCCTCTATTCTTTTTTAAAAAATCACTTATAATTTCCTCTTAGCTTAGTGTACTCTTGTAAAAATTAATCAAGAATGATTGCCTTACATTTTTTTTCATCTTCTCTTTTGCTCTAGAGAACATAAGAAGAAGAAAAAGGAAGATAAAACTGAACCCGTTTAAACCACCCTATTGCTGTTCGCTTATTATTATATCTTCCGGTCTAGAATCGAGATAAGCATATCGGGTAGTCGCCGTTTTCCACTGTTCAAGCCTTCTTCTGAGGTTGATGCCCTTATATTATCCGGAAAATAAACCCTACTATCCTCACTGTTGGAAAACCTGTTTTCGTGGATCACTGTCGGTGAACGAAAAGAAAAGCAGGGCATTATATTGGTACGGTATTTCCTGCATTATCTTTCTTCCAGTTACTTTTTAGTTATTTTTATTTTTATTTTATATATTTGTTCGTTTTTAGATGCTATTCGGTCCACAGGACGTCGTCTTTTTTTTCCCAATTTACGTGCTTCTCCTCCTCTCCCACTTCATGCGCGGATGGTACAGTGGTTACATTGTAGATATCTGGACTGCTTTCTTGTATGACTACTCGTTTCAGATTTTTAAAAACCATTACTGGTATAGAGTAGCATGTAGCTTAATTATGAGGGATTCAGTTTTCATCGCACCACATTTTACCTGTGTTCAGTGTTCACCTTTGGCTTTTGTCAAGGAGCTAGCACTTTGTGCGAACCATTGTTTTTGGAGTTCATTTTGAAGGATCAACCCATAACTCTCCATAATTCCCACCCCCAACAGCCACCACATAAAATTACAGGGGAAAGATAAGCTTCAGAAATAAAAGCATAAGTTCCAGGGCGCCAAGTTCTTGGAATTTTTAGTTTCCTCCATTTTTGGTTAGAAAAAATTGCATTGAAAATGTAGTGTTTATTATTATGTTTGTATGGATCATTCTTTATGTCTAAATTTAGAACATGTTCTAACTTTATGAGGCAAATAGGCAAGGTAGAAATTTTGTGGCGACCACTCTTTCTCATCTACTAATCTCCTATAAAGCTGGCTTATTAAAAAATGGTTATAACTTTGTTGTTTATTGCATAGAGAAAAAGCAGGACACTGAGAGTATATATTGCATATTTCCCAGGTCTGCTTTCTTCAATGCAGTTTGAAGAAAGCTATTTAGGTAAATACATAGATCTTTTTTCTGCCTTTATGGTGTGTAATAACACAGACACTTTCTTTATGGTAGATGAAAGACGCTGAGACAAATAGAAGCTTTGCAACCATACATAGGGATGTAGAGAGGGAGTGGGAGAAACCAGGGTGGAGTTTTATGTATTTTGATCTCATGCTCAGGAGATCTTCTACGCCTCTGCATAAAATCAAAGAGTGGATGAGGATATCAAAATTTTATTTCAAATTTATTATAGCTGCGGAGCATCTTGGAGCATATGAGCAATGGAGCTTGCGGAGCACCACTCACATCGAGGATTGCTCTCTTGGTTTGCTTCATAGTTTTGGTTTTGCTTTAATTGCAGTCTTGTGGAACATTTTCATAGTGCTCAGGAATTGTTAGCACCACCTTCTGGAATTCTTTGATTTTGAACAGAGGAATACATTTTGATTACGATGCACCTTTTTGCATGTGCGGGAAAGTGTGTTTGTTGAGGTTGAGCTCTACATTATTAGAAATGAGTGGTCATTCTGCTCGCACAATCTATGTTGGCAACCTACCTTCAGATATTCAAGAGTGGGAAATTGAAGATCTCTTCTACAAGGTTTGGTTAGTTACTTCTTCAATATTGCTTGAAGGATCATTAATATGTTTCCTTATTTTCACTCACATTGATTAATATACTGCCTTGGAGGAAACTTATGCAATAGCATTACTTAGGGGCCGTTTGGCAAGTCATTTTTGAAAGATCTTCTGGAATCTCTGACATTTCAAAGACGTAGTGAGCTTTTGCATTAATATCTTGACAGCCTCCCTGTTCGGCGTGTCTTTTCACGTGGGCTTTCGGCTTTTTAGAAGCCCACAGCCCCGAAAAGACACGGGAAGCCCGTTTTGGGTTATTTCTGGGAAGCTAATGGAGCTTTTCACCTTTTTTTCAACTTGTCTTCACACGGAAAGACACACCTTAACCAAACAGTCTTCAAGCTGCTAAGATCTTGATGTAAAAGCTCACATCGTTTTTTGACTATTAGATCTTCCATAAGATCTTTCAAAAAAGACTTGCCAAACGACCCCTAGATTTTCATGCAGAATTCATGATGCTTGTCATATTTCTCGTTTTCTGCTTAGCTATGCCTTTTTGTTGTTTTGCACTTGATGAATGCTGATCTGTGAAAATAGTTCTTAAGGATCACCTTGACAAATTCTTCCCCACCCAAAAAGAAAAGACCCATAATTTTACTAGCTCAAACATCTTCTCCTACCACTTCTTCCATATCAATTTTCTTCTCAACCGGCCTTGTTTGATTAAGGATCTCATCATTATGCAGTCTCTTGAAGTTATGACAAGGCCCTGCTCCCGAGACCCCATATTTCAATTCAGAGAAACCTTAGTCACATGTACCAGATGCCCTGAATTTCTTCCTTCTGATATTTTTGGGTTCAAAGGTAATTTACTTTTTACTCTATCCTCTTTCACCATTCCATCCTCGCTTCAGACCTCTTCTCTGCCCAATCTCCATTCTACAATTTCAACAAAACTTCCCGAGTCAAAAAAATCCTCACCCTCAACGCGATTCTTATTTTTTCTAGAATCCTTCTCATCATTTAGCATCCTCCTCCTCTGAAGAAATGCTTTCACTTTCTATTGTTGACAATTCAATTTCTTAAATAGCACTATCTTCCCCTGCCTCAAGATCAGCAGCACTTAACAGCACTTAACTCCATTGTTGTTGTTAATACTTTCATAGTTAACAACTGCATAACATGGAACAAAGGCAAAATTTTGCAAGAAAACCAGTGTGCTCACAAGAGGAATCTTTTATAATTCTTCCTCATTTGATTAAACAATGTGATTTCCAGTTGAATCTCATGATGAAGCATGACCAGTCCAAAAAAACTGATAGTGAAGTATGCCACTTCTTTGCTGAAGGCAAAAGTTTCTGTTCCATTAATAGATCATGTTCACTGATCAAAAAAGGTGGCACTGCCCCCTGCATGAATTATTGATTTCTGTAAAATGCATTTACAGCTGTTGCAGTCTACCAATGTTTATTGATTCCTTCTTTACTCCCAAATGAACCAGCTAAATCTAGTAGCCTTCCTGATTGCATATTATTATTATTTTTTGATAATTGAGATTCTTGATTGCATAATATCTTTTAATTGAACTTTCCAACTAGATGATATCTTAGCACAAGAACATGGGTTTGAAACTGAGAGTGGGCACTTTGTGCTCAAAAAAGCCAATAGTTAGGTCCATATCCGGTCCACCCCTCCCAAGACCTCAGATAGCTGGGAACAACATTGTGTAGTGAACTATTTTAAGTACTCAAAATATATTATTCATTTAGTCATTCAGTTTATTTAGAATAAGGTACCTTATTGCTCAACTCCTTCTAATGAACATATAGAATAATTTCATGGATCATGTTATCTCTGGCATAGGCTGTGATTTTGTGAATTGGTGCTTTTAATAGAGCTGTCTGATATATACATTTTTTAATTTCTATCTACAGTATGGTCGTATTGTGGATATTGAGCTGAAAATCCCACCTCGTCCTCCTGGATATTGTTTTGTAGAGGCATTTTTTTCACTTTGACCTGATGGTATTTATGCTTGATTACACTAATGACAATTTAAATCTTTTTTAGACTACATATATTCAGTAATGTTTTGTCCATTTATTCCACAGTTTGAGGATGCACGAGATGCTGAAGATGCAATCAGGGGTCGTGATGGCTATAATTTTCATGGTTGTCGTTTGAGGGTAACTGGACTTTCCTTACTGATACTTTGTCACTAACCAACCCCCCCCCCCCCCAAAAAAAAAAAAACACCTCCCTAATCCCATATAGGGGTGTCAATGGACCGGTTCTGGATTGGATCCAATTTGATCCAAACCTTATTAAATCGGATTTGGATGGTCCGTTATCATTTAAAAGTGCCTTCGTGTAAAAGTACTTTTATAAAAGTGCTTTCATAAAAGTACTGGATTGGGCCAATCCAAAATAAATTGGTCCATATTCTTATCGGTCTGAATCGGACCTAAATCAAATTCCCAATAATCCGATCATGAGGCCAAACCCTTGTCCAATTTGAAACCGATCAAAATTGAAGTCAACATAAAAACACTATTATGAAAGTAATTTTATGAAAGCACTTTACGAAAACACTTTTATGAATGCACTTTTACACAAGCACTTCTATAAAAGTAATTTTATGAAAAGTACTTTTACGAAAGAACTTTTACAAAAGTACTTTCATGAAAGCACTTTTATAAAAGTACTTTTACACGAAGGCACTTTTATAAAAGTAATTTTATGAAAAGTACTTTTACACAAGTAAAGTACTTTTATGAAATCACTTTTACAAAAGTACTTTTACACGAAAGCACTTTTATAAAAGTGAATTTACAAAAGCACTTTTATGGAAGTACCTTTACAAAAGCACTTTTATGGAAGTACTTTTACAAAAGCACTTTTGTTCATTCACTTTGGACTGGATTGGATTACAGCAGGTGTTGCTTTTTCTATATTTTCTGAATTTCTAATGTTATTTTGGTGTTTGATTCAATTTGGATTGGATTGGACCCAATCCGGTCCATTTGCATTTTATTTGGACAGGGTTGGACTTGGTTTGTATGGATTTGGACTGAATTTGGTCCAGTTCATTTGTAAATGGACCAATATTGGATTGGATCAAATCCAGTCCAATTGACAGCCCTAGTTCCATATGTGTTATGCCATTCTTTATGTGATTTCTTATTTGAAATGGCTTTGGAGTTAAATTCCCCAATTGTAGGGCTATAAATGCATCTCTTTTTCTGCACTAGAATCTGTATCCGATCCCATTAAGGTGGCCCAAATTTGATCTATTTATAATTGGATGCTTATACTCAAACCAGTTCTATATGATCCAATTTGATCCAATAATATTGTTCATACATGTTTGTGCTTTTATCTACATATTAATGCATCTATTAGCAAAGCTGGTTTGAATGTTGTATCTTAACTGAGGGTTCAAATTCAAGTGTCATATAAGTTATTTTCAAGTCATTTTATCCTTGATTTACAGTATCAAATTCCTTTTTAGTTCAATTTCTTAATAACATATGATATTCATATTATTTTTAGTTTAATTGATTAATTGTATTCAATATCTGAATCTGTTCTGTGATGTAATCCGATTCCACTTTCACTCAACCCTAATCCCATACAACCAATGGCTTTAAATAATCAATGGACCCAACTATTATCAGAAATACACATATGCCCCTCTTCCTTCCATAAATACATGCAAGTCCCCAAAAGTTTATCAACATTACAAGTATTCCCCTATAACAGTATAACCTCCAACACTCTTCCTGGAAGAAAACCCAAATACAACCAACCACAATATCTCTCTATACCCTCCCTCAAACTCGAGATGGGGAAACCAACTTGAGTTTGCAAGTAAAGATGCTGAAGCAACCTCATGAAAATCGGCTAATCGTTGAAGCAGCGGCCATACTCGAGATGTTGAAGTAGCCTCTTAGAAACCAGAGTTGGCTTTTAGAAAGTTGAATGAGGTAAAAACATGATATGAATTATGAGCTTGTGTTGGAAAGCCAGAGTGCAGCCATGCCATGGTCTAGTAACCACCAAACAGAAGCTGACCAAAGAACTGAAGCTAGCTATTGAGAGCCCAATCGTAATAACCGAACTAAATAGCCAACTATGTAAACCAACTAGATAACCAGTTAGCTATTGGAGTTGACTAGCAGAAAGGCAACTATTAACTCCATAACCATAACCAGATCAAAGAACTAGAGTTGGAACATAATAAATATTCAAAAGGCAACTGATCCAGATTTCTCAACAATGATTCAAAATGGAGCATAATAAAGAATCATTGATGAAGCATTTCATCAAACATCTTTCATGTAGAACAGACATGAGCTGAAGAAATCAGATATTGACTGATGATGATAACCCAAAATTCACTAAAATATTCGAAACATAGTTTTCAAGGTGTCTAGGCAATTCTGGGCGACACTGAGGCACCTAGGCGAAAAGAATTTCATAATATAAAGAACTAACTTTTGGCTAGTTCCCTAGTTTTATATACCATTCAGTATGTATATTAATTGAAAAATAGCAAATTTCTTTATTAAGAACATTAAATTTCCTCTGAAAAGCATCACAACTAAAAGATAAAAATCTTTTACATATCTTAATTTCATTATTTTCAAAAATAATACTATAATAAGTATTTAATAGAGAATTTTCATATCAATTAGCAGCTAAAGAAGGTCTTAACTTCATATGATAAATATTCAAAATGGAGAGTAAAATAGAAAAAACAAGGATGGTATTTCTGTTTTATTTAATTAGAGAGAGAGAATATAAAAAAAAGGGAACCTCTTGATACTTCTATTCTTTCTTTCCTCTTGCTTTTTTTCTTTCTTTCTATATTTCTTTTTCTCTTCTCAAAACCCTTTGATCTTTTAAATTTCAATAGTAAAACATTAAAACAAAGTATAAATGATATATATAGCATATAATAAAATGTACAAACACACATATTAAGAAGATACAACAATATAAATGATATTATATAAGGCACCCGCCTTGTCATTTTTGTCACCAAGGCGGGTGCCTAGGTGTTTGGGTGAGGCCTAGGAGCAGATCAGAACTGATCATGAATTCATGATAAAGAATGACCATTACAAAAATCGTGCACCATTGGGACATTTTCTCAAACATCTAAAACACCAAATAGTCACCTTGAGCAAGGTTTTAAATTTCGCAACGTATCGGCCGATATGGGCCAATACATATCGTTTCGAAAGAGTTCCGATACACGAAACATGTATAATTTGGTTTCGTATTTTTTCATCTGTATCGGCTTTGTATCGGGCCGTTTCGGGTATGTATCGGCCGATACAACCCAAAATGCGATGATACATACCCGAAACAGGCCGATACGCATTATGTATCAGCCGAATTTAATTTCCCTCTTCTTTTTAAATTTAATTTATCTCTTCTCTCTCTCATTAATATCAATTTTAATTAAGTCTTAAAGTTTGAGACGTCACTAAATGCTAATATAATTTAATTAAATGCTCATTTAAGTTACCTTTGATTACAGCATTTAATATGTCATTAAGTGTTATTTAAGTGAAATAACTTGTTAAAAATCACAAACCAAAGGTAACAAGTTTCGAACCCAAGTCATTTGCTTATAACAATAATTAATTATCCGTTATGCCACCCTTAATTACTTATTAGAATGACATGTTTTTTTATACTTAAAGTAATCTTTCTTGCCTTGGTGGATGTTTCCCAACAATTGCTATAAAGTTGATTATTAATATTTATATAATAATAAGATGAATACAAGTTATATTTATTTATTAAAAATTAAGGTATATATTAACTTGTATACATAATAATATTATCTAAATCTATATATAATAAATATTAACTAATAAATGATTTCAAAAAAATATTAACTAATGAATATTAGTATATATATACACACATTTTAGTTCTCTTATTTTTCAATGGTTACTAATTATATCCCGATACTTTATATAAATCATTAAAGAATGGTTTTTATGTTTAAATAAATTAGTTATACTCACATAAAACTCATTTTTATTACTGTTCATATTTTTAAGGATGTTTTTTGGATTTTCTAGTGTATCCATGTGTATCTTGATTTTTCGTCTCTTAAAATTACCTTTCCGATACACCTTGCGTTTCCGATACTTTGAACCTTGACCTTGAGATCAAAACTACTTAGTGAGCTTAGTCTGATGCTATGGAGCATAAATCCTAAGTCAAAGAAGGAAAATATAAATTCTGTTTGAGGAGTCGTCATTTCCAGAGCCAACAATATAGAAAATCCAAAAAAAAAAGGCTACAGTGGCATTAAAATAAAAACTGGAAAATGCCCTAGTTTATCAACCGGATCAGACTTCTTTGCACAAATGACCATTTGGTCTTCTTTCTTATGTAAAAAACAACCTGAACTCTAGAAGCTCAAGTCCAGATTTCACCAGGTGTATCAAAAGAAAAATCAAATCTGATATTACTTTTTCATGGGTTCTGACAAAACCATTGAGAAGCAATATCACCCCTTTAGGGGTACAGAAAAAATGATAAAAAAAACTCATAAATATTCTTCATCGAATGGTTAAAGTCCCTGAAAGATTGCTTTATACAGGTTCAAGCACCACAGAACTTGGGTAATAGTACCCAAGAAGAAAATAGGGAGCTTAAATAAGTAGAAGACCCAATTATATCAGAATTACACACATGCCCCTCCTCCTTCTATAAATAGATGTAAGTCCCCAAAAGTTTATCAACATTACAAGTATATACTTGTAACCTCCAAAGGCTATGCCAAGTCAGCATGGGCAGTTACGGGAAAGGCATGATGGAAACTGCACCGAACCAAACATCTTTTCTAGGTCTTTGTACACCTTCCCAACATCAATCCAGTCATATGCCATCATCTAAAGCTCTGTTTCACAGATCAGGGCGTCAATGTGGTGATGTTTCATAGGGTTTAGTGGCTAGGATGGCTGTTTTGCACACCTATTTATGCTTGCTGATAGTGTTGTGTATGTCCATGCCCTTAATTTCTTTTAAAATTAATGTTTTGCACACCTATTTAAGCTTATGTATTTTTATTTCACCTAATAGATTTTTAAAACATTTAATTTCTTTAAAAATTAATGTTTTCTTATATCTTATATATTAAATGTTTTTCTTTTCTTTTCAAAAAATTGCCCTTTGCTTTGTCTAAGCGCGCCCTCAGTTTGTGTCTCAGGCGTTAGAAGGCCCTTGATCTTTTATTGTGCATTTTGCTTTTAAAACACTGCTTTAGTTGTAGGCATAATGCCCAATTGAAAAGAGGATACTGTAAAGGATTTTTAACTCCCTATGAGAGACCTACCTTCATTTGGAAGGTGGGGTACTTGTGGTGCATTAAGCACTTCCTACTTCCTACTTTTATTGGAAGACAAGAGTGCCCCTCTCTCTTTCTTCTATGTTAACTAGTTTTTCTTCTAAACAATAATTCCTTTATTCATTGAACTTGATTCACATGCTCACCTTGGCTTGTCAGGGCTGTATAACTGCATAAGTGCAGTGTCTGCTCAACTTTACTCATGGAAAATATGGTGCAGTCTATGGGCTCATTTTGAAGTGCTGAGCTGAAGATTCAGCTAAGCTGGTTCAGCTTCTTTGTAGCACTCCAGATAAGCAACTATAGGAAGCTGAAGCGACAGCCCTTAAAATGACTGACTAACAGCCAATTTGGGCTCTCCGGAATTTTCACCTAACATTAGCTTATAGGCTGTCTGTGAGAGCCCACCTCTGAAAGTCAGAAGCCACTGCACTTCAGCCCTTCCAAACAGGCACTATGTCAGGTATATCATCCATTCATACTGACTATGAAAACCTGGCACTGTTAGTAAACACTATGTCAGGTATATGGGTGCAGGAACATAATGTATAAAAGGTAGATTAATGAGGTGGATATCTAGACATGGGGCCATTAGGAATGATAGAAATAAATGGGAGTAGGATAACACTTTATTATAATTTGATTTCTGTTCCTTTTTAGGAGAGTTCCAAGGTGAGCATCCTTCCATTTCTAAGTTATAGCTTTAAGCTGAGATCATTAATGTACAGAATCGTGACACATTTTTCTTTATATGATTTCTTGTTTGACACTCATTGCAGGTTGAGCTTGCTCATGGTGGTAGAGGATCATCTTCAACTGATCGTCGTGGTGGTTATGGTGGAGGTGGTGGGCGATCTAGTGGTGTTTCACACCATTCTGAATATCGAGGTTCATTTAGTTTGCTTTACTTATTTTTGGTAGGCCTTGGTTGTGGTTTTGCTATAGATTGTTAGATTTTCTTGGATGAAGCTGAATTCTGTTTCCTGCATTTTCCCATGTAGTTGTTGTTCGTTGACTGCCTTCCTCTGCTTCATGGCAAGATTTAAAGGTAAGTTTTACTACATCACTGAATATTCAAGTTCTGAGTCCCCAACTGTACTAATTCATTTAGTGGTATTTTTGTTTTTCAGGATCATATGCGAAAGGCTGGGGATGTATGTTTTGCACAAGTTTTCCGTGATGGTGATGGTATGTTTATTTTGGTAAATATTATTGTTTCATCTGTGCTAACTTGCTAACCAGGGATGATATATGCAGCAGGAGTATAAAATTTCTGTAATACGTTTTTTTATTTTATTTATTTATTGCTCTTTGTATCCACGTCCTTCTCACCCCCTCTCTCATTTATTCAGTATATATTTTGTTTACCTATAAAGAAGTCCATGTGCTACATCAAATGTTCTTTTAATGCATTGATAATTAAAAAAAACAAAGAGGTTCTTAAATAGGTATGGATTATCCTAGTGAAGTAGGCATTGCCTCTGCTGATTGTAAAGAGTAAATATGATTCTTGGTCTACAGTTACAAGTACAAGAAAAATATCCAGGGCGTTATCATGATGGTAGCTAATAAAACACATTTAATCTAATTCATTTGAGGCAATATAACCTTGCAGAAGAATTTCACACTTTGATTGTTTGAACTTTGAACACTTGTGAAGTTTTTTTAATCAATATGTACATATTACCTTACTAATTCATTTCTCTGCGTAAAACAGCAAATTCATGGTGTACTATTACTTTTGTGTTCAATGTATAATGAGTTATTGGTAAAGTCTGAGCCTTGTAGCAGTGCCACAAATTTTCCTGTTGATTTGCTACTATTTTTATAGGCAAACTTCTGCACTAAAGTGCTGAGTGTTGTTTCAGGAACCATGGGTCTGGTTGACTACACTAATTATGAGGACATGAAATATGCTGTAATTACCAGCATATCATTATTATTTCTGCATCTTCTTGTGGTTTACTGCACATGGATTTTTCTTCCAAGTTGACAACATATCTTTTGTTCTGATACAGATTCGGAAACTTGATGACTCTGAATTTAGAAATCCTTTTTCAAGGGCTTATATCCGGGTAATTCTTTTATGTCATACATTTCCCCTTGTAATTGAAGAATTAGTGTGTTTTTTCGGTTGGCAAATTTGGGTGTTCCCTGCAAGGGCATTCACTTTTTGTAATTAATTTATCAAAAACTTGTTTTGCACCTTTTCTATCCATTTGCACGATTTTACAAGCCCACCATTTTGCATTAACTAAGTTTGAAGAAATGCATACTTGTTTTTGGAAATTTTTCTTACACTAAAATGCTTGAGGCATGAATTTTTTTTTTATCAGCAGGCATGAGATTATCCATACACTATATATAAGAATGGAAATGCTTGAATAAAAGGAATCTCCTGCGGTTCAGTAATGGGCTATGCTTCTGTTTCTTTTGTTGAGCGTTAATTGTTGCAGGTGAGGAGCTATGAAGGCAGTCCAACTAGAAGCCATAGCCGGAGTAGAAGCAGGAGCATAAAGAGGAGTCAGAGGTATCATTCTGTACATTGCAATTTTGTAAGATTTATTTATTTATTTTATTTTCACGCCTGTCCCACAGTTCATGATAGTCATACTTCTTTCTGCAGCAAGTCATTAGATCGTTCTGCCTCCAGATCTCCATCACGATCTAGATCTGCATCAAGGTCGAGATCTGCATCTCCTGCCAGGTAATTGGTGGTTACATTATATTTACTGTGGCAATCCTTTTATGCTATTTTAAAAGCAGTTTTGTCGTGTTGCAGTTTGTTTTACTTGGTCAATACATCTTATCCTATTTAAAAATGCAGATAAAAGTTGAGGTCAAGATCCAGGTCAGGCTCTCCACTCAAGGTAAGTTCTTTCCCCTCATTTCAAAAATAGAAGGCATTCCTTCTCACCATTTTTCTTAATGGGGAACACTTTTACTGTGTATTGTTATTATTTGTTTTTGTAAAGCTGTTTTTTTTTTTTTGTAAAGCCCGTAGGCTACTGTGCATTGTTAGATAGTAAAAAGGTAGGATACAGAAATTTGGTGTTATGTTCATATTTTAATATATGTGCTTAGAACTGCATCGTCATTAATACAAATGGACCAAATGGTGACAATTTCTGACCCAACCCACTTGATCCATCCTCTTGCAACCCTCCCGAGTCCATTCATTTAAGATGTGGTGGAATATGGATTGAGCAATCAATTGTCTTTTAAAAAGGGTTGGGTTAGGTTGGGCTATGATTAACCATTTTGGTCAAGACCTGAATGTTTTTTTGGCAGGCAACCATATAAAAGAAGCTGGTTTACATATATCTTCAGTCCTTTTATTCTTAATAAGGATGTATCTACATGGATTTAAATATTCAACTGAGTCAACATTGGCTGGATTAGGTTGGGTTGCAACCCATGTACATATTAGAATTAAGGGTTACTAAATGGACGTGGATGGTTGGTGGATGGGTTGGCTTTCAACCCTTACCAACCCAATCCATCCATTTGCCACCTTAATCTTAACTGTGAATCGCTGCACAATGTTATTCAAAATCCTAATGCACAACAAATACCCCCCTCCGGTCTGCCCCAACATATGGGAGAATGCAAGCTAGTTGTTTAGGGGAGATGAGAGAAGGCTCAAATTGGTTTGGGGCCCAAAACTGCAGTATGTGTCACCTGGTGTTATAGAAGCTATAATATTAAAATATTTAAAATTTCAATGGCCAATATTACTTGTAGAAAACTAATAAAATATGGGGCACAGGGTGATATTAATATTGCACAAGTGGCTAATCCAGAGGGTCCCCTGTTTGGTGGATGGCTTTGGCTACATGATCCCTCCATGTGGCAGAAATATGACAGGTTGTAGGGAAGTTACCTGACCCAACTAGGGTTGATGCTGGAGGCCAGAAGACAGAAAATATTCCATTTTAGTTTTCATGGCATTTCAGTACAATTTTTCACGAACGTAGTGTAAGAATGAATTCATTCTTAAAGGAAAATGGAACTGTGTGCAAAAAAGTTTTTAATATTATTGAAAATAACCATGAGCCACAAAGGCAGATAGCCAGTTAGCCATCCCATAAATTGGCATTCTTCCGACTTTATGACTTCAGCTCCCTTGCCATTATATTTTCACACACTAGTAGAACCCTTTCTTAAATACCTAGAAGTATGTTATTCTTGTTGCTGGAATTAAATAGAACATCTTTATTAAGGAAATGCCTTTAATAAAACCAATTTCTATTTTAGTGAGTTTATTTCATTGCATAATGAATCTATGGACTGTTTTCATATAATGTGACGTTCATTTCCAGCAGTTTTTTCCATCTGTGGTTGAGCCAGCTGATTGGACTGGTTGACCTATTTGTGGGCAATATTTCTAGGTCTGTTTCATCCCCAAGCCATTTGCCTGCAAAAAACTGTTGACTTGGTCAACGACCTAGTGACCCAGCCAGTTGAAGCACTCAATGACCTGGTCTGTGGGTCACACACTAGACATTTATTCCCTTTTCTCTTTTTTTGTATGTATTTTTAGTCATTTTCATCGTTAATAACAATAGTTCTTACTTATCACTTGTTTTTATCTAATATAATGAATATATTATACTAGGGACATGTCCAAAATTTTCTGTAGTTTTATTTATTTTTTATATTTTTATTATTTAATTTATGATATCATGAGTTGACCCATTTAATCCAGATGATTTAACTGCTGACCTGCCGCCCTGATGGAAAATAGGTTCCATTTCTGTATTGGTTTCATAAACACTGATTTCCAAAACCCCAGGTGCTTTCCTTGCCTCGTTCCCCAGTTGGAATGAGGAGGAGAAAAAGAAGAAAAGAAACTTCTGTTGTGCATTAGCCCCTTCTGCTCAAGCCAATTAGATATCACTTCTACTTTTAATTATCTGTCTCTTTTGTGGATTTGGTGCCGGGATGCGGAGTTGCTACTCTCTGAATTTTGCAGTTGGCCTGAAATGGACCTGGCTTTCTAGGGGAAGTCTGCAGGATGGTGGGTGGTGGGAGTCATTGAAAAGCAACAATGCTGCTCTTTGCATTTCGGGGATCCATAGAACCTGTTCTTTCTTTACCCCACCCCCCCCCCAAAAAAAAAAATAAATAAAATAAAATAATAATAATAATAATAATAAAGAAAGAAAGAAAAGAAAAATGAACTTGTTCTTTAAAAATTTTCAGTAATAATAATAATAATATGAGGATGATGGTGATAATTTAATTTTTGTAAATATTACCTTAGTTGAAGAAAATCGACCAAATCACTTGAGTGACTCAATAGTCAAGTGAGATTATGGTCTTTGTAACCATTGAGTGCTTTGGGTTCAAATCTTTATATCCTTAAGGTATTTTGGGATTTATTGAAGGCAAGTTTGGTTCCAAGGCCGTTTCCACTTAAATCAACCAAGGCTGGTTCTCCAAGTTGGTTCAGGTAGGGTAAACCCCTAGGCCCTGGAACCGGCCTGGGTGAGGGGTTGGTTCCAAGAATTTGGAACCAACCACTTGGAACCAAACCCTACCCAGTAACAGATTGGGTAGGGTTGGTTCCTGGTAAAATCTACCCATTTGCTCATCCCTACTCTTTCTGGTTATGTTCAGGTCTGGTTTCCATTCAAAGTGCTAAAATCTGATTGAACTTCTAATCATTTCCAGGTCTGGTTTCCATTCAAAGTGCTAAAATCTGATTGAACTTCTAATCATTTCCAATGCCAAGGCTTATGCATCCTTTCGTACTTCTGCTTTTCTGATCTTATTACTGAAACTTGTCCTTTCAGGCGAGATCTGGTAGTGATTGAACACCTTTCCAGAGTGAAACCTTCATAAATCATAAACGAAGATGAGTTTGAAAAATGTTGTAATATTGGTGGATCCAATGGAAGTGTATCTCATCTCCTGTATTTCTGCTGTTATTTGCTTGCAATTTCAAGTCATGATCTTGGTGGTAGAGAAGTAGAGACAGGTAGCCTCGCCCTTGTAGGTTACTTGGGACGTCAAAGTTCAAGCAACCTCCTTAAAGTTAATGTTTCACATCACTGTATTTACCTTCGACTGCTTTAAAAACTCCTTTTTCAACACGACGTTACTTTCTGAGTTCTGTTTATGCTTTGCTTTGCTTTTCTTTTCTTTTTTTATTTTTTTCATGTGATACTTCTGATGGCAGTTCATAATTGTTAGGGGTTTTTATGGTCCAGTCCAAAAATCCCTTATGCCGTTATTATTAGTCCAGTTTTCTGGCATCGCATTCTCACATTCAGATGGAAGCTATGAAAAATATCGGGTTGCCTTCTGTCACGGTGATGAAAGCTATTACAATGCAATGACTTCATCATACATAATGATGCATAATAACCCCTAGAGTGAGACAGAGATAAACAGATATGCAATGCTTGCGTGCATCATGGACCTTGTCCATTACGGAGGTGTCAAATCACTAGAGAAGGGAAAATCTATGGTACTGGAAAAGTTTTCGCTAATCAAAGCACTCCCGTGAATTTTGATTAATAGGTCCGACTTATTGGTCACCTCTCTTTTATGATCCCAGTTGATTGGTGGTCACCTCTTTCCGGTCTTTAAGAATGCAGGGTTTAGGGGCTGTCACTTGTTTTTATGAAGCCCATGATGGCCAGGCAGGACAAGGTCCAGAATGTTTTGTTTCTCAGCGAGAAAATATGGCCACGTTTGGCATCACTCCGAAGAATCATTTCTGGTGATTCTTTTGATTTTAAGAATGAGAATTCTGTTTGGCTCGCCCAGAGTATTCATTTTTCATTCGAAACGGAATGAAAAAACTCATCCTGGAATTAGTGGTGTAAATCGGACCGTGTTACCCGTGGCCCGGCATGCCGGCATGGCTTGGCACGAACTTGAACTAGCTCGGTATGATAGTTTGCAGGTCATGTTAGGCCCGACACGATCATGCAGGCCGTGTTGGGCCTAGGGTTTTAGGTCCATGAGCCGGCACAACGCAGCACGATTGAGTGGGCTGTGTCGCTCGCAGCCTGCGGGCCGGCATGACCTAGCCCAACATGGCCTGGCATGGCCCATATATATGTTATATATATATATATATATATATGTATTTATATAAATTATAATTGTATAATAATATATAGTATATAGCATATAATGTATTAATAAAATAAATATTTTTTTTTAATTTTATTATACTAATTTATTTAATTATTGTATATATAAGTAATTGTATACACAAAATTCATATAAAATTAAAATTTTAAGTTTTTTGTCAATTTTTTTAAATAAATAGCTTTGGCCCGATGCATGGCCCAACCAGGTCCAAGGCTCGGCCCATGGACCATCATGGCCCGCGGCCGTGCACACGAGCCTGGGTCGTGGGCTGTACTGGGCCGCTCGGCATGGCCCACTTTACACCTCTACCTGGAGTGCAATTCCGGAGTGACAAAATTTGGATTCTAAAAATGAGATTCTTTGAAATGCTAATTTTCACTACGTCCTCCCTTTAAAAACTGAACACATGTGCCATACTTATACGTGAGAGTAGGGGTGAAATAGTAAATTTCCACAAAATCAAAACCTATATTGATCAAAATTCCAAACACCCACCCATCATTTTTTCCTCTCTTTCTTCCCCCACCCTCTACGACAGTTTAACTCTGCTTTTGAACCACACTTGGATGGTTTAACTTTGGCTGTTGGGGCTCAACCGCGTGCTCTAATTCTTAGGATCCAGAAAATCCAGAATCCATTCTTTTTTTTCTGAAGATAAGAATCTAAAGAATTGATGCCAAATGGGACTTGCATCTTCTGCTTGTTAGATTTTATTTTGTGATTTTTTTCATTCCAATAAGTTCATGATATTTCAGACCTTTTTTGGGGTAAATTCATGATATTCCATTTCGTTTTTTTTTTCCTGTCAATTCCTTGAAAATTTGATACGATATATGGCACATATTGGTCGCATCTTATTGATTTTTTAACCTTTACTGATTCAAAATGTGCAAATGTATTGGTGCGTTATGAGTTTCAATGTTAGAAACCCTCCCAACACTTTTGAAACATCAAGGTGAGAAACATATAAAAAAGGGGTTATATCACATAACGGCAACTTTTGGGCCCTAATATCAATAAAAAGTAATATATTTAATAAAATTTCAAAAGTAAATTAATTTTTTAAAAATAATATCAAAAAGGGATCAAGTTATTATTCATCTTCTTCTTTTTGTAGTAGAGCCGGTCGGCATGCCTCTGGCTGTCGTTTCTAACGATCAAGAAAGTGTCGTTGATAGTCGGACACCAGCAAGTAAAAACAAATCGGATTACTCTAAACCCTTCACATAAGTAACTCATTACCCTAAACTCCAGTTGTCTTTGCCAAGACAACATGGGTTGGGTCCATGGATACGTGACTCCTCCTTTATTGGAATAGGGATGGAAAGGCTTCTCCGACACCCCTTCCAATACCCGACGCGATACGCGATAACCCCACAGGTGTAGAAGATGGAAATGAGTGATAATGATTCCTTTCCACTACATCTATTAATAGCTCTTGTGATCTTTGGACACAGAGAAACACCATTACCAAAGCCAAAATAAAGATCCCACTCAACAAATATAGATGATATCATTTTTATCGGTCTCCGGCCAGGCACTGGAGTTCCTCTTGTTAAACTTCATTGTGCAGAGGGTTGTAAGGGTATGACATGGCACATTCGAGGTCGGGACAGTTCTGGAAGGGATCGGTGTACATGGTGATGTTGGACGTCGTGACGGTGACGGCGATGCTGATGCTAGTGGTGATATTCCTACCAGAACCTACTTATTGTGCATATATTTATATATGTTAGAAAGAGAGAGAAGGTCGATGAATTAGAGAATGTGTCAGATAAGGAGGTGGTCTGTAGATCCTCATTCGTCGTTTGATGCATCCACCTTTTCTTGGGACTGGGTCTATGGGCAAGGTGTTTTGTGGTTGGTTAATTTTCGTGCTTGATTGGAACTGAGAGAGACACAAAGTGTGTGTGTGTGTGTGTGTTCCGATGCTCAAGGCACGTTTGAGTTATCGGGTTTTTTCGGAGGTGTCTATCGGAGACGACAACCAGAGGTGGAAACGACAGTGGGAGACGTGCCGGAGGCGGCGACGGGTGGCTCTACTACAAGAAGAAGAAGATGAACAGTAACTTTGCCCCTTTTTGATATTATTTTTAAAAAGTTAATTTATTTTTGAAATTTTATTAAATATATTACTTTTATTGATATTAGGGCCCAAAATTTGCCCTTATCTGATATAATCCCTATAAAAAATTAGAGTATTGTAGGTACGATTGAATTTGAAACACTTGACATTGAAAATTTTGATACATTAATATTTTAACTGTTGATGCTCGAATTGGCCGAGGACAACATAGTAAATCCGTTTTGCTTCCTGAGCGTGTTGGCTAGCCGAATGACCCGAGGGATGCTGAGGTCAAGAGTTAGAGGGTCCCGAAGTGCGTTGCGGTCGAGGGCTGGTGAAGTCTACCCGAGGTCGACTGAGGTCGGTACCTGCGGAAGAAGGGGACGTCAGAGGCCCCGGGTGATAACCCGAGGTGGGGATTCTGATGGTCAATTTAGTGAGGGTGTAGCAAAAAGGGTGGACGAGGTCCAAGGAGCTCGGATGAGGTCACCAGAAAGCTAGAGGGCAAGAGGGTTTGGAGAGATGAAAGTTTTGCCCCTTACCTAGGGGGAGTCATGCTGTATTTATACTCGAAGTCACCTAACAGCGGACACTGCGAACGGTCAGGTCCAGCCCTGGGCGAGTGGCAATCCTAACTCACTACATGTGGTGAACAGGTCTAGTGGTCACGCCATTAGTCTCGTGCTAGGCACTGACCTCCGCCCTGCTAGACGTGCTGATTTGCTCCGCCCTTGGCTGCGTATCGACGTGCCAGTGGCCTGCCTAAAGCGCCTACATCATTTGCCCCCTCTCTCGAGGCCGTGGTGGAGGTCTTAGCTAAGGACCTTGGCTTCGGCCAAAAGGAGTGTCATTCTTGTTGGGAGGCGCTGAGTGGCCTTCTTTGGCGAGGACCTTGGCTATAGCTAGGCTGGAGAGAGTGGTCTTCGGGCACAGAGGTGTTGGCCCCGATTTTGGAGTTGCTAAGGATAGTCTGGCTCGGGAGCGTGGAGACGTCGGTTGCAGCAGAGGCCTTATTGGAGGTAGTCTGGCCTATGAGCATGTAGGCGTCGTCCTCGGCTTCGAGGAGCTTTCATTAGCTGTTGTGTTGATTCTATTCCTTGAGGAGGTTGTGGAGGGCCAAAGAGCACGGAGGCATTGGCTTCAGCTTCAGAGAGCTCGATACAATGTTTTCTACAAGTACGAGGTGCGCGTGCCCCCCAGTCATGTGCTTCAGATGAAATAATGAGTCCATGTGCGGGCCAGGCGTCGGCTTCTTGGCCGATCACCACCGTGTGAGGTGCAGACGATGAGTGGGTGTGTTGTGGCTGCACACGAGATGAATTCTGGCATCGGGTATTGTTTGCGCACGTGACGGGTCTCGGTGTTGAAGGTCTGGGCCGTGCCCGAGGTGGGCATCAGGTTGTGACCGTACGCGAGATGGTGGTGATGTTCCCTTGCATCTGGTGCAGAGGGCTGGTCGTTTAGGTTAATTTGGTGGGGAGTCAAGCTGAGCCCCTAGTGGCGGAGGAAGCTTTGACACGGACTGGCCTCGGCTTCGCTTGCCTAGGTAGGAGGATTCTGATTGTCAACCCGATATGTCAGCTCACTTTCCCATTGATAAGCATTAGTTAGCTCATGCTTGTGTAAGGATGTCGCTGAACGCTAGGGACTTGCTGCTGGAGAGGGCGTTGGGCAAGGTGAGAACTTGTCATGCCGTCGGCTTGCGGCTTCTGTGCGAGGAAGGCGGAAGACGTAAAGTTGCAAGCGTTCGAGGTGACGTTGCCCCGAGCTGAGGGGTGCACGTCCATCAAGAAGCAGGGTATGACCGGCGAGGAGGGCCCACCGAGATGCAGGCGGCATCCGAGGGTCTGTTTGTTGGGGAAGGGCCAAGGACGACACGGTAAATCCATTTTGCTTCCTAGATGAGTTGGCTAGCTGAATGACTCGAGGGATGCTGAGGTCGAGGGTTGGTGAAGTCTGCCCAAGGTCGGCCGAGGTTGGCTGAAGTCAACACTTGCGGAAGAAGGGGACGTCAGAGGCCCTGGGTGATAACCCGAGGCGAGGACTCCGACGGTCAAGTTAGTGAGGGCGTAGAAAAGAGGGCGGACGAAGTCCAAGGAATTCGGACAAGGTCGACAAAAAGATAGAGGGAAAGAGGGTTTGAAGAGATGAAAGTCTAGCCCCTTACCTTGGGGGAGTCATGCCCTATTTATACTTGAGGTCGCCTAACAACGAACATCGCGGACGGTCAGGATATGGTCTGGCCCTTGGTGGGCAGCCATCCTAGCTCGCCGCGTGTGATTGCGCCATTGGTCCCGCGCTAAGTGCTGACCTCCACCATGCCAGACACGTTGATTGACTCCTCCCTTGGCCGCGTGTCAACATGCCAGTGGCCTACCTAAAGCGCCTACATTATGCCTTGAAAAAAAAAACATTTGCAACCAATATTCTTTTAACAATAAAAAGCAAGCAAACCAAGGGACCGAGTAGGATAACATGTCCATGAAGCAAGGTTTAAAAAAATACGGCAATGTATTGGTACATGTTATACCATACATGTATTCATTTTCGGGTTCATTGAACTATGCAAGGATTTAGGTTGTGTGGTTATATTCTGATGTTCAATGATTAAATACTCTAAGAGAGATGAGCTTCTTCAAAGTTTGAAACCTGAAACAATTTTCATGAGTACCGCTCCTATGAATGTCAATTAGCAAAATATTTGACACTTTGAATCATGTCGGGGAGTTTCCTTACATGTTTGAAAAAACCATATAGGCCGATCAGATCTACTGACCTATTTCTTGCTCCGTTAGTATTCACTTGATCAATGACCCAGAGGTCTGACCATTTGAAATGCTAAAGTACTTCACCCCTTCACTGGTGAACTATAAAAGAAGTGTGCATAATGGTATTGTTGTTCCTTCCATTTTGTCATGTACCCACTTGACCACCTCTAATCAGATAATTTTTACATTTAAAATTCATCACCTCTCTCTCTCTCTCTCTCCTCAAAGCAAAAAATAGTGCAGAGAAGTAAACTGACAGTCCCCAATAGTCTACTAGTAGCCCCCTTATAAACCGCATCCTGCCTGTGGATTTGGCATCAATCCACCATCAGGATTCATTCCACCTGTATAGTGGGGCTTAGAATTCTGAGGTGGGATAAACAATCATTATCCCAAAATAGTGTGCATACCCTAAGAGCATGACATGGGCTCATACATTGGAAATATCATTGTATCTATATATACAATAGAAAGAGGAAAGAGGGGAGGTGAGGAGTCCTCTCACCACAGAGCTCACATGTGCCTTCTACTACTCTCCTTTCTAGTACATGTGTATATTTATCTTTAAATAAAATCATTAAAAATATAACAAGGCAAAATTAAAACCCTCATGAGTCTTTATTGCCTCTCATAAAATCCATTTAAATCCTTCCTTTCCTCTTAGATTTCTTTTAATCCTGTTTGGCTCTATCTAAAATAGGAGTGTTGATTAGATCGATTAGGTTAGGTTAAGGGCCAACCTAAATGTGAACCCTAGCTTTGACACAAACTAATGCTAAAACCCAAATTTGCCCACCAATACATGAGGTGAGCCAATTTTCTTCTTCTTTAAAAGTATAAAGAAACAATTTCTACTTTCTAGGGCTTATTAGGTTTTTCTTTATTTTTTATTCATTTAATGTAATTTTATTTCATGGATTCTTCTAATTCAACAATAAATTGTAGTAAGAAAGCTCTTAACATGAGCCTTTGGTTATCTTGCTAAGAACATTTTCTGGATTTTTAGAACTACAACAAGGGGTAATCCATCCCCCAAACCCTTAACCCCCCAACCATGGTAGCAACAAGATTTTATCCATGTTTCTGTTACACCAAAGAATCTTTCAACTAAACTAAAGCTAGCATGAGTTGGTTCTCATGCTAAGTAGTTGATTTATGCACTTCTTTTATATACTAAAAAAGAAAAAAATATATTTCATATGTAAAGAACTAGAAATATATAAAAACTTCGGTTAAGCAACCCGTGCATTAAACCGGTCATTGTTAGTTTATATATTCGCTTCCAATTCATCCAATAAGCAATAATAAATAAATGCACTTATAGAACAATCTGGTTCAATCTAATAACCTTTAATTGAATCCATATCCACAATTATTAGATTGGTTAGATTGGGATCATATTTAAATTCAACCTACATACAAAATGGCGTCTCCTAAGATTAGAAATCGTATACACATCCTAAAAGCATGACATCCACACATAAATATAGATATCTCCCCATGAATTTTATATATAAATACGAGGGATATTTCCTATGTATGGGCATATAATCCAATCCGATAAAAATTGTTAAATATGTTTTACCAGAATCTTACATGATCTAACATCAATTGAATTGAATGATATGCTCTCTTTTGTTAGAATCTTTTATAATCTGCATATGATGAACACCACATGATTGGTCGAAGGTGTCCTCATAAAATTTGAAAGGGAAAATCTATGGTACTAGAAGAGCTTTGATCAATCAAAGCACCCTGTGAATTTTGATAAACACCACTTGTGAGTGGTGTGGTAAGGCTACGTGTGGTGGTCTCCTTGAAGGACGAAGGAAGGTTGAGGGCAAAGGGTAGACTAAGGGCTCTGATTAACAGAATTTTGTATTTGTTCTGATGTACGTCTCCCTTTATGGGGAGAGGTCCCGAGGTCCCGAAACAATTCTTACCATGTTCCCCGATAGAAAATGCTCTGCCGAAAGATAGGGGGTTAAAAATCAAACCATATCCAAAACTGTCTATGGCAAAGCACTTCCTATTGAGAAACATGGGGGGCTAAAAATCAAATTACAGCCACAATCTCCCCTAACAAAGAATCTCCCGTCGAGAATAGGGGGTTTGAAAACAAATCATCAGATAGGAATTGTCTTTTGACAAACTACTTCCTATCAAGAAGCAGGGGGGATGAGAACTTCTCCAAACGGTTAAAATACCGAAATGCTTCTTGATAGAAAGCACTGCGTCAAAAGACAGGGGGGCTGAATACTCCAAAACAATCAACCCCGGTGACTAAATAAGCAATGCCAAATCCCAAAGATAAAAATCAACTAAGCAGAAGGCGGATTTAAAACAACTTCCCCTTCATGTTGCTCAAGTAGCACTAAGATACATCGAAGATAGAAAATGCTTATTGATAAGCTCACACTTACTAATAAGCAGGGGAACTAATAATCCACCCAAGTTAAAATAATATATATATACATACATACATACATGCAAGCCATCCTACACCTTAGCCAGGAATAGGAATAATTACTCGGCCCAACCAAGTGAGCATACACTCCAAACCAGGAAAACCCCTTACTAGAAACCACGAAAGGTCACAAAAACAAGAAACCACGATACACATGGTTCTCCATACTAATCTACTGGCCTTCAAACAATGAGCCCAATAAGCGTAACAATTCCCTAACTCAAAACAAATCCCTCACCTTGTTACAAACCTCCAAAGCGAACCTGCGACAGAAATGCTTATTGATAAGCTCACACTTACCAATAAGCAAGGGGGCTAATTGTAGTTACATGCTGATCACCACAACCACAATAGTGTAGAAGGTGCTAAACCAATGCTACAAAGATACATGTGAACAAGTTCACAACTCAGCTCAAATCTATAATGAGCTTCAAGCCTATACAGACTTACAATGAGCTCAAAGTCTATACGAGCTTGCGATGAGCTCAAGGCCACCACATACCTACAATAGACTCAAAGCTGCAATAATGAAGACAAACCTGAAGTCGCCAAGGATCTGCGATGAGCTTAGAACCATCGCAAATCAGTGACAAACAAAGAAACACGATGGTTGGTCGATGTCATTCGTAACAGAACGCCTAGTAGGATTAAGAGAGACACGTACGACTAGCATTAACATCATCCATGCCACGTCAATTTAGGAGACTCACAAAAGGAAGTAGCATACGTGTATTATGAGAATCCTTAGACGAAAGGAAACCTCATCCTGAAAAGACCTCATAAGACACATGGCGAAACCTTAGTAGTGTTCCCCTGACAACTGACACCGAATCAAAGATTCCATTTCCAAGTGGAAATCAAACTCTTTTGGCTCCTTCCTTTCGAGACCTCGGGATCTCTCCCTATAAAGGGAGATGTAAATCATAATGAACACAACATTCTGTCGATCAGAGCCCTTATCCTACCCTTTGCCCTCAGCCTTCCTTTGTCTTTCGATGAGACCATCACACGTACCTTACCACACCACTTAATTAATCACCTTCTATATGATAAAGATTGAATGGTTGCAAATTTTTCTAGTATCATAATGGAACCCAATTTGAAAATATTGCTATTCAATTTTAATAATTGAAATATAAACAATTTATACAATGCACATAGTTCCATAATTCTAGTATGCCATAAGAACTCTTTTAGAAAACCAACAACAGAGGCAACAAAATTTGAAAATACAACTTATATACTTCTCTATCAATATTATTTTTCATTAATTTTCACCTCTTCTTAGCATCTCATTGTATTGTATTATGTATATATCAGATCTGTCACTACAACCTAATTTGTTCATAGAAGTTGGCTATGACTAAGCTTTTTGACCCTAAGATCAATCCTCTCTTCTTGTATTGTATTATGTATATATGAAATGCATCACTACAACCTAATTTGTTCATAGAAGTTGGCTATGAGCCTATAACTATGAGCTTATGTATATATGATGGTGGCACGTGGGGTTGTACAGGTGGGGATCGGTTGCAAGACCACAGCCACGTCGTAGGGACATGTCCCCTCGATGTTCTGATGTGACTCGAAGACGGTCCAATCATCGTAAAATACATGATAAAGATAAACAAAGTTTCTATAAAAGAACCTTCGTTCTAATCCATCAGGCAAGGTCGTGCAAGGAATGGACAATTGCAAGGGGTCAAGATGTCTAGTAGGTGAATGTTGTTACGCCCCTAATAGGCATCGCGCACCTACGCACCAATGATGGGACCACACCACATTTTCAACATTTGTTTACAATATTCGTGGTTTATTATCTGAGTGGTACATTTTTGTAGAGTTGTATATCCAATTTCATTCAAAAGAAATTTCCTCATATTTATATAACTAGCAGAGGGGCCCTGCTTCGCAGGGGCTGGAATGGAATCGTCAACCCGTTGACTCGGTCCCTGGCCAAAAACTGTTGAATCAGTCAATGACCCATTGACCCGAGCGATACTTCGAACCATCGACCCGTTGACCCGTTCAATGGTTTTTGGTTGTTTTATATTTTTTTAATTGGGAACCATTCAGGCAAACGGTTCCGTTTTATCCTATTCTCGGTCCTTGGCCAAAAATTGTTGAATCGGTCAATGACCCATTGATCCGAGCGGTCGAACCATTGACCCGTTCAATGGTTTTTGGTTGTTTTTTTTTATTTTGTTATCAAAATGGGCCATCCATTCGAACCAAACGGTCAAACTGTCGACCCGAAAACCGGTGGCTAGAACAGTTCTATTTTCAGGTTGTACGAGTCACACGCTCAAATGACATAACACATATGGTACTGCTTAATGGACCTCATACACTCATTTTTTTTGCTTGTAATTTTTGTTGCCAGAACGGGTTGTCCGTTTTTTTATTTTTTTTAATTGGGAACCGTCCAGGCAACCAGTTCCGTTCTACCCCAATCTCAGCCCCTGGCCAAAAACTATTGAATCGGCCAATGACCCATTAACCCGAGTGGTTGAACCGTCAACCCGTTGACTTGTTCAATGGTTTTGGCCATTTTTTATTTTTTTAATTCTTGTTGTCAGAACGGGTCGTCTGTTTGAACTGGACAGTCGAATCGTCGACCTGAAAACCAGTGGCCAGAATGGTTCCATTTTCGAGTCGTATGAGTCACATGCTCGAATGACATAACATCATGGTTTTTAAAACTGACTTGGAGACCAAACCGGTCAGGGGTTCGGTTATCGGGTCAAACGGTCCGATTGTTTGAACCGAACGGTCAGCCCGTTCTAACAAAAAAATAAAAAAATAAAGAAACTAAAAAAAATAACGGTCAAAACCGTTCATACGGTTCGATATCTAGTTATTAACAATATTTATAATAACTATTATATATTTATATAATTAGATATAATAGGTAATATATCTAACAATATTTATATTTATCTAACAATATTTATATTTATCTAACAATATTTATATAATTATATAATTAGATATAATAAGAAATGGGTTGCTTTCATGTGGGACAGGAGTAGATTCCATTTCCTGGACGGAGAGAGCACCCCTACATATATTTATATATATAAAAAAAAGATGCGAAGTGATGGGTTTTTGGATAACTACAAATTAGAATCTCATACGGAACAAGTATAACCCAAGTTTACATGGATTCTTATGCTAACTTCTGAGTTGAGGAACAAATATAACACATAATATATCCATCCTTCTATTTCCTTCTTATTTAAAATCCAAATCTACTAAGGAGAGATACCCTCCCAACTCTACCACCGGCAGCAAATGGCATTTCTTAGTGGAAAGGTGTTCAGGATGAGACACTACCTCAAACTTTCCATTTTCAATGTCGAAGGAGACTAGTAATTCAAAGAAGGTAGAAGCTACAACGACTAGTAGAAAAAGTCATTTACGAAGGCGGGATAATTAAGACGTAGTAATTTACAAGTAGGAGAGTGGCTGATCTTCTTCTATTCGTCGGTACCCAAGCTAAAGACGCAAGTAAACCTATTCAAGGGTCGGGCCTAGCCGGGTTTGGGCCAGGCTTTGTATATGTACCAATAGAATACACTCAAGCCCAAGCCTAAGCATGGCCCGACCATCGGGCCTAAATCTTAAGTCCGAGCCTGGCCCTCATATAAAGCCCGAAGCTCAGGCCCGAGCTTGAGCCCGACCAAAATTTTGAAAACATAATTTTTTCTTTTTTTATTCAATAAAAAAGTGTTTTGTTTATATTAAAAACCTTTAAAACTCAAAAATAATAAACATCTCATTATTACTTGAAAAAAAAAGAGAATAAGAGCAAAGAAAAATATTGTATATATACTTTTTATTAAATAAAATATATTTTTATTATTTAATATATTGTATTAAGTCGGGCTCGGGCTCAGGCTAGTCTTTTTTGAGAAAGCCTAAGCCCGGCTCGAAAAAAAATGAACCCTGTGCTTTAGGCCCGAGCCTGAGCCTGTAAGCCTAAAACTATGACCAAGCCCGACTTAATAACAGATCAGGCCAGGCCAACCCGTCGGACTACCCGGCCCATGAACAAGTCTAGACATGAGCCCTAAGTCGTGGCTCCGAAGAAGACTCTATCAATTTGATAATTTTATATTGATTGATTGAATAGTCAAAGCCAAACCCACAACACATATTCATGGACAAAGAAGTTGCATCATCAACATCGCTTTTGGGAATAGTCATCACTTATTTTATGTTTGGGTTGCATACGTGAATGTTGTTGATGCTATAGAAACAAATCAATAGAAGGTAAAACATGGTACCTACCTAGGGAGACAACTTTAGAGTTGAGTGGTAGCAGAAATGGCATTGGTGGAGGGTCTGATAAGTGCCACCATTGACGGTCTCAAGATATTTTGAGGAAGGGAAGACGTTGAGGAGATGGATGTCAGTGTGGTCGAGTTTGAGAACCTTCCCACCGACGGTGGCCTCTCCGAGTTTGAGAACAGTCGGAATCATTTTGTGATCCTCACTAACGATAGCCTTCCGATTGGAAAACCTTCCCAAATGAGTTCAATGAGCACGAAGCTAAGAAGGAACGTATTCGATATGACTACCTCTACAATCTCAATCATTCTATTGCTTTCAGTGACTTCCTCTCATCTTCTCTTAAAGTTCCATTTGGAAGGAGTGCAAATACAAATATGTAGAGTGTAAATGTATTTTGTATATTTGTATAGTACAAATTTGTTCTTGTACTCCATCCACACTGAGCCTAAACGATGGCAGAACCGCATTTGAGAGGATGCAAAGGCTTGGGCTCGCCGATGCCACGAGATGCCATTATCACTAGTCGATGTCGCTACCACTAACAGAGGAGGAGGCAATGTTTGGGCTCGCTGACTGTCTTGAGCCAACAAGGGTGGCCACACCAAGTTCGAATGCCCTCAGTGTAAGACTATTGCTCCTTGTCAAAGAGCTCCTGAGTGAGGGCAACTGCTATCTCTTTGATGGACTCTTGAAGGTCTGTATTTGATCAAGGCATTGAACCCGAAGAGTAGAGTAGACACCCAAGATGACGGTAGAGCAAAGTAGAGCGAGAAAGAAAGCCGACAAATGAAAAAACCAGAAAGAGAGAAGATAGGGAATAGTAAGGGTATTTTAAGAATTTAAAAAATACTAGTCGTGTGATGTCATATGTGAATGAAGTGTGACAAAAAATTAAGTGTAGGGGTATTTTAAGACAATATATAAATAGTAAGGATAGAGTTAGTCAATTAGTTAAAACATAAGGTAGTTTAAGAAATTTGCCCAATATAAATTAATAGCATAAATAAAAGAATTGAAGTAAGGACGGAATCAATAAAGATATTTTGGTACCCCAACTTTCCCCACTTAAAAAGACAAGGATTGGCACCAGGGACTGATGGAGTGAAAATCGATGTATGCTCGTATAGCCACGACTACAATAGGAGGGAATGATGAGTGGTGGTCAGGTAAATGAAATAAACACATGAAAATAAACCAGGATGGCGACACTACAGCTAAATAGGTTTGCACTGATGGTAGATGCACCACTACTCGACCCCCCTGGGAGCCAAATACGTGGTAATCGTGCGAAATAGGTCAAGGCCACTAACGAGGTAATCGTGCACACATTTGCCTCATGTATAACCAACGATATATTCTAAATCATCAATGTAGCCGGCCCAGAAGGAACTCACCCTGAAACTACCATGAGGAAACAATATGAAGCAAAAAATGAATAGAATGATCAACTTCACAACCTTCTCAATCAACTCCTCAACATCCTAACCAGTAATATTCTTCGGTCTATACTCAACCATATCCAACTCTACATAGCTAGCACGATTTTCTGGCAGGTCGAAGGATGCCATAAATAATCTCTTATTGGGGAAGCCAACTAAAAGGTGAACATCACTATTCTTCAAGTTTATACCCGTGATCAAATCTACATCATGCTCCGTAAATTGGATGCTCCTCCCACATACATTAAAGCAATGGGCATCCAAGTCCCAAACACTCACAAGTTCATTTAGTAAAGAACTTTCAACTATCACATGTGGGACGTTTAAGAAATGCCCAAATGGGGTTTGTTGGAGCCTCACTTTGTGCTCCAATTTTAGTGGGAGCCTATCTATCACCTCTTTCAAGTGTTTCGCAGAACATCTAGACCCGTTATTGCCACTTGACATTTCCTGCAATGAAGAAAACGTGAATACATTCTCTAAAGACACTCCTTACAACAATTTGCCTTTCAATTAACTGGAAAGAATGTCGAATCCCATCTATCACTGCTTATCTAAATCATGCAATCAAGGGCTTAAGGCCCACCTATAAAACTCCAATAGAGAACTTCAGTACATGCCATAGAACTAACAAAGGGTGTGCATTTCTCATCCCAATATGCAAATGACACTATTTTGATCAAAATTGTTACTTTCTAGTTAAATTTCACTACAAAAGATAGTCAGTATGTATGATCTAAAAAAGGAACAAAATTAGCAATCTCTTAATTTCATATTGATTATTAACAAACGAACATTAAAACTTAGTTCAGTTAATGGCCTAATAACTCTTACTCAAGTTCTTTGTTGCCTTGATAAATTCTAGGGTGACAAGAATTACATCATTGGTTTTAGTCCAAAAAAATATACCAAAGTTTAGTTCCATCTCTGGTCCACCCTTCCCAAGACCCTAACTCGGGCTCACCTCTAAATGTTGAAAGCAATGTCAAATGTCAGACAACCGATGTGTATAGTGAAAGAAATCCATGTAGGCAATGACTTGGCTTAGCCAAAATGATGGAGTCCCAACAGGCAACCTACTGGAGACCTGGAGACCTACTGGAGACCTACTAGTGGACCTGTTCATGGGCCAGGCCAGGCTTTTGCTCTTCATTAATAGAAATTTTCAGGCCCGAGCCCAACCCTCATAAAAAGCTCAAAGCCCGACCTGGGAGTATGAGTGTTGGTGCCTGAGTTTGCCTCTGAGAGTGAAAGAATGGTGTCTGATTTCACTGGTTCCTGGGAGTCTGAGAGTGAGAATGAAAACTAAGAAAGTGAGAAGATAGAAGATGAAAATGGTGCCGACTGGAGAGAGAGAGAGAGAAAGAGCTCACCATCAGAGAGAGAGACGGCCTAGTTCTGGTGGCACCGGTCGTCGGTGCCTGACTTCATAGAGTGAAAATGGTGTTCATGGGTTCGCTGGTTTTGAGAGTCTGAGAGGTGGGAAAGTAAGAATGAGAAGATAAAAGATGAAAACGGTGCTGGAGAGAGAGAGAGAGAGAGAAACAACCTAGTTCTGGTGGCGCTAGCCACCGGTGCCTGAGTTCGTAGAGTGAAAACGATGCGTTTGGGTTTGCCAATTCTGAGAGTCTGAGAGTGAGAAGAATTTAGGGTTAGGTTAGGCAGTTTAGGAACTTAGGGTTTAAACTATATAAAAGTCGGGTTGGGTCGGGCTCGGGCCAGGCTTTTTTTGACAAATCCCGAGCCTGGACCAAAAAAAATCGAGCTGGGCATTTAGGCTTGAGGTGAAGCCCACGGGCTAAAACTCATGTTCAAGCCCATTCAGGGCCAGGTCAGGGCGGACCGGCCCATCAGGGCTACCCGATCCATGAACAGGTCTACCTACTAGAGACCTGATGACCTACCTCTAGAAACCTACTAGAGACCTGGCAACCTACCTCTGGAGACCTACACTCAGCTCGGCATCCAAGTCACCTTCCAGCAAGGAATTCTCTAGCTCGACTTTTGAGTCATCAGCTAGTAGGGAGTTGCCAGATCGCACATCAATTATTATTATTATTATTGTTGTTGTTGTTGTTGTTTTTGTTGTTGTTGTTGTTGGAAATGATTCAGTTATTATTATTATTATTATTATTATTATTATTATTATTATTATTATTACAACCATTTTTTTGCTTTAAAAAAAATCCGTTTTTCAATACTTTACACCTCTATAAAAAAAGATGGTTTTGATGAAACATTTGTTTTTCAATACTTTACACCTCTATAAAAAAAGCCTCTACTAAAAAAAAAAAAACATCATTGTGCCTAAAATTAGCGTCCATGTACTTGAGATAGTTTTGCTATAAGAGTGGCTAAGAAGGTTGAGAAGAAAAAGTGAGAGGGTTGTGACAGGTTCTATGAGAGGAATAACCAAAAGTACTATAGAGAAGATTGAGAAGAATAATCAAAAGTTGTGAGAGGATATGTAAGAGGAATAACCAGAAGTTGTTGAGATGTTTGTTACTGAGAGGCTTTGAGACGTTTGGTCTCCCAAGGGGCATTTAATTTTTTGAAAAAAAAATGAAAAATCCCAAAAATTGAGAACGCAAAAATGTTCTCTAAAGCAACTTGAGTGCAACAATGTGCCAGGTCAACACATTACCTTTTAACGTGTGTGTATATATATGGAAAATTTCTTAAACTATTCCTATTCCTAAGATTTAAGAAATTGACTAACTATGCCACAATTGTTTCTGACAATTGTCATCATTAAATCTAACAAAAAAGTCAAATTTTCCCTCCATTGTTTCTCAAATTTTTACAATAAAACCCAACTGCTAAGAAAGAAAGAGGAATTGGGTTTTTTTGGATGCCATGGAGCAAGCCAATATGAGGGAAAGTGATAGGACAATGCATTTTTACCCTCCTGGTTGGAAGTTTGTGAGGGAGAGACCACCGTCCAAGCGACCGAATCCTAAATCCCCAACTTGGGGCCCCCCGCACTCACGGCTATTGGCTACTACACATCTCTGTCCAAGGTAGACATTTTTATGGGACTGTGCTATTCCTATTTACCGGCAGTATATGGTCACCATGTAAGAAGCTCTGAAAAAATATTCCATCCCACTCACTTTCCATGCACGTCCACCCTTATCTTCCATCACCCTTCACCTCCTCCATAAATTCATCGCCAACACCACTGCTGCCCCCACGCTCCGCTCCTCCTCCCCCTCCTCCTTCCTTCGATTCTTCTCTTCACTACTCTCCCATAGATTCATAGTTTCATCATTCTAGTTATGTACTTATGTTAGCTGTTGCCAAGGCCGGGGAACCTCCGATCCTACGCTCTTCCCCTACTCTCAGCTTTCCTTGCCTGAGGTTCTTCCGTTACCGGAGATTGAGGTAGCTTTTTTACTTGGATTTCTCCCTTCCTCTGCCTCTTCTGAAGATTTGTTTACTAATTGAGAGGCTGCATAATAGGATTTCAATGCTCCAAGTGGTGTCTAAATTGAAAACGTCTCAGGAGAATGAGACATTTGGAGTACCAAAATAGATTGTGGTCTATGATTTTGAAACGTGATTTTCAATGGTCTAGGTGGTGTTTGAATTGAAAACGTCTCAAGTGAATGAGACATTTGGAATACTAAAACGGATTGTGAAGCCGTTGGTGGCCGATGGGAGTGTGAAGTCGCACAAGATGTCACTTGCGTTCAATCGTGATGGGTTCAGCTTGCTAAAGCCGTCGATTATCTTTAGGTGTACTTCGTTGGGGACTATGTGAATTAAAAATGCATGAAAAAAATAGTCCTTAAAAGAATTTATTTTCTCCCTTGGATTTCACCCTTCCTCTGCCTCTTTTGAAGATTTGTTTACAAAAGGATGCCGACTTCTTCTTCCAAAAACCACCAACAGAAGTCCTCTCGGGAGAAATACAGAAACACAATGCAGAAAAGAACCTAGAAAGGCCGTCATCAAAACACTCATCATCATTTCATAGACAGGGTAACATAATCCCCCTACAACTTCTTCTCCCCAAGACCGACCTAGACCTCCTTTCCGGCAGGAAGCTCACCATTACCATGTTGGAGACTACGCCAGCGAAACTAATGAAGTTGTTGTTGAATGTCATGATACAAAGGAACCTGGGTGCCATACAAGTGGTGATTTCGCTGATGGGCGTGTGGAGTGATGCTTCAGGCACATTTTCTTGTTGGTGGTAGGGGTGCAAGTCGGGCAGGTTGGGTCGGGTTTATGGTCAACCCAGGCCCGACCCTAAAATTTGGGCTTAAGGCCCAAGCCCAAGGTTAAGCCCAATTTTCCAAAACCGAGTCCAGCCTGCCTTGTAATTTGATGCATTCGGGTTGGGTCGGGCCCGGGCTAGGTTCGGGTTGGTCAATGAACCCACTCTAAAATTATACGTATATAAATGTATTTATGCAAATATATACATATATTTATGTACGTATATATGTAAATATGTATGCAAAATATCTATACAAATGTTATATATACAATAATACAAATATGTACGTGTATTGTATATATATATATATATATATGTAAATATGTATCCAACATTTACATATATACACATATATGTATCCAACATCTACTGAATTTTGGCACAGAAGCAGAAGCTTCCGTACAATTTGTTCCCCAAAAACGATTGCTGGGGGTGAAGAAACCCTTTAATAGTCCATGCTAGAAAAATAATGCAGTGTTGACTTCAGTACTTCACAGCTCCGGCAAGGGAAAACCAATGGCGAGAGAGTAAACGATAAGTATGTGAGAGAGTTACGGTTCGGCGTGAAGAACCACAACAACCTACTGGAAAGGTTAAACTTTGGCAAGAAGAAATAGAGAATGCTAGAGTACCATGGATCAGGGACATAAGGGAAAATTTATTCCTAAAATTGATTACGTGTGTAAGTAGGTGGAGTTAAAAAAAAAAAAAAAATGAAATCTTTTACCCGTACAACACTAACAGCATTTCGAATTCTCCCGTGGAGCTGGCAATTAAAACTCCTAAATTTTATACCCGAATAGATGATAGGCAAAAGGGTCAAATTGGCATTTTGAAGAAATAAATGAAGTACACAAGCGTTTCCATATGGGATAAGGGAGGTAACTGTAATTTTTCTAAACTACAAGGTATTTATTAAAATCAAAATATAGGATGGTTTTAATTGTTAGAAAACTTAGGGAGGTTTTTCTATTTTATCTTTATTTACCGTTGATATAAGAATACCTGTTGTCTTTATTGTTAGGGAATGGTAACAGGTTTTAAGTAAAGGTGTAAATTGGGTCATGTCGCCTGCGACCCAATACAGCACGATAGATGGTTTGGGCTGTGTTGGGCCTAGGGTTTTAGGTCCATGGGCCGGCACAGCACGACCTACGAGCCCGTAGTGAGTCAGCCTTAGCCCGTCCGATGAACTAGCGGATGAGGGCGGATCTAACCCTCCAATGGTATTATGACACATGGCACCTCGGAACAACTAGGTGACACCCGGAACTACTTTGGCAACAATTTGCCTTAGCCAAGTTGATGGTGTCCCACCTGGCGGCCCAGGCGCGGCTTGGCGGCCTGGCCCTGGCGTGACCTAGCGGCCTGGCCCTGGTGCGACCTGGCGGCCTGGCCCTGGCGTGACCTGGTGGCCTGGCCCTGGCCCGACCTGGCGACCTAGCCCAGGCGCGACATGGCCTTGGCAAGAGCTGGCAACCTAGCACAGGCATAACCTGGCGGCCTGACATAGGCACCGACCTGGCGTCTTGGCCCAAGTGCGACTTGGCAGCCTGGCACAGGCATGACCTGGCGGCCTGGCACAGGCACCGACCTGGTGGCCTAGCCCAAGCGCGACCTGGCGGCCTGGGTCCTGTCTCCCGTCGTTCAAGCAGAGCCGAGCTAGATCGATCCGCTCGCGAGCTTCCTGCTACACGGAACCCTCCCTACATATCGTAATGCCATCAGAAGAGTAGAGCGTCAGGCAGCCAAATACATCGTGATAGACGAACGGTTGTATCGAAGATCCTACACACTCCGCTATCTGCGTTGCTTGCGACCCTCTAAGGCCGAGCTCGTCCTCTACGATACTCATGAGGGCCTGTGCGGCGGACACTTGGGGGGTAGGGCCCTCGCCTAGAATGCACTGCGGCAGGGGTATTACTGGCCAACGATGAAGACAGACGCGACCGAGCTCGTCAAAAAATGCGACAAGTGTTAGAAGCACGCCAACATCCACCACCAGCCTGCCGCTGACCTAAAATATCTTACTAGCCCGTGGCCATTCACACAGTGGGGGATCGACATACTCGGGTCATTCCCACCAGCAACAGGGCAAAGAAGGTTCCTAGTGGTGGCAGTCGATTATTTTACTAAGTGGGTTGAGGCTGAACCCCTCACAACAATCACAACTCGGAATGTGCAGAACTTCTTCTAGAAGAGCATAGTGTGTCGTTTCGGATTACCTCGGGTACTGAACTTGCGCCATCTGCACTCTTAGCTCTCTCTTTGCATTCTCTACAGTTCTCTCAGAGTTCTAACTTAAGCATCGGAGTGTTCCCATCAGGCGAGCTCCCCGGGAATTCTTCACTTTCCTCTTCCTCTCAGGTATCGTCCGTCACCATCTAGAAGCCAGGTTTCCGCCAGCTAGGAGTGTTCGGATCGCGCTGCATCATTTGGCATCGTTTATGGGAATCGCTTCAAAAAGCCTTCCTCTAATCTCTGCAACTCTCAGAACTTAGCATCCACGGCTTCCTCCAACAATGCCAGACGAGGTGCAAACCAAAACACCTCTGAGGAGCAACCCCAGCTTCCCACTATCTACATTGGACAGTTCATCGTACCCCTCTTTGTGGACGGAGTTTCCAACCTGAATGTGCCTCAAACAGTGGCACCTGTGAACGTTCCACTTCCTTTCACGATCGGAACAACCTTCACTGAACCCTCCATCATTCCTCTAGTGGCCAGCCAAAGCCAGCTTGAAGACCTAATGCAATGCATGCGAGCTATGCAAGCTCAAATGCAATAGTTCCAGCAGTTTCAACTCTATCAGCAACAAGTGTTGCATCAAGTTTCCTAGTATCAGTATCAACAGCAGTTTCCTCCACTGCCTCAGGCCCAGTAGCCGCTCCCTCCTTGGCATTAGGCCACGCAGCAAGCCAAGCCTTGCCGTCGGAATGAACTTCCTTCTCGCCGGGGAGAGACCTTGGCATCGTCTCACGGCAGGAAAGAGAGACCAACTACCCCTGCCTCGCAGTCTGCAGTCAGGTCGAGGGCCTCCTAGCTAGACCTATTCATGGGTCGGGCCAGGCTTTTACTGTGTATTAACAAATTTTTTTTAAGGCCCGAGCCCGAGCCCGACCCGACCATCGGGCCTATAACTTGGGCTCGAGCCCGGCCCTCATAAAAAGCCCGAAGCCCGAGCCTGGTCCCGGGCCCAAAATTTAGCCTATACTATTATTATTATTATTATTAATGTTGAAGCAGCTGAATAGAGAGAGAGATAGATTGAAATTATAAAGAAAAGAATAAAATATATATATTAAATTATAAATATATATTTTAAAAAATATTATATTATTTATATATTTTATATAATATATAAAATACATATTATATATTTTATAAAATATATAATACTAAGTCGGGCCGGGCTTTTTGGACAAATCCCGAGCCCGGCCCGAAACACAGTCGGGCTTACTGTGTTAAGCCCGAGGTCAGGCCCGCGGGCCTAATTATATGACCAAGCCCGACTGGGATGCGGACCGGGCCGGGCCGGGCCGTCGAGCTACCCGGCCCATGAACAGGTCTACTCCCAGCCAGTTCGAGGTACTGGCCAGGGGCCTCCCAACCAGGTCAGGGGGCCCCAGTCAGGTCGGGGGCCTCCCAGTCAAGTCGGGGGCTTCACAATTCGAGCTCCCGCTTGCCGAAAACCAGTTCGAGGTACTGGCCGCAGATTTGAGGCAAGGCCCCTCAGTTCGTAGCTACTAGCAGTAGTCCGAGCCCCTCCCTGGGCCCATCGAGCTCGGTAATACAAAGGCCAGCAATACTAACGCCGAGCCAACAAAGAAGCAGCGGAGGCATCGCCGAGCTCGCCGAGCTGCCACTCACGACCTGCCCGAGCTCAAGGGTAAGGAAGAGGTAAGCTCGGGTGAAGTAAAAGCCACTCCACTTCTCTCAGTTCCATCCCCCTTATCTCTAGAACTCCTTGTTGTTCCTATGCCCAAGGACTTTAAAGTTCCCCTGTTGGATAAGTATGACGGATCCTTCGATCCGAATGACCATGTTGACGCCTTCTAGTCGCAGATGCGCTTGGCGAGGGCCAACGAGTCTTGCATGTGCATGGCTTTCTCCACCACCTTCAAAGGGGTGGCCCGCACATGGTACCGGAACCTTGCGCCCAGATCAATAAGAAGCTGGGTGCAGTTTGTACAAGTCTTCACTTCTCATTTTGTCACCAGCAAGGAGTGCCCCAGAACCCAAGAGAGCCTCCTTGGCATAGTCTAGAGGGAGGAAGAGTCCATTAGGAGTTATGTCAAGCGGTTCAATGACGCTTGTCTGCAAATACCCGACCTGGACCCTACTGTTCGGCTCACTGTGGCCAAGAGGGGCATCACGCACAAGGAATTCAAGTGGCATGTGGTTGTTAATCAGCCCAAGACTGTGACCGAGTTCCTCAAGCTCACGGATCAGTTTATAGGGACGGAGGAGGAGATCAACCAGAAAGGTGAACAGGCCCTTGAGAAAAGAAAAAGGGAGACAGAGCCCTCAACTCAGGGTGATAGCAAGAAGAAGAAGAACCAAGCTCGGGGGGCAAGGCCAGGACAGCCTTTCCGAGCTCCAGCGGCAGAGAGGACGGACTACACGCCCCTGAATGCGAAGCGGGCCGAGATCCTTATGGCGATCAAGGATGCCCCGTATGTGAAGTGGCCACCTCGGCTGAAGGCGAATCCTAGTGTGTAAAAACCTCCGCGACGAGATAGAGGAGCTCATCCGTCACGGATACTTAAGAATTTTTGTACAGAATAATAATAATAATAATAATAAAGCAGGTCGGCAGGGGAGCAGAGTAGAGATGCTCCCGAACCCAGCAGGCAAGCAGAGCAGCCGCAGAGGCAGCCCCATGAAGAAAGATCAGTTCGGGGAACTATTCATGTGATTGTCAGAGGTTCAATCATCGCGGACTGCACCTCGGCTGCAGCTCGGACATCAGCTCGCGAGACCTTTGTCGAAGGTTCAAAGGTTCACTACCCCCACGATGACACGCTCGTCATAAAGATAAAAATCAATGACTTTGAAGTCAAGCGTGTCCTCGTCGACTCTGGTAGCTCGGAAGATATCCTTTTCAAAGTAGCATTCGACAAACTTCAGCTCCGGGAGAGCGATTTCAAGCCTGCAAGCACTCCATTGGTAGGTTTCAGCGGAGAGGAGGTTAGGCCCTTGGGAAGAGTCACCGTACTTGTGGAGGTCGGCTCCTAGCCTAGCATGGTAAGGCTCAACCATGATTTCTTGGTGGTCGCAACTCTCTCCCCGTACAATGCCATAGTAGGTTGGCCCATCACCCACGCCTTACGTGCGGTGGTCTCCACCTACTATCTAGGGATGAAGTTCCCTACGGACTTTGGAGTTAGGGTGGCGAGAGGCGATTAGCTTAAGTCCTGCAAGTGCTATGTCACCGCCCTCAAAGGAAAAGCCAAGGTGGTAGACGACCTCGAGCTAGAGCGACCTGCGGAGCAGTGCAAGGAGTGAGCTACATCCACAAAAGAGACTGTCTGCATCCCGACATCGATAGAGGACGCAGTTCGGACACTTCAGATTGGCGCTTCTACCGAGGAGCCTCTGCGATCCCAACTGGTAAGTTTCTTACTTAAAAATTTAGATGTTTTTGCATGGTCCGCGGCAGAGATGCCTGGCATAGACCCTAGCATCATAACTCACAAGCTGAATAATGATCTTGTAGTTAGGCCCGTTAGACAGAAGAAACGCAACTAGCCCCAGAGTGCTGGAGAGCAGTTGACGAGGAGGTCGAGAAGCTCTTCGCAGCCGACTTCATCAGGGAAGTCCATTACCCGAGTTAGGTGGCCAACCCCGTTCTGGTAAGAAAGGCTAACGGTAAGTGGTGCATGTGCGTCGATTATACCGAGCTTGCCCAAAGGACTACTTCCCACTACCCAGGATCGACCGTCTGGTGGACGCAACCTCAGGGCATGAGTTGTTGAGCTTCTTAGATGCCTATTCAGACTACAACCAGATCAGGATGGACCCAACTGACGAAGAAAAGACTGCCTTCATAACGGAGCTCGACCCGTACTGTTACAAGGTCATGCCCTTTGGGTTAAAAAATGTTGGGGCAACCTTTCAGAGACTTGTAAATAAATTATTTGAGCCATTGATTGACAGAAAAATAGAATGTTATGTAGACGACATGGTCGTCAAAACCCAATTTTCACATGATTTAATACAAGATTTGCATTCAATTTTTGAAATTTTGCGTAAGTTTAACATGAAATTGAACCCGAATATGTTATGGGCCCGCGTGTAGGATCTCGTCACGAATCGGTCCGCCGGAAGAGACTCCTGTCTTCCCTTGCCCTTGCCCTTGCCCTTGCGTACAGACCCTATTATGGCAATCGTGTGGGTGATTTGTCCAAGAGATCACCCGAACTCTCCTAATGGGTGATTTGTCCAAGAGACCACCCGAACTCTCCTCACTCTTTTCTTGACTCAAAAACTGAATGCCTCTATTTCAATTCGTGGCTCCTTAAATAGGAGATTACAGAAGGAAATTCCTAATTAAACTCAAACTCCAACTTGAACTCAAACTCCTAATTACCTACTCCTAATAGTAACACACTCTTAAGATAAGATAAGGGATAAGTGATAAGTATTACAGAAGGAAATTCCTAATTAAACTCAAACTCCAACTTGAACTCAAACTCCTAATTACCTACTCCTAATTGTAACACACTCTTAAGATAAGATAAGGATAAGCTAAGATAAGGGATAAGGAATGGTGTAGCTGGCGGCGAGTTGGCGGGCAGAGATGATGTGGTAAGATAAGTGTGGGCCCACCCTGATGAGCTGTCATGTGGGCCCCGCCCTACTGCTGCTGCCGGGCGGTGCGTGCTGCTGGGTGGCCCGCTGTGCGTGTTGCTGCCTATGACTGCGCCGCAGTGTGCTATCGGGTGGTGTGTCCATAACATCACACCCCTCCCGGACGACGAGCTTGTCCTCAAGCTCGAATTGGGTGTCAAAAACACCCTCAAAGTAATCCTGGATGGCTTTGCCCTCCTAGATCGGGTTCCCATGGAGAGGGTTCATCCTCATCTTCCTCTTGTTTCACCAGGAGGCAGAAAAGTCTATTGCACCTGTGCCCTTCTGAGTAGAGTTCATCGCAATTAAAACATTGCCCCCACGCCCTGCAATCTGCCATCTCAGCCCTGGACAAGTGCTTAATAGGGGGTGTACCGCCGCTGCTCCCCACACTGGATGCTGACCTGGAATTGGTGCTCGTCTGTGTCTTCCGTTCTGGGCTGGCTGCTGGATATGGAGCCATTTCGAGTGGTTCCCTGTTGGCTATCAGCGAAGACCCTCCTCCAGTAGGCTTCGGGTTTGTCCAAGCCGCTGCTGGGCATCCCATGTTGAACGGCCCTCGACTAATCTGCAGTTTGCGCTCGAAGGCTCGAGCTAAATTCATTGACGTGACTAGGTTAGGCGGGCTATGCATCTCTACATCAACTCTCAGGGGTTCGGCTAGACCAGCTGTGAACATATCCACCTGCTAGTCTGGGCATACTGAAGAGGCCCTGGCGAGAAGGGTCTGGAACTGCCGCTGATACTCTGCTATGGTCCCGGTCTGCTTGAGGTTAATGAGTTCCCCCAAGGGGTTGCTTGTTAATGGGGGTCCGAACCGAAAGCGGCAGTACGACTTGAACTGATTCCAACTAAGTCTTGGTTCCTCATGCTCCACTCGGTAGAACCAGAGCTGCGCTTCTTCGGTCAGGTGGAACGCGGCCAGGCTGACCTTGTCCCTGTCATCGGTGCGCTGGTTGCGGAAGAACTGTTCTCAGTGGTGCAACTATCTCAGTGGGTCTCCAGCGCCGTTGTAGGACGGAAATTCTAGCCGACTGTATTTGGGGATAACAGCGGCAATCGGGGTGGCCGTCTAATGTTCGCCAGGCGTTTCTGCCCAGTCCGGTCTGCGGCTGTTGTTGGTGGCGGTTCCTTCTGAGTTTCTTTCCCTATTGGCTAAGAATGTCTCCAGCAAGCGTCGAAGCTCCCGGACATCATCCTTGACCTCACGTACCTCCATGCTGGTCTCTGCAAGTTTGTGTTCCAGTTCGTGGACCTTGGAAGACAGCAACTCTTGTTCCCCCATGACGGTAGGCTCTGATACCAAAATGTTATGGGCCCGCACGTAGGATCTCGTCATGGGTCGGTCCGCCGGAAGAGACTCCTGTCTTCCCTTGCCCTTGCCCTTACGCACAGACCCTATTATGGAAATCGCATGGGTGATTTGTCCAAGAGATCACCTGAACTCTCCTAGTGGGTGATTTGTCCAAGAGACCACCCGAACTCTCCTCACTCTTTTCTTGACTCGAAAACTGAATGCCTCTATTTCAATTCGTGGCTCCTTAAATTGGAGATTACAGAAGGAAATTCCTAATTAAACTTAAACTCCAACTTGAATTCAAACTCCTAATAGTAACACACTCTTAAGATAAGATAAGGGATAAGGGATAAGGAATGGTGTAGCTGACGGCGAGTTGGTGGGCAGAGCTGATGTGGTAAGATAAGTGTGAGCCCACCCTGATGAGCTGTCATGTGGGCCCCGCCCTACTGCTGCTGCTGTGCGGCGCTGCCGGGCGGTGCGTGCTGCTGCTTATGACTGTGCCACAGTGCGTTGTCCGGTGGTGTGTCCATAACAGAATAAGTGTTTTCGGTGTCACCTCGGGTAAATTCATTGGGTACATCGTTAACCAGCGTGGCATTGAAGCCAACCCAGACAAAATTAAGGCTATCCTAGAAATGAGACCACCCCGGAAATTGAAGGAGGTTCAGAAATTGAACGGCCGTTTAGCCACTCTGAGCCGTTTCATGTCCAAATCGGCAGATCACTACCTACCTTTCTTTAAGGCAATAAAAAGCAAAGGCTTTGAGTGAACCGAAGAGTGCCACCTCGCGTTCGATGAGCTCAAAAAGTACCTCGTCAGCATCCCAGTCTTAACCCGACCCGAAGAGGGTGATGTTTTAGAGTTGTACCTCTCGACAAGTAACGAGGTGGTCAGCTCGGTACTAATAAGAGAAGTAGATTGGGTCCAACGACCCATCTACTATGTTAGTAAAGTGTTACAGGGAGTAGAGATGAGGTATCCAGAGATAGAAAAGATAGCCTACGCACTAGTCATTGCAGCCCGGAAGCTCCGCCCGTACTTCCAAGCTCACACTGTCATCGTCCTTACCAACAAACCTCTGAGGCAAGTCCTGCTTAAGCCCGAGGTCTTCGGAAGGTTGACGAAGTGGGCCATCAAGCTTAGTGAGTACGATCTCCAATACAAGCCACGAATTGCTATCAAGGCCCAAGCCTTAGCAGATTTTGTCGCAGAATGCACCTTTAGCTCCAAATTCCCCAGGTCGATCGAACACGAGGCCCCCAGCTCGGGTGAGCTTGAGGTTCCTAAGCCGGTTGAGCTCGAGCACCGTGAAGTGGCAACCAGCACGACATCTCTCCTAGTTAGACCAAGCGCGAACTGGGATGAGGAGCCTTGGATCATTCACGTAGGTGGCTCGTCAAACCAGCAGGGCTGTGGAGATGGGATCGTTCTGTACGGGCCAAGCGGTGTGAAGCTGGAGAATGCACTACACTTCGAGTTCGCGGCATCCAACAACGAAGCAGAGTACGAGGCGTTACTAGCCAGGCTGACTCTAGCAAACGAAGTGAAAGCCAAGCACATTGTTATCTACAGTGATTCTTAGCTCGTGGTCAACCAGGTTACGGGTGAGTACGAAGCTTGCAAGCCAACCATGATCGCTTACTTAGCCAAAGTAAGAGGGGCTCTACTCGACTTCCAGTCACACTTCATCCAGCAGATCCTCAGATCAGAGAACGCTGAGGCCGATGCTCTATCCTGGTTAGCCAGCACCAGTGATAACACCATGAGAACCGTGTATATAGAGAACTTACCTCGGCCTAGCATTCTCGGCGGGGCAAAGGTGGTCGCTCTCGTCGTTCAAGCAGAGTCGAGCTAGATCGATCCGCTCGTGAGCTTCTTGCTAAACGGAACCCTCCATACATATCGTAATGCCGCCAGAAGGGTAGAGCGTCAGGTAGCCAAATACATCGTGATAGATGAACGACTGTACCAAAGATCCTACACGCTCCCCTATCTGCGCTGCTTGCGACCCTTTGAGGCCGAGCTCGTCCTCCGCAACACTCATGAGGGCCTGTGCGGTGGACACTTGGGGGGCAGGGCCCTCGCCCAGAAAGCACTGCGATAGGGGTATTACTGGCCAACGATGAAGGCAGACGCGACCGAGCTCGTCAAAAAATACGACAAGTGTCAAAAGCACGCCAACATCCACCACCAGCCTGTCGCCGACCTAAAATATCTTACTAACCCGTGGCCATTCGCACAGTGGGGGTTCGACATACTCGGGCCATTCCCACCAACAACAGGGCAAAGAAGGTTCCTAGTGGTGGTAGTTGATTATTTTACTAAGTGGGTTGAGGCTGAACCCCTTCACAACAATCATAGCTCGGAATGTGCAGAACTTCTTCTAGAAGAGCATAGTGTGTCATTTCGGATTACCTCGGGTACTGAACTTGTGCCATCTGCACTCTTATCTCTCTCTTTGCATTCTCTATAGTTCTCTCAGAGTTCTAACTTAAGCATCGGAGTGTTCCCACCGGGCGAGCTCCTCGGGAATTCTTCACTTTCCTCTTCGTCTCAGGTACCGTCCGTCACCATCTAGAAGCCAGGTTTCTGCCAGCTAGGAGTGTCCGGATCGCGCTGCATCACTAGCCGTTGGGGGTTTTTTTATAGAAATACCCCCCAACAGTTATAAACAACTATATAGGGGGGTATTTATGTATTTTGGTTTTGGGGTAGAAAGAATGAAAAAATCGCGCCAATAGCTATAGATCAACTAGTTTGGGGGCATTTTGGGTATAATGATAAATTACTTTATAATAACCAAAATACCCCTCCCAACAACTAAAAAATGACTAGTTTTGGGGGTATTTTGGGCAATTAAATTATTTTCAATTCTTATAAATAGCCTTATCCTCCACCATTCTCATCATACCAATTCAACAATTCTCTTAATTTCTTCTTTAGTTCTCATACTCTTTCAAGTTTCAATCTCTCATACATTATATAATTCTCTAATTCTCAATTTTATTGTAGTTTCAACAAGAAGAAGGCTTGCTCAACAACTCAAATATCTCAACTCTCAAGTTAGCAATTAGGGAGGCTTGGATTCTTGGAATTGAAAGGCTTCAACCATTGAAATCTAGTTGGGATTCCAAACTGACAATCCGGGTAAGTACAATTAAACTAATTTTTATAATTAAAAAAAAATGGCCGGCTCCTCTCAAAATCAATTCCCTAACATGTTCAATGCCGATGATATTTAGTTGTAGAATGGTAGTATTAGCACTGATATGGATGCTATTGATATTGATGGAACTTCCACCTGTAGTACTGATACTAAGAGAAAGAGAAAAAAAGGCCATTAAATTGATTAGCCTAGTTTAGAAAAATTGGGTGGGGGGTTGGAACTTTTAAATATTTTCAAGAAAAAAATGAGGCAAGAATTAGTAAAATACATTATACATGCTGAACAACCATTTTTGTTAGTTAAAGAAACTAAACTTGAAAAATGGTTAGGTAATTTTGTGAATCCACAATTTAAAAATGGTTAGGTAATTTTTTATTCATATAAACAAAATTTAATTAATATGTTATCAAATCTTAATTCTAAAGTCGCAACTACTTCTGATATTTGAACTTCCAAATTTAACACAAGTTATATTTGTGTTATCAATCATTTTGTTTATGAAATTTGGCTTTTAAATAAAAGAATTTTAAGTTTTACTAGGGTCGAATGGGCACAACTATTGCTACAAATATTTTAAATACTTTACATGCTTATAAAATTGATAATAAATTATTTTCTATTAGTTTTGATAAGGCTAGTAATAATGATTAAGCAATAAATATTTTAAAATCTCAATTAAAACCATGTTGAAATGGTAAATTATTTCATATTAGATGTGCATGTCGCATATTAAATTTATGTATTTAGGATGCTTTAAATATTATTTCTACTCATATTTCTAAAATTATAAATTATATTAATTAAAAGTTCTAGAGGAAGAAAACACGAATTTAAATATTTATGTCAAAATTATGGTTTAAAATATAAACATTTTATATTAGATGTTAAACATAGATATAATTCTACATACGCTATGTTAGAAAGTTGTATTTCTCACAAACAAATTCTTAGTGATTTTTATAATGCAAAAATGCCTACTAATATTATATTTGAGGAAGACTAAGAAATGACAATTTGTATAAGAGGTTTTTTAAAACATTTTTTATGATGCAACTAATGAATTATCAGATATTTATAATCTAACTAGTTGTAATTTAGCTTATCAATTAATGATGATTAGTGATTGTTTTGCAAAATATAGAAAGAATCCACAATTTAAAAGTATTGTTGAAATAATTGAAAATAAATTTAAAAAATATTGGGAGAACATTTCTCATTTTTGTTGCTTAACTATAATATTAGATCCTATGATTAGGAAAGATGGTTTAGATATTTTAATTGAAACATATTATGAAAATATGAATATTGAAATTGAAAATAAAAAGAAGAAATTAATATGTTATTATCTGACAAAAAAAGGGAAGCTAATGTGGAAATGTATCAAAGCCACTACTTTGTGGACTTTATGCGAGGAGAGAAATGCTAGAAAATTTCAAGAAAAGGAAAGAAGTCTTGCTGAAATTAAGGAATGCATAATGACAAGGACAGTCTCATGGCTAAAATCTTCTCTTCACACTTGTTGGCAGATTACTCCTTTGATGACTTAAGGAGAAACTGGGCAGTTGTGGCTTCTACAGTCTCCACAAAGAACAAATCACAAGCTGAATGGGAATCCCCACCGTATGGAGTGGTAAAACTGAATTTTGATGGTAGCTGCTAAGGTAACCTAGGGCCATCTAGAATAGAAGGGATTCTGAGAGACAAAGATAACATGTTGTCTTTTTTTTTCAAGACCAAATGGGTGTTGGTGATTCTGTAAGGGTAGGGATACTAGCAGCGGTACAAGGTATACAGATGGCTAGTCAACTTATAGTGAATAATTTGATAGTAGAAGGGGATTCCAAGGTAGTAGTGGGTTGGTTGACAAGTCCAGATACAACTTGTTGGGGATACAGGGATTTGTTAAAGAAAGTTAAATGGCTGACAAGGAATATGTCAATCAGGTTTCAATGGGTCAGCAGATCAACAAATGCAATGGCTGATTCTTTGGCCAAGCAAGGGGTGTCAAGGGGAGATATGTTTTGGGCTACTTTGTGATTGCCTTTCAGGCTTGTGTTTGTTTAGTGTTTATGGCTCAGTCTTAGGGGGAGGTAACACCTCGTGCCTCTTCCTAGGCTGAATGTACTACTATTTTTTGAATTAATAAAACTATTCTCATTTATAAAAAAAAGTTTATTATTTGAAATGTATAGTTTATATGAATCTTAAGTAACAATGAATAATAAAAATTTTACAACTTGTACAACTGCATCTTCCACTTTTGAACTTGAGTCCAATAGTGGAAGAGAAAAACTTTTTTATTTAATAAGTAAGAGGCAGAATTCACTGCCTTGACAATAAGTTCATTTATTGAACTTAATTTTTATTTACAAATAAATTTGTCTATTTTAAGTGATTCTTCCTTCACCTTGGAGGGAATAAATAATTTTGATATTTTAGCTTGGTGGAGAGTAAACATGCAAAAAATTATCCAGTTCTCGTTGCATGGCACACGATCTAGTAACCCCTCAAATGTTTATAGTTCCATCAGAGTCTTATTTTAATGTAGGTACTAGGGTATTGGAAAATGAGAAACTGTATGAATGATGAAAGTCTAGAGATGTGTACCTGCTTTAAAGATTAGCTGGATGTTGAAGATATGTTACAAGACAAAGGAGGGCATGACACTACACTTGATGTTTCACCTGAAGCATATGATCAAAGTTAAGAACAATAGAAGAAAAAGATGAAGTCAATATTTTTTGTATACCCAATAGTTGCATAGCATTTTTCAAATTATTATAAATTTTGTTATAATTTTATTTAATTTATTTGATATCTTTTAATAACGTAATTTTTATTTTCAATTTGTAACTATATTGAATTTTTTTTATTTTACTAATTATTCTGTTTTCCAATTTTCATATTTCATTCATCCAACCATTGTATGCTTTGTATCATTCAAATTTAAATGAAATAAAATTCCTATTTTTCTTCCAATTTGTTATTCACTTTGAGTCTTTGTCTCCTTGACTTCTTATTTGGCTAAGTATTTTTTTTTCCATTTATTTGTTAGATTTCTTATTTTTCAAATAGTTCTCAAAGGAAAATTAAATATTTTAGTTTTACTTAACAAATAAATAAAAAATGTAAAAACACAATCTGACCTGATTCGACCATGCCTAAGGCCCGGCTTGTGACCCAGTTTAACACGGCCCAAGCCCATAACACGGATCCGTACAAATTTAAGCCGTGGGCCGTGCCGGGCCGACCCCAAATTATCCCTGTAGAGGGCGGCACGGACCAAGACGGTCCGCACTTTGCGCGGGCAGCTGGCGGGCATGCCGTGCCGGCCCAGCAGGCATTCTTTCTTTCAAGTTTTAAGTACTGAATCAATTGCATGTGTACACGTGGCAGAAGCAGAGGCATTCTTGCTTCGTGCGGAAAATACAAAGCAGAAGCTACGTCACCACCTCCTCTGCAATGAATGTAGGCATTTTGTCATTAACATCATCCTCATCAGCACCATCATCACCATTATAGCGGTGTATGCGACGGCCGATGAGATCTCCTCCAAGTGATAATAGCTCAGTACACACTCTCTGATAGCACAGGCATTGACCGCAGGATCGAAACATCTTCTCGTGAATTTAACATATATGTGCAAACAAAACATCATACATACATAGATACATCTGAATGTAATGGTTTATGTCATGGTCATGCATAGTCGTGAGTTCACGACTCATTGCTTGTGAAAAAAGTTCATAGCCCATCAAGGGTTTTGGGTAAAAATATTTGGGTTCAAAGGGGTCGTCTTCATTTTGGGACGTTGTGAAGAAGGTCCAAAAAGGTTACTCAACTAAAACGAACGATCCGAAGTACTTCGCTTGCTCTCTCTCTCTCTCTGCGTAGAATTAGAAGATTGAGATAAAATAAAATAAAGGGAAAAGGAGAAAACTGAACAAGGTTTCTCTCCCTTTTGTGTCTCATTTCTTTGTTTTCCCTTTCCTTCTTCGTTTTGCAGAAGATTTTCGAGTTTAGTTTTCTCCAAAGCGATCTAGAGGAGGTTTCGTTTTTGATCAATGAAGACGATTTAGAGAAGCAGGTAAACTTTCATTCACAAATGTAATTTGGGGTCATTTTCTGCTTTTTTTTAGGGCAAATTTACTGTTCAATCCAACGATCGGAAATAAAAATAAACAAATTAGAAATCACAGAGAAATTTCCGAAAGAATCATTTATCGTGGTGTTCCGGTCATGGCGGTTGTTGAGAATGCTGGTGTCGATATGGGGATTAATGTTGGTTCTTCAAGCCGGAATTTCGAAGCTGCCGTTCCGGATTCGCACGTTTCCAACGATCTGGATCAACCGAAGCAGAATCATTTAGTCGCGAGAATGACCGATCCTACTTTACAGCAAGACAACAATAATAACTCAGTTTTACGGCCCCATGATCAACCATACCACATGAAGGTTCATTCCTTTCAGCAGCAGCAGCAGTCGCAGCACAGGGGGGCAGCTCCCGTGGCGCATGTTAGCAACCACAAGCCTCAGCTGTCACAGGTTCGGCACAACCCTGACCATGTGCCGAAGAACGCTGTGCAAAATGTGCAGGGGGGAGCGACGCCGCCGCAGCATGGTGCACCGGGAAAGTCTGGGTTTGTGCAGGCACATCAGCGATCAAATGGTGTCGATTTGCAGAGGAATGGGGAGGTTGATGAGGGTTACAAGCAGGATATCAGGGATTTGGAGGAGCTTCTCTCTAAGTTAAATCCTATGGCTGAAGAATTCGTGCCTCCTTCCCTTGTAAACCATGGATCAGGCGGTGGCCTTCATACTAACAGCTTTTTGATGCCCAATAACACTGTCAACGGCAATGCCAACGGAAACGCCGGCCGCCGGGTAGGATTAAAACTGCTTTCCCTTGATTTATTTGCCTACGTTTCTCTGTTCCTTCTGTCCACGTCTTTTGTCTCGTTCTATCTTTTTTTACAAGTCCCATTTTTCTTTAACCTCTTTTATATTTGTTATCATTGCTTTTGTACCTTCACCCATAACCTCTCTTGGTTCAGAAGAAGAATAACTACAGTCAAGGGAAGCGGAGAATGAACAGCAGAACAAGTATGGCGCAGCGAGAAGAGGTAATCAGGAGGACTGTCTATGTTTCTGATATTGATCAACAGGTAAGCAATTACATTTACTTGGTTGGCCTGCCAATCTTCCTCTCCCTCGCTTTCTCTTTCTTTCTCTTTCTCTTCCTGCTCATCAACACTTCGACTAAAATATGACTTTGTTCTAGGTCACCGAAGAGCAACTTGCGGCACTCTTTATAAACTGTGGACAGGTAACCATGTTTTTTGCCACTCTATACTGCTTTTACTCCGTAATGGTGACTTATTTCTTTGAATAACTTCCCCTTTTTTGGGCTGAAGGTTGTTGACTGCCGTGTATGCGGTGATCCTAATTCCGTTCTTCGTTTTGCTTTTATTGAGTTTACTGACGAGGGTAAACTTCATGACCTCAGTGGGCTATTTGGTTTGCATTTTTGATGAACTTTTTGTTTTGTTGCAATAGTTTGAACAAGTAGTTATTTATACTTTTTTGCTCTGTGACAATTCAGAGGGTGCAAGGGCTGCGTTGAGTCTGGCAGGAACTATGCTTGGTTATTACCCAGTGAGGGTGCTTCCCTCAAAAACTGCAATTGCACCTGTTAACCCAACATTTTTGCCAAGGGTGAGAAAGTCTGCAACTGTGGTTGCTTGCACCATTCTATATGATGATAGTGCTTCATTCATTTTCCATATATTTGAATTTAAGAGATCATACTCCTAGTTCATATTTTTTCTCATTATGTTCTAATGGTTTATGTGGTTTACAGTCTGAAGATGAACGTGAAATGTGCGCAAGAACTATTTATTGTACAAATATTGATAAGAAGGTTGTTTAAAATTTCTATATCATTGTAGAATGTCATTTAGAGAATGTAATGACATGCTCATTTCTGAATTTGTTAATTTGATGTAGGTTTCTCAAGCAGATGTCAAACTCTTTTTTGAATCAATTTGTGGAGAGGTTTGTATATTCTACTTAATTAAACACAAGGATTAATTGTGATATCCCTGTTTGGTAAGAAAATAAATATGGGTTATGTCTTCTATGGTGCAGGTTTATCGCTTGAGACTGCTGGGTGACTATCATCATTCTACCCGTATTGCTTTTGTCGAGTTTGTATTGGTAATTTCTTCAGTTCTTCTTTTGTCCATTCTGAAGCCTTTACCACAAAATGTGCTATGGTATACTAGTGTTTTGACATGATGAACTATCAGTGGTATTTTTTTATTTTTTTTGTATTTATGTACTTTTCATAAGGGACCATTGCTTTGTGCAATGCTAAGTTCTTGGGCTGACAAATGTGAAAATATGGGTTCAAGTGTGAGAGTGACCATTTTGCACAAAAATGTCAAGGTTAGGTGATGTAGGACTCATCCAAACAGCAGCTAATTAGGGGCAAAAATGGGTCCTAAGCAAGTTAGAAGTAGGTCCACAAAGTCCTTAGCTTGCTAGTTTGAAATTTATACTTGTTTTTCCCATTAAAGTGAGCTGGACAGGATGAAGAGGCTGAATAATCACCATAAAAAGTGAAAACTTAATCGGAAAATGGGTGAAATGAGCTCAAATAGAGTTAACAGGTTGGCTAAGTAAAAGAAAAGAAAAGAAAGAACTAGGAAAATGGATGCTGTACTTTCTTAGTGAGGATCGCAAAAATTAAGTGATAAAAGAAAATGCAAAGGAGAAGAAAGGAAAAATGGTGGGGAAGTAAGAAGAGGCATGAAAAATTTAAGCTACTTGCAGTAAATTCCAGAATCCAGATAGGTCGTATGGAGTCAGCACCATTAGGTTTCCATAGGTCAGCGGCTGGATATGGAGTCAGCAGCTTCATAATTTTGGAGTCAGATGCATGAAGAAATTGAGGAGATAATCCAAAATGCTATAAGAAGTTAAGAACATAAGAACAATAAAAAAACCTGGAATGATAAAACAGAAATTCAACAAATTTGCTTTTATCAAAAAAAAAAAAAATCAACAAATTTGGACTCAACAAAGAATTAAGCTAATTGAAGTAAATTCCAGATACCATTAGGTTTCCATAGGTCAGCGGCTGGATATGGAGTCAGCAGCTTCATAATTTTGGAGTCAGATGCATGAAGAAATTGAGGAGATAATCCAAAATGCTATAAGAAGTTAAGAACATAAGAACAATAAAAAAACCTGGAATGATAAAACAGAAATTCAACAAATTTGCTTTTATCAAAAAAAAAAAAATCAACAAATTTGGACTCAACAAAGAATTAAGCTAATTGAAGTAAATTCCAGATAGGTTTGCAAATGACTCCATAACTGAGAAGGTCACTTGGCATCCCTCTGATTATTGGAGCTGTGGGATCAGTGTCTAATTGTAGGCAGCAGGCTTTCCGTGGTAAGTTTAGTGGACCTCACATGCACTTTGCCCTGTCCCCACCCCTCAATCCCCTGTAATGCATAATATATAATATTGAAAAACAAAGATAGGTCTGGATGGAATCATCACCTAGAGATGGAACATATCCAAGGTTTTGACCCAGTGAATCACCCTTGTAACTATGCATTTCGTTACCACTTCAGAATTTTCACACTTATCTCTTGTTTTTTGAAAGATTCTTACATTTCTTACCCTAGAGGCAAGAATTTTACTCCTCTTAGGCTAACTCAAAGTAGACGGGTCAAAGAGTCCATGTAATTCTAGAGGCAAGGTCCACTTATACCCAAATAAGGTAAAAATATTTCTCAAATACTTGCAATGAAAGGACAGGAGATCAGTAAGTGGTAATAATATTCCTTATTGGCTTTGCAAAGAACAGACAAGCAAAGAAGAGGCCTTCTCTATTGCAAATTATATGCAGTATCAAATTTTCCATGCAATATTTCCCAACAGGAAGCACTAATTTTAGGGGGAATAGGCTTACAAGGAAACACAAAAAGGAGAAGAAAGACTCACATGTAAAGGCACCTGATTGACCAGGGGACCAAATAAACTTATCAGAATTGGAAGGATCTAACCAAACTTTTCAAGGAATTGCAAGAGACTGGCCACTAGAGTAAGTGGTAATAACATTCCTTGTTGGCTTTGCAAAGAACAAACAAGCTTGGAGGCAAGCAAACAAGAGGCCTTCTCTATTGCAAATTATCTGCAGTATCAATTTTTCCATGGAATATTTCCCAACAGGAAGCACTTGCTTTAGGGGGGGATAGGCTTACATCAAATTTCCTTGAAAGGGAAAGACTGAGTGGATGGGGGAGAACAGAAAGAGGAGAAGAAAGACTCACAAGTAAAAGCACCTGATTGACCAGGGGAGCAAATAAACTTATCAGAATTGGAAGGATCTAACCAAACTTTTCAAGGAATTGCAAGAGACTGGCCACCACAACCACTTGCCCAAAAGAGCTAGGTTCTTCTTCCCAATGTTTTTTTTTTATTGACCAGTGATTCTTCTCAATGTTACCAATTCCTACTCCCATTGCTCCTTTGTCTTACACATGGTCTCCTAGCTGATCAAATGAAACTTATTTTCTTCACCTAGCCCCCACAAAAAATTCCTTAATAATTTTCTCTAGCTACAAAGCCTCTTCTTGTGGCATCTTAAACACAGAGAGATAATAAACCGACAATAATTATCTTCCCAACAAATGTAACTAAACAAGGGAAGACTTGCTAACAAAGACCATAGATGGGCAGGGCCATCATTGGGTAACATGCAAAAGTTCCCTATGGGGGTATGTAGAATTATCTTTTTGGTCACATGCAAAAGTTCTCATACTAAACATGCAGGCTGCATCTAGAATTATCTTTTTGGGATCAATATCAGCAATACGGTTCACACAACTATAAACCTAATCCAAAATGTTGAATTAATTGTACCGATCCCTATGGTGGGTATGTAAAGAGAGGTTGAATAGATTTTTTTTTTTTTTATTTTTTTCTACAAAAATGTTGAGTTTCCTTCCTTCTATATGCAAAAAGACATTGCAAATGGTAAGAGGCTCCAGGAGATTCTTTCCCAAGGGCTAAAGCAATTAGGAAGAAGTTTGAACTGCTCAGGTGGATTCAGAAGTCTGCTAATGTATTAACTGAAACCTAGAAAAATTTGGGGTAACAAGACAAAGGTGCATAACCGATCAAAAATTCAAAAAAAAAAAAAAAGGCAAGGTGCATATGAAAATGCTGGGACCAGGGAATGAAATAAATATACTGTTTTGGTAGAAATTAATATTGTGGCATGGTTAGCTAAAACTAGTTTTATATACCCCTGCTGTCTAATTTTCATGGTATGGGTTCTGTGTTTTCCGAATTGAATATAAAATATTACTGTTGACTATAAAAAGGAAAAAGAAAAATCTTTCCCAAGGGCTATTATGCCTCTAGCTGGCCAGGAGGATATCACATAGAGATGTCCCTAGGCAAAATTATGCTTCTTTTAAATGGCAGCAAAAAGTAGGACCATGCCTCTACTATGATGATGAAGATCTTGTCTTGGGCTGTAGTGGACACCCTTGTGGGCACATGGGCCTTGCAAATCATCTCCAAGGAAAGGAATTTGAAGTGGGTAGGCTCAGTAACCTATCATAGAAAGATTTGACAATGTTGTATCTTCTGCCCCTACTCTGGTTATGGTCTGCTTGCAGCTTTCAAGCAACCAGACTAGAGAATCAACTTCCTAATTAACGTGGTGACACAACACTGGACTCCATACTACCTGATCCTAATAATAATAGACTCCTCTGTAGCATTCCTTACTACACCAGGTTAAATAAATCTGGAAGCACTTCATATAAAGGGGTCAATATTCCCAACCTAGCAATCTTTCCAGAAATATATGTTAGGTTAAATTTAGTTTCTGTTTTTAGGTTAGATTTCTAACTTTTTAAACCAAACATAAATAGAGCATCACCACTTTTTTTTAATTATTATTTCATCTTTGTATGCTAGACATCATTTTATCATTTCTTTATGTGATCTTTCAAAATGATTAAATAATATATTGCAGTTTCTTGTGATGAGGATGGGCCTTGGCCCAACGGTTGGGTTGATCTATTGCAACTTGGGTGATTGGGGCTCAAAGTCTTGGAAACAACCTTTTATTGTAGTTTCTTGTGATATATCAAGAAATGGTAATATCTTGGTCAATATATAGAATAACATCATGGGGCCTTTGAGGGAGATTCTGGAAATGCAATCTAATGGTGCCAAATAGAAGGCATGGGACCATCAAGACTTGCACATTTTCTTAATTCAATCTAATGGAGTAATTCCTTTTAGCTCCATTTATTTGCATTGCAAATCCCCTCAGATTTGCAATGGTTTGTTTGTTCTGTCAATCTGCACCCTTCTTGGGTCGGCTGGGGCTAGTGCTAGTTTGTCAGAGTTGGTTTGGAACAGAATCTCAGAGGAACAATCACACTTGTTAGAAAAAAGGTTCTCTTTACAAGAGATTAACAAAGCAGTGTTCTTGGTGGAGAGATCCAATGCCCTGGGACTGGATGGCTTTCTCATTGGCTTTCTACTAGGAGTGTTGGGATTTCTTGAGTTCAGACCTGTTGCAAGTCTTCAACAAATTCTTTCATAAAGGGGAGATCTCATTGGGGTTAATGCCACTTTTATTGCTTTGGTGCTGAAAAAGAGAGAGTTTGGGGGTCTTTATAAAATTACTTTGAAGGTTTGGTTTGTAAAGTTGATATAGAGAAAGCCTATGACCTAGTGGGCTGGAAAATTTTGATGGAAATCTTAGAGAGGCTTGGTTTTGGGGCTAAGTGGAGGTTGTGGATTGAAGGGTGTGCTAACTCAGTTCATTACTCAAGCCTCATCAACGGTGTGGCCAAGGATTTCTTCCCAGCCAAGCAAGGAATTAGTCCAAGGGACTCTTGATCTCCTTTCTTATTCACTCTAGTGGTAGAGGTGTTAAGCAGATTAGTGATGAAAGCAGATTCACAAGGTCTGATCAGGGGATGGAGGATTGGTAGAAATAATGTGGTTGTCTCTCACCTTCAATCTGCTGATGAGACACTTATTTTCTGTGAGGGTGTTAATTTGGTGATGATAAGAAACTTGAAGTTTTTTTTTTTTTTTGATAAATGGTAAGAAACTTGAAGTTTTTTTTTTTGATAAATGATAAGAAACTTGAAGTCTTTTTTTGATAAATGGTAAGAAACTTGAAGTTGGTGATTAAGAATCAATTGGGGTAAAAGTGGAATTGCTCGATTGCAGGGATCAATTTGGAGGAAGGGGAATTACTAAGATTTGTAGAGTTGTTGGGATGTGAGGTTAGGAACTGGCCTATAATTTACCTAGGTTTGCCAGAGGGAACCCAAGGTTTGATGGATTTGGAAGCCAATAGTGGAGAGATTTGCTAGGAAATTAGCTATTTGGAATCTGAATTTCATTTTGTTGGGAGGGAGAATTACTTTAATTAGATCCACGCTGGCAAATCTTCCCATTTTTTTCCTCTCCACCTTCTGTATCCCGGTCAAAATAGCAAGACAATTAGAAAAGTACATTAGGGATTTTCTTTGGGAACCGGGATAGGACAAAAAGGAACACTTGGTTAAATGGGAACAAGTCAATAAGCCCAAAGAAAAAGGAGGTCTAGGGATAGGAAACATTGTCTCTAGATACACTGCTCTATTTGGTAAGGGGTTATGGAGATTCCCATTTGAGAGTGATAGGCTATGAGCATTCATTGGGTTGGATGGAAGGCAATGGTTGGGATGCGAAATTAGTCCCTCATTCTTCTTTGGCTTCCTCGTGGTAAGTGATTTGTGAAGTGCACCCGATCTTTCTTAATTCCACTTCCACCAGGTTTGATGTGGGAAGGATGACAAAATTCGGTTCTAGGAAGATTTGTGGGGTGGGTGAATTTCCACTTAAAGACCAATATCTTGATCTCTTTGCTTTGTCTCTCCTTAAGGGAGAGATGATCTTCAGATTGGGAACACCTTGGGCTGGAACTTAGGATTTAGAAGAGGGTTAAGGGAAAATGAATGTTCTTCGTTGATTCACCTTTTAGACACTCTAAGGCAAGTTTCTTTAGACCCTTCCCTTGAGGACTCTAGAATTTGGTTGTCTTCCTCAGATAGCCTCATCATTTGCTCTTCCTTTCACAAAATCCTTGCCTCATTTACCACTCAAGGGGTGGACTCCCGGTGAAAGAAATTTGGTGTAAGGTAAATACTTGTGTAGGGGTAAGGAAATTTGCTGGGAAATTTCCTTGATAAGGTAAATACTTGTGATTTGTTGCAGAAAAGAAGAAGGCCTTATGTTTGCCTTTCTCCTCATTTTTGCTTCATGTGTAGGGGTAATGGTGAGACCCTATCTCGTTTAATAATCTCCTGTTCTGTTGTGCATAGAATTTGGGTGTTTTTCTACTCTCTTTTTGGTTGTAGATGGATCCCCCCTCAAGAAGTGGTGGGCATTTTCAATCCCAACATTTTTTTGATCAATAACAGAAAGCTTTATTAATGAATAATATTTGTGAAACTTTAATTACAGAAAAGGGGAGGTAAACTATCTTAACTCCCCAGCAACAAAAGGACAAAGAACAAACTAAAAATTAGCCCAAAACAGAGATTCCTTAGCCACCCCTTGCTTAGCTAACCCATCAGCCATTGAGTTAGCACTTCTCTTCACCCAACTGTACTTCACCTCTATATCCTTACTCAGCCATTTAAACTTTTTCTTTTCATTGCTGTAGCACGACAAACCACTGTTGTCTCCTTTCAGCCACCTAATCACCACCTCCGAGTCCCCTTCAATAACTAAGCATCTGATGCTTAATTCTCTTGCTTTTTGGATTCCTTCAAGAACTGCTAGAATCTCGGCCCTAAGAGAGTCACCCTCTCCAATTGGCCCTGAGAATTTTCAATCCCATCTTCTTGGGACAATCTAATAAAGTGCTTTGGAAAAGTTATCAAAAAAAAAAAAAATAAAGTGTTCTGGAAAGCCACCAAACCAGCAATCTGTTTGGGTTGTATGGGAAGAAAGGAATAGTAGGATTTTCACTGAAAAAAGCATATCTTTGGAGGATTTAATGGATAGAATAAAACTAAAGGTAGCTTCATGGGTAAGGACATTGGATTGCTTCCAAAACTTTTCTATCATGGCATTTTAAGGGCCTGGACTGAGGTAGCACACTTGTCAAGAGCTAAAGATAAAGTATTAATGGAGTAGAAGCCTCCAGAAGGTAACTAAGTCAAGCTGAATTTTGATGGAAGCTCCCTTGGGAATCCAGGTATGGCAGGAATAGGAGGGGTAATCAGAAATTTAGGAAGGAAGATATTGGCCTTATATTCAGGACAGATTGGCATGGGAAACTCCTTGAAGGCTGAACTATTGGCCTTGCTGCAGGGGCTCAGATTAGTTAAACAGTTGGGATTCAGATCAATTGAGGTGGAAAGGGACTCAAAAGTTGTTATTTCTTGGGCAAATGCAAATAGGCATATCCCTCAGATTCTTAGACATAGAATAAGGGAAGTAGAACAGGACACAAAGGGCATAGGGGTTTGCTGACTTCCTAGCTAAACAAGGAGTTACAAGACATCATTTGCTTTGGGCTTCTATATAATCTTTTTTTTTTTTTCTGATCAATAGCAGATTCACTAAATTCATTGAAGTATCAAACTATTTACAGCAAGGAAGTCAAAAACTCTTATCTTCCGATTACAACTTAAACCCTCCAAAGAAAGAAAAGGAGAAAAGAAGAAACAATTAAGTTACAGCCTAGCCCAAAACATTGCTTCCCTTTCTATCCGTTGTTTAGCTAATCCATCAGCTTAAGAATTACCTGATCTCTTAACCCAACTCATCCTGATTTCCATCCCCCGTACCAGCCACCTGAATTTCCTCTTCTCATTTCTGTAGTTTCATAAACCACAGTTGTCTTTAATCAGCCACCCTATCACCACCTCCGAGTCCCCTTCAATAATTGCCAAGATCTCAGCTCTAAGGGAATCCCCCACACCAATTGGGCCTGAGAACAGGGCAGAGATGATCCCGTTCTCATCCCTAAAAACACCTCCAATCCTTGATTGTCCAGGATTCCCCCTACAACTCTCATCAAAATTTAATTTTAAGAAGCCAACAGGTGGGGGAGTCCAAGACACCCTTATTATTGGTTTGATCTGAGTGCAGTTTGCAATCTCACCCCACTTTCTCAACCTGTCTTCCACTGTGTAGTCCGTAAATAGCTCTAGTGATTTCAGACACTGTACAACCCTTATATGGATCACAACCCTCAATTTTTCAGCCCCTTTCTCATTTTTTGAGAAGATCCTAGAATTTCTTTCTTTCCATCCATAATGTCCAGCATACTGCAGCCCTCAAACTTCTCCACATAGTCTTTCTCCTTTTCATGTGCCACTTGAAAAAGGAAAGGGAAAATAGGCTCTACAAGTCTGAAGGAGGGTTCCACCTACACCCAAAGAGAGAAAAAACCCACTCCCAAATTGACTTTGCAAATTGGCAAGACACCAGTAAGTGAAAACCAATCTCCCCATCCGCTTTGCAAAGAACATACCAATGAGGTGACAAACGAGTATTGGGTCTCTTCGGGCTTCTATATAATTTGGGCTCGAGGAAAGGTTTTGACATTTCTGTTTTCATCTTGTACTAAGCACCACTTTTATTATTTAATGAAATAAAACTAATTTTTTGCTGATAAAAAAGAATTTGCACCCTTCTTGGGTAAAATTTGCAGTTGGCACCATATAGTTGGAACAAAATTAAGTTGAGGTGGGGTATAATTTGCAATTCTCCACATAGTTGCACCCATTGAATGTGATGCAAAATTTGCCTCCCATATAAAGTGGGGATCACATCAGAATTTGCACCCATGCATTTGCAACCATAAACAAATGGAGCCTTTGGGGATGGGGTGGGATACTTTTTTTGTTTATACGTGCATCACTTACATCTTCTCATGTAGACATTTTTATTTGTATAAGTGAAATTGAAAGATTTAAGAAGAGGAAAAACAACACAGACAGAGAGAGATTGAATAAGGTTGAGTTGGTTATGCCAGCCCACCCATTCTATTTTATATTTTGTTTAAAAGAATGGAAAAATTACATTTTTGCCCTTCAATCAATGAATGAAGTAGGTTATGGAGATTTCCATTAGAAAAGGAGAAATTATGGGCTAAAATAGTGGCAAGCATACATGGGTGGGAGCTAAATGGATGGGATGCTAGATTCCGGACTAGGACTATAAGCGCTTCGCCTTGGAAAGCGATTCATGATCTATTACCAGTTTTTTCCTCTCTTATCAGGTATATTTGAATTCTGGTAACTCCATAAAATTCTGGGAACAAACTTGGGTGGGGAATGCCCCCCTTAAAGGACCGGTTTCCTTCTTTGTATGCCCTTTCTGTTTTCAAAACTGAGACAGTTTCCTCTTTCGTTACCCCTTCCTCTTCCATCTCTGGGTTTGGTTGGAATTTGGGTTTGAGAAGGGTTGTGAGAGATTCAAACCTCGACAGTGTTTCGAGCCTACTCCAACTTCTTGATAATGTGTTCTTAGATCCATCTAAGGAAGACTCTAGAATTTGGACCCCCACCTCTACTGGCTTCTTCTCCTGTGTCTCCTTCTTTAAGGCGTTATGCCAGTCCACCAATCCTATAACCCCCCCTTCCCTGTTAATGAGGTATGGTGGAGACCAATTCCTCCTAGGGTTGGTAGTTTTTGTTGGGAAGCATTTCTGGAAAGAATCAACACCGGTGATTTGCTCCAAAAGAAGAGACCCAATTCTTGTTTGCCTCCCTCATTGGTGTGTTCTTTGTAAGGCTGATGGGGAGATTGGTTTCCACCTACTGGTGTCCTGCCAATTTGCAAAATCTATTTTGGGAGTGGGCTTTATCTCTGTTTGGGTGTACTTGGAATTCTCCATCCAATATACAAAGTTTGTTTGCTCCTTTTTTCAGGTGGTGTATGAAAAGGGGAAGGACTATGTGGAGAGGGCTGAGGGCAGCAGTTTGCTGGTCTTTATGGGAAGAGAGAAACTCCAGGATTTTCTCTAAAGAAGAAAGAAGTGCTGAAGATCTGAAGGTCCTGATCCATATAAGGGCTGTACAGTGGATGAAATCCTTAGCTATTTACAGACTATACAGTGGATGACATGCTGAGGAAGTGGGGTGAAATTGCTAGTTGTACCCAAATTAAAGCAGCTATGAGTGTGTCTTGGACTCCACCTGCGGGCTTCATAAAACTAAACTTTGATGGAAGTAGCAGACAATCAGGGATTGGGGGTGTCTTGAGGAATGAGAATGGGGCTGTTTCTGCCATGTTTTCAGGCCCCATTGGAGTGGGAAACTCCCTTAGAAGCTGAGATCCATGCAGTATTGGAAGGAGTCTAGAAAGCTAGGGAGATGAATCTCAGAAAACTCATAATTGAAGGGGACTCGGAGGTGGTAGTAGGGTGGCTGAAGAAAAACGATAGTGGTTTATGGAGATATAGCAATATGAGAAGGAAATTCATATGGCCGGTTCGAGAAATTGAAATTAAAATCAGTTGGGTAAAAAGATCAGCTAATTCTTTTGTTGATGGGTTAGCAAAACAAGGGGTGGATAGGGAGTCAATGTTCTGGGCACAGATGTAGTTTTGAATGAGAATGAGAAAGAGAATGGGGCTGTTTCTGCCATGTTTTCAGGCCCCATTGGAGTGGGAGACTCCCTTAGAAGCTGAGATCCATGCAGTATTGGAAGGAGTCCAGAAAGCTAGGGAGATGAATCTCAGAATAACTCATAATTGAAGGGGACTCGGAGGTGGTAGTAGGGTGGCTGAAGAAAAACGATAGTGGTTTATGGAGATATAACAATATGAGAAGGAAATTCATATGGCCGGTTCGAGAAATGGAAATTAAAATCAGTTGGGTAAAAATATCAGCTAATTCTTTTGTTGATGGGTTAGCAAAACAAGGGGTGGATAGGGAGTCAATGTTCTGGGCACAGATGTAGTTTTGAATTTGATTTCTCCTCTTTCCTCTTTTTTCCATTTTTCCTTTCTCTCCTGTTCAGTTCTTGGGGCTTAAGCTGAAGTTGGAAAGATAAGAAAGTTTGTCTTCCTCTTTGTAATTCTAATTGTTGATAATTAATGAAATGTGTTATTGATCAAAAAAAAAAAAACAATGAATGAAGTACTTAAAAACTAAGTATTACTACACTCCCCCCTCAAGTGGAGTATAGATGTCAATCATGCTTAAAACTTGTCTAATATAGTATCCAGTTTCTTCTTTACTTAGCCTTTTGTCAAAAAATCAGCAAGTTGGTCTTCAGTCCTAACATATGGAAAGCAAATCTCATTCCTATCAATCTTCTCCCTTATAAAATGTTTGTCAACTTTGACATGTTTAGTACAATTGTGCTGCACAGGGTTGTAAGCAATGCTTATTAGTTGCTTTGCTATCACAATACAGCTTCATCGGCTCCTTGGATTACTATACCAAACTCTTGCAAAAACATTTTCAATGATATCTCATTGGCCATAGACCTAATTTCAGCTTCTGCACTAGGTTGGGCCATTACATTCTGTTGAGGTTTTATACAGTTTTAAGCAGTTTGTAATGGCAGTTTTTGATTATTTATTGTTTAGATAGAAAGTGGGGGCAACAACACTCTTGTTAGGTCCTTTTTGAGCAGTTATTTTAAGTGTTTTATGTTGTTTTATGTGTTAGTCGCCCTATAAGGGCATATTGGTCTTTGTACTCTTTATTATTTTAAACTATAAATAATAGTGAAGAGGGCTGCTAGAATTATTGCTCTCTTTTCTCTCAAATCTCTTCTCTTCCTTCTCTCTTTCCTTCTTCAAGAAATATTCTTTTCTTTTACAGATTTTTATTTCAACAGTCTTCTACTTGGTATCAGAGCTTAGATAGGGTTTCTTGGAGTTCTTCCATGCAGTCCTAGATCAGCTGATTGCATGAGGAGATAAAGGGCTGATTGATCTACTTCAGATTGCCTAGTTCTTGGATTTTTTGGTGTTTTCTAGTCATCATGAGGGTGATCTATGTTTTGGCATCAAAATCAAGAAGAATTGGAGTGTGGGGAAGAGTTCTAGTCAAGTTGGACTCTTCAATTTTGATATGATCTTGGGCACTCAGGTACTGTTGGACTTCTCTAGGTATTTTATAGGGGGTGATTAGAATTCTAGGAATTTTTGGTCCCTTTGGAGTGATCGATTGATATTTCTCTTTGGTGGGAGACAGTAGGAGGAGAGAGATTTCTCTTCGGATAGTGTTTTCTTCTTCTGTAAAGGTTTGTTACCCTTGTGTGTGAGATCGATTTGATCTTGGAGGCTTTCTACCTAGTTATTTCCTAGTTTTGAGCTGTTTGAAGTTAAATAGAGTGTTGGAGTACCAAGCAAAAGTCCACTGGTAACATGGGTCTGGGTTTGGAGGTAGTAGTGCTATTTTTGGGTTTGGAATTATTATTACAGTGAAATTCGATGGTACAAATTACCTAGAATGGGCACAGTCGGCCAAGATGGTCATTGGTGCTCGTGGGAAATTGGGGTACATCACTGGGAGAAGAAACTTGATATAGATCCCTTCTGGTGGGTATAGGAGAATTACATGGTGGTGGCCTGGCTGTGTAACTCTATGTTGCCTTACATTGGTAAAAATTTCTTGTGGGCTAATATTGTAAAGGAGATTTGGGATGGAGTGACTGAAACCCATTTCTAGAAACAAAATGTAGCTAGAGCATATTAGTTAAGGAATTGGGTGAGCAGTACAAAACAAGGAGATAGATAGACCTCTTGCCATGTATTTCTCCATGCTGAAAATTCTTTGGCAAGAGATAGACCACTTAGAAATTGTGGTTTGGGAGAGTATGAAGGATGCTGCAACCTATTGGGCATTGGTAGAAAAGAATAGGGTTTTTGAGTTCTTGGTTGGGCTGAACCTTGAATTTGGCATTGCTAGGCAACACCTCCTTTCTAGAGAAAGTGCGACTCTTTTTCAAGCCTATGCTTTTGTCTCTAGAGAGGAGAGTAGGAGGAATTTCATGTTGAGAGAACCTGGGATTGATCAGAGCTATGACAAGTATAGTTAAATCTAAGCCAAATGGAGACAGGGGGAGTAGTGGGGCTAAGAGGGAGGATAAGGACTTGGTATGTGACTATTGCAAGAAGACAAAGCATACAAGAGATACTTGTTGGAAGCTTTACCCTCATCTCATACCGCGGCTCGGGTCAAGAACAAGAAGGGAAATGCAAATGTGGAAATTACAGGAGACTCTTCGGGATCCCTTTCCCAAATTGATTTGGAGTCCATTGCAGCAGCAACAGTGAGAATTGAATTGGAGAAGTATGGACAACTTATGAGTAAGAAGGATTCAACTCGTTCTAGTTCTTCAGATGGGCAATACAGTGTAGGAGCCAATCACACTACTTCCTTTGCTCATACAGGTAGTTCATATGCGGATGCAAATCATGCATCCACCTCAAGTAAGGAGGGACCTCTTTGGGTTATTGACTTGGGAGCATTTGAGCACATGACTAATATATCTACCCTTTTTAGTTCTTACCAATTGTGCTCTAGTAGAGATAGGGTCTCTATAGCAGATGGTTCCCATATTCCCATTGTTGGGAAAGGGATTGTTAGAGTGACCAATGACATTATTTTATCTTCTGTCTTGCATGTCCCTAGTCTCCATACTGATCTTCTTTCTGTAAGCTCTCTAATAAAAGATTTGAATTGTTCAGTGAACTTCTTAGTAATTGTGTTTTTCAAGATCTGGGATCAAAGAGGACGATTGGGAGTGGTCGTGAGGTGAATGGAGTCTACCTTTCGGATGAGATTTCGAGACATCAGAGCCATCATGTTAGTAGTAGCAGTAGTAGTGGATCAGAGTCAATGAGTCAGATTATGCTCTGGCATAATCATTTGGGTCATTTTTCTTTCATTTCATTAAGGACTTGGCCAAGTAATAAAAGAAGTTCACATTTCTTTTGATATTGTTCACATTGATGTATGAGGACCTTACCACATTTCTTCCATGGGTGGTTACTGTTATTTTCTTTTGTTTGTGGATGATCATACATGGTATTTTTGGATATATTTGATGAGATCACATGATGAAGTACCTATTTTGGTGCGAAAGTTCTACTAGATGGTTCTTACACAATTTGGAGTGAGGACTAAAGTCTTTAGATCAGATAATGTTAGAGAATACTTTGAGAAGGACTCGACCACATTTTATGAAGCATGGTGTGATTCATTAGAGTAGCTGTGTATATGCACTGCAACAGAATGAGGTAGCAAAGAGAAAAAATAGACACATTGTGGAGGTGGCAAGAAGCCTTATGGTGTGTGCTTAAGTTCCTATTCGTTTTTGGAGGATGCAATTCTCACAACCGTGTATTTGATTAACCGTGTTCCTTCACACACTTTGAGGTTTAAGGCACCTTTTAGCATGCTATTTCCAGATGGGGAGATATTTCATATGTCTTTGAAAGTCTTTGGGTGTGTTTCCTATGTTCACATTCTTGGTCCTCATCGCAAGAAATTGGATCCTAAGGCCAAGAAATGTGTTTTCCTTGGGCATGCTCAAAACTAAAAGGGGTATTGTTGTTATGATCCAGTGTTGGAGAGCAGGTTTATCACTATGGATGTTACTTTCTTTGAGTCTACTTTCTTTTTCTCGGGTGGTTCTCCTCAGAAGGAGTGTTTTGGGGAGAACTCACAACTTGTCCCTCTTCTTGTTTCATTTATTCCTTCATCTGATCCATCTGTTCCATCATTAGCAGCTCCAGTCCCACTACTCGATCCACTACAGCCAGCTTCACAGTCCTATCAACACCGATAGAAGAGGGTTGACTTTACACATGCTCAGATAGAAGAACCTGCTCCACTCTTCGTCAATCCATCTGAGATCCCAGGTTCGGTTGATACAGTTCCAAGTATTTCCCTTGAACCTGAGCCTATTATTTCCCATGATAACGATGTTTCTATACTTAACATTGTTGTTGTAGTTGATCCCACCAATCTTGATCTTCCCATTGCACTCCGCAGAGGGAAGAGAAAGTGTACAACCCATTGCATTTTACACCATCTTTCTTATAATGCCTTATCACCCTCCTATTGTGCTTTCATTTTTTCCTTGGATTCTATATCTATACCCAAGAATGTCAATGAGGTTCTTTCCAAACCCGAGTGGAAAATAGCTATGCAAGAAGAAATGAAAGTTTTGGTTAAGAATTAGACATGGGAGATGGTTGATCTTCCTATTGACAGAGATAGTCGGATGTAGATGGGTGTTCACTGCGAAGTACAGGGTTGATGACAGTATAGAAAGGTACAAGGCAAGGTTGGTTCAGTGTTTTAAAAGCGTAAGGCACAAAAAAAGTGCCAAGGCCAATTTGCGCCTGAGGTGTAAGACGCAAGGTGTGGTGCGTGCCTTTTTAAGCAAGGTGCATAATTACAAAAAAAGCTAAAAAATAAAAAAAATAAAAAAATTTAAAAATTAAAAAAAGAAAAAATTTCAAAAAATATTGAACATAATGTTGATAAAAAATATAAACTTAAATTTTAAATAAATGTTTTAAAAACCTATTATCTAAAATTAAAATACATAAACCTAACATGTAAAGTGTATTCAAATGAAAATTTAAAAATAAAAGCAAACATATAAAGCATTTTCAAGCGTGTAAAACCCACAATCTCTTTTTCTCCTTAATTGCATTGCTTCAAGTAACTAATGTGATGTAAAACATATTGCATTCTTGGTTCTATGAGTCGCCTTTGTACCATGCCCCTCGAGGCAAGCTCGAACAAGTCTATGTTACAGTTTTAAATTCTTATTTCTCACATAAAAAGTAATGATTTTATAACTTTCATTGCCTTTTAAGAAGATATTTTATAACTTAGCCGTTAGACTAAAAAAAAGAAAAATGCGCAAAATTTTAAAAAGGCACATGCCTGGGCTGAGGTACAAGGCACATTAGGCGCACGCCTAGGACTTGGGTGAGGCACATACCCCAAAATGCGCCTCGCCTGTGTGCCTAGGCGTGCCTTTTAAATCACTGGGTTGGTTACAGAAGGGTATACACAAACCTATGGTATTGATTACCTGGAGACTTTTGAATTAGTTGCTAAGATGAGTTTGGTTCGAATTCTCTTGTCCCTAGTAGTTACCTATTCATGGCCTCTATTCCAGTTTGGTGTTAAAAATGTTTTTCTTAATGGTGAATTGCAAGAGGAGGTATATATGGACATTCCACCTAGTTTTTATGAGAATGTTGGTAAGGGAAAAGTTTACAGACTGAAGAAATCACTATATGATTTGAAATAGTCACCTAGGGCATGGTTTGATAGGTTCGTAGGGGCACTTATCTGTTTTAGGTACAAAGACTCAATCTGATCATACTCTCTTTGTAAAAAGGAGAGAGGCACTCTTGTTAGTATTGATTGTATATGTAGATGTTATAGTTGTTACAGGAAATGATCTTAAGGAGACTGATGCACTCAAGAAGTCACTACAACAAGAGTTTGAGATCAAGGATCTAGGTGAACTTAAATATTTTCTAGGGATTGCGGTTGCAAGATCCAAGCATGGAATTTTCATCTCTCAGTGGAAGTATGTGTTGGACTTACTATAGGAAACTGTGAAATTAGAAACTAAACCAGCTGATACTCCTATTGACCCAAATCATAGAATTAATGCTTTGGATGGTGAGTTGGTTAAGGATGTGGGAAGATATCAGAGGATGGTAGGCTGACTACTATATTTATGTATGACACGTTTAGACATTTCCTATGCTGTTAGTGTGGTGAGTCAATATATGCATGTTCCTTGGGTTCAACATTGGGAAGCCATCGAGAGGATACTTGCATACCTGTAGAAGCATCCTGGCAGAGGGATTCTTTTCTCAGATCATGAGAATTTAAAATTGGAGTCCTAAACAGATGCAGATTGGGCAGGTTGTTTAGTTGACAGGAGATCTACATCAGGGGTATGCGCCTTTGTGGGAGGAAACTTGGTTTCATGGAAGAGTAAAAAACAACCAGTTGTGACTAGATTAAATGCAAATGATGAATATAGATCTATGGCTCATGGTATTTCAAAACTACTTTGGGTGAGATCTCTACTGAGTGAGATTGGAATAAAAGCTGAGGAGCCCATGATGTTACATTGTGACAATCAAGCTGCAATCAATATTGTCTACAATCCAATTCAGCGTGATAGGACTAAACACATTGAGGTTGATAGGCACTTCATAAGAGAAAGGGTGACAATTGGAAAAGTTTGCTTGCCTTATGTCTCCTCCGAATTATAGTTGGTTGATGTCTTCACCAAAGGGGTTGCAAAGAACAAGCATGAACACAATCTACGCAAGTTGGGAATGTGTGGCATTTACTCCCAACTTGAGGGGGAGTGTTGAGGTTTTAGACACTTTTGTGCAGTTTGTAGTGGTAATGTTTGATTATTTATTGTTTAGATAGGAAGTGGGGACCACAACACTCTTGTTGGGTCCATTTTGAGCAGTTATTTTAAGTGTTTTATGTGTTAGCCGCTCTATAAGGTCATATTGGTCTTTGTACTCTTTATTATTTTAAACTATAAGCTTGGGGTGAAGCCCCGCTCAAACTTTCTTTCCCCTTCTCTATCTTTCCATTCCCTTTCCTTTTCTTTCTTTTTCATTTTTTCTTCTCTTTTTTTGTTTAATTTTCTTTCTCTTCCCTTTTTTGTTTTTTTCCTTTTTCTTTCTTTTTTCTTTCTTTCTTTGTCTCTTTATACGAGGCGTGCATACTGGCATATGCCTTAGGGCATTTTGGGGGGGCACCTCACTTGGAGGCACACCTACAAGCATACGACTCTCACACCTTTCTGAATGGTATATAAAACTAAGGAACTAGCCAAAAGTTAGTTCTTTATTTTATAAAATTCTTATCACCTAGGCGACTAGGCACCCTAGTGTCACCCAAACTCGCCTAGACGCCTTGACAACTATGATCTCAGTGTAGTCTATACCATATTGATTGATTATATCCTTTTGCAACCAGCTGAGCCTTGTATCTTTCTCAGAACCATCAGATTTATGTTTGACTATGAAGACCCAACTACACCCAACAGGTTTCTTCCCCTTGGAAGATCTACCAACTCCTAGGTTTCATTTTTTGATTTTTAACAATTTTATTGACCATAAGAAATAGCAAAAAAAAATTTTACCCCACTGAAGAGATTTTGTAATGGAAAGATACCCCAAAATGTTGATTAAAATCTGAAATTTCTGTGCAAAATAAGTCAGCTAATAAAAATGATACAACCTGTCATATACTTGCTCACTAAATATTCTAGAATTTTGCCATTAATCGCTTAATCATTTGAAATGTAAAGGTGCATCAAAAGAAAATGTTGTCAAAAAATAAGGTACCTTGAGTACATGACAGGGTCTTATAGATTGAGGAGTTTATGCATATAGCAAGTTTTGGTGGCTTTGGCAGTTGACATAATGGGAAAAATGTGGTGAATCAAATATTTAAAATGACATGTGCTAACATAATAGTATCTAGTGTGGACAAGTGGTGCTGGTGGTGTCATGAATCAATGGTTGTTGACCCAGCTAGATGATTATCACGGGCCCATATTAGAAATGTTATAGAATAATTATTATGCTAAGATCTATGTCAGTATCTTGTTCTTCATAGATGAGTGTGAAGTTGTAGTCTTGGGTGGAAATAATCCATTTCAATGAAAGGAATATTTCCATCTGGCTTCTAAATGCCACGATTGCTTTTTTTATTAGCAAAATTTATATTATTATATTGATTGGAAGTGAACGGGGACAAAAGTGTCTTCATAGTACATAAGCTGATTTACAAAGAAGCCCAGTACAAATGTTGTGTTACATCCCCTTATTTTGCTAGGGAGTCAACTAGCCCATTGTGCTCTTTCTAACCCATTTGAACTCAACATTTGGGTCCTTTGCTATCCTTTCCACTTCCCTGAATACATGTTTGAGGGTCCATGGGATATGTCTATTACATCTTGCCCACAAAATAATGATTTTTGAGTCCCCTTCCACCTCCACTTGTCTGAAGTCCAATTGTTTTGCAAGCTTGAGCCCCTGAATTAGTGCCAAAAGTTTTGCCTTCATCGAATTTGCAGTACCAATTGGCCTTCAATAGCCAGTATCCTATTCTTCGAGTTTCTAATTGCACCCCCTATTCTTGCCAATCCTGAGTTTCAATGAGCTCCTATCAAAGTTCAGTTTTACTTTAGCACCTACTGGAGGTTTCCACTCCATTCCTATCTCCTCTTTCCTTAGAGGAAAGTGCTTCCTCCCTCCAATTCTTTATAGTTTTAGACAATGAGAAGTTGTAGAAATTGTCCATGGTTTTTACCCAAAAGGCTATTTTCACTTTAATACTACTAGTAATTAAGCACGTGCATTGCAAGTGAGAATTTTTTCTTCATATTAATTACTTGAATTTTAGATACATCATAATTAAGATAAAAATTGAAAATTAACAAAAGTAACTATGATTAAAACTAAACTTGAATGCTTGTTGTAAATGTGCACATGCATTGCACACAGAAATTTTAAATTATAATAACACATTAATAATAATAAAATTATTATTATTATTAATAATTTATTTTCCATTTTTTTGATGAATAAATTTTTATATTCCATTTCTATCATAAATAAAAATAATTTTTATTTTAACAATTATGTTTATATGAAATGATGAATATAGAACATTAGAAATGTTTCCAAATGTTTTTGACAAAATTCTGCACTTTTTTCATTTTTTGTGTTCTATATTTTTTAAAATATTTATTATTCAATTATGACACCATGAGTTTCCTTGAAAAGTTGGACCATTGACCCGCCATCTAAATAAGAAAATAGCTTTGCTTTCGATAAGTTTTAAGCTATATATTTCATCTATATTATATAAATAATTTCTACTTATCATACTTAATTTTTGTTTGACATAATTAATAATTTCTACTTATCATACTCATCATACTTGTACTTTTTTATTTTTAAAGGTTTACAATTTAGCTATCATTTCATCGATTAATCCATGTGACCCAAACCACTAACCCACCACCCAAAAAGAAAACTAGTTTGATTTCTATGTTGACATTAAATTTTGTATTATATTTCCATCATTGATAAAAATATTTCTTATGTATAATACTTATTTTTGTTCAATATAATGAATGTATAATATTAGATATGTACCCAATATTTTATTTTTTATAAATATATAACATTAGATATGTGCCCAAATGTTTCTATATTTTTATTTTTATTTTTGTGATTCTCTGTGTTTTTTATTTTTAAAAATTTTATTATTTGACTATGGCATCATTTCATTTTTAGGTTGATTTTAAATTTGGCGTTCCATTTTCAACATTAATAAGAGTACTTCTTACATTTCATACTTTTTTTTGTTTAGTATAATAAATATACAATATTAGAGATATGCCCAATTCTTTTTATTTTTATTTGTATTACATATTTAATTTATTTTATTATTTAATTATGACATTATTTATTAACCCATTTGACCCAATATGGTAGAATTGCTTACCCACCACTGAGAGGAAAGAAAATGGTTTTGTTGTTAAATTCCTTTTTTAAAATATTTATTTTTATACTATTAAAATCAATGTTATGGATTTAATTAGTAGGATTTAATGATGAGAAAAATATATCTTAAAAATAGGATTTAATGAGAGAATATACCTTAGATATGAGATTTAATGAGTGAAAATAGGAAAATAGTTTTATTTCCAATTAGTTTTAAAATTTTCATTCCATTTCCATCATTAATAAAATCATTTCTTATTTATCATACTTATTCTTGTTTAATATGCCGAATATATGATGTTAAAAACGTTCCTATTTTTTTAGTTTCTATATTTTTTTTGCATTTTATCTATTTTTGAGTTTTATTATTTAATTGTGACAACATGGATTGTCCCATTTGACCCAAAATGATTTAATTTCTTACCACCTCCTAGATGAAAATACTTTTTTCAAGGTATATTTTAAAAGTATATTTTTTCAAGGTATATTTTAAAAGTATAAGTTTTTGTGTTATTGAAATTATTAATTTATTATATATGGGTTTAATTTATAGAGTTTAATGATGAGAAGAAACAAAAATGCCCTAAATATATGATTCAGTGAAGGTGAATGCAAGTTAATACCTTAAATGTTGGATTTAATGAGAGGGAATTGAATGCATTGGATATCTTAAAATTATCTCTTTTCAAGTCATTTAATATCAATAACCAATTACCTTATTTGCCCTCTTTTTTTTTATCAATAAATTTAAATATGGAGGGTTAAATTTTGTCCTCAAAAAATTTCAGAAATATTGTTGAGGCTATTCATACTTTTTAAAGTAGTATAGATCTAGCACCTCCTCCATAGGCCCATTCTTTGCCGAAAAAAAAATTGTTATTCCTCTCCTATACCGATCACACAATTGCTGCCTTAGTAGCTCTCCAAATACCCTTCTTCTCTTCTTTGGGTGCCTCAAGAAAGTTGGGTTGAAAATATCCACCACCTCTTGAGGGGGGTCCCACCTGCAACCAAAAAGAGAGCAGAAAAACTCCCAAATATGATGTACAAAGGAGTAGGATATTAATAGGTGAGATAAGGTCTCTCCACTATCCCTGCATAAGAAGCACATACGGGGAGAAAGGCAAGAAGAGGGCCTTCTTTTCTGCAGCATATCACAGGTATTTACTTTGCCAAGGGAAATTTTCCAACAGAAGTCTTGAATTTTAGGTGGAATAAGCTTACTGCAAATTCTAGGATCTTCCAAATTGGGATCCAGAAATTTTGACTCCAAAATGTCAAGCAAATCAGTCAAAGAGTTACACTCACTTTCCCTCAGACCTCTTCTGAAACCAAGGTTCCAATTAAGACTCAAAGGGGAGGGTGTACCCAAACTAGAGATGGTTTCATTCTGGAGGTTAGAGAGGGCAAAGGGTTCAGGAAACAGATCTTTTAAAGGTATCCCATACCCAGAGGACTTTCCAGAAGCGATCTTTGTCACCTTTGTGCTACAGATTGTCTCTTTCAGAAGGAAACCTCTATAGCCATTTTCCTAGTAACGCCGTATTCCTGAGGCCAATGTTTCCTAAACCTAGGCCCCCTTTCTCTTTTGGTTTACAAACCTGTTCCCATTTAACCAAGTGGTCCTTTTTTTCCTCTCTTGGTTCCGAAAGGATATATCTCATATATTTCTCTAGTTGTCTTGCTATTCTAAATGTCATGGTTGTTTGTTGGGCTTTTTCTTCATTCTTAGATGCCAAATACTCATTAAGCTATCTCCCAATTGATGAATATTTTGCCATGGATATTACCCTTCAGCTGAAAAAAATAGTGAGACAACTTATAATCTTGGTATGGACTGTGGACTGTGGGTCCAATTTCAATCTTTATTGAAAAGAATGAGAACAAAAAGCTTATCCATTTGACAATAATTTGTTTTTCTTCTCTAACTATAGTCTTTGAAATCTAATTGCCAGAATAGAATACCCATTAGAGATTGAGTGCAGTTGCTCCCACTTAGAAATCTTAGTTTTCCTTACCCAGGGCTAAAATGTTTGCTGCTTCAAGGAGAATAGAAGAGGGTGAATAGGAGGGAGAAGGTTGCTACTCTATAGGCTAACTTTTAAGGAAGTGGACAGTGAATAAGCAAGCAGGTTTGCGATATGTTGAAGTGGGCAGTAGTTGAGACCTGTACAGAGAGGCATTGTGTCAATTGACTATATGAGGAATGGAGGTGGTAGAGAGATGCTAAAGTTCAGGGATTAGTAGAGACTATATGAGGGTTGAAGAGGATCAAGCAGAGCCTAGTGCAGTGTGTGGCAAAGGTAAGAAGAGGGAACTTGATTGAGGTATCATGAATAGGAAAAGTGAAGAGATAGAGGCTTTAGGGGGAGGAAGATTGAAGTGGTTCTTTTGTTTGTGAGTGTCTGGAGGAACATTTGGGTCTGGTCCTTTTTGGTTAGGTGGTTGATGCAGATACAGAAGCAAGTAAAGAATCTATGGAAAAGCACTTCGGTTTTCCAATTTCTACTGCCTAATTCAATTTGTTTGTGAGTGTCTGGAGGAACATTTGGGTCTGGTCCTTTTTGGTTAGGTGGTTGATGCAGATACAGAAGCAAGTAAAGAATCTATGGAAAAGCACTTCGGTTTTCCAATTTCTACTGCCTAATTCAATTTCAAAACTTTTGGGTAATAGGATATTGGTATCATTCGAGTTTTCTAGAAATTAACTGCTATTTTGAAATTACTATATGGTAACTATTGGTCTTACCATTTATAGTAATTCATGTGATTATTATATATAGTAAAATCCTAATTTACTATTTTCAATAATTTATGGCGTTTTACATCAAGTTTAGTAGGATTAGTAAGGTGTTATTGGAGTTCTTTAAGAGTTAGATTCGTAATTTAAGTGCCATTGTGGTGTTTACCTATGGATGTCTCAGTTTCAAATCAATTACAAGTTGATTCAGGTCAGTTTGTAGTCCATATTAGAGTCTGTGAAGGGACATCCAAGCTCAAGCTCATATATTGTGTCTATAAGTACAATAATTTAAGCTCACTTTGGTTGCTTCATTTGCACTAGCTAAATGCATGGGGGTGTAAATTCTGGTTTATTTTTGCTTCATATTTGACTGTCTTATTTGTTGGTGAGAAGTAAGATGATGTGGTCCCCACTTTATATGAGACTATGAGAGTGGAGGTAGGTCGATGGTGGTGCAAATTTTTCTTCAGTTTTTGAGATGCAAAATTTGTACTTCCTATGGGTGCAAATGAGACAAGTACCAATAACAGTGTAAATCATAATTACAAACGGATGCAAAACTGAACTGGGTGCAGAATTTTATCTGGTTCAGATTTGCATTGCAAACAAACAGAGCATTAGTTGCAATTAAGGAAGGGTTCAGAATTTTATCTGGTTCATATATATATATATTTTTTTTTATCTCTCTCTTACCTATTTCTTCTTCTAAGTTCTAAGTAATCTATCTTTTTTTGATCAATAACAGATTCATTCAATTCATTGAAAGTTCCAAGTATCTATCTCTCTGTTTTTTATCATAACAGCAAGAGTTCTCTTTCTTTCTAATTTCTTTGCTCATTCTACAGTTGACAACAAGCTCTCTACTTGATTTTCCATCTCTTATCTTCATCTTTAATCACCTAAAGCCCCTCCTTCACTGCACAAAGCCCACCATCAGATCTGAAATTTATAGGACCCCTATCATGTCCTACACCAGTAGTTCTTTGCTGTATTCATCTCATGTTCTGTTGGATGGTTTGTATTGGTAGTTTGGACTTGCTTTATCTTTGTCCACACGGGGTTTTTAATTGGTTGCTGAATTAAGTGAAAGTCGACTTACATGGTTTGGTCATGTGCATGGATGGCCAATAACTGTACCAGTGAAGAGTGACTTGATGCAAGTAAAAAAGATCTATGGACTTGTAATTTAATAGAAGACATGTCTTTTGATACAGGATAACTGTGGGGCAGTGTTTATGTAGCTGAATTCAAATAGCTGGAATTAGGGTTGAACTTAGTTGGGTGCATTGGATGTGTTGTTTGGGTTGGGTCAATCCTTTTTGTGTTGTGTATTTTTATTATTAATTAGTAACTACAATCAGATTTCATCAATAGAGAAAGACCTGCCTTTTATTGTCCAACACAGTAGAGGAGCTCTGATAAGATGGAGTGACAGCCAAAGTGATCTTTTGGATTAAATCTCTGAAACTATTCTCTGACTTTTCATATGATAATTTGATAAGGAATTGGAGAACAGTTGCAGCACTACCTTCTTCAAAGAAGAAAACTATAAGGGAGTGATCCCCCTGGAATGGGCTCATCAAACTGAATTTTGATGGTAGTAGCTTGGGGAACCCGGGCCCATCTGGTATGGGGGGGGGGGGGGGGGGGGTATTCAGAAATGAAAGGAGAGAAGTGGTTAGGCCCATGTGGGCAGGGGGGTTCAATTACAGCTGAATTGACAGCAGCAGTATTTGGGCTACAGAAGGCAATGGAGATGGGGGTGAGAGTTTGCAAGGTGCCAGAGCGACAGGGGGTGTCTTGTTGCCTGGTTTTCTAGTTGGGCACCTAGGCATTGCCTAGGTGATGGACTTCTATAAACTTTGTATTAAAACATAGGAAATCAATATATTCATGAGAAGGAAAAGAAGCAAGAAAATAAAATTCAGAAAATATAGGGGTTGAGTCTCTATTTTTGTCATAGGAAAAGAAGAAAAGAAAAGGTGGAAGAAGGTTGGACCAAATTTTGAGATCTTCCTTGCTTGGTGGGTTAGGTACTTAGGTTTTGAAGTTATCGAGGGTTCAAGACACCGAACACATAAGAAAATAATAAAAAGAAATTAGTGTACAGCTTCTCTGTATGAATAGGTAAGGCTGCATCTGTCCCTCCCCGCATTGGCGGGAGCCTCATGCACCGGGCTGCCCTTAGTGTACAAACCCACAAGATGAATTATTTAGGTTAACAATATTTATTTTGTTGTTGTAATATCAAAAATTAAAAATATATAAAATAATTCACAGCACCATGTACAAAACTACAAATATCTTGGTGTTTGAGCGAGGTGACCCTCCATGGTTAACTTGTCTCCTAGGTGTTGCCTTGACAACTATGGAGATCTGCCACTTCGCACAGAAAAGTGCCAAAGGTTGCGTCTGGTCCACCCCTCCACAGAACTCTAGATAACTGAGGCCAACATTGGGTAATGATGGCCTTTTTATCTGGTCTTTGTTGTAAAAAGTAGTGTGAAGAATGGGTCTATCCCATGTCAGAGAGTCAATAGAATCTAAGATGACTATTAACTACGGCCCTGTTTGGCATCCATCCGGAGAATCGTTTCTAGCGATTCTGGCGATTCTCCAGATGAGAATGACGTTTGGGTTTGACTCATCCTAATAATCGTTCCATTTCTTGATAGAATTTTTGCTCCAAAACTGTGATTCTCCAAATCCACAAAATGTCGCTTCTTAGGATGAGAATTCTCATCCTTTAAATTCTTGCTACGTCCTCTGTTAATTAATAAAATGAACACGTGTGCTCATGTTCCATGTGCGAACATGGGCACTTTTGTAATTTTACGTTAAAAATAGAATCCAGCTCAACAAAAGCCCCAAATCCTTTTTATCTTCTTCGTGTCTCTTCTCCAAGAGCTCTCTACGCAGACATTCCTCAAGGGCAAGAGGCTTCCCCAAATGGAGGATCCACCGATGGAGTTTTCTGTAACCGAAAGCATCCTGCAACCAATGACCATAGCTGCAAATTCATCACGTTTGGACGAAGCCCTAGAGTAGGTTCTGCAAATTCGTCTCCTCAGGAAACTCTGCGCAGGAGAAATCATGAACCAGAACTCTTTCATCAAGGAAATTGGTGTTGAGATCATCTTGTTTGCTTTAAAGTCTGTAGGGTTTGGTTCCGATTCGGATTATGGAATCTTTCGTATTGGGTTACAGGTTCTGGGGAACGTCTCCTTGGCCAGAGAAGAACATAGGTCCGCAATTTGGGGTTGGTTTGTCTGCTAATGCAACAATGTCTTACTGATGAAAGATAATCTGTTCTTGAGAGAATGGGGCAGAAGACTCGAGGTTCTGCTGATGTAAGGAACTTATTGGAAGGAAATGCAGAAAACCAAAGGAAGTATCAGAACTGGAGCTTTTTTATTTTTTTTTGATTCAAGCGGAATAGGAGCTTCGAGGTTCTGCCGATGTTCCTGAAATTTCTTGTCTTGGTTTACGGGTAGAGGTGGATCAGAAGATTTCGCGTGCAAAGCTGGTCAGTGTTTCTTGATTTATGATTATTGGCACCAACTTTTTTTTTTTTGCAGAATGGCTCCTTTTATTGCATCAACATGTAAACAAATCAAACCGATATGAACTCAGACTAGGTTCAAAAATGATTCAAACTATCAAAGAGAAGAAACTTTGGATAAACCAAACAGAAAATTAAAGATTCAATCCGGTTCAATCCACCGTCATTCCCCCTCTTCGATATCTCTTCTTCGGGTGAGGCTACTTTAAGTAATAAGCCAAGAAAGAGAGAAGCAATGCTCTGGAAGTCCTGTTGTCGTCTTTGTTGGTTGCAAAAAGCAATTGTTAAACTTTTATACTTCGTGTCTTCTTAGATCTATTGAAGCACAAGAGTATATGAAGACAAGTTGGCAGTTGTAATTTGCAAAGCCACTTGAACATAAATGTTTACACTTTGATGATCAAATAACTACGAAACTATTGTAGCTTCATTTAGATTTATATTTATTAGAATTGACATGGTTTTATGTATTAGTTATTTAGAGAATTGATTTCAAGAAATTGGTTGCTGCCAAATGTGATTTTGTTTCTGAGAAATAGGAGTTAGATGACTACACCAAACACATCTGACGATTCTCTGGATGAAAATTCTCAGAATCCATTCTGTTCTGACAAGGATTCTGAGAATGAGAATCCCATAATTGATACCAAACGGGGCCTAATTTTACATACTGTGGAGGAAATCTGGGTTTGGTGAAATTTAACAATTTTTTTTTCTTTTCTTTCTTTGCCTAGCTTTTGTTGCCTTCTTAATAAAAAGAACTGCCAAATAGAGGGACTCACCACATGATTCAGACCAACAAACCCATATATAGGTGGCATAAAAGCCTCATCTCCTTGAACCGGTTGCTCACAGCAAGGCAAATCCTTCTTCCTCTATGCGCAAACAGAGAACACTCCTATGTGCAAATCTTTTTGAAGAAGGAATCAATTCAGGTGATTAATGGTGCATTGGTGCTGATGCCATGTGATCAACCTTAACCTTAGAATCATAAAGAAAATAAAAGAAAAACCTTTAGCAGCAGAGAATAATGAAGAACAAGAACAGAGTTTGGCATGATGGGAGATCCCAACTGATCTCTTATAACTGCCAAGTGTCATCCTCCTATTTTAATATTATAATGTGGTGAAATTATAATGCGGCCCCTATTTTGATTAAACAATAATAAATCTGCCGCTATACACTTTTAACATAAGCTTTAAGCTCATCGTGTAGATTGAATCACTACAATGCCATTCTTAACTGTTTCTTAATTGCAGGCTGAAAGTGCAATTGCTGCCCTTAACTGTAGCGGTGTAGTGTTGGGATCTTTGCCGATAAGGTCTGTTTTCTGTTCCTCAAGATAATGGTTCTGAAGCTACTTTGTGGATTAAGTTTTAACAGTGGCAACCCTTTTACATGATTTTATGAAGGTAAACGTTTCTTGTATAATGTTTTTTCAGGGTAAGCCCTTCAAAGACACCAGTTCGGCCTCGTGCTCCTCGCCCACCGATGCATTGAATCATCTGGAAGGTGTCCAGTCTGATTGTCGTTGCTATATAAAAATCTCAATATACATACCGATACTGATACTGGCCTCGCTATTTAATTTATAGTTTTGTCCTCGGCATCTTAGTTTGGGGTTTTTGTTATCCATAGGGGGTTTGTTAAAGGATTGTTGATTTTAGTATGTAGAATTGGATGGAACTTCGAGGCTTTTAAATAGTTTTTATCTATCAGTGCACTCTTTAAGATGACCAGCTGTAGGGGATGACCAGAAAAATGAATACTCCAGTAATGTTTCTAACCAACTCTTTTAAATGCACTGCGGCATAGTTCTAGTATAGTAGTCTTGTTGCGTTGTGGTTACCAACTGTTCTGTGATTTCTACCGTCAGTTTTAACCAAGAAATTGGAGATCCTGCTTGCCAGTAGGCATTTTTGTCAATACACTTGCAAGGACGTTAAAGGGGAGCAGCCGGCAAAAGTAACACGCTATTTTGAGTTGGCCGCAGTGGCACCACTAACTTATGTGCCAGCCATATTTGCTGCGTTTGACATTGACATGGTTTGAGAGGAGTAATTCTAAGTATCTGATGAATTTTGTGGTTCTAAGAATTAATTTTAACCTAAGTTTGGATGCATGAAAGTTGCTGGAAGCAATTCCTTTTTGGTGCTCAAGATTTGAAACTCATTGGAAGAGCTGGTTCTTTGGAGTTACTTTTTTAGCTTAAAAACAAAATCATTGTTGTTGGTTCAAGTTCAAATTCAAAACTCTAATTCATGGAGCAGAATTTTAACCAAATACACACCCATAGGACCATAGAGACTTGATTATTCCCTCGTGGATGGTTGACAACTTGACATTGAAGTTTAAAGTTCCATGTTCGGGTTCGGGTAGGTTGAAGTCTTCTATTTTGCTTGTAACCAGATGGGTGGAAGGGTGGAAAATGCAACCACTTCACATTTAAAAGTTGAAACGAAGTTGTGGCCTGTGGGGTTTGGCACTACAGTTTTTTCTGGAGTTAAGCACACGAGAAGCTAAGAAGGCCCCTATGACCGTGTAGGTCACAATAATAGCCTCTAAGTCAGGCTATTGCTGCTGTACAGGCCAGTGTGTCGTGCATCCTTGGCCCTGCTACCCTAACCACCCGATTCCACATCTACTGATCATGGTCGCAGCAAATTATTGTGACCTTATAAAATATAAAATATGGACACAAACCTAGTCAAAAAGCCGATTAATTTAGTTTAAAACAAATAAGGTGTCAGTGTCATATTGAAGTCTCTTGGGGGTTGACTGGTCAAGTTGTTCCGGTCATCACCACTGTCTCTTGGGGAATTACTGTTCTAAAATTTGCAGCGTCCATCGTTGTAGATATGATGTGAGAATTTAAAAATCGGATTTGTTCTCACAAAATTGGTCCTCACACAGCCGAATATCTTCGAAGCGGGATCTGCTCCTCACAAATAGGCGTCTCATAGGCACATCCATCATGTATTGGAAACATCTTTCGTAAATGATAATTAATTATGGGAGATGTTCTCAATGTATGGTAGGATGTGCATGTGAGGCGCTAGGTGTAAGGAGCAGATCCGGATATTCTCATGAATAATATTTTACACGAGACTGGATCTGTTCCTCACAATTGACGTCTCACATGCACATCCTATCATGCATTGGGAACATCTCCCATACTTATCAGTTATAATTCACGGGAGATGTTCTCAATGCACCATGAATGTATCTGTGAGACACCCATTTGTGAGGAGCAGATCCTATCACGTTTTACGCAGGTGGGTGTGAGGACCAATTTTTGAGGAGCAAATCCCAACTCGTTTGTTTAAACCTTGGCGTATGTGATGTGAGCTCTGGCCCCATTAATCTGTCAGTCTGGCGTATGCTATCAGAAGGAATTTGGGTAATAAGCAATAAGTTTGGGTTTATGTTTCTTTATTTATAATCGTGGTGATGGTTTTAGTTAAGGAATTCGTTTTCGTTTCATTTCATTTTTCTTAGTAGTAATAAAATAATTGAAAGAATAGTTCTGAATTAAGCCATAGATTCCAAAAGAATTTATGATGTTTATGTTATACATATTTTCCATGATTTATTATTATTATTTTTCTACGGTAAATGCAAATTTGCACTAACCATGTTTGATTCGTAATATCGATCATTTCTTCAAATCAAGGTCACGTCTTGACGAACAAATTCATTGCAGTCTCTAATACATCAAATATCCTGCAGCTACAGCGTACAGTACTTGGCGAAAGCTGTTCTCTCTCCTGATCCCTAGTCAAGTCCTTTTCAACTTACTTCTTTTTCAGTACAGCATGCACTTTGACGGTAATCTACACATTTGACCCAACCCTCGGATTCGTTTCTCCAACAGAGTTTCACTTTTACTAGAAACTTCTCCACGATCTCACATCTGATGCAGATGCAGACCCAGACCCAGACCCAGACCCGCGTGCTCGACCTCCAAGTTTGAAACAGTTGAAAGGAAGAGAGAGACACCCAAAGCCCATATGAATTGGGTTGCATTTGCAATGCAGATTTGCACAGTGGAGATATACTAAGATAAGAACGACGAAACCCTCTTCTCCACTCCTTTTAATTAATTGTTGTATTATCAGAAAGAAAGAAGATAAATTACAGAGAAAGAAATGGCCAAGCTATATATGCAAAGCTGGGCTTTCTCCTAGACTAACCAATCACCAATGTTGATACTTGTGGTCCGAAGAAATAAAATCAGTCTTCTGAACCAATGCCAATTGCCAATTGGCTACTCACCCACTCCTCAGTCCTCACTAAACATAAAAACATGGCCGGGGAAATTGTCGCCGGAAGCGCCGTGCTTTCGGAGACGTTACACCACTATATCTTAAAAGATCAGTATTGGGTCGAATCCGAAACCAGTCTTTCGTCTCGACATTTTTTTTGGCTAATTAATACAGAAAGAAATGTGACCTTTTTCATGCTAATAAACAAAGACTCCCTCTTTTAATTTCTCCTACTAAATCCCCCATGCCCCAATCCCCAACCATGTATGATGAGAGATGATGAACGATGACGACAATAATGACCGTGTTCTCTATCTATCTCGAAAATACGAAGATGAATGAATGGACGATGGTTAGCATGCAGAGCGAGCTCAATCGCCCGTTCCATGAATTAACAACAATCTGTCCGGCAGTTGCTGCTATGCTTGTTTCTTCTTCTTGTCAGTCAAATATCAACAACTTCAGGCATGCTCTCAAAATAAAGTGTCCCAATGCCACCACTTCTCTATTTGTTCTTGTTCTTGTTTTTGATTTTTTTAACACTCTTCCGTTTGCTTTCTGTGTCCCCTCTTTGGATGTTGACGAATCCTGTAAATATGTGTCTTCATGGAACGAAATTAGATTTTCTCCATTCATAAAAACTAGGCCGATGGTGAAGTTGATGTGTTCTGTTCGGGTTGTGAAGCACTGGGACCTGATCCTGCCACCCCCACTGTAATTGTTATAGTCGACATTATTCAAATATATGTGTTCAAATGAACGAAACAAGAATCAGAATAAGAACTGGGTTTAGAAGTTGGACCTTTGGTTGTCGTCGTGGTTAAGGTTTCGGTTGTTGAAGCAGCAACTGAAGTTGGAATTGACAGGACCCCACCGGCGCCACCGTAGTGCTGAGGTAAATATGGGTATTGTACCATTTGGGGATACTGAATGCCGAAACCCTGGGATTGATTACTGTGTATATATTGGGCGTAGAATGGATAGAAATTATGGAAAATGCCGGGCGCCCCCGGTGACGCTGCCGTTGCAGCGTAGTACGGCGAGAACTGTTGCCCTCCACCTCCATATACACTGTAATAGTTCTGCAGATATACATATATGCAACAACTTACCATTATATGCATGTGGACTATAAATTAAATTCTATTTGGTTTACGGTATGCTAGTAGGAGGAAAACTCTTACCATGGGGTACGTGTTTTCTTGTGAATATCCTGAGTACCTGAACCACAGCAGAATAATAAACTAGGATAGGATCAAATGCAGAAGGAAAACAAACTAGTTTAGAGTATTTTGTTTCTTCAAGCGTATAAAAAATATTCTTCTTATTATTTACCCGTATGCAGAATAAGGAAATGAATATTGAGCGGTTGGTTGATGGAAATACGTTGAAGAGGTTCCGTGATAAGCGGGCAGAGCCACCGATCCCCGTGCTGGTCTGAATCTTCCCATACCTACGTTTTTTTGGTTAAAAGAGAAAATGAAATGTTTAATACCGTTGACAATTCATGCTGTTCTTCAACATTTGCTTCTGATGAATAATTAATGGATTGGAAAACGATGACGTTATTGAAGAATAGATGAAGATGGTATTGCAATTGAAATTCTGAAAATATATAACCAGGCGTTCATGGGCATTACTAGAGGTTACTGGTTGGTTTGATGATTCATTTTGGATCACCCAATATTCAGTGTGAGATTGAAAGCCTACGGAGACAGACGAGATGGATACCCATAGAATGAATATCTGAAATTTTTATTTAAAAAGAAAGAACTTAAAGGGAATAGATACGGTTCAGACCATGCTGATAAGTAGATGGGTGATTCCGATGTGCACCAAGAGATGCAAGATTGCAGTTAGCCCTTCTTCCATCGATCACAGGTGATGGATCCTGGCAAGCCCTCATTGCGGCATCCGGATCCTTAAACGTTACCTAAGAAATCAAGAGCCAAAGAAGTGAAAGATATTCTATAAAAAAAAAAAAAATAAAAAATAAAAAAAAGAAGTGAAAGATAAAAAAAAATTAATGCCATGAGAGAGAGAGAGAGTCTGGACATACAAAACCGTATCCCTTAGATTTTCCGGTGTTCTTATCGGTGATCACCACAGCTTCTTGGATCTCTCCAAACTGCTCAAAATAGCGTCTCATCGTTTCTCGCTGAGTCTCCCAAGCCAACCCACCAACGAAGATCTTTGTAAATGTTGTATCTCCGAACTGCCCAGCATTATTGCCTCCAACCATCTGGAATTGTCTTTGTTGAGACATGAGGAATTACAGAAAAAGTAGAGGTATAAGAAAAGAAAACAGAATCGAAACAATTCAGGTTCAAGCCCCCGACCAAACAATCAAAAAACAAATAAATCCCACCCAAGAAACAAAACAAAAGAACCAAAGAAGAAAGAATCCAGTATGTCAAATAATAGAACCCAGAACTCAGAATCGGCCTTAGTGATCAGAGAAAATAAGTGCCAGAAATAGGAATAACTATTATCGAATGTCGCTCTTCTTCTGATTCTTCTTCTTCTTCTTCTACTACTACTACTATTATCACTTCTACGGCTACTTTTCCAAAACCATACCACCTCAGATTCCTCAACAACGATACCCGTAACGAGAAAATCATTACTGGTGAGAGGGTGGAAAGGAAGAGATACAGATACAATAGAAAAGAACCCCAAAGTATAAAAGGAGAATAAAAAAAGAGAATTTTAGGAGGGCGATTGTTATTATTTATAAAAAGAAGAAAGGAGAGAGAGAGAGAGAGAGTAGTAGGACAAAAAGCTGCAGTGGGCACCTATGATAACAGTGGCGGAGATGTCAAATGAAAAAAAAAGAAAGAAATTGCGATCGATTTTTAATGGGTCCGTCTGAATATATCTGCTTCGCTGTATTCAACATCGTATTTCTGCTCTATCAATCGCTCTTTGTTCGTTTTAAATAATTAAACAATATTACTATTGATCTGGTATTTATTATGATAGGATAAATATTAATTGTTGATGCATGGTATGATGGCTAATTGGCTATGGCATTTGAGAGGTTTAGAGCAGCAGATATACCTTGATTTCCCCCCTCTTTTGCTGTTTCTTTTATATCCCTCTGGCCTCTTTCCTTTCTTCTCTTTGGTTAATTTGTTCCTATCCGTCGTTCGACGCTAGCCCCTTCATCCGTCTGTCTGTCTGTCTCTCCCTCCGTCTGAAGCTTTGTTGGTTAACCAGCTGTAGCAAACTAGCTATTCTCGTAATCGAAGAAGTGCAGACGAGGCCAGCGGGGGTTGTATTGTATGTGTTGGATGGAGGCAAAGAAACAAACAAATGAGAAATGGTAAGGCTTTTTCCTCTGCTCGCCTGTTTGGCTCGACTTTCAAAATCCTCTTTTTCTCTCTGTCTCTTCCGCTTAAGGCCTTAACAAAAGAGATGACCAAATTTAGTTTAATGAAGCTTCAAGATTAGAAGTTTTTTTACAAGGTAAATAAATAATATTTATTAACAAGAAAAGAAAGAAGAAGAACGAAATGGGAAGTGGTATATCATCTTGCCTTTTGTAATAGTTTAATTATTATTGGAGATTAAAAATAGTAGTGTAGGAGGAAGGAGGGGGAAAAGAAGGAAAGTGATGATAGAAAAAGAAAAGAAAAGGGCGGGTTAAGCGGCGAGTACTGTGGTGGATTTAGGGGAAAGCGGGCGGAGTTAACGTTAACCAATGGCAATGGGAGCTCCATTTCCATTATTATAAAACCTGAAACTGAATCATGACTGTCGCTACCACCACATCGGCTTTGGATGGGACTATCCACATCCACATTCCACACCACACCAGATATTGGTCAAACCTCACCTCTCTCTCTCTCTCTTTCGTTTTCTCACGTCGGCTCCCGTGGCGGCTACTTCGCCGCGCTGTCTCCTTTTTACCTTATAATGCGAACCAAGAACCCAAGGAGTGTTGCTTAAAGTCCACCTCTTTAGTGTCGCAAATTTTTTAATAAAAAAACACAGGAAAGGGACCTGACTTGATCCATCCCTCATTCCCTCCATACTCCATAGATGTTCTTTTCATAATCGATGCAGGGTGAGCAGGGTATCATCATCAACTCCATACATTATCTCTTCACTCTGCCATTTCTATGGTGCAGAAGATATAAGATAGAAGAAGAAGAAGAAGAATAGCATTCCTGTGCTGTATTTTTAATGTTCCCTGAGTCCGGATTCGTGGGAATTGGCTAAACCAACCCACCTGATCCTCAGGATAGGAATTAGGATGATAATATATACATGGTGTTTGGAAGTGTGGGAGTTTTTTGGGATCAATTTTCAAGAAAAAACGTTTATGCTTCTAAGGCCCGTCTTTCATAAAAAAACATTTCGGTCGTGTATGCAGTGAGTAACACTACGATGTTTGGTAAGATGATTTTCATTACCATTTTTCATCTATGTGCTGACGTATACATCTCAAATGATATTTATTAATATACACATTAGTCAATCGTCAACGATTCACCAATGCATGAAACGCTAAATTTGACATTTCATGCATCGATAGAGTTCCGATTTTCAAGACATGCCCAATTTTTTAATAATGGGCTGAACCTAACAATGAGATGCAAGAACATTTGTTGAAATGCCTGTATAGATCTGACCTAGCACTATTTTTTTGAAAAACGGCCACGGTTTCAAACATCCGTTACGATGTTATAATAGAGGTACGTATAAATATATATAAGGTATTTATCATTTCCCATGAAATTTTAAGGAGGTTGGCTTCTTGATGGGTTTCCTTCCATTTGGACATTGGAGCCCACCAAACACCACATGCAGGAGATTACACGTGTCAATATGTTATGTCATATGGATGAGATGGTCGAATGGTCTTCTTTATCTGCTTGCTTTGGTAAAAATTAAAAAAAAAAAACACTGACACACAAAATGAATTGAAAAATATCTCCGCTCTCGTAGTCGTAGTTTCAAATATCAGTTACTTCTAATGCCATCGGTTTTGCGATGGATAAAAACAAAAGAGAATCAAAGGCAAATCAGAGAAACATAGTGTAAACGTACAAAATCATGAGTGAGTAGGATGGTGCATTAGATCATTCAAAATACCTTTTTTTTTTTTTTATGTTAAAGTAGTGGATTTGCTTCTTTTTTTCATTTAAAATTCAAATTTGAATTGCTTAGTTTATATTACAATGAACTTAGTTCGAAAGCTAGTCTTATTTTAGAAGTCTAGCTAGAAACTTGATATTTATATATAGAATGAAGTAAAAGAAGTGCTGAAAAGTTATACTTTAAACAGTTAAACTAGTATTTACATATCTGGCCTGTTCCTTTATTATAAGCCGTTGGAATTGAAATATTAAAAATCAAAAAATCAAACTGCATATGCCTTTCTTTCCAATTAATAATTATTTTAAGTGTGAGAAAGAGCACCTTTTTCTTTCTTTTAAAAGAAAAAAGTTAACAGTTGGAAATCATTTCTAGAATGTTGAAGCTGGTAGACAGTAGATATATACTAGTTACAACAACAACAATAGCTACTAAGCTAATTAATGGTAATTTGTGATTTTTAATGTTGAGAGTATATGACTAACCAAGGCGCCTGGCTTGAGCAATAAGCAATAAGCAATAAGCCGAGAGAAAGAGAGAGAGAGATATGCGGAAGAAAAGAAACATGAGAAGATCGGATACCGTCGTACTATCCACATGAAGGCTGCAAAGCAGGCAGGCACGTCAGAGGCAGCACATGCTAGCTAGCATGCAAACATCGCAATTCTAAATTTGCCTATTTCCTTCTTTCTTTTTTTCTCTCTCTCAATTGCCAAGAGCCCAAAAAGCTCAATAAGTTATTTTTGGTCAAATAGAAAATCGAAATGCCCTTTTATTATTATTATTGTTCGCTCGTTGTCTCTTTATTAAAACTACTGTTTCCACGCTAATGCTAGCTACAAACACAAATATAAATATCTCTCTCTTCCTCTCTGAGTAGCGTGGTCGGCATGTGGTGGGGGTAGGAGGAGGTAACATGGCCAGCTATGTCCTTGCGGGTTTAGTCTACTTCTCTCTCTCTCTCTCTCTTTTTAACTTTGAATAATTATAAAACCAATCCAAATCCAATTCCAGGTAGTTGTGCTAGCAATTTACTGCCACAGTTTCTTTTCCTTCCTACTTAATATTTTAACCTTTTAAAGAAAGGAAGGAAAGAGTCATTCTTAGTTAGACTGGGTCCTCGGTCCTCTCTCTCTCTGTTGAATTTTCTTTTCCTAAGTCACCAATTCTTACACCTGGCAACTTAATTTACTGGCCAAACTCCAAAACAAGGAAACAAACATTCACGGTCCCTCTAAGAAGGGCTGTTGCCTATTTGTTCCATGGAGGAGAAAAAGTGTGTGAGAAAGAGCGCGGCGGGGCCAAACTGCCAAAGTGGATGGCAGCACCAATGCAACCATGCAATAGCAATGCATACGGTCAATCAAGTGTCCTGTGCACGCAGTGCTTACATAACAACCCTGCTGGCCCACCTACCTAGCTATCAGATGACTAGTGATTATAGATAAGTCCATAAATTAAAGTATAAACTATACTGCACTTCACATTCTAAATTTCACTCCAGACTTTCAAAATTCAAAATTTCAAATACTTCCACCTAACATCAATAACGGTTCGTGTTTTAGCATTTATTCTGAACGGGTACCTATCTCAATTGTATAGTGAAACTAAGATTTATTGGGGTGGACTGAATAATAAAAATCTTATTCAGAAATGAATTTTTTTTTTTTTTTTATAATAATTTTCCCCAAAGTGCTGATTGCAGGATTCAATTTGAAATGAACCAACTAATACACTAATGAACCAGCCCTCGATTGGTTAAATGAATTTGTTTTATAATTGCTCTAAAAGAGATTTCACAAGTCAGGATTGCATGGTGGCGTTTGGCCGGTTCATAAGTACTGAAGTGCATCTGCATGCATGCACTACTTTCTTTCTCATGTCTCTAATTATTATTATTTTTTTTTGTTACAATCTATAATGAAATATTAATTATTTACCATATGGTGTCTTAATATTAATTTTTCTCCGATAACTGAGGTGACAAGATCAAAATTGCAACCAACTACATTCTTTCATCTGTTCATGTCATTTTGATAGGAAAGCCCGGAAAGCTAAGACATTCATTAATTAGTAATATGTGTAAATTAACAAAAAAAATATCTCATATCCATCCTATCCTATTCCTAATGACTCATAAAACACAGAATTTAAGCCCTTTTGATAAGTTACTTATCTTGGTAATGTATTTATCTAGGTAAGTGTTTTCTAGGAAACATTTACTTGGGTAAGCACATTTATCCATATTCTTTTATTTCTTAGTGGGAAAGTTACTTATCCACTTAGGAGATGTGGCGCAGTACGGAAACAAACCACATCTAGAGAATCTTCAAAGAAAAGAGCAAAATCTGAAATAAACAAAAAGAACAAATTTCACTAAATACTTAAGAGAAAATAAACATAAACTCCCCTAACTACTCTTTATATAGACTTCTTTACACCCTTATACCTCATACAAGGAAGTTTCCTAATCAACTTTGAACACTCCTTCTAAGAATCCTACTAAAACTCTTCAAAAAGAAAGTCCTAATTGAATACAAATTCGGAAATCACACGTGTTGTAACTCTAACTTGGTAAATACGAACTAAGATAGAAATTCTGTGATAATGCTAACTTGGTAAAAATGAACTAAAATGGGTTGTTGAAATCAACTTAGTAATTGTTTACTCAGTTGTGTTGAATCCCATGTTGCATCATCCCCCCTATACGTACTAAGATGAGTCTTCGAAAACCAACTTTGTGAATGTTTACTCAGTTGGTGTGAATCCTATACTGCATTATCCACTTCAGGTTGGAGAGAATCCGACATCGGATTCATGTTACAATTTAAGAGGCCATCAACATATGCTGTTGCACTTTTGTGTACTTCTTTGTTTCTAACCCTTTTGATGATGCACGATCCGGTCGGTCCTAGCTGTCGGTAACCTTGCCTCTGAGGGAGCAGGAGATGCCTGAAACAGGGAGGATACAAGAGATTTCGGGGGAGGAACCCGGTGGGAATTCTCCGATGCTCAAGTTAGTACTCTTGAGAAGGCAAGGAGAATAAGAGATTCTAAGACTAGAAGACACAAAATATCACATACCTTTACTCTGGGGGAAGAGGGCCTTTTATAACCACCCTGGTGCACTCACTTCCAAGCCTCTGCCAGATCAGGTATAACCGCCTCTGTGGGTGCAGGCATAACCGCCACTGTCTTCTCTTTCAGGGCCGTCTCTACAACAACTGAGATGGCGGTAGCAGGTGGCCGTTGGAGTGCAGTTGTCATTTTGTCAAATCTCTGATCGGTTAGGCGTGCCGCCTCAGAGTACGTGCTTCCTTGTCAGGTACGGTTATTCAGTCACGCGACCTGGAGCCGTGGTGTCGGAGTGGTGCACAAGGTGGTCTTGAGTCCGGATAGGAGTGTGGCTCGAACTGTCCCGAGGTGCCGGGGTGTGGCCTGGACTGACCCGAGGTGGGTTTGTCCGGGCTTCGTCCTTTGCAGGGTTCCTTGCAAGGCTTGGGACTTCTAGGGAAAGCGCGGGTTCCACCTCCTGGGAAGCGCGGGTTCCTTTCGGGGAGCTCAGGCTTCTTCTTGGGATATGGCTATGTCGCTGTGCCGAGCTGACGCTCCTGCCAGGTCATACCCGATTGCTTCCATGTGTCGCACAGCCAAGGGGTTGGGCCAAATCTACCTCCATCAATTGCCCCCCACTCCCCGTGCCCGAGGTCTTGACCCGGCGTAGGCAGTTCACAGATTGACGGGTGGATTTGCCCCGTGGCGTGCTTCGTCTAGTTCGGAGATTCTTTGGTCTGAACCGCCAATTCTCTTGGCTCGACCAGGGTCAGCTCGGCTCGACCAAAGGTCAACCCGGGTCGCGTACAGCTCACACGTGGACGTCAAACGATTATCAGTTTTCAGACGTCAAAAGTTTGCGCTAAACTGATTTCACCTTGGGGGTCATGTAGTCGGTTTTCCTGAGAGCCGTTGGATGGCTTTGATCTTGACTGTTGATGTGCGGGCATAGCGGCTATAAATAGTGGGGGCCCTGGTCACTTTTCCTTCGCCAGTATCCAGTGCTTGTTTCTTGAGCTCGCGTCCAAGGTCTTCAGCTCGCGTCACTCCTAGTTTGGTAGCTTTTCCTTGGTGAATCCCCTTAGCTTCTTTCAATTTCCTTTTCTTTTCAATGTCTAGTTCGGGTAGCTTAGATAGTCTTTTAGGAGGGCCTGAGGCGGAGACTTCGGGTCGGGCTACCTCCTTCGACATCCTTCTGGATGAGCCGGAGGTAGGGCCTTCAGTCTGGGTCACCTCTGGCAGCTTGGAATCCACTTCTCGTCGAGTTTGGATGCCAGACAAGTTCGGACCCTCCACTATGACGTCTGAGAGACTTCGGTCTCTTGTTCGTCAGTTCAACCTACCTGGGGAGTACACTTATAGCTTACCTACGGGCGACTTCCCTTGGGATCACGGTCCGGATGAGATCGTGATTTTCCGGGAGCAGCTCATTGCCGGGCTGCGCCTTCCTTTTCATCCCCTAATCGTCGAAGTCTTGAATCACTTCAACGTCACCGTTGGTCAGCTCCACCCGAACTCCATCCGCAATGTCGTTGGGACCATCTCCCTCTGCTGTGAACACGTCATTCCTCTAGACTTAGAATTTTTTTCTACCCTTCTTATGCTTAAGAAGCAAGCGAGCTTCCTCCCCGATCACAGGCGGGCCTACTACCTGTCTCCCCGCCCGGGATTTAAACTTCTACACAAGCTTCCAAGTAAGGTCCCAACGTGGAAGTGAGACTACATCGTGGCGTGAAGTTCTACGGGGTGACTGTTTCCCACTCATTGGAGGGCGGCTGTTCCCGACCCTGTTGCTATGTTAGATAAAGACATGGCTGAGACCTTCCAGTCTTGGGCCCAGGTCGGGCTCGAGTGCGGAGATTACCTTACGGAGGCCAAGCTTATTTAGGCCGGTCTGAGTCCGGGTAGGTTTCTTTACTCAGGGTTTTTTTTTTTACTGATGCCGAGCTCTTTTTGCAGGTGTCATGGAGGCGGAGAAGACCTGCGGTGTCAACTTGCTTGATGGGATGAAGAGAAGGAAGCGGGTTACTAAGCGGGCTCGCATCGAGTCTCCTCGGGCTGTGGAGCCCAAAGTCCTAAGCTATCCTCCAGTCATCAACTTGGAGACTCCTAGGGAGCCTGAGGTGGTTGGGCCTATCCCGGAGGTCGTGGAAGCTTGGGAGGTCGATACCACGGAAGCTTCCCATACCCAGACAATACTCTCCAGTTCGGGGAGCTAGGAGGGGGCTGGTAGCGTGCTGACTCCAAGCTGTGCTCTCCGCAAGAGCAAGAAGGCCGTCTATCCTGCGGAGGTTTCGGCATGGGTTGACCTTTTGAAGCGGGCACAGGTTGCCGAAGAGGCTTGCCATGCAGCACATGCCGAACTGAGGGCAGCTCGGGAGTAGATCCATTGTCTTGAGGGTGACACTTCGGCTCAGAAGAATAAGTTGGAGAGGCTTCGGAGAGAGAACGGCGCCTTGAGGCTCGTTGTAAAGCACCTCGCGACCTCAAAAGGGGCCTTGGAGCACGAGGTGGAATACCTCAAGGCCGATATCAAGGAGAATTCAGTGATCTTCTTCCAGGCCCTTGAGGACACTAAAGTGAAGGCCATCGATGATTACATCGCGTCGGAGCGCTTCGACGACCTGATGGTGTGCTCGTATCGGAGGGGTTTCAAACTGAGCCGGTGGATGATAAGGCATGCGTACCCCAAACTCGACACCCATGCCATAACCACTTCGCGTATCACTCCGGAGATGGCTCTCGTAGCTGACAACGACCCGGACTCTGAAGATGAAGCAGATGCCCCGAGTGCCGCCGAAGTTCCTGCTGATGCTTTGGGCGAGGGAGGTGTGCTTCCGAAGTGATATGTGCCAAGCCTGCGAGCTCATTTGTTTTTTGAATAGATTGTAAACGAAACAATGGTAATGAAATACCTTTTTTGTTTAAGTGTTGTGCAGTCATTCTTTCCTTTTTCCAAAGTGATTATATTGCCGAACTGTTAGAATTAACATAGTAAGGCTATACGCCCGATCTGTTCTCCGCCTGTGTCGGTTTTATCGGTTTGTTTTCAATAGGCCTAGCTCGGAGCAGGCTATGCACCTCGGGGTTTCATACCCGTGCTGCCTGCTCTATCGGCTCTAACACTTGGTTCTGCGTTGAAGAGGTGCCGAGGTCATTATCAGCTCGACGCTTTAACCCATTGGCTAGGATACTTTCCTAGGCTTTGCCCATGCCGAAGAGGCGACTGGGTCTTATGGTGTCGAGGTCATTATCAACTCGGCGCTTTAACCCTTTGGCTAGGATACTTTCTTAGGCTTTGCCCATGCCGAAGAGGCGACTGGGTCTTATGTTGTCGAGGTCCTTGTTAGCTCGGCATTCTGGCCCTTAGGCTTTGGGGGCGGCTCATAGTCCACTTAGTTCGGTAATTTACAGGTAATATCGCCTTAAGTTGATGATGTTCCATGCCCGGGGTATTTGTCTACCCTTCAGGGTTTCGAGCTCGTACGCTCCTCCGAGTACTTTCTTTACTTGGTAGGGTCCTTCCCAGTTTGGTCCGAGCTTGCCAACGCCGGGCTCAGGTACCATGACCTTGCGGAGAACCAGGTCACCGATGCGGAAGTTTTGCTTCTTGACTATGGCATTGTAGTACCGAGTTACCCTTTGTTGGTATGCTGCGGTCCTGATGTAGGCGAGGTCCCTCACCTCGTCGAGTAGGTCGAGGTTGGTACGTAGCTCGTCATCATTGGTCTTGTCGCCGTACGCTTCCAGTCGTAATGAGGGGATTTCGATTTCGGCTGGGATTCCACGGAGGATAGCTCTGTTTGTGACTTCTACCTGACCGTTTGCTTGCGGGTGCGCGACCGACGTGAAGTTCTGCCGAATTCCCATGTCTTGGCACCTTTCCTGGAATTTGATATCCTCGAACTGCTTGCCATTGTCGGAAATCTGTACTCGAGGTAACCCGAAGCAGCACACTATGCTCTTCCAAAAGAAGTTCTGGACGTTTCGAGTTGTGATTGTCACGAGAGGTTCAACTTCTACCCACTTTGTGAAGCAATCTACCACCACGACTAGGAACTTCCTCCCACTTGTTGCTGGCGGGAACGACCCGAGTAGGTCGATGCCCCATTGCGCAAAGGGCCATGGACTGGTGAGATACTTGAGGTCAGCGGCGGGCTGATGGTGGATATTGGCGTGCTTCTGGCACTTATCGCATTTTCTGACTAACTCAATGGCGTCTGCTTTCCTCGTTGGTCAATAGTACCCTTGTCGTAGTGCTTTTTGAGCAAGAGCCCTGCCCCCCAGGTGTCCACCGCACAGGCCTTCATGAATGTCGTGAAGTACAAGCTCGGCTTCGGGAGGTCGCAAGCAGTGTAGGTAGGGGAGCATGTAGGATCTTCGGTACAACCGTCCGTTTATTATGATGTATTTGGCTACCTGGCGCTCCACCCTCCTGGCGGCATTGCGGTCTATGGGGAGGGTCCCATGTAGCAGAAAGCTCGCGAGTGGATCGATCCAGCTTGGCTCTGCTTGGACGACAAGAGCTACCTCCTTTGCCCCCCCGAGAGTGCTAGGCCGAGGTAAGTCTTCTATGTACACGGTCCTCATGGTGTTATCACTGGTGCTGGCTAACCGAGACAGGGCATCGGCCTCAGCATTCTTCGACCTTGGGATTTGTCTGATGAAGTGTGACTGGAAGTCAAGTAGAGCCTCCTTTACTTTGGCTAAGTAGGCGATCATAGTCGGTTCGCGGGCTTCGTATTCGCCTGTAACCTGATTGACCATGAGCTGGGAATCGCTGCAGACGACGATGTGTTTTGCTCTTACCTCTTGGGCCAGGGCTAGCCCGGCTATCAATGCCTCGTACTCTGCCTCATTGTTGGATGCTGCGAACTCGAAGCGTAGTGCGTACTCCAGTTTTGTGCCACTTGGACCGTAATGAACTACTTTGGCTCCATTGCCCTGCTGATTTGAGGAACTGTCTACGTGAAGGATCCAGGACTCTTCATCCCAGTTCACGCTTGGCCTAACCAGGAGAGATATCGAACTGGGTGCGACCTCACGGTGCTCGGACTCAACCGACCTGGGAGCATCGAGCTCACCCGGACTGGGGGCTTCGTGCTCAACCGGGCTAGGGACTTCGGAGCTGAATGTGCATTCCACAACAAAATCTGCCAAGGCTTGGGCCTTGATAGTAGTTCACGGCTTGAATTGGAGGCCGTACTCATTGAGCTCGATGGCCCACTTCGTCAATCGACCAAAGACCTCGGGCCTGAGTAACACTTGCCTCAGGGGTTTGTCAATGAGGACGATAATGGTATGGGCTTGGAAGTACGGGCAGAGCTTGCGGGCTGCAATGACCAATGCGTAGGCTAGTTTTTCAATCTCCGGGTATCTCGTCTCTGCTCCCTGCAATACTTTACTAACATAGTAGATGGGTCGTTGGACCCGATCTACTACCTTTATTAGTACCGAGCTGACCGCTTCATCACTTGCTGAGAGATACAACTCTAGGACATCGCCCTCTCGGGCCGGGTCAAAACTGGGATACTAGAGAGGTACTTTTTGAGCTCGTCAAATGCGAGCTGCAACCTGGGTTCCATTCAAACCCTTTGCTTTTCATTGCCTTAAAGAAAGGCAGGCAGCGGTCTGTCGATTTGGACATAAAATGACTCAGAGCGGCTATCCTGCCGTTTAACCTCTAAACCTCTTTTACTTTCCGGGGTGGTCTCATATCTAAGATGGCCTTTATTTTGTCCGGGTTGGCCTCAATACCACACCGGTTGACGATGTACCCTAAGAATTTACCCGAGATGACACCGAAGGCACAGTTGTTTGGGTTTAGCTTAATGCTAAATTGGTGCAGAATTTGAAAGACAGAATGCAAATCTTGTATTAACTCGTGTGAAAATTGGGTTTTGACGACCATGTCGTCTACATAACATTCTATTTTGCTGCCAATTATGGGTTTAAACAGCTTATTCACAAGCTTTTGAAAGGTTGCCCCAACGTTTTTCAGTCAGAAGGGCATTACTTTGTAGCAGTACAGGCCGAACTCGGTTATGAAGGCGGTCTTTTCCTCGTCGGCCGGGTCCATCCTGATTTGATTGTAGCCCGAGTAGGCATCCAGGAAGCTTAGCAACTCGTGCCCCGAGGTCGCGTCTACTAGGCGGTCGATCTTGGGGAGGGGGAAGCAATCTTTTGGGCAAGCTCGGTTCAGGTCGGTGTAGTCGACGCACATGCGCCACTTGCCATTGGCCTTTTTCACCAGAATGGGGTTGGCCACCCAGCTCGGGTAATGAACTTCCCTTATGAAGTTTGCTGCGAGGAGCTTTCCGACCTCCTCGTCGACCGCCCTCCATTGTTCTGGGGCTAGGTTGCGTTTCTTCTGTCTAATGGGTCTAACTATAGGGTCAGTATTGACTTTGTGAGTTATTAGGTTAGGGTCTATGCCGGGCATTTCTGCCGCGGACCAAGCGAAAATATCTAAGTTACTGAGTAAGAAGCGTGCCAGTTCGAATCGCAAGGGCTCCTCCAGGGAAGTGCCGACCTGAAGTGTTCAGGCTGGGTCCTCTGTTGAGACGGGGATGGTAACAGTCTCCTTCGTGGGCACAACTCGCTCTTCGTTCTGTTCCACGGGTTGCTCCAGCTCGAGGTCGCTGGCCACCTTGGCTTTTCCCTTGAGGGCGGCGACGTAGCATTTGTGGGACTCAAGCTGGTCGCGTCGCACTACCCTAATGCCGAAGTCCGTGGGGAACTTCGTGGCTAAATGGTAGGTGGAGACCACAACCCTTAAAGCGTGGGTGATCGGACGACCTACTATGGCATTGTATGGGGAGGGGGTCGCAACCACCAAGAAGTCATGTTCGAGCCTCACCGTGCTAGGCCATGTGCCAACTTCCACAGGTATTGTAACCATTCCCAGGGGCCTTACTTCTTCTCCGCTGAAGCCGACCAGTGGGGTGTTCGTGGGCTTCAAGTAACCCTCTTGGAACTGGAGTTTGTCGAAAGTCACTTTAAAAAGGATGTCTGCCAAATTGCCTGAATCGACGAGGACGCGCCGAACTTCGAAATCATTGATCTTTACCTTTATGACGAGTGCGTCATCGTGGGGGTAGTGAACTCCGCGCACGTCGTCCTCGGTGAAGAGTATGAGGTCTTCTGTCTTTGGCCACTTTGGGGGATTCTGTTCTTCTCTGGCGGCCTCACGGGTTGATGCCCGAGTTGCTGTCGAAGTGCAACCCGCTACAATCGATCCTCAACGATCATATGGATCATTCCCCGAACTGGCCTTTTCTCCAGGGGCTGCTTCGATGCCTGTTCTGCTGGCCGGTTACTAGACTCGGGAGCATCCCTATTGTGCTCTCCCTGCCGACCTGTCTTATTGTTATTATTATTACCATTGTTCTGTACGAAATTCCTTAGGTACTCGCGATGAATGAGTTCCTCTATTTCGTCACGGAGATTCTTATAGTGCTCGGTACTATGACCGTGGTCTCTGTGAAAGCTGCAATATAAATTTTTGTTCTTCATTCGAGTTCCCTTTCAGACGGGGTGGCCACTTTACTTACGGGGCGTCCTTGATCGTCATCAAGATCTCGGCCCGCTTCGCGTTCAAGGGTGTGTAGTCTGCTCGATCTGACGCAGGAGCTCGAAACGGATGACTTGGCTTTACTCCTCGAGTTGAATCTTTCTTCCTTCTGTCCTCTTGGTTGGAAGGCTCTCTTTCCCTCTTCCTTTTTTCAAACCCGCCCTCAGTTCTTTGATTGATCTCCTCTTCGGTTCTTATGAACCTGTCCGCGAGCTTGAGAAACTCAGCTATGGTGGCGGGCTGGTTGACCACCATGTGCCATTTGAAGTCCTTGTCCATCACTCCCCTCTTGGTCGCTGCAAGCTGTACTGCGGGGTCTAGGCGTGGTATCTGTAAGCATGCGTCGTTAAATCGCTTGATATAGCCCCGGATGGACTCCCCTTCCTTTTGGACTATACCGAAGAGGCTCTCCTTAGTTCGGGGGCACCGCTTGCTGGTGACGAAGTGCGCGGTGAAGACATGTACGAACTGGGCCCAGCTCCTTATCGACCCGGGGGCTAGGTTCCTATACCAGGTGCGAGCCACTCCCCGGAAGGTGGTAGTGAAGGCCACACACATGCAGGACTCACTGGTCCTCGCTAGGTGCATCTGGGACTAAAAAACATCTACATGATCACTTGGGTCAAAGGAGCCATCATATTTGTCTAGCGGGGGGAGTTTGAAATCTTTAGGCATGGGGACAACGAGGAGTTCTGATGACAGGGGGGAAGGGACTGAGAGAATAAGGGTAACCTTTACCTCGTCCGAGCTCGCTTCCTCTTTACCTCTAAACTCGGGTAGGATGCGGGTGGTAGTTCGACGAGCTCGTTGGTGCCTCTGCGGCTGCTTGGAAAGCCCGGTGTTGATGCTGCTTGCTTCAGTGTTGCCGAGCTTAACGGGCCCGGACTGCTGGTGGTAGTCCGCGGCTAAGCTGCCGAACTGGTTTTTCGCGAGCGGGAGCTCGAACTGAGAACACCGAGCTGACGCTGGCTTGATAGGTCGGGAGGTTCCCGATCCGCCGGCATGCTGCGAAGCAGGGGTAGTTGGTCTTTTCCTTCTGCCAAGGGATGAGGCTTGGCATCTGAGCCTGTAAAGCTTCTCCCCAGTGAAGGCGCCCGCCCTGAGGAGAGGGCTTGACTTGCTTGACAGCAGGGTGCCGAGGTGGGAGCTGTGGCTGGTTCTGAGGCAGTTGGGGGAACTGCTGTTGGTAGTGCTACTGAGAGATGTGATGTAGTACCTGCTGCTAGACCTGCCCAACCCCCGGACGGGCTTGAACATGCTTATAGGCCTACGGGCTTAAAGTCGGGCCAAAAAGCCCGACCCGCAATAAATTCGAGCCGGGCTAGGGTTTTGTAGAAATAGCCCGGCCCGACCCGACCTAACATTAAACTTAAAATTAGTTATGTGATTATGTCCATTTGAATAAATTTTTTGATTTAAGAATGTAAAATTGTTTTAAAATATAAAAGAAAGGGATAAATACCATCTTGTAGGCCCATTGTTCATTTAAATAGAAAAAAATACTATATGAATTTTTAATTCTAATTTGAATAGGGAAATTTTTTTTTTCAATTAGGTTGGGTTTCGGGCTCGGGCCCAAGTTATAGGCCCGTTGGTCGGGACAGGCTCGGGCTCGGGCCTAGTATATTTTCATTAGTGACAAGTGAAAGCCTGGCCCGACCCGGCCCATGAACAGGTCTACCTGCTGCTGGTAGAGTTGGTGTTGCTGAAGCTGCTGCATTTGGGTTTGCATGACCTGCATGCATTGCATCAAATTATCAAGTTGGTTCTGGCTAGTTGCCAGGGGGACAATGGTTGGTTCAGCGAATGTTGTCTCGACAGAGGGGGGAAAAGGAACATTCACAGGCGCCACTGTTCGTGGCACATTCAGGCTAGGTATTCCGTCCACCGAGAGAGGGATGGTGAACTGCCTGATGCAGACAGTGGGGGGCTGAGGGTGTTCCCTGACGATATTTAGGTCGGCATTACGTCTATCACTGCCGGAAGAAGCTATGAATGCTAGGTTTTCTTTCTTTAGAAAAGAGCTAGAGGTTGGGGGAGGCTTTTTGAAGCGTTCCCACAGACGGTGCCGAATGATAATGCACGATCCGGTTGGTCCTAACTGTCAGTAACCTTGCCTCTGAGGGAGTAGGAGATGCCTGAAACAGGGAGGAAACAAGAGATTCCAGGGGAGGAACCCAGTGGGAATGCTCCGATGCTCAAGTTAGTACTCTTGAGAAGGCAAGGAGAATAAGAGATTCTAAGACTAGAAGGCACAAAATATCACATACCTTTACTCTAGGGGAAGAGGGCCTTTTATAACCACCCTGGTGCACTCACTTCCAAGCCTCTGCCAGATCAGGTATAACTGCCTCTGTGGGTGCAGGCATAACCGCCACTGTCTTCTCTGTCAGGGCCGTCTCTGCAACAACTGAGATGGCGGTAGTAGGTGGCCGTTGAAATGCAGTTGTCATTTTGTCAAATCCCTGATCAGTCAGGCGCGCCGCCTCAGAGTACGGGCTTCCTTGTCAGGTACGGTTATTCAGTCACGTGACCTGGAGCCGTGGTGTTGGAGTGGTGCACGAGGTGGTCTTGAGTCCGGATAGGAGTGCAGCCCAGACTGTCCCGAGGTGCCGGGGTGTGGCCTGGACTGACCCGAGGTGGGTTAGTCTGGGCTTCATCCTTTGCGGGGTTCCTTGTAAGTCTCGGGACTTCTAGGGAGAGCTCGGGTTCCACCTCCTGGGAAGTGCGGGTTCCTTTCGGGGAGCTCGGGCTTCTTTTTGGGATATGGCTATGTCACTGTGCCGAGCTGACGCTCTTGCCAGGTCATACCCGATTGCTTCCACGTGTCGCACAGCCAAGGGGTTGGGCCAAATCTACCTCCATCACCTTTGATAGATATTTAGTGATGTAAGCCTCCAATACGAATTGTGATTTCTTCATTATATATATTAAATTTTAAAGTATATTTCTTGCATTTCATAGAACCTGAATCTTCTTTTATTGACTCTCTTAAACATTGCAATAGTGCTTGCCAATAAGGATCTTCGTAGACATTCATGTAGACAATGCGATCATAATCCCTAAGATGATAAGTATTATATCCATCATCTTGAAATTCATCATAATGAATGATGGCATATTCCTCCTTCCTAAAATCTAAATTCAAGTTGGAATTTTTAATTTTTTTTTCTTCTTTTTTCTGTTTTTTTAAAGGCAAACAAATCAACCACACGACCTAGGGGCTGACCTAGGGTTTCCTAATCTAGTGGTTAAACCAATGTGAATCCTTTTAGGTTCACTTGGAATTACAACACTTCCTTTGGTTATCCAAGTAAGAGGTGGGGATGTAGGAGGCTCCCCTTGCTCTTGCAAGGACTTAATTAAATAACCACAAAAACCACTTACACTTAGTCGTTTAACCTCTTTCCTTAGACACCAACCACCATTTATGGAAAATAATTTTAAGTTTCCCTAAAATTCAGCACACCTTTGAACCAAATGTGAGGCTTCCCTAAAGGATCTTTCTATCCAAATTTTAAATTTGGGTTTAGGGTGAACTGCACGTGAAAGGTGGTGATTTTTGGGCCAAGGGAGGGTGATGAAATCCCCACCTTATCTTATTTAAGTTGGAGTGCCCTTAAATGGATTAACGGAAAGAAACAAAATAAACAAAGCAAATGCAAGTAACAAAAATGCATGAACAATTATTTCTAAGATGCAATTCATCAATTAAACCTAAAAGAATAAAGCAAATAACTAAGCAAAAGGAACAATTAAAATAATAAAAAGAGCACCTAATACATTCACAACTAACAATAATGATTTCAGCAAATAAATAAACCTATATGATGCATGCTCTAGAATATCAAACCGTAAATAATGGAATGAAAATGCAAGAGAAATATTCAAATTTTTTCGATTTATATATATATATATATATATTTTAATTCAAAATTTAAATTTTTGGGAGTTTAAATTCAAATTCAGATTTTGAAATTTAAATTTGATTTTTTTTAATTTTAACTTTTTTTTCTTTTTGATTTTTTTAAATTCGAAAATTTAAAATTTAAATTTCAAAATTTGAAATTCAAATTCAAATTCAAATTCAGATTCGAATTAAAATTAAAATTTAAATTCAATTTTGAAATTTAAACTCAAATTCAAAAATTTCAACAATTTCCTATTTAGCAATTAATTATTCAATTAAACAACTAAAAGAAAAGAAATTAAATAAAGCAACAGTTAATAATTGCAAACAGAAAATAAAACAACAATTAAATTGAAAATAAAATGATCAAAAAGAAAATTATGCAATAAATAGTTAAAAAAGAAAAAATAAAAATCTAAAAAAATGAAACCGAAAATAAAATAAAATAAGAGAAAAAAATATGCTGAATTTTTTCTATTTATAATTTTTTCTTTTTTTTTAATAAAATAAAAAAAAATCTAAAAATTAATACGAAAAGAAAAATACGCTTCCTAAAATAAATAAAATAAAATAAACGATTTTTTTATTGTATTTTATTTGAAATAAAAGAAAAAAAATGAATCTAAAATTTAAACCGAAAATAAAATAAAATAAAATAAAAAGAAGAAAATTATGCTGCAAGAAATAAAATAAAATGAAATAAACGATTTTTTTTTGTTTTTTGTTTTTTTTTTTGAATCTAAAATAAATGAAAAACACAAACCTAATAAAGCAAAAAAAATCGAACAAGATATTAAAATAAAGAAAGAAGAATAGATCTAGGAACAAAATGATAGAAAAAAATAATACTAAAAAAATAAATCGGATATAGAAAAAAAGAAATTAATTAAAAATTCAAAAATGACTATTCTATAAAAAAAGAGTTTGAAAATAAAAAAAAAAATTAAAAATAAAATGGAACGACTACACCTGAAACCCAATCCAATTTCTCTTCTCTTCTCTTCCGTTCCGTAGTCCCGCAACGCTCCAGTATTCCACCTTTCGCTATTCTGTCCTGCAGAATCAAAGAGAAACAAGAATTAAACTAAGATAATTGATCAAGTAATTAAAGAAAAATAAAAAAATAATGAAATAGATCCAGAAAAAGTAAATAAAATTTTTTCTCCATGCTTCCCCGGCAACGGCACAAAAAACTTGGTGTGTCCGGAAGCACGTCGTTAAACACTCCGAAACACCAGTTTAAACATTTATAATTTTTACCGTTTCTCAAACAACTACTAGCGTAGTAAATGGGTGAGAATGGGTCGTATCCACAAGGAAGCTAGTGAAAAATTAATATATACTTAGATCCGGACAAGAGAATGCATTTGGGAATGACAAAAAATACGAAAATAAAATCTATTATTTCTGAAAGTAAATGTGTCAAATTTAAACAAGACAATAAATAAAAATCAGAATTTAATAAAGTATGGGAATCAACAAATAAAATAAAATAAATAAATAAATAAATGATCCAAAATTTAGATCCGGTGGCAGTAGCAGCAGATCGGCTAGACAGCTTGCAGAAACCCCTCCTGACAAGAATCGGGCGTCTGTCCTTTCTACAACCCTCGAACCCCTCGAGACACCTTAGCCTTGAACCGAACGAATTCAGATCTGCAAAATAGAGAAACAAAAAAGAATTAAATATAAAAGATTGCAGAAATAAAAATAACAGAAAAGAAAAAAAAATGGTTGATCAGATCCAGTGGCGGTAGTTGCAGAATGGTTGAACAACTTGCATGAACCGCTCCTGATAAGACCTGGGCGTCCTCCCCTTCTACAACCCTTGAACTTCGCAAGAAACCTTAGCCTTGTTAATTGGGTGAATTGACCAACCCCTTCTACAGCCACCCCCCCCCCCCCCTTTTATAGAGATGGGTGGACACAACTGAAAATAGGGAGAAAGATGGGGGGTGGCTGCTGGGATTTGGCAAAGTTAGGGACGCCCTATGGTTTCTAATCGATGGCTAAGATGGTTTTGGGGTGATCCTATGTCTGAAAATGAAAGGAGAGGGCACCCAATATTATGTATGGTTGAGATTTGGGCGCCCAGAAATGGAGGATGTAGATTAGAACATCTAGGGTTGAAGGGTTAAGATTAAAAGAATAGGTGGTGCCCTATATTAAATGGTTGGGATATAAGATGGAGGGAGTGGCTGGGATTTGGAGTTGAGAGGCTGAATGGTGAGGATTAGTAGTTAGGTGGTGTCCTAGAGTTTAAAAACTACAAAAAGAATGCCCTAGAATGGATGGTGGAGATAAGAAGAAGTGAATGGTGGAGATTGCACAGCTGGGGTCGGCTAGGGTTTGCTAAGGAGAGGGGAGCATGGTAATATAATAGGGTGGATGCCAACTGGGTTTAACAGATAGGAGGCACCCTCCTATTCTTAGTTCTTTACAAAAACACCCCCTCTCTCAATTGGTCTTCACACCAGCTTCCCAAAATTTGCACTTCAACCTAGAAAACTTCCTAGTTTTCTACATAATTTGCACAGAGATCCTCAGAGGTCACATAATTGATTTTAACTAGGAATACCCCTGAATTGATGCCCTTAAGGCATCAAAATGCAGGGTTATCAGAAAGATCGGCCCGAATTGGGAAGACCCCTACAGGGTCTCCAAAGTTATAGGAGGAAATGCGTACGAGCTCAAAACACTCGAAGGGAAGGTAGTGCCCCGGGTGTGGAACATAGACAATCTATGTAAATTCTATCTTTGAAAGAAGTGTTCCGAGCTATGTTCGCAAGTTTGTCAAATTCCGCTAAGGCATCTAGACCGACCTACAGCTCGGCCAAAAGGCGGAAGAGACGAACTACTACAAAAAATTTTGCTAAGGCATTCGACCAACATGGCGACAATCTGACCGAGTTGGCATGACAGAGACAAGAAAGAAACCCATCCAAGAAGAAAGCATCAAATGCAGAAAGCTAACTCCATTATTTGAAGAAAGGCCAATGGCCGTACATGTACATGTAAAAAAAAATCTCTTAGTAGTTCGGATATAAAAAGGGCACATAGGCCCAAGAGAAACTTATAGGAGCACACAGGCTCCCAGAATCGTCAGGAAGTTGTCACCAGCAGATAGATTAGGCTACTCATTATTTCCGCCCTGGACCTCTTCATCACCGTCGCCTTGAATATCGTTGTCATCCTCCTCATCTTCTTCTAGCGTCACAGGTTCCTCATCAACTTGTGTGGTGAGCTTGAGCGACACGTCGTTCACAGAAAGGGAGCCAAAGTCGAAGGTGGGATGCAACATTTTCAGGTACCGGTGGCAGAGTTTGTAACCCTTCTTCATCATAGGAATACCATCCTCTGCCTTTTTCTTTTCGTACTCTAGGGACTTCAAGAAATGAGCAATAGCCGCCTCCTCAAACGGTAGATATCTTAAGTGTACTTCGACCGCCTCTCCTCTAGTTGACGCACCTGGGCAGCAATGGTGTCCTGGGCCTCAGCCAACCTGCGCTGAGCCTCGGTTAGTTCGTGTTGCATCCCCTGATTCTGCTCATAAAATTGGCGGTGATCCTCCTCCAAGTTGAGCTGGACCCTCTGCATCTCGGCTTGCAGCGAGTTGATATTTGTGCGCATCTCACCTCTCTCCTTTTCACTTGCATGAACATGGTCTAGCAAGACTTATCCAATGGTGCTCGCCTTCCAAAAGAAAGTATGATCAAAACAGATTTTCCAGAAATAGAAGGATAGAAATCCTATAAATAGACAAAGCTAAACAAAATGGTGAGCCATACGAGCTCCGACTTCAATAGGGTCCAGATTGCGGAAATAGAAAATGTCTTCCGGGAACAACATGCCCCTGGGCCAACCGAATAGCCACCCGAGGATCAGATGCACGGTCAAGCATGGAAATGTCGATGACATTGGGGACGGAGCGGGGGATGTCTAAAACATAAGGGCCTGCCTCGCGTTCCTCCTAGCCGACCTGAGGTCGGAAGGCAGAGCGGCCAGACTAGTACTGGTCGGTATTCATGGGCTTGCCGCCTTCCTCGAGGTCAACGATAGGAGAAGCGGGGTGCGACGACCTAACCTCAGCACTTGCTGAGGTCCCCTCCATTGAGGAGCGCGATCTGCCCTTCACTTCTTCCTTGAATCTTTCTTCTCCCTGTTAAGCGCCAACATGGAAGCCATACTCGCCATATCCGAAGAAAAGGAAAAAACAGTTAGACGAGCTAACCGTTAACAAAACAAAAATTGCAGATGTGAATGACTCAATGACTGACCTACCTACGCGGCTCAGGCCAGCCTGTATAAGCATGGGCTCGGCCAGAACGCTCTCTACTTCGACTTTCTGGCAGACAAACTCCTGAAGCGCAACTTGCAGCTCCTCGTCTGAATTCTCACCAAAGCTCCTACAATTGCTTTTCCAGATAGTGTTCATCCCCCAACCACTATCCTTAGAAAGATAGAAAAACTTACCCTTCCACCCTTTAACCTTATTAGGAAAATCAATCAAAACCTTCTGACCACCTCGGAAGGGAAGGTAGAAACAGTAAGGATCCTTAGTCCTCTTCATGACACACAAGCTGGAAAAAACATCCATATCCAAAGGGAAGTTGTGGTGATGGCACAAACTGATCAGCCTCACCAAGGTACAAATTGCATTGGGACTGAGTTGACCCAGAAACACACCGTAGTATCTCAATACAGAAATATTGAAAGGATGGAGGGGAATCGAAGACCAGCGACCAGTGCCTCCTCATAGACTTACACCGCATCTTGGCCATGGTCCCATGGGTAGTAATTGGCACGTGGCTCGATCCAATCATACTCATTGGGAATCTGGTATGTATGGCACAACTCGACCATACAATCACCAGATAACTCGGTCAAGCCAAAGACAGCTACAACTCGCTTGACTTCACTTTTCTTCCATACCAAGCAACCTTCATAGTACTCCCCAAACAAGTCCTCCCCTGAGGAGCTTGCCTCATTGTCTGACCTTTAGTCGGGAGACCTACTGTCAGACTGACTAGGAGACATTGAAAGGATTGAATATACTAATCGGAAAAGGTGAAGAAGGTCGACGACGACAACTAGCAAAACCTCAACAAAGGGCAGACAAAGAGCAAGGCTCAGCTACGACCTTCACCAATCAGACACCACACCAAAAAGCTCCAAAAACAATGCAGGTAGGGACCTCAATGGGGACCCCTTATTTATAACCCATCTAAAAAAGAATGAACGGTGGAGATGCACCTACAACGAATCTATGACCAACAACACATGTGAAAAAAATTTTAAATTTGAGACTTGTGTGCCTTAAGAGCCTGCCCCTTTTCGAATTTGAAATTAGCACGCCCTTCCCGCATGCCTCTTTTCAAAATTTGAAATCAGTGCGCCCTTCACACACACATCTTTTCAAAATTTCGCAGAATGCACCTTCCCTGGAGTTTGAAATCTGTTGCGGACCAGCCCTACCTCAGCCTGGGTTAAGAAAGAGCAAACCAAGGTCCGAAAGCCTTGGTTAGCTCGGGTACCCCAGGCACCTCGGCCAAGATCGAGGTCCGAGTAGCTCGCGAAGGCCCAACCTGTCGATGTGACACATAGCCAACTTGTAGAAGCTAGCCAACTTTCTCCAACCTCTTCGGCATCGTTCCGCACGTCTGAAAGCCTTATCCTCACCCTACCCGGATCAGACAGATTCGATAAGCCTTATCAACCCACACGAATTTCACCTCCTGGAGCGGAACAAATTCCTAGTAGCACGGACCGAGGATCTCGGAGGCATTTCGTAAGGCATACAACAGTTCACCTATATAAGGGCACCAACCCCAATAGTGTAAGGTACACGCGATTTATTGCTCACTAGCCTACTTGCAATTAAGCTTTCAGCTTGCATACCAGATTACTAACTTAAGCTCGGTGTGCCCACACCGGGTAAGCTACCCCGGGTTCTTTGAGCATTGTTTTCCTTGCAGTTCGACCAGCTAACAAAGCAACTGATGTCTGAGCTGCCCTCCAGCTAATAGCATCCAGATCGCACACCATCAGATGCAAACACGATTTCCAATAAAACATATGCCTTTTTTTATCAAAAGCCCACTTGAATGAAAATTTACTTCTTTTTTATTGATGTATTTTTGCATCTTATTATCAATGTAAATATGCATTGGAAAATGTGTTTTCTATCATTTGTCAATGCATAAATGTAATGTTGTCAAACACAAGGAAAAGTGAACCAGAGTGCAAATTCGCCCCGAATCGGGATTTACACTCCATTTGCGTTGTTTCCAAACGCAACCTTAGGTTCAGTGTCGGAAGAGTGTAAATATTTGCACTCTACATATTTGTATTTATACTTCTCTTTCAAACTGAATCTTAAGAAGCATCATAATTTTTTTTTTCAGTTTCCAATAATTTAGTTATAGAAATAAATATGCTTTCAATAATTCAGGTTGGTTTCTAATTCATTATAGTTTATCGGGTATCATACAATATTGTCAAATAAAAAGAAAAGAAAAAGAAAAACCGACTTTGCAAAGTAGGCCTCCTATAGAAAGCTTAGAAGTGAAAACCCTAAAAAGCCCTTTCATAGAGTTAAAAATCGATTTTTCACTAAGGGGATGTTTGGAACTGTGGCTATTTTTTTGAAAAATGATGCCACATTGGATCCACATAGGCGTTTCTACAAACACCCATATATATGATTGTTTGGTTCACACGTTTAAACACTTGAACCATTGGCATGCCTTGTAAATCAGGACCCCACTGATGCATGAAACGTCAAATTTGGGGTTTCATGCATCGGTGAACCGTTTTCCCCAACGGTTGATTGATTGGCAATTATGTGTATCATATGTGGTGCTTACCTGTTGGGACATACATGAAAAACGGTGATGAAAATCACCTTACCAAACAGCATAGTGTTGTTCACTTGCTACATGGCAGAAACACTCCAAACAAAATCAAAGCGTTTTTTGTGAAAAACAGGTCTTGGTAGCATGGGCGTTTTTTCTTGAAAATCGGTTCCAAAAAATGCCCATGCTTCCAAACACCATATAAGTATGTATTTCATTCCCTGGCGGTTTATTTGTACTTTTCCACTTTAAACGTTTATTTATACTTTTTCACTTTAAACGTTTCATGTTTTGGTTGTTTGGTTGGGTTTCACTTTAAACGTTTTTTATTCTCCACTTCATATTAATTCCCATTAAAGTGTGCCACATCAGCATTTGGTTTCAAGAAACGATGGGGTGTTGGGGGAAACAAGATTTGACGTTTCCCCAATGCTCCATGCACAAAAATCAAAACGTTTCAGTTTTCTACAATTTATTTGATAAACATTGAAACCAAACAATTGTTTTATTTTTCTTCATATACAATAAACGCCAACGTTTATGTGGCATTGATGTGGCAGCGTTTTTTTTAATAAACACTCACAAAATCAAACACAACATATATATATATATATATAAAGCAGCTCAATAAAAAATTCAAAACTGAAATCCTCTCCAACGGGCTCTGATTTATTCAGCTTTTTGACATAAAGCACTTGGTTGTTTTAAAATTCAAACAATTATTTTGTTTCTGCATTCTAGCATATGCCTAATTTTTAGTCTGTTTTAAAAGCCCTGAGGCTGATTCTAGTCAACAAGATAATCTTGACTTACACCAATTCTCATCGAGAGAAGAGAAGAAAAGAGAAATGCCTTAGAAAAATCATGTTACATTAAAATAAAAAGAAAGCAGATCGGAATTTGGAGTGTACACTGGATCTCTCACTCAGTGAAAGGTGGGTACGTGGTGTATCTTTCTGTTGCCATCGTCCACTGTCACTGCTTGATGAGTCGGCTCAAGGGGAAACATGGCCAGACACACCCTTGCGCCTTGGCTTTATTTTGTTAACATGGACTGAATGTGTCCCACCACTGTCCCCAATCCCATACTTCTCTTCTTTCCTCTCCTCGTATATACTGATATACAGTACAGTCTAAATACTAAATATAATAAATAATGAATAAGACATGGATACTATAAATTCAGGAGGCATCTCAACGACTTGCCATCCACAAGCAGCTGAATGGCTTCGTTGATCTGGTCGAAGGGAAGTTCGTGAGTTATAAATCCATCCAAATTCACCACCTGATGAAAAAAAAACAAAAATAGAAGAAGAAAAGTCAGAAGATACTTAATTGATTTGTTAAAGAGGGAGGAGGGAGGAGATCGATAGGGTTACTAACTCCACGCATGCTGTCCCTGGCAAATTGAGGCAATTGGGTCTTCCCTTTGAAGTCTCCGAAGACCGACGCAACAATTTTCCTGCCCTCAAAGAAATCCATTGGATGGAGGGGCAGCATTCTTGGCGTTGCATGAATTCCCAATATCACCGTCAAACCCCAGCCCTGTACGTAACCCCACTTAATTTCCATGCATCCATCATCTGATCATCTACATTAATTATATTACAAACAACCTAACGGTACTGCTTTGAATGAGTATTTCTAGTTATACATACATCATGGGTGGACAAGAAAGCCTCACGGAGAACATCCACGTTCCCTGCGCACTCAAAGCTGTAGTCAACTCCTTTTCCCGTCATTTCCATTATTTTCTATGTATGACAAAATTGATGGTCGGCATTTTCGTTAAGTTGTTGAATATAGCCGCTAGGCTTACATATATATTTAACCACACCCTTAATTACTTACCTCATGAACAGATTTATCGAGGTCCTTTGGATTAATAAAGTCTGTTACTCCCTTAGCTTGACCTATATATCAATGTCATATTGATCAATACAAGAGAGTTGATTTGCAAGAACAAAAGAGAAGCCATAAGCCCAGGGTTATATAAGAGTACTTGATATTAGATAGGGGTGATCATTTCAGCCCAGCCCAGTCCAGCCTAGCCTGTATAAGCCTGGCCTGGAAATTTTGGGTTTGGGCTTAGGTTTTGTGTTTAGACCCGATTTGGGCCTGGGCCTACATCAGATTTGTAAATTTTAGGGTCAGGCTTGGGTTTAATACTTTAAGCCTGGCCCGGGATCAGTTCGGTTCGCATATATTTAAACTTATACATTTTGTGTATAATGTATATATATATATATATATGTATACATGCTATTTTACATTATATTATATATTTTATATATAAATATTATAACATAGTATGTATAATTTATATTATATGTAATATTTTATATTATATATTGTATAAAATAAGTTTATATGCATATTATGCCATTTAATATAAAATATTATAGATATATAATATTTATCTATAATAATTTATATATGAGTGACATTGGCCCAAGTTCAGGCCTGGCCCGGCCTGGGCCCATATAGACCTGGACTAGGACTTATGTTTTAGGCCCGGGCCTAAACTATAACCCTTATCATAAGTGTAAAGCCCGGCCCATGATCACTCCTAATATTAGACACTAGAGCTACTTCCAAAATAACAAATAGTAATAATACCTTTGACGAATTTGTCAGGGTTGATATCCACTCCAATTATGCGTGAAGCTCGTCTACTCCTTGCTCCTTCAGCAACCTGTGCCAGGCCAGGGACGACAGATTTTGTTGTTGTAAAAAAGGCTTGGCCTGCGCTTACATTTTGGAACCTAATGCTCAGTTTGAAAAGAGTATAAATACAAATATATAAAGTGCAAAACTTTATTTTGTATTATTTTATATGTATTTGTACCGTACATATTTGTATTTATATTCGTATCAAATTAAGCCTAAAGAAATAACATATAATAGTACCAGTGTCGGATTTTGGACTTACGGCCAAACCTACAGCGCCCAAACCAAATATGGCTACAGTCGACCCAGCTTGCACGTTTGCGGTGTTCCATGCAGCCCCAAGTCCTTCAGTCAGAAAAACCAGTAATTTCTTCTTAATTTCTTAAATCAAGAATAGATAGTGCGTCTAATACTTTGTATTTTTTTGTTTTGCTACAAGAGAAAAGAACAAAAAAAAGACATTACACAGGGAGACTCAAAACTCAGACTCAGACTCAAGACTCAGGGTGTCAACTAATTGATTGGGAAAGTCTCCGCCTCACAATGAGCCGCCCTATAGCATATCTTCGCAACCGTGTATTGGGAACATTTTCTGAAGAAAGTACGAGTCTCAATGATATCATCATCGGGAGGTGTTTCCAATACATGGCAGGGATGTGGTATGAGGTGTTGTGGGGTGGTTCCTTATAAGGCGGAGATGTGAACTCCTCTGACCCTACAATAGGGTTTGAGAGGTTTATGGATTTGGGGATAGGCTACTCGCCCCGCTACCCATTTGTACAGTCCCAAATCGAATTTACCTTGAAATAAACCTCAAAATACTTTTAAGATGTAAAGATTTAAATCTAAATCTACGATCTACGATCATTATCGGATGCAGTCAACCAGTCATTAGAGAATTAAACCGCATACCAACCTAATCCAGTGAAAAGAAAAGAAATTCCCGGTTTACCTGTAGAGACACCACAGCTGAGCAAGGTCATCTGCTTGAGAGGAGCCTCTGGGTCGATCTTCACAACACAGGCCCAGTCAAGGACGGTGTACTCACTGAAAGTAGATGTGTTGAGAAAATGGTAGATGGGTTGCCCATCTCTGGTCGAGAACCTCGTCTTTCTGTCGTTCTCCATGACCGTTTTAAAAGGAGCTACACGGAACCCCTCGCAGAGGTTTGTCTTTTCAGACTTACAGTACACGCAGTGGCCGCACTCTCCATTGAAGATAGGCACGACGTGATCACCTTCCTTGATGTCGACGACACCTTCTCCCACGCTCTCGACAATTCTGCAATAGAGTTGGTGAATGGAGAAAAGAGACGGACAGTATTGACATAAATCTATCTTACCCGATAGCTTCATGGCCTAGTATTCGAGGAAAAACTTGTTGGCTCTCGTTCTTCATTAATACAAGGTAGAAGAGTTTAGAGAGAGAGAGAGAGTATTATTGCTAACTTGGAGAGGTTGAAAATCAAAATGAAGGCTTGAACTTTTGTTTTTTAAGTCAGAATCTCTCTTTACCTCGCCTTTCCAATAGTTGAGGTCGGTGTGGCAGATTGATGTGTAGAGTATCTTGACTCGAATCTCCATTTTCTGAGGAGGATCGACTTGTATTTGTTCGATGATGAATGGCTGTCCTGGACCCCATACGACGGCAGCTTCACCGAACAGAGATCAAACTTCCATTAATCAGACAGATGATGGTACAAAGAAAGAAAAAATTTAGATGGATTTGAATATCTTACCCTTACAAGAGATGACCTTTCCTGCAGTCTCGTCATATGTACCGGAGCTACACATCTCTGATATATCTTCCGATCTTTGTATTTCACTGTTTGAGTGCTGCTACCGTTGCTGGTTCTTCCTGACCTTGTATACAAAGCGGTGGCCTAATTTGAATCCCTTCTTTCTCCTTGGCATGGATTTTAATCAGCATGCGCAGGTGCTTAATTGTTCATTCTCTCTCTGTCGGGGAATAGACAAAGACAATCATTCTTTCTCCTTGGCGTATTTATAATATCATAGTTCCTTCCAACTGCATCGCACCCCTCCTCATTGGTCGATCCGTTTTGTCTCGATCTGGGTCTTGCAATTCTGATTCTCATTGATCCATGAAGTTTTAATTTGGGTAGATGGCGTTACATCTGATCTGAACCGTTGTGACACATGACAAGGGTTGATCCCACTTTTTCGCTTCATAAGATTGACCTCACTTGAACTACATTATCTGTGAGTGGCAGCAAATAATGTTCTAATTAAAAACAATCTTTTGCATGATGCCAACTGGTTGGTTGGTAAGGTCTTGTAGCGGAGGACTTGGAATTTGGGACCCGGGGTGTTAATTTTGAACGTCATTCATTCCAGCTTCTTTTTCTGGAATAAATGCATCCACTTTCCTAACTCCTACTTATTACATAATTAAAATGGTCCTCCGGCTCCCACCCTCTAGTCCTTTTCCCTCGGCCATAAACCTTTGAACTCGATCTCTAATAATATCCTAGTCAATGTTGATGCATAGATCGTTTGAAATTACCCAAAAAAAAAAAAAGAAAAAAATAAAACATCTCAATTTGAAAATCGGGCATAAAGTTGTAACCTTCAGAATTTTTTAATTCATTGTAATTTATAATCTATTACTCGATGATTGAATCAAACAGGTCGATGAATGGTTCAACCACCTAGCCACCTAGGCCAATTGGAATGGCTTTTGGCATAAAAGAGTAAGTTTTAGATAGCGAGGCCGTGTATTTAATTACCAAGGAGTCATAACTCAATGATTCGAATTCATTAGGTGGTGTTTCTTGCGGTGAGTGAATGTTGGATTGCCGACTGCCGTACTCGTGCCGAGTTCACGTCTGCGCCCCACAAAGGGGGCGCCCCACAATATCCCACGGTGCATCCTCATCGTGTATTGGGAACATCTCCCGATGATAGTACTAGACCCGATGATGTCATCATCGGGAGATGTTCCTAATATAAGGTGGGGATGCACTGTGGGACGTTGTGGGGCGCAGATCTGAACTCATTCGTATCGGTATTGGCCTGGGGTGTATTGCATGTGAGTGGATAAAAAATAAAAGGGACTTCGAGTCTCCTGCCTATAAAAACTCTGCCCACATCTACTCACAGCATACTATCTTCGTGTAATAGGAACATCTCCTCGTGAATAATACTATGTAAGAGGATGAGATGTTCCTTGATGTAGCGTGATCTGATAGTTCCTTATTAAAAGACAACTCTGATGTCAAGCTAGTAATGTTGCCTGGTTGAGTTGCAAAGCAAAGTTGTTAGAGTGTCCGGGGTGGTTACCCGATGTGGGCACTTCGATACTTAAATTAGCGATTTGGAGATTTGAGAGAGCTGAGAGCTTAATTATAAAGGAACTTGAGCGCTAAATCGCACGTACCTTGTAAGACTAGAGGCAAGGCCTTTATATAGGCGAGCTACCATAGGTCTCATGATGCGTGTATGAGATCATTGGCCCATTTGATCCAGAGTTGGCTTCGTACCCGAAGATGGACTTCAGGTAAGCTGATAAGGCCTATCCAAGTCCGTTCGAATAAGACGGGGAAAGTATAAGATCTGTTGATGTATGCCATGATCCCTAGGAGATCAAGTACAATTGTCTTGCTTCTAGAAGGAGGCTATGTGGCACCTTTGTAGATCGGTGCTTATACCTGAACTACCCAAGTCTCAGTCAAGCTAGGTGACCCAAGGTGCCCGAGGTGACTGGGATCACTAAGGTGTTCGAGGTCGTTGAGGTGTCACCACATCATTCCGTCTCTCCATATGTCATCATATCATTGGATGGGCCAAATTGCCCCCACTCCCGACCCTGACATAGTCAACTCAGGGCGGGAGTATCATCAAGCTAAAAGGATTTGGCCCAATCTTCAGTTCAACCGTGGTTCAACCAATAGTTCAAACTTTATAGGCTTAACTGGCTCGACCTTGGGGCGAGGTCACATCTCGGGCACACATGGACGTCACTCGAAGATAAGTTCCGAGGACATCAAAAAAATGCTCAACTATTTTTTCCTCGGAATATGAACAATTGCGCACCCGAGAACCATTGGGTCTGCTCGATCTGGATCGTTCATGCTCGGCTTAGGCGATTATAAATAGGGCCCTTGGGGACCCATTTCCTCCACCCCCTTCTTAGCTCTTGTGCGTATTGAGGTCGCAGAGCGCAGTGTCGTTGGTGTCTTCAATTAGGTCGGTGAGGTTGGTCATTTTTGTTCCTTAGGTGAGTCATCTTCCTTTGCTTTCTTTCCTTGTTCTTTTCCGTTGTGTTGAGTGGTGAGTCCATTGAGGAGAGAGTGCAACCCGGCCAGGCCGAGGAAGGATCCTCGGTCCAAGACCAATGAGGTTCCCATATAGGGGCTTTGTCTTCCTGACAACCACCTAGGGCTAGAGTGTCGGACCACTTTGGTCCTTTTGATCTCACTATCGATAGATCTCTGGTCTTGCGGCTCAGTACAAGATTCTTGACCACTTTGGTTACTCCCTTCCAATTGGGGCTTTCCCTTGGGAGCATGAAGAAGACGAGGTCGCCGTTTTTGAGGAGGCTTTGAAGGCGGGTCTCTTGTTTCTACTCCATCCTTTCATTCTCGAGGTCTTGAACTACTACAATGTTTGTTTTGACCAATTGCACCCGAACTCCATCCATACCTTGGTCGGTATAATCTCCCTCTGCTTCCATATTGGCCTTCCCCTTGACATTAAGACCTTTTCCAACCTCTACCAAATAAAGCAAAACCTTGCTAGCACCCCTGGCAAGGTTAGTTACTATCTGTCTTACTTGCCCAGATACAAGCTTCTGCATGGCTTTCCTTCTAAAGTCCCAGCCTCGAAGAGTAAGTACTTCTTCCTTGAGCTGCCTGGTGGGTGGCCTTTCTCGATGCACTAGAGAGAGTGGGTGAAAGACATCAGGGAAGATCTGAATGAGCAGGTGTAGGCTAGAGTGTGGAACCTTGTGGACTGCTAGCTAATGCTGAGCGACTTCTTGGCCGAAGAGAAGCTAATCCAAGCTATCTGTGTCCTCTGGGTAGGTTGTCATCTCTGGTTTGGGTGTTTCCTTTCTTTATTTTGTTTTAGCTTGACTAACTTTTGGGCTTCTTGTGTTGGATACATGTCGAGTATTCCAACAACCGGATTTCTTTAGAGCATGAGGAAGAGGAAGAAGAGAAAGGTGGCCCAAAAGGAACCACCTCGGGCGTTGCCTCTTGAGCCCATAGCACCGAGTGCTACTGAGGCGGTCCCGGTAGTCGACCTGGTCGGAGAAGATCGGGTAGAGAGGACCTCATTGGAGACTGAGGTGGCCCATACATTTGAGGTACGTCCTCTACCACTCAGGGCACCGGCGACTGGTAGTTCGGGCATTGAGGATGTTCTTGAGGGGAGGCAGACCATCATGGACTTTAGGACCACCCTAATCAAGAGCAAGGAGGCCAACTTCACCGAGGAGGTCTTTGATCTTTTTAAGGCGCATAGTGGAGAGTTCGGCGGAAAGCTTATTTACTTCCTCATGATGGTAAGTTCCCAATCCCTTCATTGTGATATTCCCAATCTACGTTCTATACTAAGGTCCTGCTTTTCTTTATAGGTGATCACCCTGACCCACTCCATTGTCAAGCAAACTGAGCGACATCTGGCGAGGGTTGAAACTGCTGAGGCAGTGGCAAGCGAGTACTAGTCTTGAGTTGAACGAGCCATGTCCTTCATCGGCGAGCTAAAAGATGAGTTGGTCACTGAGCCGAACCGAAATGACAAGCTGGAGCTTCATGTCGAGAGGCTCAAGCAGGAGTTGCAATAGAAGTATGCTCACCTCGCTGAATGTGAGGTACAACTCCTCAATGAGGTCCAGGCTTCCAAGGTCTGAGCTATCAAGGAATTCAAAGTTTCGCCAACCTTCCTACAGGAGAGGGAGGAGTTCAACACTGACGCTTTGGAGCCCGACTTCAAGGACAAAGAAGACAGGATCAACGAGGAAGCTACAGTCAGAGCCCATGTAGATGTTGTCGAAGTGGATGTTGCCAATGTAGTTGGTGGTGGGAATGAGGAACCCCGAGATGTAGTTTGTGGTGGCAGTCATTTGTGCCTTCTCACATTGATTAACTTTCGTGCAATTGCATCGAAGGATTTGATTTCACGGCTACATCACCACCAATCTTTCCATTGGAAATGAGTCAATGACATCCTCATCGTTAACTGAAAATTCTTTTCTTTTTTTTTTTTTATATATTCTTAAGGGCTACACAACAGGGGTAGCCCATCCGACCCCCAACCCATAATCCCCCAAACCCAGATGCAGGTAGGATTTGATCCCAAAGTCTCCACTACTACGAACAACAGAAGACCTTACCAACTAGCTGGTTGGCACCTTTGCACACAAACAATTCAAAAATGTGCTCTCCCACACTATTACACAATTTTATTTGAGTAGTGGATCGTTTGGTTGAATTTTTTATTGCCACATTATGTTGGCATGTCCAATGATTTTAGTTTCTTCCAAGGTTTTTAAAACCAGACCGAATTGGAAACCGTTCTGGGTCAGGTTCTCGGGTCGAATGGTCTGACCATCCAATCCAAATGGGTGTTCCGTTCTGACAAAAAAAAATTAATAATTTTAGTAAAACCAAAGAACAACCAAAAACCCTTCCTGACCAAATCAATGATTTTTGGCCAAATAGTGGTTTTGGGGTAAAACGGAACTAGTCATGTGACTGGTCCGACCGTCTGATCTAGTCCAGTTTTGAAAATATTAGTTTCTTCTTATTGTTTCCTAATGACTAAATCACGGAATAGGAAAGGGTGCAACTTGGGTGGATTGGATTAGATTGAGGGCAAGTTCAACCAATCTCATGAGTCAAACCTTGGGCTTGGGCCTGATCCAACCAGGGGTATTAAGAATAAATTTACCAACCCATCCCCAACCCAAATTCAACCCAACATAGTATAATACATAGGGGTGCAATTCGGGTGGGTTTTGTTCTGGTTTTTATCCAAATGTAATGGTGCAAGCCTAAAGTAGTGTAAAATGTTAAATGCTAATTTGAGCCAACCTGACCAATACTATATATATATATATATATATATCATAAAATGTTACATGCTCAAGTTGGTTGGGCTGGGTTTGGTCTACTCTTAGCCTCAAGCCTAACCCAACCCATGTCAAAGACATATCCGAATTTTCTTTTGGCCTTGATTCAGCCCAAATCCCCAAAAATCAATCCCAACTTGTGCAGATTGATTGTCCTACTTGCACCCTCAGGAAAGCATGGTCAATTTCCAACTTGAATCTCGGCATAGGGTGCTGAACCCATTTTAATACTTTGAGCCCAGGGCTAACCCAATAAATTCCTCTCCTTTCTCACACATCAACACATTTATTTTGAAGTTAAAATCATTAAAACCTCATAGCTTTTTATTGCCTCTCACGAGAAGGGGCAGAGCCATGGCCCCCCTATGGTTCAAAAATCCCTAGATGTGATTGTAAACTTCCTCTCCCTCTACCCCCCCCCCCCCCCCCCCAATCCATTTTAGGTTTTGGCCCCCTTATGAAGAATTTCTGGCTCCGCCCCTAGTCATGAGACACATTACCTATGACCATAGTCGCAAAACAATTCAATGAGCCCCATTGATTTTTGAACACGCTAGTGTTGGGTGAAAAAGGCAAAGTATCATGTCAACCAGATGCCTAATTAAAACACTGGCATGTTCAAAATTCACAGGAGGGTTGAGTTATTCTACAACCCTCATTGTAGGTAATGTTTTCTTGTCTCTCATAACATTCATGTTTACTCTCTAATAAGAACATTTTTTGGCTTTATAGGGCTATACAATGGGAGATATATAGCCCATTACCCCAACTCAAGTCTATGCTACAACTAGTTAGATAAGGTATAAATTGAGCCAAACATTAGTTGATTTATGTTTTTAAACATAAATCATTTAAAGTTCGACAACAAAAAAAATAAAAAAGAATTATCTTTTCTATTATTCTACATATAAAAAAAAGTAGAAATATATAAAACTTTGATCAATTACTATTAGTTAATTTTTGGGTAAATTTTTTAAACTATCCTTATGGTTTAGTTAATTGACTAACACTACTTCTACTATTTCTGACAATTGACTAATACTTCCTGATCTACATATATTATATATAGTGCACAAACTGGAGTTGTTTCCAATCAAAATGGAAAGGATTCCAAGTTTGTCAATATATAATCTGTATATATTATAGCCAGAAGGTGTATGAAAATTAAAAAAGTAGCCCAAATATGAAAAAAAAAAGGGAGACAATACTAATATGTGCAGGCATCGAATGCTCATTAAAACATTTGATCTGACCCACTGTATTGCTCATTGAAATGATTTTGTAAGGCAGTTGGGCCCTCTGCTGTAAAGTGTGATCTTGCCAGTTGGCAAGTTACAGCCCGCCCTCATCTAAAATTCTAAATAAAGCTTTAATTTGAAGAAATTCAAAAGAAAAAAAAAAGGAAAATGAAAGTTAATTACTGCTACATATAATTATGAATGATTTCTATGAACAATAATACCATCATAACCCGCAAAAGAAAATTCGAGTTGCTGACTGCCTGAGTGCCGCCGAAAGTGGTAAAGCAATGCAATGCAATGGTGGAGACGAGCAGTGAAGTGAAGGGGATTTCTTCCACTTCCCCTCCGCCCTCAGTCCCTCACTCTAATTCTAGTTTCAACGTTTCGCGGGGATGGTGGTAAATTTTAGCTGTCTTTTTTATTTTTTCACCACAACGAGCTCAGAGAGTCTCAGTAATGCATGCCAGCAGATGTTTAATAACAGTGTTTGTTTGTATCAGATCCAAAACGCTCGTTGAAACTTGAAAGGGGGCAGAGAGGAGACTGCACATGCACATCTACCGTGCACTGAGAACATATCCCGTAAATAATAATTAATAAATACGGAAAAAATTCCAATGCGTAGGATGTGCATGTAAAGCGCCAGGTGTGAGGAGTAGATCCCGTCTCGATAGAGAGGAATCCCATGGATTAAAATAAATATTTAATTGGGTCCCACCACCCTTTAATATTTTAATCTCTCTCACTACGCTAGTCACTCCATGCACCGTTTTCTTTGTAGTGTTGCGATTTTACCAGGATTTTGAATATTTGGTGATATATATGTATATATATTATAGAGCAACATAGAAAGTTTCGTATGGTGAGGTGGGGCTATCAAAACTATCAAAGTCCTATTTGTCCATCTTCACTTCTTTTGAGACATGTGTTACCGCAGATGTGAGCCCAGAGAAAGACCAACAAAACAGAAAGTAAGAGTAAAAATAATCATCACCCCATATGATCAGACCAACAAAATGCGCACTGGTGTCCCAAATCTCTAGAGTAATCAGATCATGTTGTTAGTATCCTCCCGTTACGATTATGATTCTTGATTCATCAATCACCCTGGTTTAAAAACTGATCATTTGTATTTGTGGGTCACCGGTTCAATCATTTGAGTTAAATGGGTTAAATCATATTATGTATACAGTAGAATAGATCAACGGTCCAACTGATCGAGTCGAATCAGTCATTTTGACCAATTTTGGGATTTTAGTTTATCAAAACCGAAACAAAGGAAATGTAGGGTGCACTAAAGCGTTTCCCATTTCCTCAATCCCTCTTGTTTACGCTTCAGCACAACTTTTTTTTTTTTTTTTTTATAAAGTTCACAAAGAAAAGATCTTATTTTTAATAAAGGTATAGACTGTCAATTAAAAAATAAAAAGAATATAAAGTAAAAGACAAAAATGCCCCTACTTTTAGACTACTAACACAGGTTTCTTTGTCCTTTTACTCAGGACGCTCTCATTTATGAAAAATGAGGTGTACCCAAAAAACACTCCCCTTTCTTTTTCTTTTATGATGCAAAAGCAGTTAATCAAAGGTGATGCCTCTCGTACGCTGACCTGATGTGTCCGGTGGAGAAGCGAAGCAACTCGCCGACGCAAATTGTTTCTCTGATCATTTTTCTCAGGTGAAGAAATTAATAAGAAATTTTGGAAAAGAAGAAGAAGAAGAAGACAGAGCGTACGCACAAGGCACAAGTGCACAACGCACACATTAAAGTAGTATTTCAGTATTTTTACATGGGAAACTGCGTGTTTCGTGGCATCGGAGGCGTTCATGAGGTGATCAAAGTGGTAACATCTAACGGCGGCATCATGGAGCTATACGCACCCATCACAGCGGAGTGCATCACCAACGAATTTCCAGGCTACGGCATATTCCGGAGCCGCGATCTCTTCTCTCAACCACTCATCCACAATGAAGAGCTCCTCTCCGGAGAATTATACTATCTACTACCTCTGCATGCCGGGAGAGGAGCCCGAATCACCAGAGACGGTGACCTCAGACCAAACGGCATGTTATCGTCGTCGTTTGTGACACCTTACAGGATGTCTTTCGACAATCAAGGAATACTAAAGAGATCGGAAAGCGAGGTGTTCCCTAGATGTAATAGCACGGGAGTCTGGAAAGTAAAGCTGGTGATAAACCCGGAACAGTTAACGGAAATATTGTCACAGGAGGCTCGCACCGAGGCGTTGATCGAGAGTGTGAGAACAGTGGCCAAATGCGGAAATGGGGTCTCTTCTGTGGCTAATTCTGATCAATGGAGCCTCTCCAGTAGTTGGAAAGCTTACTCGGAGAAACAACGGGGGGCCTGGAGCTTTGATTGATGTGAGAAGTGAGAGGGCATCTCCCATTGCTTTTTACCTGTTTTTTCTTTTTTTCCTTCATTTTAATTTCCTATTGTGTAATTTGAAGGAGCGAGAGAGTAGTGTATGGCACTCATGTCATGTAATATAATTTGCATCTGTTTCTTCCATGATCTGCTTCAAATATATTTAATTATAATTAATTGTTATCATGGTTAACGTAATGTATGCATGTGAGGTAGCAGTGTCTATTTTTTTATACTTGGATTTTTATTTGATTTGTTTTTTTCCTCCTCCTCATTTACACTCTCATGTTCAGGGAGAGAGAGATCAGAGAGGTGTCAGGGACTCAGGGTGGGTGGCAAACGAACCAACGTATTGACACGTCCACCACTTAATCGGTGTTTGGTTTGATAGAAAATAAGAGAGAAACATAGCCTTAAGTATGAATTTAATTAAGATGGACGATTTTTATGTATGTAGTAGTGTTAAAAAGCAATTAAATTAATACATGCACCAACTCACAATGCAACATGAATGCAAGTTGATGCTGTTAGGATTCGACTGTTTTTGCAAATGGCAGCGCACCATGCTTTTTCTCCCTGCAACATGCATGGTCATGGATACCACTAATTCCACAATTCTCGCTCATATATGATTTTATTGAATTATCAATTGATCGGACATCCTGTATCACTCTGGATATGCGGCTTAATTACCGATATATAAATGGTTGCTGGTTGCTGGATCCAAATAAGAATTAATGCACCATCTACTTACTTATTGAATTAATGGATGGTGATTGGTGGAGCATGCATGCATGCTTATTCATATTGGAGGGATCTCTCTCTCTCTCTCTATATATATATTCGGCGCCTTATTCTCAGTTTGAATGCTCTAACTCTAACCATCCGGTTTTTAACCACATTTGACAGCACTGCCCTGATTCGACGTAAAAGGTTTTGGTGAGTGGTGAGGTCTAATTACATCTAAGGTTTCAGTTTCACCGGAAGAAACCCGATGGTAAGGCGAGGGAATAGTGGAATACCATTCAGTTCCTTAATTTATTTCTTTTATACTATAATCAAACAAAATGAGTTAAAATTTACACTGTCAGTGCAAATTTATTTGTATTGCAATCAAATACAGCCTAACCTGTTACCTCAATTAATACCTATTATTGCCCTGGAGTACACGATGCATCTTAATTGTGCCGGAGTCCATAATTAGGATTTGTCCTTGTCCCAATTACACACATCCAATCCAATTAAAAAAACAAATTAAGAAGAAAATGAGACTGTCATAGTCCAAAATCTTGAAAGTTATGCACACCTCCCCTGCAGGCTGCTTACTCAGACTCAGCCGGTCGGTCGAGCAGAGCACCGCTCCTCCAATAAACATGTTCCATGCACCAAGCAAACAGCTAGCGACCAATCTTTCTCTTTCTGTCAAAAATACAATTACTCAATGTTGGAACCTTTTCTGTTCTGTTGCTGGAGCCTATTAAGGACTAGTGTGTCTTTTCCCTCCTTTTTAATCTTCATTAAGCGACTCACAGAGTCAGTTCCCGTTATGCCTGCCAGGATTTGTTATCACATGGGTGAGTTATGCTTAAGAGATATGGATATATACAATCATACAAACCAACCTAATCCTAATGCCCAGATCATTCAGAAAGAGCTATATAGCCAAGACCATCAAAATTTTGATCAAGTTCTCGCACAAACCAATCGAAATGCATGATATGAAATTCTTTGGCCTATCGCTATTTTGCAAAGGACGCAGTGGCCAGCTGTGGGGGAAATATCACAAACTCAGTGACTCACCATAATTTTATTATAAATCTGAGGAAAAATATATAAAAAACACACACACACACATTATGGACGAAGAACGCAGCTGTAGGGGCCATCAAGGACGAGGGCCTCCCAACTCCCATCCTTGAAAGTCTAAAATATTAATAAAACTTTTCTTTCTTACACTAATTTTTTTTTTTATATGGTAGAACGTAGAAATAGGATGAGCTACACAAAGACGGGGGTAGCTCGACCCCACACACAGACACACTAATAATAAGACCTCATTGAATATCAACGTCAATGACTTTGCGGTGAACTTTGGTCTTGGGGATAGAGATGAGGAGGACACCGCTCTTCAGCTCCGCCTTGATCTTATCCTTGTGGCCGTTGTCGGGAAGAAGGAAACGAGTATCATAAGAGCTGAAACTCCTACTGGACCAACTATCGTCCTCCGTCTCCGTCTTCTTCCTCTTCTCGCCTTTGATCACCAGCATGTCATCCTCCACCGATACCTTAACGTCTTCCTTGGAGAGGCCAGGCATGTCAAACCTCATCTTCACCTCCGTCTCCTCTTCTCTAACTTCCCAAGGAAGTGGAACTGTCTTTGTTGTGATCACCCGACTCTTGAGCTTTCACAATCGACAGTAGTCGAGAAAATTTACGGGAGCTTGAGGGAAAGGAAATAGAAATGGGGACAACGGAGCTACCGGTCCGCTTCGACCGGGAAGAATAAAGAGGAGAAGAGGCGAATGAAGAGCAGATAGGGCTGAAGACGCCGCATGCAGATGCAGCCATGATTAATCGCCAAAGCTAATTAAGCTGAACAAGTTGTTGTCACTGCACAAATTTGAGAGGGTGCAAGTCCAACTGATTTTATAACGAGCAGGAAAAAAAAGGAAAAGACGAAGGGCGTAGAGAAGTCGGAAACACGCTTCTTCACCTGAACGTTCTCGATACATGACACTTGTAGTGTCTCCACATTCCAACTTTTGTCTTCAGTGAGCTCTACAGTAATGTCTCCACATTCCAATTTTTGTCTGAGTTTCTAGAATATTATTCCACTTCATCCAAGAAACTTCCGGATCATGGTTTACCCCTTTTCCCTTTCTCTGAGTTTCTAGAATATTATTCCCATGTCAAATATATATCCTGCCTGTTTCTTCTTCTGTGTACAAAAAAAAATGGGTCAGGCCCATGCCTCCAAGGCCCAACTACGGACATCTGCGCCCCACAATGTCCCACATCATATCACACTTGTAGTGTCTCCACATTCCAATTTTTGTCTTTAGTGAGGTTTACAGTAATCCAGTTCACCCAAGAAACTTCCGGATCATGGTTTACCCCTTCTCCGTTTCTCTGAGTTTCTAGAATATTATTCCCATGTCAAATATATCTCCTGCCTGTTTCTTTTTTGTAAAAAAAAAAAAGCCCAACTACGGACTATTAACGGAAAGTTCACATCTGCGCCCCACAATATCCCACATCACATTACACTTGTAGTGTCTCCACATTCCAACTTTTGTCTTCAGTGAGGTCTACAGTAATCCACTTCATCCAAGAAACTTCCGGATCATGGTTTACCCCTTTTCCGTTTCTCTGAGTTTCTAGAATATTATTCCATGTCAAATATATCTACTGCCTGTTTTTCCTTTGTAGAAAAAAAAATGGGTCAAGCCTATGCTTCCAAGGCCCAATTACGGACTATTAAGGAGAATTCACATCTGCACCCCACAATGTCCTACATCACATCCCTTTCATATATTGTGGCATCTCCCCATGATAGTATCAGAAATCGATGATATCATCTTTGGGAGATCAATGATGTCATCTTCGGGAGATGTTCCTAATACATGGCAGGGATGTATTGTGGGACATTATGGGGCACAAATTTGAATTCATTAATGGACTGGACCCAATTCAATCCATAAAATGTAAATAGACTAAATTGAAACCAATCCAAACCGAATGAAATATCAAAAATTTTATATAAAAAATAGAATATATAAAAATTATAAAATATATTAAAATGAAGAAATCTGAAATTATAAAAATATACCCTTTTGGAATTGAAAAAGCACTTTTATAAGTGCTTTAATAAAAGTACTTTCATAAAAATGCTTTTGTAAAAGTATTTTAATGAAAGTACTTTCATAAAATGCTTTCATAAAAGTACTTCTATATAAGTGCTTTTATAAAAGTACTAAGTATTTTCATGAAAGTACTTTTGTAAAAATGCTTTAGTAAAAATACTTTTATAAAAGCACTTTTGCAAAAGTTTCTTTCATATATGTGTTTTTATAAAGTACTTGCATAAAAGTGCTTTTGTAAAAATGTTTTTATAAAAATACTTCCAAAAAAGTGCTTTCGTAGAAGCACTTCCATAAAAGTTCTTTCGTAAAAATGCTTTCATGTAAAAATACTTTCATAAAAGTGATTTTATGCTGGCTTCAGTTTTGACCGGTTTTAAATTGGACAAGGATTTGGCCTTATAATCGAATTATTAGAAATTTGGTTTAAGTCTAATTCAGACCAATAAGAATATGGACCAATTTATTTTGGATTGATCCAATCCAATAATTATACAGACCATCCAAATTTAATTTAATAATATTTGGATCAGATCCAACCCAAAACTGGCCGATTGACACCCCTGTTAACAACATCCTTCACATATAGTTAAGCTATCTATAATGTATGAATTTGAATTTAGGGACATTGGAAATTGATGATCTTTCCTAGTTTATTTTAGGGCAAACTATTCCACACCCCCCAATACTCACACACAAAAAAGTAAAAAAGGAAAAAAGAACAATTCGAATAATCCAATCAAACATAGCACAGAACAAGTACTAGGTTTGGGTTTGGGATCCATCCAATCCATGAATTTAATTTCCTAATTTCCTAAAAAGCTAATCTTGGACTATAAATGCTGTTATTGGGCTGGGCTTGTTTCTCAATGGACCAAGACCAGGCCTTTTTTACCCCATTGGCCAAGACTATATCCACGAAGAGATGTATAGTAATTTTTGGTTGAAGAAATTCAGCTCCAAATAGTGTCCACTAATACATGATTACTGGTCCAACATATGCATCTTCGGTCAAAGTTTGAAGAATCGGGTCCGGTAAATGGACACCCTTCTCACGTGATAACTGATTACATGTGAAGACCCCTGTAAGATGATATAACAAGGTTGCTTAAAACCAGCATGCGATGATAGAATTCAGAGGGGTTCCCCACAGGACGCGTCCCACAAGCACCATTCCCTCTATGGAATTGGGATCTTCTAGAAACGAAACACGTTCCAACCCCCTATTAATTTGATCTAACACCACACATCTCACCATGAAATAAAATGGGATTTTGGTACTCACAAGATTGTGTTTACACTGTTCTCACATCCCTTTTCATCTGTACATCAGGAATATCTTCCCATGAATAAAAAGATTTAAGTATGAAGATACTCCAGATGTATGGTTGAAAAGGCTGTGAGAATGGTGTGAGCACAATTTTGTGAGGATTGAATCTGCCCTCCCATGAGATTGGAGAACACCATAAAAATGACACCCATTATGTATGAGATGTGTGGTATGAGATCATGTTGGCAGGTTGTTGGAATGTATTTTGTTGGCAGGTCCTGTAGTGGGGAGCCCTTCGGTACTCGCGATGATCACCCTCACTATTGTCGTTTACTCTCCCGGTTCTTTTCCGTTCAATTGCCATATAGAAAACCTCTGACCAAAACATCCCACAAAGTGTAGCCTCTACCACTGTGTGTGTGTGTGTGTCAAAGAAAGATGGGAAGTGAGGAGGGCATTTCACATTTGAAAGCTCAGTTGAGACTCCCCTAATTCTTTTCCATTCAATTGCCACTCTCTCTCTCTCTCTCTCTCTCTCTCTCTCAAAGAAAGAATGGGAGTGAGGTGGACATCTCACATTTGAAAGCTCAGTTGAGACTATGCGGGGCGTACGACAAGCTCCATGGACTTGTCAAGAAATTTGTGACGCCTTTGACGTTTTGACGGTGTTGGTGGTGGATGTTTTTAGTCCTCGTTTGATTCGTAGGAATAGAGGTCTAGATTCGGAATCGGAATGGACTATTCCAATTCCAACTGTTTGGTTGGGTGGAATCAGAATCCCATTCCCATTCCTACTGGAATGGCATTCCCCCATTTGAGGGAATAGCCATTCTCTGCCTCTCCCTTGGGAATGAAATCCCATTCTTGTCGATTCCAATTCCCAATCCCATTTCTGTCCAAACCAAATAGATTATGGGAATAGGCCATTATGATTCTGATTCTGACTACGAACCAAACAAACCCTTAATTCAACCATGCCGAAGGTAGAACCAAGACCAGGTAACTGGTGACCCATCACCCTCCACATGAAATATGATCCCGACTATGAACTCCACTGATGTAATCTAGTCATTGAAGAGGCCCCCTAATGTTTTTCCTTAAGAATCATTTTGTTTGTGTGAACTGTTTGATGTTGTGCCCCTTGCTTGTGAGGTTGAGGTTATTGCATTAACAACTTGCGTCTACATTCAGCTCATTGATATAGTGATTCTTGTTAACGGTTTACCATTGTTAGCACTGGTCTACATTCAGCTCAAGCCGTTCCAATTCCTCTAGAACACCCAAAAACCCAACTTTTAGCCCAAAAGCCCCAAAATCCATTGTTAAAACCATCTAATACCAATCCAATGGCCCCAACCAACCCCCATGTACATCTCAATCCTCAGATCAAATACCACCATTAAACTCAAAACCTCCCAAAATACCTACCCAACAAATTTCCACTCAGAATTCCCCCATTCACCCCGTCATCAAACTAAAATTCTATTTTGGATCATCCTATTGACCTAAATTCCCACAATCTAGACTCCCCTAAACCAATCAGACATTACCACCACATTCCGGATACCCTAAAATACCCACCTATAAAATTTCAGCCCAAAACACCTTTGTTTACCCCTCCATCGCCCTAAGATTCGTTTCTAGACCCCAGATTGACTGAATCACACCACTTCCAAATCTGCCCAATTCGGGTCCATCAGGCCAATCAGACCCCACCAATCAACCTAGAATGTCCAAAAACCTCACTCTGCCAAATTTCAGTCAAAATACCCCCATTTACCCATCCATCTAAAAAGATTCTATTTTGGCAAATTTCATTGGCCCAGACATGCAAAACCCCTCTCTATGACCGGGACCCATCCCAACTGTCCATTTTTTGACTCGGAATCACCCACTAATGAACCAGAACCCCCAGAACAAAGGTGACTTCTCTTCTCCTTTGTAGCGGCTATTGAGAAAATCTTCTCTATCAAGTTCTCTTATTTTCTTGTTCCCCCCTCTCTCTTTCTCACCCTCCCTTTTCTTTTCCTTCTTACTCTGCCTCAATCCTCCCCTGCTTTTGGGTTTATTGAAACCATCACCATCACTGCTCATTGCTACAACTTCTAGCAACGATGGTAATCTCTTTTCTCTCTATTTCTCTCTCCCTTGATTCCATTATTCTCACCCTTTTGTTCTTTAATCTGAGCTATTGATAGTACATTCTCAGATTTCTTGTGTTCCAGCTCCTCGGAATGGGCTACCCATCATGGTCTTCCAACTTGTAGGTTCTCGGTCCGAGGACTCTGGTCACTCTGTATTGGTCCCTCCCAATTTGGTTTGAGCTTCCCTTTTCCTGGCACAGGTACTATGACTTTTTATCCGGTGCTGTTGCATTGCCATTCTGAGGTACTCTTGGTCGCGGGCTTCTTCCACTAGGTCAAACTCTGCACGAAGGTCCTCACTGTTCTACTCGTCGTCGTAGAGCTTGGCCCGGAGAGTTGGGGAGCCCATTTCTACGTGGATCATTGCTTTAGCCTCGTACGCTAGGCTGAACGGAGTCTCTCCATTAGTTGTCCATAGCGTAGTCTTATACGCCTAGAGAATGCTCGACAATTCTTCAACCCACCTTCCCTTGGCCTTGTCAATTTTGGTCTTCAAGCCTTGGAGTAGGGTTCAGTTGGCCACTTCGGTCTGTCCATTGCTCTGTAGTTGATGAACGACCGTAGTCTGGTGATCTATCTTCAGCTCGACGCAGAAGGCTTCGAACTTCTAATAAGTGAACTGGGAGTTGTTAGTGATGAGGACCAAAGGTATGCCAAACCGGTAAATTATGCTTTGCCAAAAGAAATTCCAGGCATTTTGTGCGGTGATGCATAACAAGGGTTTAGCCTCCACCCATTTGGTGAAGTATTCTACTGCGACGAGGAGGAACTTCTTTTGCCCTACTGCAATAAGGAAAGGTCCGAGGATGTCCACTCCCCACTGGGCGAAGGGCCACAAACTTGTGATGGACGTTAGAGGAGTTGCTAGCTAATGGTGGAGATTGGAGTGCCTTTAACAACGGCCACACTTCCTGACGAGCTGAGCTACATCCTACTTCATGGTGGGCTAGAAGTAACCTTGCCGAAGTGCCTTGTAAGCCAAGGTTTGGGCTCCGGGGTGATCTCCGCAAATACCTTCATGTATCTCCCTGAGGACGTAGTCGGCGTCGGTTGGGAGGAGACACCTTAGGTAGGGGAGAGTGTATGACCGACAGTAGAGTTGTCCTTGGATGAGCCAATACCGGGCTGACCTGTGTACGAGCCCTTTTGCTTCAATTCGGTCAGTTGGCAGTGTTCCACCTTGTAGATACTGAGTTATGGGGTCCATCCACGACATACCTTGGTGAACAAGTAGGATGAGCAGGGTTGTCGCTGAAATGTAGGGGTGTCAACGGTATTCGAAAATCCGATTTTTAATTCAATATTCGATATAATCGAATTGAATTCGGATAATTCGAATATCTAATCGGTCGAATACGAATTCTGTTGCCTTGTTGGTTGGATGAGCCCTCCTGGTGAAGAGTCCAAATTAGTGGTGCTACAGTTGGGTCTTATGCCGAGAAGGTGCATTCGACCAGGAAGTCAGCTAGGGCCTCAACTTTGATGGCGGTTTGAGGTATGTAGTCAATGTTGAACTCGCACAGCTCCACACTCCATTTGACTAGGCAGCCAAATGCTTCTAGCCTCTACAGGACTTGCTTAAGGGGCTGGTCGATAAGCATTTGGAAGCTGTGGTGAACTCAAGTACCTCTTCAACTCCTAGAAGGACCGTTCACACTACACGATCCACTTTAAGGGTAGGCATTGATTCACGGACTTTGACATGAACTTGCTGAGGGATTGGCCTGTGATCCGAGGTGATTGCATGTCGAGGATCGCTTTGATCTTTTCTAGATTGGCCTCAATCCCTGTCTATGTGACCATGAACCCCAAGAATTTATCGGAGCCGACCCTGAAGGCACACTTTGTCGGATTCAGCTTCATTCAATATTTCTTGAGGGTGCCAAAGAATTCTTTGAAATTGGATAGGTTCTTCTTGGCTTTCTTTCTATTTACTAGCATGTCGTCCATGTGCGCTTCCTCATTATGGCCGAGCTGGTCTTTGAATACTTGATTCACTAGTCACTAATAGGTAGCACTAGTATTTTTTAGACCAAAGGGCATCACTTTGTAGCAGTACAATCCTCGGTCTGTTATGAAGCGGTCTTCGGACAAGCACTGTTCAGGTCGGTGAAGTCGATGCAGATTCATCATTTTCTGTTGGCTTTCCTGACCATCAAGCTGGCGTCGGGGTGAAACTCTTCTTCTTCTTCCTGATGGGTCGGTAGCGTGGGTCGACATTTAAACGGTGGATGATGACCTTGGGGTTAATCCCCGGCATGTCGGCCGCCGACCAAGCAAAAACATTGGCATTGTCCTTCAGCTGCTGTATGATGTCTTCTCAAAGACGATCTTCCAGGAGGGGTCCAAGCTGGACCGTCTTCTCGGGGTCTTTGTCAGAGAGCGGTACTTGGATGAGGTCTTCGACGAGCTAGCCATGTTGTGTCCTCAACTCGTCCCTTAGATCCATGTTCTCTGTGCTAAGGGTATCAACAGCATGAGGCCTTCCTCGGTAGGCCTTCAGATAACATTCTCGTGCGGTCCTTTGGTTTCTGCGTGCTATGTCTACTGCATATGGGGTCGAGAACTTGACCGCTAGATGATATATGGAAACCAAGGCCCGTAGAGCATTCAAGGTCGGTCGGCCGAGGATGGCGTTGTACAGAGAGAGGACTCAGACAATGACGAAGTCAACCATCATTGTAGTGGTGATGTCGCCATCTCTGATTAATAGAAGCAGGGTGATCTTTCCTTGAGAAATAAGGGAGTCTCCAGAAAAATCGATAAAGGGAGTGTTGACCGGGGTGAGACGGTCCCTACTAATGCTGAGCTATTCGAAGGCATCTTTAAAGAGTATGTCAGTGGAGCTTCCTGTGTCCACCAAGATGTGTCGGACTTCGAAGTTAGCCACTTCAGTGGTTATCATGAGGGTGTCATCATGTGGGTTCTGGACCCCCCTGAGGTTGTCTTCGGTGAAGGTGATCGAATCCCTTGTGGGCCAAGCTACTCCCCCCCCCCCCCCCCCCCCTAGATGCCATTCTGCCGGAAATCACTGCAATGACTCCGACTAGGGGAGCTCAGGCTGGAGGTCCATCAGGCCAACGTGCTTCCTCCTTTGGCTTATGTTCTTCGATGTCTATGAACCCGCTGAAGTACCTACGCTTGACAAGGTGATGGCACAAATCGCAGTAGCTGTCAGTCTCGTAGTCATGGTCTCGGTGTAAGTTGTAGTACTTATTTCGACTTCTTTTGTTGTTTTGAAACTTCATCTTCTCGGGCCATCTGACGAAGCTTCGGTTGCAGATCTGCATCAATATCTCAGACTGAGGTGCGTTCAAGGGTGTGAAGTTCCTGTATGTTGGGGGTAGGGTCCTCAGTCTTCGGTCGGAACCCTACAGCGGGCCCCTATCAACTAGTTATTCCAAACCAAGTATATGCGTCCAATAGATTTTTCCAACCCAATGCTAACCTATTCTCTAGTCCATATAACCTTGGGTGGGAAAATCATCCCAATTTCAATTATAGGGCCCAAGTCCAAGAAAACCCCCTACCAGATATGCACTCTCAGTGGTCTAAAGCACAGACCCACTAGGAGTACAATGTTTACCATGGGACTTCACCGGCTCAACCATGTCAAACCTATACACAGTCCCAATACAACCTATCTAACTCAATGGCCCACCAAAATTTTTAGAGGACACAAGTACAGAGTTCATTCCAGCAGGTGTACCCTAGGAACCAACCGGTTCAACCATATTAGGCTTACCCATAACCTCCTCAAACCCGTACCATCGATGACCAATTCATGAAGCTTTAGAAGTTGATCCTAAATCAGTAGCAGTCCATCGATAGATTAGAAAGCCAAATAAGACAGCTAGTCGAAGCCAAGAAGAGGAGATGAGTAAGGCAATTACCAAGTCAACCAGTTGTGAGTCCTAGAAATCAACCATCGGGTTTTCCTCCACAACAAGTTCAACCACCTCCTAAGGCCCCTCAGCTTGAAAATACCAAGGCTATTACAACCTTATAGGGTGGGAGGATTTTAGAGGACTCGTGTGAGAAAAAGAGAGTTAATGAAAAGGAGCAGGAAGACCCTAAGTTGGGGGGAGAAGAAGAAGGAAAGGAAACTTTAGAAGAAGAGCCTATAGTAAACCAACCCGTAGTTCCTTTTCCAACTGCATTCACAGTTGGGCAAGTACTAAAGAACAAAGAAACTCACAACGAAGAAAGCCGAAAAGTCCATATTGACATCCCTCCTCTCAATGCGATCCAACATGTCCCGGCCTATGCCAAGTTCTTGAGAGAGCTGTGTATTCAAATGATGGAGCCACAATTGGCCCCACAAAAAATGATGCTCTCGGCAAATGTTAGTGCAACTCTCCTAAATCAACTCCCCCGGAACATGAAAGGCCTTAGTGCGTCTCTAATAAGCTGTGTCATCACTGGAATCACCTTTGATTGGGCACTAGTGGATCTTAGGGCCAATATAAATCTGCTTCCATCCATTTATGATAGGTTCAAGATCAGCGAGTTAAAATCAACCCCAATAATTCTGCAACTCGCTGATTGGTCAGTCAACACTCCTCGATTTCTAGCAACGACCATTTCTTGACGATGTCATGGTCAGGGTAGAGGGTTGTCACTTCCCATTGGATTTTATCCTAGACATGACCATAATCGAGGAATTGAACTACATCCTCATAATCTTAAGACGTCCATTTCTAGCAATGGCCGATACAAATCTCAACTGTAAATCGGGAAAAATGGACATTTCATTAGGGGAGCAGAAAGTCTGGTTAAAAATTTTTAGTACCTCTAAGTATCCAAACCCAGGGGAAGATGAGTGCAAGGTGGATATAGTTGATGATCTTTTAGAGGCCCTGTCTACCCCATGGTTAGCCCAATCTGAACCCTGTCTGTCGGAAGATGAAAGTGAGTTGGGGAGTATAGATGGGAATAATGCGTGAATGTGTCTGGCTGAAGACGGTAAACTTAGCGCTGGTTGGGAGGCAACCCAACGTCAATTTCAGTTACTTTTAGTATTAGAGTTTTTATTTTATTTTATTGATTCGAGACTAGGTGGCATACCTTGAAGCCCTTAGGAAAACCCTACTCGTTGTTCCCTTTGACCCAAATCTTCTTTGCATCATTCTAATCATACCATTAGGGACAATGACATTTAAATTGGGGGGTGAGGAAAGAGAGAGAAAAATTGAAAAAAAAAATTGTGAAGCTAAGCCTTTAAAGATGGAGAATTAAAATTTCACTGAAATTTTTAAAATTTTTCATTAAAAGAGATTCTCAAATAGAAAAAGTTAAGGAAACTGATAAAAGAATATTGGATTTTGTAGAAATTGGTAGCAAGTGATAGGAGTCAAAATTGGTCTTGTTTGAATATTGTCGAAACCGTTTAGAAATTGGAAAATACTCCAAAGTTTGCCCCTACCAAGATAATGAGAGAAATATTGAGAAATTAGACAAAATTTTTTCAAAATTGTTAGAAACAGTGGACTACCCTGAACAATGTTTCCAAAATAAAAAAAAGAGAAAAAAAGAGGAATAAAAAGTCAATGGATACCCTAGACTTACTAACCAGGTCTCTTCACTTAAGTCAAGTGTCGAGATTCGCGTCAAACGGAAAAGGGAATGCCAAAGATACCTACCTAACACTTAGTAACTGGGTCTCTTCACCTAAGGCAAGTGTTGGGATTCGCATAAAACGGTGGAGGGTAACAAAAAATAAGTATGCATATCAAGTTCAGGGGTAGAAATCCATTGTCAAAAACGATAAGAAGAATACCTGTTTGATTTTAAATCAATCTCATTTTATCAAGATAGTCTTTAAATGGAAGGGTAAATAAGATTTTTAAGCATGTTTCTGTAATATTCAAAATAAGACAGTTTTACCCCTAAAGCCCAATACCGATCTATACAAAGTTTGAGAATACTGAATTCAGGATGCTTGATTAATTCTGTTAGGGATGACCTTATAATGGGAAAGATCTATATACTCAGCGTAATTTTATGGCTGCATTGCTAAGGGACTAGCAATGTTTAAGTTGGGGGTGTGATAACCCTGCATTTCGATGCCCTAAGGGCATCAATTCAGGGGTATTTTCAGCCTTAGAATAGTCAAAGTGTATCATTTTTTCAGTTAAATGCAATGTTGTGGCCTCTAAGGGTCTCTATGCAAATTCTAGGGAAAATTGGAGTTTTCATGGCTGAAATGTAGATTTTGGGAAGCTGGTGTGAAGTCCAGCTGAGAGAGGGGGTATTTTTGTGAAAAATTGAAAGCAAGAGGGCGCCTCCTAACTGCTAAACCCAATTTGGCGCCCCTCCTACTGTATTAACATGCTCCCCACGCCTTAGCAAACCCTAGGGTGCCTTTTAACCCATTCTTTTCACTCTCAACAAACCCTAACCACCCCTAATTGCTAAATCCTCACATTCCATCCCTTCTAATCTTCACCATCCATTATAGGGCCCTATCTTTTTAGCATTCTAACCTTAGGAGCCACCTAACTTCTAGTCTTCACCATTCAGCCTTTAGTCATTAAATCTCAGCCTTACATAATATTGGGTGCCTTATCCTTTTTTTTTTTCAGCCTTAGGATTACCCTAGAACCATCTTAACCCTTCATTCTAAACCCTAGGGCACCCATATTTTTGCTAAAACCCAGCTATCGCTCCCCTCTTTCTCTCTAATTCCAATTATATCCACCATTCTCTATAAAAAGGACCCTAAGGGCCCTGGAGAAGGGGTTGGTCAATTCACCCAGTTAACAAGGCTAAGGTTTCTTGAGGAGTTTAAGGGTTCTTCAACCATTATGCAACTACCGCCATTGGATCTGATCAACCATTCTTTTATTTTTCTTTATTTTATTTTATTTTATTTTTATTTCTACAATCTTTTAGATTTAATTCTTGTTCATTTCTCTGTTTTGTAGATCTGAATTTGTTCGGTTCAAGGCTAAGGTGTCTCGAGGGGTTCAATGGTTGTAGAAAGGACAGACACATGGTTCTTGTCATGAGGGGTTTCTGCAAGTTGTCTGGCCGATCTGCAGCTACAAAACAAACATACGTCTGTTTTGTAGAAAGGACAGATGCCCGGATCCAGATTCTGGATCATTTTATTTATTTATTTCTTTTATTTTCTTTGTTGATTCCCATACTTTATCAAATTCTGATTTTTATTTATTGTCTTGTTTAAATTCGAAACATTTAATTTTAGCAATAATAAATTTTATTTTTGTATTTTCTGCCATTCCCAATTGCATTCTCTTGTCCGAATCTAAGTATATATATTAATTTTTCACTTTCTTCCCTATGGATACGTCTCGCTCTCACCCATTTACTACGTTAGTAGTTGTTTGAGAAATTGTAAAAATTATAAATGTTTAAACTGGTGTTCCGGGGTGTTTTACGACGCTCTTTCGGACACATCAACAACTCCTTTGAGGGTGGCAACGAAGGCTTTGCACAGCGACCCCACGGACGAGCCATGTAGCATCATCAGGGCTTTGAAACCTTCAACGTGATCGTTGGGGTCTATAGCTCCATCGTACTTCTCGAATTGCGGAGGTCGCCAGCTGGCCGGAGGGAGCTCGTCCATGATTTCCTGTACGAAGACTAATTCCTTGGCAAGATGGTTGTGAGGTTCCATGGGCCGGACCGTTGGAGGAGTCGTGCTTTTGTCAGCTTGGCTGTGTTCCAACTCGGCCAGGCGTAAGGGGAAATAGTCTTGGGAGCCTGTGCTAGCAATCCTAGCGTCTGCATCATAGCAAGAATCTGATGAACCTTTTGCTACATCGCCTGGAACTCCACAGGGTCGATAGTGGCTTGCTGTTGGGGTCTTCTAAGGTGGAAAGTTGCGGTGAGAACGAGATCCCCGAGATGGGGATTGAGCTGCAGAGTGGTCGAATGTGTTTCTTGGCATGGTTCTTGATTGCGCAGGAGTTTTGGGAATGACTTCTCGTACGTTTCCCATAGACGACGCCAATCTGATGCTGTCTGATCCAAGGTATTCTGAATCAAGATCATAGTCAGATAGTCCTGCCAACTGGTGAAGCAAAGGTGGAAGGATGAAGCCGCGCACCAAGATCAAGATATGAAACCAAGAAAGAGAATCAGAGGCTCGAGGAGTTGTTCTCTGGGTAGGTACTCCGACGCTCAAATCAGTAATGGAAGAGATGGGTGGTCGGGTCGAGCAGTTGAGAATAACGTCGGTCCGAGAAGAAAATGAGTAACAGTATGAAGTCTGAAGAGTCAAAAGTCCTTTATCTTGAGTGGAGGTTACATATTTATAGCTGAAGATTTGTGTCTGATTCGGATGAAGCTTCCAGGGTTGTCGGGAGGAAGTTGTCCGCCGAGGTCTTCGGGGTAAGTCCTAATCCCCGACGGAGCTGTCCTCCTTATCCGTATGGGGCTCCTCTTCTTGGTCGCACTTATCCATCCTACGTGGTGTTGATGTTGCCGAAGAGATAAGATGGCCGCAGAGGTTGCCATGTGGCACCCAGGGCTAATTCAACCATAACCCAAACAATACTATTTGTTAAAAATGTTTAATTTATTAACACATAAACAATTTAGGTATTTTACTATCATTTTTATTAAGATCATATTATAAAAAATTATATTTTAATTTATTATTTAAATAAATAAATAAAAATTTCAAAATAATTTAATGCTTTCTAACATATCTCTTACAAAATACAAAAAACTGGATTATCATTTGAGTGACAAGACCACTCAGTTCGATTTTTCGTTTACCAATAGCGGTGAGGGATGAAGGTGGTCGTTCATTCTCTACGTCTCTGCTACTCCGTTTCTACTATATTTTTGTGGTTTAATTAATTGACTAAATGTATTTTTACTGTTTAAAAATTGACTAACACTATTTCACTGTTTTTTATAATTAATTAATACTTTCTTTACTGTTAACGCCGGTTAACAGAAAGATTAAAAAGATGATTTTTCCCTTTATTCTTTTTCAATTTTTCAAAATAAAACAAGAAAAAGGGGAACACCGTTGCCGCTTCTGACGGCGAGAGAAAAGGGTCTGTCGGTGGTGGTCTAACCCATATTTACACATACATAAATCAACTAAATATTGTAGTTCAAAAATGATACCAGCGAAGGGAGAAGAATCATACATTCAGACCAGAACCAGATATATAGGACGACGATGGAGAACTCAGCCACCACTTTGGCTCCTTTTCTTCTTCAGAATTTGGTAACCTCTATTGGGCTTTTCTTTGGAGCTAAAAGATTACAGATCGGTCGAATATCTAGAAACGGTGAGAAAGACACCGAACATTCGAGACCTACCTTCTCCATGCCTATAAATATGGAATACATTCTCTACTAAAGCCATCGTTGATTACCAATTTCAAAAGCCTTCTCATCAGTATTCCAATATTGGTTTCATATTCTGTAATCGACATCCAAGTTTCTATTAAGTCCAACATTTCTAAGCTAAAGACAACACCACCAAAGAAGAATGTCGCTCATTTCTAGCATCTTCGGCGAACGACGAAGCAACATCTTCGACCCATTTTCTCTGGATATTTGGGACCCCTTCGAGGGCTTCCCTTTTAGCACAACCCTCAGCTCTGTGCCCAATTCGGCTCGAAAAACCTTTGCCTTCGTTAGTGTCTGCATCGATTGGAAGGAAACCCCAGAAGCACACGTATTCAAGGCTGATCTTCCAGGGCTGAAGAAGGAAGAAGTGAAGGTGGAAGTAGAGGAGGGAAGGGTCCTGCAGATTAGTGAAGAGAGGAGCAGGGAGCATGAAGAAAATGACAAATGGCACCGGGTGGAGAGGAACAGCGGCAAGTTTTTGAGGCGATTCAGATTGCCGGAAAACACAAAGATGTAAATCTCAGATTTGTTGATCTGGGGATTTTTGGAAATCTTAGATTCTCAAAAAAAAAAAAAAAGATTTCTCAAAAATTTTCATCATCCGGCTTGAAGAGGAATGTAAAGCAGGGTCTTGACTTATTGGTCTTATCGTTGAGGATGATGCAGGGTCTTGCCTTCGTCATCGTTTTCTCAAAAATCTTCATCAGTCTTGCCGTTCAAGATGATGCCGCTGCAACCCATGGAGGGTTAGCACGATGCAGGTCCTCCTTTGTTCTTGAAGAAGACCTATGATATGGTCAAGGACCTGGCAACCGACCAATCTCCTTCCCAAATATTCTGCGGATGAACACTAGAAGTGTTATGAGCTTAGGAATACCACCGCCCTGCAACAGGGTTTCTGACGGCGAGAGGAAAGAGGCTGCCGGTGGCGGTCTAACCAAAGCGGCGAACCGTAGAGAAAGAGGCAGGGAGAGGACTGAACCCAACAGGAAAAAGAAGGGGAGAGAGAAAGAGGGTGAGGGAAGTGGAGGATAAAATTGAGTTTTAAAAAATATATATCACGTGCGAATGAGTTTTGATGAAATATTAACAGATTCTAACGATAAGGGGTATAGTTAGTCAATTATCAAAAATAGTAAGGATAGTATTAGTTAATTTCTAAACAATAAGGTATACTTAGTTAATTAACTAAACTATAAATGTAGTTTAAGAAATTTACCCTATTTTTATCATCTCCCCCATCTCTGCGACTCCATCTCGTTTGCCCCGGTTCTCCCTCATTCCCCTCCGTCTCTCCATGGTATTTAATCGAATTCAAATCATTACTTTTACAATCAAATTCGAATTCAAACTTAATCTGATTCAATTCGAATTCGTTCCGTTTATAGACCTAATAATCGGAATGGTTCGGGATCCATTCTTTTATCCTATTAATAATCCGTTTGAGACTGATTCTACCTTAAACCGACCTAGTTACTGACTTACAGCCCTATTTAATTTCTAGCCCTATATTTGTATTGTCGATTTTCACTGCGTAAACTGGAATTGTTGCACCAGAGATTGGAGAGAGAGAGAGGTCTCACTCTGATGGGTGATTCATTGGTTAAAAATTATATTTGGTTAGTTACGTAATTTCTACTTTTCTATTATTCCTATCTTCTTCTTCCTTCGCTCCATGGCTACACAACGGGAACAGCAAACACCCAAACCCAAAACCTCCTAACCTTGTGCAAGTTGGATTCTAAAGTCTCCTTTACAATCAATAGGAAACATTACCAACTACCCAGTTCGGTTGGGATTAAGCCTTCTCAGAACGCCTTTTTGACAATAAAAACTAACCGACAAGAAATTTTGCTTCACACGAGGCGTGAAATTGAATATTGCTTGGTTTCAAAATCGTCAAATATGTTTTTTTTTTAAAAAAAATTCATAAAACAAGTTGAATCACTAGATATGCAAAAAATTAAAATTTGAAAAATTTGAGAAAATCTCAGACCAATTTAGAAAATTATAATTTGAAAAATTTTCAGATCAGCCAAATCATTTTAATATAAAAATAAATATATTACAGCCTGATCTCGTTTTCAATACACTTTAGGCCATTCTCCATTCTAAAGGCAAGTTGTTGGGTGTCGTCAAGGCATTATGAGAAGTAAGCCTCAAGCAGAATAAATAATTAAAATTGTAAAAATAATTAAAATTTTAGAGATATAATCCATAAACAATAAAGATATAAAAAACATATAATTGATATTTTATATAATTTTATATGGTTACATGAGTTTAAATTCTGCTAAAATAATATTTTTTTTCCAAAATCTGGACATTATAAGAATCATCTATTTGTGCATACAATAAGTTAATACTATATAAAGAGGATATTTGTCTTCGGGTCCATAAAAGTTATAAAATTAAAACCCACTACATATGCATAAGACATGTTCTTATGGAGGAAGGAGCATGACAAGTGAATCCATTCATTGCTTTGATTAGAGTTCACATTGAGGCACACTCCGTAGGCCCACATGCACATCTCAGCATGTATTGGTAGGAATGGTAATGGGGTGGTTTCAGGGCGGGGATCATATTTTTCGTCTCTGCTCCCGGTTCTGAAATTAATTTCTATCTTTGTTCTTAATCCCCGCCAGGGATGGGTTCTTCGCGGAGACTCGAATCCCCAAATTTTTATAAATAAAAATTTTAAATTATAAATAATGTTTAAATATATTTTGATATATATATATACACATTTAATATAAATAATAATCCCTGCTTGGGGTCAGGGCAGGGTGGGGACCTCAATCCCCATCCCCAACGCCAACCCCAATTGGGGATTCCTATTAATCCCCGTCCCTATCTTCGCCCCACCAAAACAATCACCATTGAAAATGGAAAAAATTGCCATCCTTTAGGAACATTTCCCTTACTTGTCATTGGGATATGTTCCCAATCAGCTAATTGACACCTTGCGTTCCTAATACATAATTAGGATGTGCCTATGCTGTGTGCCAATTCCCCTGCTTATATTTTTGATCAAAAGAATATGGATTAATCTTTCCCCAAACCCTTTCAATATATATGTGATGCCTTAAAAGTTCCCAACATCCCAGGATGTTGGTCCCCAATAGCCAAATTTTTCCAATATATATAATCTTAGAACGATATAATTCTAAATGCATTTGATGTTTGGGCTGATTGCCTCTATATCCAATTAGAGTAGTATCATAAGTCATGTGAGACAGACCTTGTAAGTTTTGTAACATAGACAGAAATCGATAACCAGGCGAGCGACTAACATCCCATATCAAATTGTTAAAGAAAAAATAGAAAATTAAATTGGTAATCCAAGTATCTAAAATTCCCTTGGCTTATAAAAGTTACAATAGAAATAGTGAATCTATTACTCTTCTTGGTAATCAAATGAAATTTATTGAACTAAATAGAGAAGACCATATCCAGTCAGATATATAATTCAGCACAAACGGACTCAACACATGATTGAACGTTGGGTTTATGTGACAAAATTTTGTCTAATCTATCAGAATTACAACCATTATATTGAACCCTAACTCTATTAATCTTTGCCTTTTTCTTCTCTCGTCAAACAGTCAAGTTTATTCTTTGTATGATGAGGAGAGCCTCCTAAAGTTTAGTTTCTTTAGTGCAAAACTCTCAATTCTTAAGTGAGTGAACCTTAATTCTATTTTACACCTATATAAATAATAAATTTATACATGCAAAATTAGCAAGCCGCTCAAGCCTTCTACATTAAGGCCGATGTATGGATATCTGGCTAACCTGCAAATCTTGACATGTGGCATTGGTCGGATGCATCTTGGCCATCCATCATCAACCACTACCAATAGCCGCCACCTGCTTCCAACTGCCCCTCTTCTAAGAAAATTTCGGCTATAAAAGGGGCTCCCACGTTGAGGTAAAGACACACAGACTTAACTTTTAAGTTTTCTCTCTTACTTGGTCTGACCCTTCACATTTCTCGGCTAACTTGATTGTTGGAATCTATGCCCTTGGGGAAACTCCCATGGTCTCCGATGTCTTCTTTCTCTAAGCTGGTTGGACCCATCGGCCTCTAACATCAAAAATTACTTTATTGCCCTCAGCTCCATATTTGACAACAACAATTAGTGTCATCCATGGGAAACATCTTCAAAACTTTTCCCTAAGAAAAACAAACCTAAACTAATCAACCAATATCTTCGAAATGGCTGACAAGCATGACACCATTCCCAAAGGCTGAACAACATAAGGCATCCGACATAGGGTGGGCCCTGTCGGAAGCCATGGACAACAAGACGAGCGATCCACCCATACCTTGCTAAGCCAGTGCGTAGGCGGCCTGGAGGGGACTGATCCCTTGGAGTCCAATAGTAGCATCCAACAGGCTAGCAAGCCCCATTCCAAAACCCCTTGGCTCCCCAGCTGAGGGTGCGACCAATCGGGATGATGGCGGGCACTTGGGCCACTACAATCCCCTAGGGGCGGGAGGCCAGCATTGTACCTCTCCCTAGCAAATTTCCAACCTCTGCAACCTCCTCAACGATCATCATGCTAGTAAGGCCTAGGACGTGTCGACGTTCGAGTAAGAGAGAATTAGTACCAAGCCAAAGCAACAATGCCTTACATCGAACAACAACTCGAAGATATTCAGGTGCAAATTGGTGCCATTCAGGATCAACTTCGGCAAGTAAAGGAGGGCCGAGGTGATGCCTCCGCCAGTTGCTATGCCTCATTCACCCGGATGGAGGCCTTCGTGGATTCCATCATCTTCGAGCCCCTTCCGCTAAATTTCAAGGCCTTGACGCTAGAGACCTATGATGGGAGTACAAACCCCGATGACCACTTGGAAAGATTCTAGGACCTCATGCGCCTGCACGGATGCTCCGGTGCCCTCATGTACTAAGCCATCCATGCCACATTCAAGGGAGCAGCATGCACTCGACACTACCTCCACACTCCATCGACTCTTGGAAACAGTTCATGGACCTCTTCCTATGTCACATTCAAGGGAGCAGCATGCACTCGACACTTGTGAGTAGTTGACGGTGTTAGAAGACTATTATCTCCCTTATGCCAGTTAAGCAGTAGCGCGAGGAGAGCCTTTGGGTGTATATGAAGAGGTTTAACCATGAAGAACTCGAAGTCAAGGACCTCGACCCCTTCGTCTCTATGCACGTGGTCATTAGTGGCCATTGGCTTGGATCCCTTAATTGGTCCATTTCCAAAAGTATATCACCATCAAGGAGGCCGAAGCCAACAAATGCCTATGAGATTCGAAAGCAGGGCCTAGTGACAAGAAAATGAAAGAAAGGGATTGCTGTGGTGACGGCCCCACCATGCCTACAAGATCTAGAAGCAAGGCCTAGTGACAAGAAAAGGAAGAAAAGGGATGGCCACGATGATGGCCCCACCAACAAGGGTGGTGAGATGAAGTCACTGACCCCTTCCTTCAACAAGTACACACCACTAAACTCTTCCTGAATGCACATATTGATGCGAGTAGGGAATGAGGAATTCATGAAATGGCCAGCCAAATGGAAGAGGAACCTGAGAAGGGGGAACCCTAAGAAGTATTGCAAGTACCACCGCAACACTAGCCACGACACTGAGGATGGTTACGAGCTTAAGAACGAAATCGAGTCCCTCATTTGCCGTGGGCACTTAAAAGATTATCTTGAAGGCGACACCCTAGCATCATCCTTGCAATAGCCATAGGTTGAGCCCCATACCCATCTCTCCTTGGCCAGAGTCATTGATGACATAGCTAGGGTTTCGTTGAGGATTGATCATCTCGTCGATGCCACCACGGGGTATGAGATACTAAGATTCATGGACGCCTTCTAGAAGAACACTATTGAGTTGGTACATAAGTACGACTGATGCCAAAGGCACTCCAACATCCTTCATCGGCCTCTGACGACCCTTTCGGCCCTCAACAACCCCTAGCCCTTTGCACAATGGGGAATGAACTTCCTTCGACCTTTCTCTCTGTCTACGGAAACAGGAGACACCTCGTCATGGCAGTAGACTACTTCACTAAGTGGGTCAAAGCTGAGGCCTTGGCAACATCATGGATAAGACAATTCAGAGCCAGTGTTGGAAAGCTTGGCCCAAACTAGGAAGGGCCCTACAAAATCAAGCAAGTAGTAGGACTCGACACCTTTCAGCTAGAATACCTGGGTGGAAGACCAGTGCCTCGTACCTGGAACTCTGAAAACCTCCGAACGTATTATCAATAGAAGTGTAAATACTTAGTGTCAAATTTTAAATGAAAAGTGCAAGTTCCCCTCACTTTGGACCTTTCCTTTTGTAAATATTCTCGTCCCCTCTAGCCGCCAGGACCCCTCAGCCGATCGACCATAGCATACAATCTTTCTTAAGGTTATACGCTCAGACCAGATATCGGCCCTCTTGGCCGACCAATTGTAGCATATGACCTTCCTTAATGTTACACACTCGAACCGGACGTCTTCTCAAGGCATACGATACTTTGTGAGTCATACACTTAGTTGCCTTTTGACCTTATTTAACTAAGGCAAGAGTTTTCGGGACCTTGGCAACTGTTGATAAATGGCCCACGACCCCAGCCTCGACCTCAAAGATCCTTAAAGAAGTGAGTCTTTGTGAAGGCCAAAGAGCCAACGTCAGCCAATTACTTAAAAAAAAAAATGACGAATGACACACTAAGTAAACAACACTTCTCCACTAAGACAACCACTCATGACCTCGACCACAAAACCAACGTACTAAGCAAAGGGAATTTTTTCACTAAGCCAAAAGTTCCGAGACCTCGACAACTATTATCGAGCGACTTGTGACATCAGCCTCGGCCTAAAAGAGTCTAATACGGAATGCCTTCATGAAAGACTAAGTAAAGAACACTTTCACAAAAAAGAGATACTTTATTAAAGAATAGCAAGTTTCTTTACAAAAATGCCTCTTTGGGGGAGGCATCGACCCTTGCACAAAAGAACAAAGAGAAGAAAAGCATCTTTTGACAAGAAACTCAAGTTCCATTAACTCAAGTGTCTTTACAAAAAAGTCTTCTTATGGAAGAAGCATCAACCCCCTACAAAAAAAAGTACATGGAATAACCATTGAAAAAGGTCACCTCGACACTGGACAAATATTTTCACTGGGCATCCCTAGTCTGAACCTCGGCCTCAATATTCTCTCCAGCCATTGCATCTTGCCTGATGGTTTGGTGAGTGTCGCCTTGATCCTCAGCCATGTTCACCACATCAACCTCCAGGTTCTTGGCAAAGGGATCTAACTAATTAACATCAAAGTTTGGAAAGAACTTTGACACATGGACTCTTCAGTCCTTATACCCCTCTAAGTAGGCTGTAGAGGTGAACTTGGTCATGTCTTTCTTGTGCTTCCCCAAGGCATTATAATCCTCCACGGCCCGAGAAGACACCTCCTGAAGCCTTTGCTCCATGGAATCTAGTGTGGACTTCGCAGACCTCAACTAATCCTTCTTCGCTACCAAATCGGCCTCAAGTTTCTTCTGACGCTCGTACTCCTCATGAGCATTCCCATCAGCAGCCTCTTCGCCAACCTGCGCTTCGGCTAGCTGACACCTCAGACAGTCGGTCTCTTCTTGCAATTGGCACAACTGTTATTTCAAGACCTCCACTTTGACGCAGAGGCCCACTCTACAAGAAGCCACCTACAAAGGAAGAATAACTTTGCATTAGGTGGAAAATTTTAACTAAGGGAGAAAGTAGCATCACCGAGGAAACAATATCTCTTCCTATCTCAGCTATCTTGTCCAATAGTGTGTCCAAGATGGCATGGGCAGAATGTTGGGTCCAAGACTGGCGATCCCTTGAGGGAATCATGCCGACGCCTACATTACTTAGGTTGTCCTCCTCATTGATGTTCCAAACCTGGTAGAACATCTGATGGTGCAACAAGGACTCATCCTCTAAGGGGTTCGAAGAATGAGGAGCCACTGGTCGTGATCCTCCAGAAATGCCCTCGGTCCGGCGATCCTTCATCGAGACCTTCTTTGGAGCCTACTAATTGCAGACACCTTTGGCCAACCGCTTTCATCCTTCTGGCCTTGGCGCCACCCCTTAGCCGAGGTGGGTTCTCTTCATTCTACCTCCATGACGTCCCCTCGTCCGGGCCCTTTCGAGACTTCGTGGCCGCCTTCGCTAGCAGAATGGCTTTCAGGTTATTCTCCATTTCTACCAACAAGAAAAACAAACGAGTTAGAAAAGCGGCAATGAGATTCAAGTAATGTCGCAACTGGAAAACACCGGGAGTGTCCATACCAGGGGTAGGACTAAGGCCAACCGTCACTAAGGCCTCCTCCTTCACCAAGGGTTCGGCATGAATCATTCTGCCCAGCTGAAGTCGATTCATCATGTTCTTTTCCTCATTGCAGTTGTGTGGCGCGATCCTCTCAACCAGTGTATCTAGGTTCCCCCAACCAGATTGAAAGGACAGCCTTAGGGGCAACTAACGAAGAAGAATTTCTTCTTTCGATTATAAACAAACGATGGGTTGTCCACCTTTCCCTGTCAAGATGCTTCCTCAAAGCGAACAAACTCCAAAATATGTTCAAAGTCACAAACACATCTCGATAGATGGGCCATCACCAACATAGCCACTATTGTCCCCACAACATTGGGAGCGAGCTGTCTAAGGGTCAGCTTATAGTGGTTCAGAATCTCGAAAATTAAGGGTGCAAGGGAAACCACAATCCAAACTGAAAGTAATGCTCATGGAAACCACATTTCCTGTTGCGTTGGCCCTCGACCGTGTGGAACCAATATTTTCATTGGCAGAGTCCACACTCTGTTGGTCGCGCTCGGCCCTGTGAGACATGGCCCTCTCTCTCAGCACTCGGACATTGGATGCCCGGGAGGAGCTCTTAGAATCACTACTATCGCTCCCATCCCTACTAGGTGTTTTGCTAGGAGTACTCTCGTCGAGAAGGTTGTAAGCTTCACAACCAAAATCTGAGGCCGACATGTCGAAGATAAAGGTTCTTTAGCTAAAGATATTAGTGAAAGGAAATCTAAGGAATTGGTTATGAAAAGTCGAGGTGTCCTCGATAGCTCCAAGACTAAAGGTTTCGAGCAAATGGTGAAGTCTCGCTCAAACCAGCCTCCCTATTTAAAGGAAAATGTACGGTCCATATTCAATTGATCCAATGGCCACGACCCACTGACCTTGGGAGACGAAACGACCCCAAGAGATAGGTTTAGTTCGATTATCGACTCTGGGTCAAGGATGCACCAAACCAGACCCCCCCATGTTGTCTCATGCACGACCTCAATCAGTCAACCCCGGTGCCCATCCTACGTACGGGCCTACGACGGATGATGTCAACGCCTGTATAGGGCACATGTATAGGGCACATGCAATGCATGCATGTAGCCTACACTCGTACGAGCCATGATCACAAACCTTTGGCCTAGAATTATCCTTTATTGACGTGAAGCATGAATGGAGGAGCAGTCACACAACCACTTAGAAGAGATCTGCATCCGAGGCCAACGCCTCCATGCGAATCTACCATACTTTCTTCAGCCAAAGCCGAGGCCTTGACACAATCCGCCAACGGACCTCAGTCACTATGGTCTCGAGAGTGGGGGCGCAAATGATGTAGGAATATTTGGCCGATCTACAGATCTTGACATGTGGCATCGGCCGGATGCATCCTGGCCATCCATCATCAACCACTACCAACCGCCGCCACCTGCTCCCAACTGCCCCACTTCTAGGGCAACTCCTGCTATAAAAGGGGCTTCCACATTGAGGTAAAGACACACAGACTTAAGCTCTAAATTTCCTCCTTTGCTTGGTCCAACCCTCACAGTTCTCAGCTAACTTGATCGTCAGAATCTATATCCCTGGGATAACTCCTGAAGCCTCTGACGTCTTCTAAACAAGTTGGACCCATCGACCTCTGACACCAAAAATTACTTTATTACCCTCCCTCCTTATTTGGCAGCAACATAGGCAAAATACCGAAAAGTGTGTAAACCTCAAACTCATGACCTAAGCCTTGCTGGTATAGTCTGAGCTAGGCTACGCCTTTCCCAGCCCCGCGTTGATATGTAGGCCTTTCAGAACCTTGATAAGAAATATATATTATTAGTAATTTATTTTACAGTCTGATCTGATTTCTGAAATTCAGAATTGAAATTGTACTAAAACTATAAACAAAATTTTAAAAATTTTCTGGGCTACTAGACGAAACTGCAACTTCAGTTTGGTTCTGTTGGATATGGTGGTTTGGACAATATTATTGAACACACTTGACGTTACTGCATGGCGGAAGTATTTAAGTAATTCATCCAATGAGACCGGTCGAGATATCACAATAAATAATACCCTTTGTTTAATTAGGTATGGTAGAAATGAATATAAAATCATTTATAATGAATACAACGTGGATTGAAGAGTTTTGTTTATCTCATAAACAAGGGTTTCCATTGGTTCTCCTTAGATTGACACGTGGTTGTTAATAGGACAAACTTTACGATGGCTAATATTCTTATATCTTCATCTCCTTGGTAGCTCTTTTACACATTGATACAGAGTAAGCACTCCGCCAAGAAAGCAATTATTAATTAGTGATGAGAAATGTCACCCCACCAATCGATATGTTTAAAAAAAACTACTAAAAAACGTGTGGGTGATAGAGACCAGTTTACAGGACCTCGATCATTATTTTGTTTTTACAATATTCATTTGAAAATATTACCTACTGCCACATGTCCAGGCAAATGGACGACAAAATAAACTAAAACAAATTAAAATCTGGGTGTAACTTGACCTCAGCGGATTAATTAATCTCATTTTACATGCTCCTTTTATTAGGTACAGTAGTAGTGATCACAGATATACAGTAAGTGAGGTCGAAAGCATCTTTCAGAAATGGGGAAATTAAAGCTAACTGCTAGCTCATTAGAAGGCGACAATTACAAATAAAATAATGATTTTAAACATGGAAAGATACATTACAATTTCATATAAACGTACGGTACTCAGCCCTGGCTTTTCTTCTGCGAGAATGAGGGTTCAGTTCAAGGTCAGAATTTATAAGCCTAAATTATATTTGGGGAATTGATATTAATTTACGGGCAGGTACTCAGCCCTGACCTTTTGAAATATTGTAGATCGGCAGTAGAAATCAGATTCTGCAATGGGCCTGTCCATACTTTTCCACTTTCTTTTTCCAATTCGGCTTCTGTCATGACAGCACCATCCAAGCAGCCCCTTGTAACCTATCTTGTACTGGGAATATCTCCCATAAAATAAATAAGTATAGAGATATTCTCAACGTAAAGCTGTAAAGGTTGTTGGAATGGGCTTTGCCCAAATCGAAGTCGGACTCTTCTTTTTCATCTTTACCCTTTGTCTCTTTTCCTCACTGTGATGATTACACCGAGTGCTCAATGGGATGAATATACATGTTCACCTCTAAGTCTGAGTTTGGAAGGAGTATAAATGCAAATATGTAGAATGCAAAAACTTATATTTTGTATGTATTTATGCTGTATATATTTTCATTTATACTTTTTCCAACTTTGGAAAATGTCAAATACAAATTTATAGAGTGAAAAACCTTATATTTTGTATGTATTTACATTATACATAATATTTATACTCTTTCCAAACATTGCCTAATTGTCTGTAGATTAGTTAAAAGAGTATTTTCTCTAGCTACTAGTTATTTGATATCTAGAGATTCATACCTACATAGTTGAGCTGCTAACTTGAGCTGATCACACTCTACTCTCAACCATCATGCACCTAGCTAGTGTCAGAATCGAACTCCACACACAACAATCGCTTGGGCCTCTGGGTCATGGATTGAATTCTGAATTGGTGATACTTTCTAATTAATCATCTTAATTAAGTTTAAAATAAGCACATGTAATATTTAAAGTAGGTTTGACCAATTCAGCGTTTATAAGAAGAAGATCTAAACACCATTAATCCGGTTTACTGACAGTTCAACCGTCCCGATCTGATCGATGACAACCGACAATGCAGCATTAGAATAAAATTTTGAACAAGTAGAGTTCTCATGCATTATTGTAACGAGAACGGTCCCATTAAATCATCAGAAACTCCACGTAAACGAATAATTAGACCACCATTAAATATCAAGGCAAAGTAGTTAGGTTGTACAAAGCGAAGCTTTACCAATGGATGAAGTGCACACAACTGGTTAAACTGCCTTAACCATCATGCCACCAAGTTTGGCTTCGGTCAGGACAAAGTCCATTCGGACAGTTTTTACTGCCTTTCCATTGAAAATTTCTCTATATTTATATGCTTTATTTCATGAAGAGATGTTTCTAATATAAGATTGAAAAAAACTGTTAGAATGATATGAACACAAATTTGCCCTAATAAAAACCGGTCTCCATGCCACCGGCCCGATCTCGGCTCATCTTACTGTTATAGTATTGAACAATATTATATTTGGATAGACAACTCTCACACTACTACAATTACTGCTTTTGACAGATAAATGAGTTAGATGACGTCTAGATATAGGTCAAGTAATGCATCAAGATAAAACTTGATAGAATGGGACATAAATTATAATTGATATAAATGTCTATACAGATTGAATATATTGAGAGTCAATTAAATATGGCATCAGTATTCCTGAATCCAGTCAATCGAAAAGAAAAGAAAAAAAAAAAAAAGAAAGGAGATTCGCTGATTGCCCTTCTGTTGAGTTTTTAAATGTAACCTAAAAAGTGACAGAGTCCAAACATAGTCACATTGGCAATAATAATAATTGCCAATAGTAAGGGTTGAATTTATTTATTCCCCCTCCTTTTCTCTCTCTCGTTCTGACACCAAAACAATTATTAATACAATTCATACTTACCAAAAGGGTGGAGGTGACATCCCTCATACTAAAAAATGTCACTTTTACTTTAAATCCCCCTTTTTAATTTTTTGTTTTATTAAAATTTTTATTTTTTAAATTTTACATAATTACCCATTATGCCAATAAAAAAATCACAGACTTAACTATTTTTAACAATTATAAGTAAAGAGAATTAAAATAAATCAGACTTTTGGGATAATAATGAAAATAAATAATTTGCACATAGGCTTAACTATTTCATAAAAATAAATTATTAAATTAAAAAATAATATAAAAAATATGAATAAATTATAAAGATAAAAAATAATTTATTAAAATAAGAATAAAATTGAAAAATACATATAAACTTATAAATTAATATCTTAAAACTATTAAAATAACTAAAAAATATAAATAAAAATTATAAAAAATAAAAAATAATTATTAAAATTAGAAAGTATGTATAAATTTATAAATTGAAAATAAATTATGAAGAATTAAAATAATAATAAAAATAGTAATAAAGTCTATGAAACAATTAAATAATTAGAAAATTAATATCTTAAAAAATATTATAAATAAATAATTAATAATTAATTTTACATATTTTGTTTTATATTAGTTGCAAAGGAAGCGAATGGGGTGGAGAGGATAGTGGTCGGGAGAGGAAAAGGGATAGAGAGAGAGAGAGAGAGGAGGGTGTTAATCACTGCTGTTGAGAGTTGCAACAGCGGTGGCAAGAAGACAAGGGAGAGAGACCATACATTGCCATCCCCACGGGGCCATGAAAGGACAACGCTCTCTCCCGGCCCTTTTCCTCTTGTCGTGGTAGTTGCCCAAGTAACACGAGTTATGGGTTTATTCTCTCTCTCTCGGCTAGAGATTCTTTTTGATAATAGTAGCTTGAGAGGTGCTTTTCTCAAATAATTTAAGGTCGAGGGTCGTAGTTGATGAGATGGAAGCACCCCCGCCCCCCCGATTAACCCGCTCTTCTATCAAACCCTTTCTAGGACCCACCATTCTTATTTTTCTCGGTCTATGTATATAGGGTGGGTGGGTGGCCTTTCTCAATGCCTAGCAAATAGCAAATAGCAAACTAAACCCATTTATTAAAGTACTACAATGACTATTCACGCGCCAAAGTTTTTTCTTTTATATATATTTTAATTTACTACTATTTTTTTCTTCTTAATTAATGACAAGGAATTTCTTTCCTCCAGAGCGTTCATGTCTCGCAATAAGTCTCCCATAGATATATATAAATAATGCACCTTCTTCCTATTTGGCCACACCCACCTCGATTCATTTCTCTTTATTGTTCTTGTTTCTGAATCTCTTCCAACTTTTCTTCTACCTAATTTAATGTTCAGCTTCAGCACATAATTAAGCCCAACTCTCTTCTCTCTACACCTTGTTGTTCCCCTTCATCAGTCTAATTTAAAACTGTGTCTTTAAGATTCAAGATCTGCATGCGCAGTGAATGTCCGAACCAGAAGACATGAGTCTATCGGTAAATGGACAGTCCCAGGTTCCCCCAGGTTTCCGATTTCATCCAACAGAAGAAGAACTCTTGCACTACTACTTAAGGAAGAAAGTAGCCTATGAGAAGATCGACTTGGACGTAATTCGGGATGTGGATCTGAATAAACTCGAGCCATGGGATATACAAGGTTGTGTTTCTCTCCATAACTATCTTCCTTGTTGTTGTTTTTTTTTTTTTTTTTCTTTATTGTTATTGTCTTCACGACGACTTTGCTTTTGGTGGTGGTGGCCTGGCTGGGGCTCCAACAGAAAAATGCAAAATAGGATCCACCCCTCAAAATGATTGGTACTTCTTCAGCCACAAAGACAAGAAGTACCCGACAGGAACGCGAACCAACCGTGCAACGGCTGCCGGCTTCTGGAAGGCCACCGGCCGTGACAAAGTTATCTATAGCAGCTTTAAGCAAATCGGCATGAGGAAGACACTAGTGTTCTATAAAGGTCGAGCCCCACATGGACAGATATCTGATTGGATCATGTATGAGTACAGACTTGATGATCGCACCGCTACTACTGATACAAACGTAAACGTGAGCCTGTCTCTTTCTCTCTCTCTCTCTCACACACACACACACCGAGTTATTAGTTATATATGTATAATGCTTTCAATTCCTTGTATTAATAATCCCGGTCGTTTGACAATACCACTGCATAATCCAGGAGGAGGGGTGGGTGGTTTGCCGTATTTTCAGGAAGAAAAACCATCACAAATCTATAGAAGCCAAGAGATCGTCGTCTGTTGTTACTGTAGACGCGAATACACATACAGTTAATACGAGTAGAGACGTGGCTCTGGATCAGATTCTTCAGTACATGGGAAGGAATTGCAAGCAAGAAAATGAAACAGGCAACACCACAACCAGCACTGACAGAAACAACACTAGATTTCCCAGGCCGACCGAAATAGCAATCAACAATGATCTCCAGGAAAGAATCTCGCAACTCCCAGCACTTGAGAGCCCAACTCTACTGTCACTTAGAAAAGATAGCATAAGGCTAGATGATATTCAGAGTTGTAGCAGCCAAGTTTGTTACCAACCCATTCAAGACCTGCATCAAGTGTTCACAGACGACTCTGAAACATCTGCAACCGACCAAGTCTGCGGCAATACAAACCCGATTTACCATGCTGAATCAGGGCTGAGTGACTGGACCACCCTGGATCGTCTGCTCGCACACCATTACCACCTCATTGGTCAGGCAGAAACGTGCAAACATTTGCCTTTCTTCACAAAAGATTCCAGCATGGCTTTTGGTTCAGACCCTCTTCACCTTCAACTACGTGACTCAAACACATCTTCATCATATCACAATTCCCAGGACTCTAGCAGCGAGAATGATCCTTGGAGCATAACTCGGTCATGTTATCTGTCGACAGACCCACCGCACCACGTGTCGAATGCTTAAAGTACGATATGCCAAGTCAATGTCAAATAGGCGTGCGTGTGTTTTTCACACAAATATACATATAAAACGGTAATTTTCCAGTATCGAGTCAAGGCATGACGTGCCCAGCCCTGTACTGCGCCTTTTTAATAATCAACATTGAAAGTTTTGAGGGTTTTTTCTTGCCACGTGGCAATGGTGGGCATTGTATTTGACTATTTGTCGCACCACATTAGTACCGGTTGCCAAATACTCCAAAAAGATGCAACAGATGGCAAGTTACACGATGCTGCACAGTCAAGTCTATTTTGCAAGTCTAATGTATAAGGTACCGTTTGGCAAGTCTTTTTAGTTTAAAGATTTTAAGTGCAAAAATACAGAAATCTTCGTTTAAAGCTTTTAGAGTTTTGGTCATTTTTAGTTTCCATGAGTATTGGTAAACACGAAAAGACTTTCCAAACACCTCCTAAATATGCAAAAGCTGTAACCAATTTTCTCCATTTTTTCCTATATCTTGTAGCTTAGATCTTTTCTAGCCCCAACATTTGATTTATCCCATTGCTATTATTTTGGTTTTCATTTGTGTTCATTTTTAAGGAAACAAGAAATTATTTTTGGAAATGCAATGTAATTAGCATCAGAAAGTCATTTAGGATTTCCAAATATTGGAAGGTTTATTTATGTACTAGAAGGAGAGAGAACCCTACTTAATATTGTAGAATGTTTGTCAACTTATTCAAGTTTGAATCCAACATCTAATTAAAGTGCACAAATGATTCAAATGTCAGATCAATTTCTAATATTAACGTCTAATAATCTCTTCAAAGGTTGGTTCTTAATGATTAAAATGCCTTCTTATTAATGCCTGGTTCCTGTGAAAGGAAAAATTCTGCACACAGTCACACAATGGGTATATCTCTAGTACATGCATATATGTTAAACTGATAGTGAGGTGTTATTCTCTAGCTGGATGCCTATGTTTTCAGAATGTGTGTAAAATTTCTTCTTGCAGGAGATCTCACTGCAAATACTGTATAGGCAGAGGCTTTCTCAAGGGCAAAATGATAGTTTTATTTCAAATATCAGGTCTCTAAAAAAGGAATTTGTGCTTTTTAGATAGCAGGTTTTTTTTTTTTTTTTAATACATGATGGAGTTTACAAATGCAACAAAATGGACCACCAATAGCATCTGTCATAATAATGTAATCTAAATCCTTTGAATTCGTTCGATCCACATTTATATATTTGTGGTGACCTTCATTTGCTATATTGAGATCCGCTTCCTCTCTAATATTTAACCTGAAGATAGCCTAATTCTTTTGCTGGTTTAGATATCAGATTTTAATTTTACCAAACACCACCTAAATCAGCACCCACTTGACATGTCTGATCATAAATTGTATTATAATCCGATCTAGCACTATTACCACATACACACACATCCATATAAAATTGAGATGAAAATATTATTATCAATAAAGTGGATATATTTTAGATAACTTTATCGAACAACGCATAAGATCAAAGATATTTCTTTTCTTTTTCTCTTTTTTTGAAAAAAAAGCCAAAGACATTTGTGTTTCGCTGATCAATAATCATCCAGAAATGTAAATTTTTTAAGTTTATTCTATTAATTAATAATTTAATATGACAGTAAATGGATCGAATCAAACTTTGATTAGGATATATTTGAATTCGATTCAATAAAATTCGACATGTTCTAATTCAATTCTTTTATATATTAAGATATCCGATTTTAATTCATTTATACAACCAAAATACATTAGCAACCGAAAAAAAATCTCAATTTCCACTTTAATTCTAAAGAATTTTAATACTAAAATATAATCATTTGCATATAGCGAACCTATAATCAGATTGGATTGAATCAAACATTATTCAAATTCGAACCAATTAAAAAATGAATCATATGATCGGAATTGGTTAAAACTATCTGAATAACCGAATCTGAACGATCCATTAAAAAAAAAAAAACACTTTTAACCCACTGGCTGGCTTTGCAATAAATCAGATGAAGACATTGTGCGGAAGCTAGAAGATATTGAAACTTTAATTGATGGAGTGTGTAGTGCACTTTCTTTTCGGTATCATATTTTTCTCGCATCATAGATTTCTCCTTGACAATAAATAAGGGTGTTCACTATATGGTCTAGACTGCCAAACCACACCAAATCAAACTGAAATTAGTGGTTTGGTATGGCCTGAACTTAAAATAGTTTGATATGCTCTAAGAATTTTTCAGACCGTAATTTTTTATTTGTTATGGTTTTTAAAATTTTGTAAACCACCCAATCATAAACTGAATTATTAATATATATATATATATATATGGGTCTGACTATGATATGGAAAACCATATCATATCTAAAACCTGTACTGCTGCCACATATACAGCAGTTACCGGTAATTGGTTTTTTATATGTTAATTAAAATTTAAAAGAGTCTTTAACTTATCCATTAACCGAATACTCCTCTACATTCTTATCTTCTTCCAGTAATTCAAGATATAGATCGTGGGAATCAGATTCAGGACACATTAAACAATTTGTTATAGAGTTCCAGACATGAGAGAACCTTCTCCTGTTCTATTTCATAACAAAACTAGCGTAGTTAAGACAACTAATAAGGTGATGCAAATGCATAGATGCTTGAAGGACCCATTATTAGTTCCCATCTTTTGTTATCTCCTTCCCAACAACATCTAGATCTAAAATACAAGAATTTAGACCTAGACTAGAATCTAGTAATGATCATGCTCTTGCAAATAATACAGATGTATTTCTCCTGTATCCTCCTAGAGCACTTGTCTGACAAACAAGAGCCTAGCAAGAAAAATGAAAAAAAATTTCAAAACCAGTTCTTTGAATCATTGAACTACCAGGGAGGAAAGAGAGAGAGAGAGAGAGTGAGTGAGAGAGAGAATCAGTAACACTGCAGAACATGATACCCAGTCAAATGGATATTTGCAACATGCATTTTTCTCCCCTATCCAGGTCCCTTTTCAGACACAATGCATTCAAATCATGACGTTTTAGGAGAACCAGGCATCAGGATCTTTCTCCCAACCAAACGAATGTTATTCTATCAGAAAAATCCCATTAATCAGCAAACTTAGACTTGCAATGCAACCACTGAAGATAAAGAGATCCCATATGCTTGGAACTTGAAATGAAGACCCAAATCACGCAAGAATGAAAGAATGATTAACATATATAAATTGGTAAAGAAATAAAACCAAACAGGACAAAATCATCAAGTAAAAGATGTGCAAGAGCAAAATTAAGAAAAGAAAGGAAGAGAGACAATTCTTACCATCATATTTGACAAGGTGAGAGAGCAAGAGGATGAGGATCACTTGAAGAAGTACAAGGGTGACGAGGTGACACCGAAGAAAAACCATTGTTGTCAGCGATGATTCAACAGGGGTGGTGAGCTGAAGATATCAGGGAGAATGACGGTTAGTACTTTTCCGTAAGTTAACGTCTTTCTTAAAATGAATTTCTTTTTTCAAATGTGATTTTAATTGTTGTTTTTGAAACCGATTACTTGTGATAACCCATATTCATGAAAACAGAAAGTCGAAAGTTGATTGGGCCATCTCATCCAATATGATACGGAAAAGTTACTTTTTCCATCCGATATGAATATATATATATATATATATATATATATATATATATATATATATTCATACAGTATTATTGTTTGTTTCTACTTTAACTTGTTACTTAATGCCTGAGAAATTATTTAAGTTTGAAAAAGTGTAGATTCAATGTATATAACAGTAATAGATGACACTTGTTAACATAGATTCGATTGGGTTTAAATTGTGCAGTTCCATGAAGCATGAATAATTAAGGAGAATAGAAATCAATGGAGTATGGTTGTTGGCTTGACTACTTGCCTATTGGGTTCTTTAAGCTGAATGTAGATGGTGGTAAGGGTGAGCATTCAGTTAAAAATCAAACCGAATAAATTAAAATTTAAAAAAAAAAAATTTCATTAATATATAAAATATAATATATTATAATGTATAATATATATTATATATGAAACTGAATTTCATTATAATATATTGCTATATAAACATATAGTATATTATATTATATAAAATTCAATTTTTCCAGTTAATCAAATTTCTAATTCTTACAACTGAAATCAAACTTTTTGGTTTAGTTTTTCAATTTTTGGCCTAGTTTTTTTATTCTAACCGAATAATATTCACCCTGAATGGTGGGACTCGTGGGAACCCTAGAATTACTGGAGGGGGTAGTGTGATTCGTGATGGAAATGGAGACTTTGCCTGTGTCCAGGCTAGCATTCGGTACCTTAGAATTTAGTTTTTTATTTTTCTTAATCCTCAGAACTTTTGTGTTTATTATGATTATGAGGTAAGGATTAATATGTACAGCTTTTCTAGTGTGGTAAGGTTTTTATGTCCCTCACTTAGGTTATTCATTTTTTTTTTATATTTAATATATTAAAGCTCGCCAACTTTTCACTAGGAATATTCTGGGATCAAGATAGGTATTTATGTTACTTGAGTTTTCTAATTGGGTTAAACTAAATAGAATAGTCCAAATCATATTATAAACCAGAAAACAGTTTAATCTAATTTAATTTGTATACTAAAATTGTTCAATTTATATGAGAATTTTTCAAACTATAATTTATTAATTTCATCTAATACCTTTTGCAAATAGAAACAAATGATCCGAACCTCATAAACACTACTAACAGGAGAGACTAGAGAGGTGGATACCCCCAATTCTTTTGGGAGGCCCGAGTTACATCAGACCAGACAAGAAAAATGTTGGTTACCATGCTCTTAATTTGTTGGTGATGCGACATGCCAATGGACAAAAGAAAAATGTTGCATCAATTTATCAATATACCCTCTAGTTTATATATGTATATACTAATAACTTGTGGGACCAAGAGCAGATGCTGTGTTACATAGTTCATGAGAAAAAGGATGTGATAAAAGGATTATAGGAACCCGTTCAAGATCTTAGGTGCTTATCTACATTGCTGGATGCCATATAAAAAAGGTGCCATCCGTTTCATATTGGCCATGTGAAGTGAAAAAGACCTTAATAAAAAAGGCCCCGTTTGGTGTATCATTCTGCATAGTCTTTCGGTTGTTTATAAGTTGGGCAGATTGACTGTCGTTTTTTTTTCATTTGGTTCATAATAGATTTAAACAGAAAAAGTCGGTGCATGGAAGAGATGAGAGAAATTCATTTTGGGTCGATTTCAAAAAACTTCAAATGGAGCTTTTTGCATGTTTCTCGCTTTATTCTCATGTGAAAAAATATACATGCGATAATTAAATTAGCTTCAAGCTGTTCAAATCTTCATGCATGAAGATCTTCCCAAAAATACTTATCAAACGGCCCCAAAAGTCTATTATTTAAGATTTTCTTCACTTTTTTTTTGACTTTTATCTTAAATTAATCAGTTAAATTTGACTTTTCAATACCTTAAAGACAAGCCAGAGATATAAATTCATAGGGAGATATTCTCAATGTAACTGGATGCATATGCTTTCAAAGTACTAACATAGATTTTTCTTACAGGATATATATATATATTATATCCCGTCTACCTAATCACTCCCTTCTCAAACATTAACCATTAGGAAAAACAGCAGCATTTATGTATGAGATTACAACAACTATGTCACTCTGTTAACTCTATCCTTTTAATTAATCAAAATAATGAAAATAGGCTCACCAATTATGAGTAAATTGAGCGGCCGGTAATGGTATGTTGAGGGACGAATGAATATGAAATAGAGGATAAAATAAGAGAGAGATAAATTAGTGCTGTTTTGTCGTATAAAAAAAAAATTAATAAACAGGTTAGGGTGGTCAGTAAAGGTTAGCTTTTATTTATTAAAAATAATAATGATGCTTGGTGCATGTGGACCCTTTCTGTTATGATAATTAACGTTGACTTGATGGGAAGTATATAAATAATGTCAGAAAATTTTCTGACTTGGGATCTCTAAATATATATAAAAAAAAAGATGATAATTTTAAAAGAATATGTCACGCTTTCAAATTAAAGAAAACAAAGAAAAAAAAAATGAGAAATAATGTCAGATAAAAGTGAAAGGTAGCTTTAGAAAAAGACCCTTTTCTCTTTCCTCTGTGCTTACTGAAATTTCCATTCAATTTGGGCTAATGCGCTATTAAGTTGCTTTGTTTTCAATTTAGTTCAGTGTGGTTACTATTGAGCTAGTTAAACATAAGTTCTCTTTTTCTTTGAATCCATATGCAGAAATCTCTACAATTTTATTAAACCAAACCATCTTCTAACGGAATGTGAACAGTGGACACCGGAGATGGGAGACAGGTAATCAATAATAACAGACATAATCGGTGTTTTTAATAGTCATTGATCTAGATGGTCAGATTGTTTGGCCTAGGAACCATTCAAGCAATCAGCTTCATTTTACTCTTAATTTGATTCTTGGTTAAAATCTGTTGATTTAATCAGCAACCTAATTGACTCGAGTGATCAAATCATCAATCCAATTGATTCATGCAATGGTTATTGACTGTTTTTTATTTTATTTATTTATTTATTTTTTAAATTAAAATAGACCATCTATTTGAACTAAACGGTCGAACTATCAATCAAAATTTGAATTTGATGACAAGAACGATTTTCATTTGAGTCAATTTTTAAAACATTATAAACAACGATGCATTAAAGTTAGAGTGGGTATACAACTTTCCAACCTGCCACAGTGCACAAATTTCATTCATCACCAACCAGTACCTTCCACAAGACTTAATTAACCATTATAGTGATAATAAATTTATTTAAAATACCTTTCGGCACCAAAGAAATAGCCTTAAAAAAGTGGGGATTCCTTTTGTCTTTCAGTCATTCACCCGAATGCGACTGGTCATCCATCATCTAGCTACAAAATCTGTCAAACAATAATAACAAGTCCATTAAAATCTGCCATCAGGATGAGTAAAAGTGTCAATTCTTCTTAGGCACAGTTTGGAAAGAATATGAATACAAATATGTACATTATAAATACATATAAATTTCGATACACTTCTTTTGTGTATTGATAGAGGTGTTCTATCAGAACTTACAAACAGATGAAAACATTTTTTTTTAGATTTTTTTTCGAAATTTAATTTTTGGTGAATTAAAAACATATTTTTTTATTAAAAAAAAAAGTAGGGTCCCCAAAAACCTAGAAAAAAATATATTAAAGCCCAAAAGATACGATATAATACATTCAATATAAGCCGTATCATATCAAAATTTTAAACCTTACATAAAAAATATAGAGTTTTGCATGTATTTGTACAAAAGGGGTTGGAGGTTTATAAATCTAAACGGGTGGTCTCAGTTTGCCACGTCTCCGTCCAAAACTTCTGGCCCCCATCAATTCCAACATATGATGTTCCAAATATACATATAACAATATCTTCAGTTGTGCCTGAGCGTCGATATATATGAAATTTAGGCTCATTAGGCTGTGTTTGTTTTGAGTATTAATATTTATTGATGTAAAAGTATATTGATGGACCGAGCGAAATGGATTGATTATCAATATAAATAATACATTGTTTTTATTTATTTTATTTTCACATCAATTATTGATGTAAAGTTAATAAAATTTACATCAAAAGCAAACGCAACCTTAAGAATAGTACTACGAAGCCAAGATAACCAGTAACCACCCGCAATAAATCTTGCAACATGCATGGTGAAGATGAACTGAAAAGCTGAAATATTTACATGTCTCAAAATTAAATGGGGTATCGGGTTTGTTCTTTTGTCGGCAAAGCCCAATGGAGAGAAGAGGTTGTTATCGGTCGGTTGGTTAAACAAGACTTCTTAGGAGAAAGGAGGTTAGCTTGGCTGAGACAGGACGTAAACACACAGTATGGCGTGGTGTAATTAATCTGTAATGTGGTTGGTCAGGATTGGGGAAAATCCAAATGGCTGCAGGCTCATTGCAGTTTTATTAATGTATATTTTCCAAGAAAAATTATATATGGCTGTTAATTGGGCAAGCAATTATGGTTGGTAATTAAGTGTGGGTCCCCAACTGGTTACATTTTCTTTTGTGCATCATGGATGCGTTACGCAGTCTGTTTCTGACAATTAAAACTGTTAGAAAATCAAAATCAAAGACAATGGAATCAAACTCAAAGGAAAAGACACATGTGACGTGATAAAAGCAACGATTGAGGTTTTCTTTTCTTTTCATGCTTTGCTTGACGTTTCTGCCAAACCATTCTATACATGACCCATGTAACATGGGCATCTTGTGTTTCTCACGGATCACAACAAGACATCAAGACGGTTTTACACTTTCAAAGAAAAAGCGAAAAAGCAGGAATGTAATGCTATTTAAAATAATTAATCTTTATTTTAGTAATTTGTTATAAAAATAGTTTTGTAATTTGGATTAGTTATATTAATAATTAACTTTTTAACATAATAAATTACTGCTATTTACTTAATAAAATAATTATTTTTTAGTGTTCTATTTTATTTATTTTAATTTATTAATGATTAAATGCTATAATTTTTTGTAAATATTAGTAAATATATAAAAATAAGTTGTAGTCATAATTAAATTAATCTAAGCCCAAATTTGAGGTTTAAGGCTTCGGTTCGACTTGGGTTGATCTTCAACCTAACCAAACCCACCCAAGTTACACCCCTAAGAGCAATGTAGTATTGTAGCATTTGTAATTGGATTGAACCAAATCAAGTACAACAGGTGCATGCATTATTTTAGGATTTTTAACTATTTTTACCTAAGAATTATTAATATTGAAGTTGAACGAGCTATAGGGATGGGTTACCCCCATTGTATTTCCCAATAAACTAGAAAAATAAAAGATCTTGGGCAAGATTTTTATAATGTATTAACTGTTTTAAAGGCTTCCTGGCCCAGCCCAGTTGACACTCCAAGTGTAATAATATTTGTCTGAGCCTATGACAAATAACAAGGTAGCAACGCATACTTGCCCATTTTAATTATAAAACTAAATTTTTAAAAAATTAAAATTTTTATTTAATTTTAGTCTATTATAAAAATATACAAAAAGTTCTATCTATATATTAATATAAAAATTATTATATAAATGTTATATAATAATATTTACCATATATGTAATTATGTATATAATTTCCAGGTCAAGCTTAGGGGTTTCTTAGCTTGGGCCTTGCCTTCTAAGGTTGTCAATGGACTCTGTAAGTATGTTATCCAATTTCATTCGAAATCTGATTATCAAAACTTTGGATGTTAGAACTTGCATCCAATTAGTAATCAGATCAGATGCAGTATCAGATGTGGATTTAACCCTATCCGATTTGATTAAAATCCAAGTCCAATAAAAATTTATTATTTTATGTGTACATATAGATATTATGTATAATTATATAAATTTTATAATTCACTGATTTAATATTTTATACTCGTATACATTTATTACAGATATGTACTTTACTTTAAAAATAATTAGTTTTTAAAACCATTTTTTATTTTTTGGTCATTTTAAACATAATAAGATGATTATGTCTTAAATTCAAGACCAATCTGAAATCCAACATAATAATCAAATGTGGATGCAGATGCAGATCTAGAGATTTAATAATTGAATGTGGATGCAGCTAGACCTTATTTGAATCTGATCTGTTACAGCCCTAGCTTAGAAGTAAATAGTTGCTCGATCTTGAAAATTTGTAGGTCTAGCTAGGTTAGGCTAAGTCACAAATGATCATCCCTAAGTAGAAGGAGTTTTACGAAATTTCTAATTAGGTCATTATTAGTTTTATTATTTTCATTAATTTTTATAGTTTTTTATATGGAATGTAAATGGTTTATTTTATTACTTTTAATAATTTTTTAACTTTTCCATTAATTTAACTATCCTATTAACATTAGTTGTTTTTAAATAGAATGAAAATGTATTTTTATTTTTAATTTATGAACTATTATTTTTTTTATAAATTTACTAATTTTTAATAATTGCTAGATAAAAACTTGCTAAATTTTAATATTTTTATAAACTTTAATAATTTTTATTAATTCTATTTATTACATTTCAAATTATAATTTTTTGACAATTAACCAATTAAATAGAATTTGAATATGAAAAAAATAAATAAATGGAATTTGGATGAGGGTAAAATTCTCTTTCTCTTTGGAATACAATAGGCTAATAATAGAAGAGGCCTATAGAAATATGCTAAAATAGGTTAATGATGAAAGGGGTAGGGACCATGTCTTAGAATTGAGGTTATCAATGGGTTGGGTCTAGATCGAAACAAGGTAGAATTAGAACCGATCGACAAGAAATACCAAGGAACCAAAACTGAACCAAACCCTACATGATCTGTAATTTTATAACCAAAACCTAGCCGATCAATTCTCAAGACAATCGGGTCTAACCCAAGGGATCCAATACCGAGCCGATTAGTTCTTAGGTACAACCAAATTGGGTCCAGTTTGAGTTAGTTTGGTACTAAGTACAACCGATTCCAAATCAATAATAATCGTTGCGATATATTAGCAATCAAAACCAACCCATCAATACTAATCTTGGAACCAAAACCAACCCAATCAGTTCAGGTCTATTGGGTCCATCTAGTTAAATCTGACCCATTGACAGCCCTACTTAGAATTCTCTTTCTCATTATTTTTAGGTAATTAATTGAACTATTTATGATAATTATATTAACTAATTTTAGGCTGGATTGGGCCAACGTAGACCTTTTAAAGTATTAAGTCCAAGCTTAGCCCTAAAATCTGTGGGCTAGGTGCTACTTGGGGCCAAGCCATATTGAAATGATCACCCCTAAGAAAATTGCTTTTGGTTTATTAGATTAATGAGGAAATGAAAGAGAATAAAATAAAAATAGAAAGAAAAAACAAAAACATTAAAAAGGGAAAAAGAGTCGATGAACTTTAAGCAATTTAATAGAGTAATTATGAGGGGAGAGAATTAGTGGAGTGTGTTATTGGAAGAAAGAGATCTAGGTAATGGAATGATTTATGAGGCGAGATAATCAAGGGAGTTAATAAGAAAGAGAAGAGAGAATTCATATAAATATATATATATATATATATATATATATATATATATATATATATATATTAAAACAAAGCGGTCAAGAAAAATTTCTCCTTTTTCTGAATTTTTTGTTTTTTCTTATTGCATTTCATTTTTGAAACAACCAATGAGATGCACTTTCCCAATAACCTAAATAATCTCTTCTCCTAAAGTTTATCCTAAACTACCTTCCCCACTTTCTCAAGAATTATCTCTAATTCCTATTTATCTTCTAAATTATCTCTAATTCCTATTTATCCTCTCCCCAACATTTTATCTATATCTATACAAAGAAATTTTGGACTAAAAAAATTAAGAATTATTTAAATATTCTAACAAAATTATATAATAACTTTCAAATATTTATTAAAAACACAAAAAATAATTTTATATTTTCACAAAATATATCACGAACTTATGTACTAAAAATTTAAATTATGTTTCTCTGGATTATTAACTTAAAAGCTTTTCAAATATTTTATAATATATAATAGACAAACAAATAAAATTCAAATAACAAAAATATTTAGATATTTTATACATTATTTAAAAATTTAAATAACTAAATATTTGTCATAACTATATTTTAAATAGTTAAAATAAAGAAATTATCTGATAAATAACTTTATATTTTTACAAAATATATCATGAAATTATGTACTAACAATTTAAATTATGTTTTTCTGGATTATCAATTTAAATATTTTTCAAACATTTAATAATATGTAATAGCTTTAAATAAATAAAATTCAAATAACAAAAAATTTTAAATACTTTATAGATTATTTAAATATTTAAATTACAAGATATTTATCATAACTATATTTTAAATAGTTAAAATAATGAAATTATGTAATAAATTTAAAAAGTTTCTTTAAAGCAGAAAAATAATTATAACATAATATTGAAATTAATTATAACTTAATATATTAAAAAAATTAATAATGAAATTGTGTAATAATAGTTTAAATTATGAATTTATGGTTATTTAAATTCCATAAATAACTAATATTTAAATATTATTTAAGTATTTAAATAACTAGGTATTTGAAATAACAAAATATTTAACATAACTAGATTTTAAATAGTTAAAATAAAGAAATTATGTAATAAATTTAAAAAATTTCTAAAAAGTAGAACAAAGTTATAACATAATATTGAAATTAATAATATTTTAATATTTTATAACTAATTTCATTTATATCAAGTAATAATTCGAGAAAATAACTTTCAAAAAATTAATATTTATTAATAATAACTATAAACTCTTAATCTATATTTATTGTATAAGTATATATACTAAAATTAATATTTATTAATAATAAGTTAGTATTTCAGTAATACTAAAATAATTCGAGCAGCCAAAGGCGCCATGCGAAGAGGACGCGCCTCGATCGGATTCCCCCTTCAGAAGGTACAGAGTTCGGGTCTATCGAGCCGGTTTTATCCTCCCCTCCGCCCGAGATTCCGGCACCCCCTCCCGAGGGAACTAGTGGGGTTTTCGGAGGGGATGAGCTCCTTCGCCCTTACCCCCGGTTCCCAGTGGGGAAATGGGAAGGGGTGAACAATTACCTCGTGGCTCGTCGGAGGAGCCGGAAGGTGATCACTAACGATGAAGTCGCTCAGTGGGGGAATATGGAGCCCGGGGACCTCACCGCGTTCGCCTCTGCCCACTGCATGGTGGTAAGTGACCTCTTTCCCTTTTCCTCTCTTGTTTTGCTCCTCTCCGCTGTCCTCAGATCTTCTCTTCTGTCGGCAGCTGAATTCCGCCATCCATGCCATGGCTCTCCAGACGCCCGTCCATCGTGTCGATGCCCTCGACCAGCGAGCTGCTAACAAGAAGCTCCAGGGCGAGCTCGACCGGATCTGAGGCGAGCTCCATCACACCCGCAAGGGGAGCGAGTCTCAGGAGCTGCTCGTCCACGACCAGGAAGCTCAAATCACCCAGCTTTCTGAAGAGAGCACGCGTTACAGGGAGGAATCGTCGAGGATGGCAGTAGAGAGGGAGCTCCTCAAGCAGCAGGTGTGGGACTTGGAGTCCACTCTTCTAAATCGGACTCGAAACTTCGATCGGATGGTGGAGGCTGAATGAGAGAAAGCGGTCTAGGATTTTAAAGGCTCCCAGGAATTCCACGACCTCTAGGCGGAGTTTGGTTCGGGTTCGTACCGCTCTGGGTTTACGCTTTGCCGGTGGCTGGTTCGGAAGAAGTTCTCCGGGCTCAACCTTGACGGCATTACTATGAAGGGTCTGTCTCCTAAGACGGCAGACAAAGCGGAGGAAGAGGAGCCTGACTCCCCAGAGGATGAGGAGGCGGATCCCTGAGGCGGTGTTTCTCTGGAATTCTGGTGGCTTCCGGGTGCCGTAAACCCAGTCTTTCACAAGTCTTTGGTTGGGCGGTTGTGCCCTGTGATAGTCAGACTTTCCCGAGCTGTTTAGCTCGGGTACCGCATTGTTATTTTTCTTCTGTTCTTTCTTTCTTTTTATTTTTTTTTGAAGTGACAATGAAAGTTCTCCATTTTTTCTTCCAAGTATGATGTGCTCTCTTTATCTTTGCTAAGGCGATCTCAACACCCAAGCTATTAGAGCTACGTACCCAAAGTAGAACTCCTCAATAATTGTTGCCTTGAACTGTTCCTTAAACCATTTAAGGCATCTTTATGGTGCACGACAAAGCGACTACCACGTGTGCCCAAACTATATGCTCGTTGGTTATTCTCTAGTTTGATCATCGTACTAGAACAAGCTATTCTTGGCGGGGTTTGAGCCTGAGCTGCTTACACTCCTCACTTGAAGTTCGCCCATGTCATGAAGGCAACTGGGTCTGATTGCGCCGAGATCGTGTTAGCCCAGCATTTTGGCCCTTAGGCTCTAGGAGTGATTTGTAGTTCACTTTTAAAGTTCGTTCGTGCCTCAAAGGCGACTAGGTTTTATTGTGCCGAGATCGTGTTAGCTCGGTATTTTGGCCCTTTGGCTTTGGGAGTGGCTCGTGGCCTGCTCGGTTGTTACAGATGGTATTGTCTTAAGTTGACAATATTCCATGCCCGAGGTACTTGTCTCCCTTCGAGAGTCTCGAGCTCATACGTTCCTTCCCCGAGTACTCGTTTCACTCGGTAAGGTCCTTCCCAGTTAGACCCAAGCTTGCCAGCTCCGGGCTCAGGTACCATAACCTTTCGAAGAACCAGGTCACCAACGCGGAGGTTGCTTCTTGACCCTGGCGTTATAGTACCGAGCTACTCTCTGCTGGTAGGTTGCAGTCCTGATATACGCGAGGTCCCTTACTTCGTCAAGTAGATCGAGGTTGGTACGGAGCTCGTCTTCATTCGTCTGATCACTGTATGCTTCTAGTTGCAGCGTAGGCACCTCGATCTCTGCAGGGATCACTGCTTTGGTGCCGTAGGTGAGATTGAAGGGTTTTTCTCCTGTGGCGGTCTTCTCCGTGGTCCGGTAAGCCCATAGGACGCTAGGTAACTCATCTGCCCACAACCCTTTAGCCCGGTCCAGCCGTGCTTTCAGTCCGCGGAGGATGGCTCTGTTCGTGACTTCTGCCTGACCGTTTTTTTGAGGGTATGCGACTGAAGTAATCCAATACCCGAGGTAATCCAAAGCGGCACACAATGTTCTTCCAAAAGAAGTTTTGGACATTCCGGGCTATGATTGTTACAAGGGGTTCAGCTTCCACCCACTTGGTGAAGTAGTCCACTGCTACTACTAAGAACTTCCTCCCGCCCGTTGCTGGTGGGAATGGCCCGAGTAGATTGATCCCCCACTGTGCAAAGGGCCACAGGCTGGTGAGGTACTTGAGATCGGCGGCAGGTTGTGGTGAATATTGGCGTGCTTCTGGCATTTGTCGCATTTTTTAACAAGCTCAATAGCGTTTGCCTTCATTGTTGGTTAGTAATACCCCTGTCGAAGTGCCTTCTAGGCGAGGGCCCTGCCCCCCAAGTGTCCGCCGCACAATCCCTCATGAGTGTCGCAGAGTACGAGCTCGGCTTCGGTAGGTCGCAAACAACGCAAATAAGGGAGCGTGTAAGATCTTCGGTACAACCGTTCGTCTATCATGACATATTTGGCTGCTTGGCGCTGCACCCTTCTGACTGCATTATGATCTACAGGGAGGGTCCCGTGTAGCAATAAGCTCACGAGCGGGTCAATCCAGCTCGGCTCCGCTTGAACGACGGGAGCAACCTCCTCTGCCCCCCCCCCCCCCCCCGAGAATGCTAGGCCGAGGCAAGTCCTCTATGTACACGGTTCTCAAGGTGATCTCGCTAGCGCTGGCTAATCTAGACAGGGCATCGGCCTCAGTGTTCTCCGACCTTGGGATTTGCCTAACAAAGTGTGACTGGAAGTTGAGCAGGGCCTCTCTGACTTTGGCTAAGTAAGCTATCATGGTTGGCTCGCGAGCTTTGTACTCGCCGGGGACCTGGTTGACCACGAGCTGGGAGTCGCTGCAGATAACGATGTGCTTTGCTTTTACTTCTCTGGCTAGGGCCAGTCTAGCTATCAACGCCTCGTACTCCGCTTCATTGTTAGATGCCGCGAACTCGAAGCGTAGCGCGTACTCCAGTTTCGTGCCACTTGGGCCGTGCCGAACTATTCCGGCTCCGCTGCCCTGTTGGTTCGAGGAGCCATCTACGTGAAGGATCCAGGGCTCCTCATCCCAGCTCGTGATGGGCTGAACTAGGAGAGATGCCACACTGGCTGCTACCTCACGGGGTTCGGACTCGACCGGCCTGGGAGCTTCAGGATCACCCCAGCTGGGAACCTTGTGCTCAACCGGCCTGGGGGCTTCGGAGCTGAATGTGCATTCGGCTATGAAATCTGCTAAGGCTTGGGCCTTTATGGCAGTTCGCGACTTGTACTAGAGGTCGTACTCGCTGAGCTCAACGACCCACTTCATCAACCGACCAGAGACCTCGGGCTTAAGTAAGACTTGCCACAAAGGCTTGTCGGTGAGAACAATAACAGTGTTAGCTTGAAAGTACGAGCGGAGCTTCCTAGCTGCAATTACCAGTGCGTAAGCCAGCTTTTCTATCCCTGGGTATCTCATCTCTGCTCCCTGCAATACTTTACTAAAATAATAGATGGGTCGCTGAACCCGATCTACTTCTTTTATTAGTACCGAATTGACCACTTCATCGCTTACCGAGAGGTACAGTTCTAAAATATCACCCTCCTCAGGCCGGGTTAAGATCGGCACACTAGCGAGGAATTTCTTGAGCTCGTCAAACGCGAGCTGATAGTCTTGGGTCCATTCGAACCCTTTGCTTTTGATTGCCTTAAAGAACGGAAGGCAGCGGTCCGTCGATTTGGACATGAAGCGGCTCACGGCGGCTATGCGGCCATTCAACCATTGAACCTCCTTCAATTTCCGGGGTGGTCTCATATCTAAGATGGCCTTAACTTTGTCCGGGTTGGCCTCAATGCCGCGCCGGTTAACGATGTATCCTAGGAACTTGCCTGAGGTCACACCGAATACACACTTATTTGTGTTCAGGCTCATATTAAACTTACGCAAAATTTCAAAAACAGAATGCAAGTCCTGTATTAATTTATGTGAGAATTGAGTTTTGACGACCATGTCATCTACATAGCACTCTACTTTTCTGCCAATTAGTGGCGCAAACAACTTATTTACAAGCCTTTGAAAGGTTGCCCCTACGTTTTTCAACCCGAAGGGCATAACCTTGTAACAGTATAGACCGAACTCCGTGATGAAGGCAGTCTTTTCTTCGTCCGTCGGGTCCATTTTGATTTGGTTATAGCCCGAATAGGCATCCAAGAAACTTAGCAACTCGTAACCTGAGGTCGCGTCCACCAAGCGGTCAATTCTGGGGAGTGGGAAGCAGTCTTTTGGGCAAGCCCGGTTTAGGTCGGTGTAGTTGACGCACATGCGCCACTTGCCGTTGGCCTTCTTTACCAGGACGGGGTTGGCTACCCAGCTCGGGAAATGGACTTCTCTTATGAAGTCAGTTGCGAGGAGCTTTTCGAATTCCTCGTCGACCGCTTTCCACCGCTGTATGGAAAAGTGGTGGCAGACAGGAGGATGAATGCGTTTAGGATCATTTAGAAAGTAAGAAATTCCTGGTCAAATGGTAGCTATGAGGCGAAATGATTGGAGGGAGATCTTCTGTGGATATGTTTCCGAAAGCAAAGGGAGGCGAAGAGATTTCTCCTACAGGAACCATGGATACTAGTTGATGGCTTTACACTCCTTCTACGGCAATGGAGCCCAAATGTACCACTTGATCAGTATGCTTCACGGAACTATGTATCACGGTTCGAATACTGAAAGCTCTAGTGGACCAGAGGTCCTAGGACTGGGTGGCGAAGATGGTATAGTAGTGGGGGAACCCTTGAAGAAGGAGGATGAAAAAGATAGTTCAGAGGATGAAGCGGAAGAAGGGGTTGAACCTCTGTGGGATAGGTTTCTGAAGATTCGAGTTAAGAGAATTGTTAGTAAGCCATTAGTGATAGGGAACTTCGACGAGGATGAAGAAGGCAATAAGAAGTGGTATAGTTTCCAATATGAGAGATTACTAAAATTTTGCTACCGTGGTGGGATTATCGACCATGAGGAACAAAACTGTACAAAAATCTCCAGCATGCAGGTGATGGAGGAATTAGCAGGAAGATTCGCGGAGCAAAACATGAGTAACCAAGGGGTCCCAATTGGGTATCGACCTTTGCTCCGAGCTTCACCTGACAAGAAAGAATTCAAGTTCATCAACCAAGCAAACAAGATTCCGAAACAGACAATGTAGGATTGCAAGAGGAAAGGAGGATTTCCGGCGAATAAGAGAGTTCTCAAGGGGCAGATAGAGGCAGGGTTCATCCAAACCTGGGAATCACGTGGCTGGAGAAGCCTCTCTCAAACATATTAATAGTCACAGTTATCGTGCCAATCTGAGCGGATCTTGTCGGTGGCAGAGAAGAAGGAAGGCAATGATGAAGATGGGATAGCTCTACACATAGGGGCGCATCAATCACAGACCGAATGGCACTGGGCCCACAGCAAGCGAGACAAGAGGGATAACGTGGAAAGTTTCTTCGATGGAAATGAATTTGATGGCAAGAATGAACCAGAGGGGTCGAGTAGGGGAAGAGTAAGAAGGGGAAAAGGGAAGGCTTTAATGCAAATTCCAGAAAACGAAAAAGTTTTTAGCTACTCGAGGAAAAGAGCTTCAAGGTAGTGATCTGGGAGATAGAAGACTCCAGCTCTGACTCGGATTTGCAACTAGTGAGAGTAATGAAGAAACTGAAACTAGTCAGAGGAAGGGGAGGAAGATGAGGATCTAGGAGATAATTGGTTGTATATATCTTAGCTTCTTATCTCTTTTTCTTTCCTTTTTGTATTCTCTTTAGGTCGTCGACCTTGTCTCCCTATTGTATCCCAATTATATTTATCTCTATTATAAATAGAGTTGTAGCTTATTGAATTTGATCATCAAGAGAAATTATTCCCTTCTCTATTTGTTCTTCTTGGCCTCATATCATGGTATCAGAGCTCTCTCTCTGGGTATTGTCTATTCCTGCTTCTGAACATCCCCTGTCTGTTTTGTCTTGAGAAATCTGGGTTTCTTCTGTGACTGTTGGAATTAGCAGAGACGGTGAGGTTTAATGGCGGTTCTGCATTTCTTTCGTGTGCTCGTTCCTCTCAAAACCTTTGTTCGTCCTTTAGATTTTTGCGTTTTCCGTGGTTTGTCGTGTTGATGGATGCATCTTTTCTCACTGCATTGTTCGGATTGCTTGCTTCTCTGCTGCTGGTTGGAGGGTTGTGATGGATGCGTTCTGTTGAGTAAATCCTTTGTATCTGTTGTGTATGGGCGATCTTGCGAATGTTTCCCTTGTTGCATTCTTCTTTGGATCACGCTTCTTTTGAGGATACGAAGATCTTGGGCCCATAGAGCAGACACGTGAAATCACAGTGTAGCTCCTCGACTCTCGAGATCAACTCGTTTGAGAAAGATAAGCCCGGCATCAGGCCGCGCGGCCGCGCTTCTTCAACCAGAATATCGCACAGAAGTTGTCGTCCCCACGACGCAGGTGAACGCAATCAGGCGCTCTGCGTATGATTCCAATCCGTTGATCCATTGAGGGCCCACTCGGCCGAATCCTTGATATATGATTCCAACAAGAAGTTGTACATCTCAGAGTAGATGTTCTCAATAGCGATTTGGAAACCGTAAAACGCACGGGCCTCTTGAGTTCAATACCTGCTTTCCAAAGTCAGTATTAAGTTTCTTTTCCCTGATTCGTGTTGCTGCAAAGTTTAGTATTTCTCCTCATGGATCCATCTGAAGTAGCTCAACATATCTCTCATCCCATCACTATTACCTTCGATGGCTTAAACTTTGATTTATGGTCCCAAGAGATGTGCAGTTTTCTCAAGGGACGACTTCTATGGCCATATGTGACTGGTGAGATTCCCAAACCTACTAAAATTGCTGATGAAACAGAAGATAAATTTGCTGAACGAATAGAAAAATGGGACGGGAGAAATCATCAAATATTAACCTGGTTTCGCAATACTTGTATTGCAAGCATCAAGTTGGAATTTCGCAGATATGACTCTCCTAAAGAGGTATGGGATTTCTTACAAGCCTGTTATTCTATTTCAGATGATGTGCATCAATTTCAGCTCTATAGGCGTCTTCACCGTATGAAGCAACAACTTGAACAGACCATCCACAGTTATGTCTCTGAATTACAAGTTCTTTGGGATCAGTTAGCACAGTGTGATCCTGAATGGGATAGTACTTCTGCAGCTACTACTTACTCCAAGCTTTGCGATTGCCAACGTGTTTGGCATCTTCTGATGACTCTCAGGGATGAGTATGAACGTATTAGTGGTACTCTACTTCATTATAGCCCATTGCCTTCTCTTGAAGTTGTGATCAAAGATTTGCTTTCTGAAGAAACTCGTCTAAAAACACTTCGAGATTAGCAATCCTTATTATCTACTGATGTTGCTCTTGCTACTCCGAGTACATCTGCTACTTCTTCAACTAAACCTTCAAAACGGACCTTCTGCAATTACTGCAAGAAGACTGGTCATACTATTTCTGAGTGCCGCCACTTGCAAGACAAAAAGGCGTCTGGACAAAAGTCCTCATCCATGGGTTCTCAGGCTTCTAGTTCTACTGCAGCTGCTGCCACAGAGAATTCTTCTGATAACACCTCTCCAAAATTTTCCCTTAGAGAACTCCAAGCTCTTCTTCACCAGCTCCAACCTGATAACATCAAATTCATCACTGTTTACTTCTAAATCACATCCTTCTATTGCACCAATTGTTCATACTGCCGATAGTTCCACCTTAACTGTCAAAAGTGTAGGCACTGTTTAAACATCTCGTTTATTACTTCCTAACACCTTTTTGGTACCTCAATTATCTCTAAATCTTATTTTTGTTGGACAATTATGTGAATTTGGTTTTGAAATACATTTCTCAAGTCATGGTTGTACTGTGCAAGATCCACGGATAGGGAAGATCATTGGGACTTTCATAGATCTTGTCCCGATACCTCTCAACAAAATGGGTGTGCAGAATGAAAACATAGGCATATTTTTGATATTGTTCGAGCTCTTTTAATCTCTTCCTCCTGTCCTGAACGTTTTTGGGGGGAAGCAGCCCTCACTATTGTTTATACCATCAATCGCATTCATTCTCCTGTTCTTGGTAACATTTCTCCTTATGAACGATTGTATGGCCATTGCCCTGATTACCAGTCTCTTCGTGTATTTGGTTGTGCTTGTTTTGTTCTATTACAACCTCATGGACATACCAAATTGGAACCAAAAGCACGTCTATGTTGTTTTCTCGGGTATGGTATTGAACATAAAGGATATCGGTGTTGGGATCCTTCTTTCTCAATGACTTCGCATATCTCGTCATGTTACCTTTTGGGAACACAAAATGTTTTCCAGTCTCTCCCCATTTCGAGTTACCACGACATCTTCACACTTTTTTTCTGATCCTACTATCTCGCTTTTTCCTGATGATTTACCTATAGGTCCGACTACTTCTTCATCTGATAGATCTAACAGTACTGCACAACCTGCAGCCTCTTCTGATGCATCTACCTTGACTATGGATCCTCTAACTCTGCCATCTTCTGAGCCCTTGATTCCTCCTGATGAATTAGACCCTACTCATTCTGATGCTTCACTCCGTCGCTCTGGTAGGGTTACTAAATCTTCTGTTCTTCTTTGTGATTTTCATTGTTATTCTACCAGTGTATCTTTATACGAGCCTTGCACCTATCGCGAGGCTAGTACTGACCCTCTATGGCAGAAAGCAATGGCAGAAGAAATTCAAGCTCTTACAAGCACTCATACTTGGGATTTAATTGACCGGCCTCCAGATAAATCCGTGATTGGTTGCAAATGGGTCTACAAAATCAAGACTCGGGCAGATGGTTCAGTTGAAAGGTATAAAACTAGATTGGTAGCTAAAGGGTTCACACAGGAGTATGACAATGATTATGAGGAGACTTTTGCCCCCGTAGCCCGTCTCACCTCTGTTCGCAGTCTTATTGCGATTGCTGCAGCTAAGCACTGGCAGCTATTTCAGATGGATGTCAGGAATGATTTTCTAAATGGTGAACTTTCTGAAGAGATTTATATGCAGCCCCCTCCTGGTTATGATCATCTCCCTAATCAGGTTTGTCGTCTCCGTAAGGCTCTATATGGACTTAAATAGACACCTCGAGCATGGTTTTCCAAATTCAGCTCTACTGTTTATCAGATTGGTTTCAATCTAGCACTTATGATCATGCCTTGTTCATCCGAAAGACCTCTCAGGGTTGTGTACTTCCCCTCCTATATGTGGATGACATGATCATTACTAGTGATGATTTGCAGGGCATTTCCGCTCTCAAAACTTTTCTTAGCAAACAGTTTGACATGAAAGATCTTGGTCGACTCAATTATTTTTTAGGCATTGAGGTCTCCTCCAACCAATCGGGATATTATCTATCTCAGGCCAAGTATGCCACTGATCTTGTTTTTCATGCAGGACTCACTGATACTAAGACTGTTAACACTCTGATTGAGCCTAATGTCCATTTTTCAGCCACTGATGGTACTCCTCTTACTGACTGCACCTTATATCGGCAACTCGTTGGCGGTCTTGTATATCTTACCATTACTCGTCCTGACATTGCGTATGATGTCCATATTGTGAGTCAGTTCATGTCTGCCCCTCGCACTACTCATTATGCTGCTGTGCTTCGGATCATCTGCTATGTCAAGGGCACTTTGTTTCATGGACTTCGCTACTCCAGTAATTCCTCTCTTCATTTGATCGCAGATTCTGATGCTGATTGGGCCGGTGATTCTACTGATAGACGCTCCACTACTGGTTATTGCTTCTTTCTTGGAGATTCTCTTATCTATTGGCATAGTAAGAAGCAAACGGTTGTCTCTCGTTCCAGTACTGAAGCTGAATATCGAGCTCTTGCCGACACTGCCTCCGAGCTGTTATGGTTACGTTGGTTACTCAATGACATGGAAATTACTCATTCATCTGCAACCCCTCTTCACTGTGACAATCGTAGCGCCATACAGATTGCCCATAATGATGTATTTCATGAGCGCACTAAGCATATTGAGATTGATTGTCACTTTATTCGTCATCATGTGCTCAAGGATACTGTTCACCTTATTCCTGTCCCTTCCCAGGATCAGTCTGCAGATATATTTACCAAAGCTCATTCTCCTCTTCGCTTTCGTGCTCGTGTTGGCAAACTCCAGATGACTGATACATTACCATCTTGAGTTTGAAGGGGGATGTTAGCGTATCCTATATCTCCTTACTTCTAGGAGATAATTGGCTGTACATATCTTAGCTTCTTATCTCTTTTTCTTTCCTTCTTGTATTCTCTTTAGGTCACCGACCTTGTCTCCCTATTGTATCCCAATTATATTTAGCTCTACTATAAATAGAGCTGTAGCCTATTGAATTTGATCATCAAGAGAAATTATTCCCTTCTCTATTCGTTCTTCTTGGCCTCGTATCAAGGACTGTGACTTGAATGATATTTTGGCTAACAACATAGAGGATCAAGGGTATAGAGAAGAGGAAGAAGGCAAAAAGGAAGTGGCTGATGAAGACATGGATTTGGATGCCCTGAGCTGCATCAAAAGGAGATCAGGAAAGGAGGAAATGCATGGTGAAGAGGTAAGTACAAGCTCCACCCAAAAAATTGCTTCTATTCTTTCTGTTAAGACTGTAGAAGTTCCTAATGTTCATAGTTACAAATTAGATTTGAACTTAGTTAGGAGCTTTGTAAGTGACAAGGTTCGAAACATTTGGGGCAGGTTAATGTGCAATAAGTTAAAAATATGATAGCGGATTCACTTAACAGAATAAGATTAAGAAAAAATAGTCGGGAAATTTTGGGTGGTAAAAATCAAGGCACTAGAGTCAAAGGGATTTTAGGTAGAAGCCTCAGGGTGAAAGGGTCCAACAATGGGATTTACAATGACCACATAATAAACAGGTGCAACAAGATCACAAAATATAAGACCAGAATATCAAAGTTTAAACAAAATTTAGCAAACGAGTCCCCATGGATCATTAAATCATTATGGAGAGCTCGCTTTGGGGACCTATCCCGCAACAGGCCCCAGGTGAAAAATGAAGATTTTACGTTGGAATCGTCAGGGTTTGGGGTCGGCCTTGACAATTAGCTCTCAGAGAGACCTGTGCAAATTCGGAAGTAGAAGTAATTTTTCCTAATGGAAACTAAGACCACATATCTTCTTTGTAAAAATTCTATTAAATGGGTTAGAGATTGGAGTGGTTCGGGGTCGATTTAGCAGGCCTCAGTGGAGGCCTGGCTATTTTTTGGAGAAAAGACATAGATGGAAAGGTCATGTATGCAGATAAAAACTCCATTCATGTTGAATTTACCACTCAGAGGAATCTGATATGGCATTGTACTTTCATCTATGGGGAACCAAAAATAGCTCTTAGAAAAGATTTTATCAATAAATGGAGAAATCTGGCAAGTTGTGTCACTACCAGGTTGAGTGAGCAGGAGAGAGATCTACTTGAAAGAGAGGTCACAATTGAGGAAATAAAGGAGGCTCCATTTCAGATGGCTCCCAGGAAGGCTCCTAGGCCTGATGGCTTCCCAAACTTCTTTTTTTGAAAGTTTTGGGGAATTGTGGGAACTGATGTGATCTAGGCTGTTCATCCTTATTTTGAATCTGGAACCTTACTTAAGGAGTTCAATTAAACACAAATAGCCTTGATTCCTAAAATCAAAAATCCAGAGGAGGTTGTGCATTTTAAACCTATAAGTCTTTGCAATTCCATTTATAAAATCATAGCTAAGGTCCTAACTAATAGGATTAAACCACTCTTAGGAGGTTTAGTCAACGTAAATCAAAGTGCCTTTACCCCAAGCAGATACATACAAGACAACATCTAAATAGCTCATGAGGTTATAGGTTTTATGAAAAATGCCAGGGGAAGGACTCCTTGGATGGTTTTGAAACTTGACATGAGCAAAGCCTAAAGGGTGGAATGGAATTTCTTGGAGAAAACTATGACAAAGATGGGATTTGGTGTAAAATGGGTAAATTGGGTTATGAAATGTGTGACTACTATCTCTTATAGGATCTTAATTAATGGAAATCTTGGTCAAAAGTTTGTCCTAGAAAGGGGGTTGAGACAAGGAGACCCTCTGTCTCCTTACTTACTTTTACGTTGCTCTGAAACTCTGTCTGCAAAGCTCACAGAGATGGCATCCCAAAAGAAAATAAATGGCTTCTCAATTACTAGGAATTGTCCAACTAACTCACACTTGTTTTTTGCATATGACAATTGATGAAGAGGTGATTTGGCCCGACCTAGTGAGAAGGGGACACGTGGGCACAATCTAATCAAGGGATGACAGTTCAGCCTGGCAAGCCTAGTTCGCAGCATTCATAGTTCAGGTATCCAGCCACCTCGGCTCAAACCTGCCTCGGTGTATAGGCACCTCGGGTATCCAGTCCAGTTCGGGACTGAGGAATCAAAGTTCCATCTCGGATCCAACAAGCCAAAGCATCGTATAACCAATTCCGAAGGCCACCCCAACAGATCTCGAATCTCTCGAGATCACGATGATCTAACAGATCCCGACTTTTTTGAGATCACGATGAAGACTTGTCTCGGCTCCGCTAGAGTCGGAGGTGAAATGATAAACCTTATCTACGTACTGCTCCTTCGGAAGCGGAACAAACCTTATATCCATACCCCGGAGATCCCAGAGCTTTTTCATGAGACCCACGATTACTCCAGTATATAAAGGCATAGCCCTCAAGGCAAAGGTATGTGTGATTACTCTACTCTCTAGCACTCAAATCGCATTTACAGCATACTAACTTAAGCATTGGAGAGACCTCACCGGGTTAGCCACACTGGGATCTCTGATAGATTGTTTTGCAGACCGATCCAGCTTTTCGTCCACCTGGAATCCGGATCGTCCTCCAGCTAGGAGTAGTCAGATCGTGCACCATCAATGGGCGCCGTCTGTGGGAATTCGATTGAAAGGTCATTCCTACCTCTTTGCAATTTTAACTTCAATGGCATCCTCCAGCCACACTGGGAAAAGCATCGAGATGAACACCACCGGAGGGCAAGCCCAACTGCCAACCTTTCCCCAAGCCCCTACGGTATGCATCAGACAATTTACCATTACGCTCACAGCGTCTGGAGTCTCATCATTAACAGCACCACCGAGCACCACACAGGTGAGCGCTTCGCTTCCCCTGGGGGTAGGCGCAACTTTCTCTTAGCCCTCTGTGGTTCCTCCCAGAGTGGGGAGTTTCCAGCTCCACTGCAACCAAACCAACAGCCGGTTCCACCTCGGCACCTAGGGCCCCATCACGATCAGAACTCAAATCACCTTGGAGTTAACCAGAACATCAACCAATCCCCCCATTAGGGCGAAGAGACCACAATCACAGATTCCTCTCAAGAGTCAAGTCTCACCCCGAGGGAGGAGAGACAGTCAACACACTCCACCGACCTCGTAAGGAAATCTCAAAAATAGGTCCGGGGATAGTCAACTGAATCCGCCTCGGCACTCACAGCAAGAGAATGATGGTTTGCGAGCAGATAACCAGTTCGGGGTTCGAGGTGCAAACCCAAGACAGGATCTCTCCGTCCCCCGTGATAGTCAGCCCTAGAATCCCTCGAGAAACTAGGATCTGCCTCACGACAGGGCCGCAACACTAGATCAAACTGAAGTAGTGGAGACGTCGCACGACATGCTGTACCTCGGTTAAGAACAACCCGCTAGCAAAGCCAAGCCAACGAGAAAGGCAAACCAAAGGGAAGGAAGAAGCGAGCTCAGTGACTACAAAGACCGCTTCTCCACTACTTTGCAGGTCATCTCCTCTGTTTGTCGAGCTCTTGGTGGCCCCGATGCCAAAAGACTTCAAGGTGCCCCCATTAGACAAGTATGATGGGTCCTTCGATCCTAATGACCATGTGGACTTTTTCCAGTCTCAGATGCTCCTAGCTGGGGCTGATGAGTCTTTCATGTGTGTAGCCTTCTCTACTACTTTTAAAGGGGTAGTTCAAACCTGGTATCGGAACCTCACACCGGGATCGATCAAAAGCTGGTTACAGTTTGCTGACTTGTTTACTTCACATTTCATCACCAGCAAAAAGTGTCTAAAGTCCCAAGAAAGCCTTCTCAATGTGGTTTAAAGGGAAGGAGAATTGATCAGGAGCTACATCAAACGCTTCAATGACACCTGCATGCAGATACCGAATCTCGACCCGGCAGTGAGGCTCACTACAGCCAAGAAGGGAATTATCCACAGGGAGTTCAAATGTTATGTTGTAGCAAACAAACCGAAGGACATTACCGAGTTCCTAAAGCTCGTAGATCAGTTCATTGGCATCGAGGAGGAGATCAATCAGAAGGTCAATAACCTACCCTCGGAGAAGAGGAAGAGAGAAAGTGAAGGAATGCGCAATGGTGAACAAAAGAAGAAGAAAAGTAAGCTCCCAAGCAGGGGAAGAAACAACTCTAGAAGTCGGTCCCCCTCGCGATCTCGTAAATCAAGTCGGCGCTCCAGGACCCCTCCTGTGGAGAGAATGAACTACACACCCCTGAATGCCAAAAGAGGAGAGATCCTAATGGTCATTAAGGATTCCTCCTTCGTCAAATGGCCTCCTAGGTTAAGAGGAGACCCAACAGCAAGAAACCCGAATGTTTATTGCCACTTTCATCGAGATCAAGGGCACAATACAGAGTATTGCAGGAACCTCCACGATGAGATTGAGGAACTCATCCGACGATACTTGAAGAATTTCATCGAGGATACTTGAAGAATTTCATCTTGTGCGAAGAAAGAAGACAAACAGATCGGCAGGCAGATCGACAGGGAGATCAGAGGAATCACCTAGAGGCCAGCAGGCAAAACGAGCAACCGCCACGACAGTTGTTAGAAGAGAGACCGATTCGCGGGGTAATTAACATGATTATCAGCGGGTCCATTATCGCAGGGTGTACGTCGGCAGTCGGGAGGACCTCGGTGTGTGAACGAGAAAACAAAGAAGAGACCCGCCAAAATGACATTGGCTTGAAAGACTGATATACTTTACTGAAGACGATGCATGTAGGATCCAGTATCCTCACAACAATGCCCTGGTAGTAAAGTTGCGGATCAATGACTTTGAAGTAAAGTGGATACTCATAGACTCGGGCAGCTCGGCTGACATACTCTTCAAAGAGACGTTCAAAAAATTATAGCTACAGTAGAGCAACCTAAAACTGACAGACACCCCTTTAGTAGGGTTCAGCGGCGAGGAGGTCAGACCTCTTGGGCGCGTCACAGTACCTATAGAAGCCGGCACGTGGCCAAACATTGTGTGGTTTGAGCATACCTTCCTGGTAGTCGCGACTCCCTCCCCTACAATGCCATAGTAGGTCGGCCCATCACACATGTTTTACTTGCGGTAGTATCCACTTACTATCTGGCAATGAAGTTCCCAACTGATTACGGGGTGGGAGTCATGTGAGGTGACCAGCTCGAATCACACAAATGCTACGTAGCTGCTCTTAAAGGGAAGGCGAATCTAGCAGAAGACATCGAGCTTGAGCGACCTGTGGAGTATACCGACAAGCGAGCTACCCCGACAGAGGAGACGGTCCACATACTGGTCTCTTTTGACGAACCGGCCAAGACCCATCGGTGCCTCGATCAACGAACCACTCCGCTCCCAACTAGAAAGTTTCTTACTTGAAAACTTAGATATTTTTGCTTGGTCTGTGATAGAGATGCCCGGAATTGATTCAAAAGTTATAACTTACAAATTAAACACGATCCTTTAGTCAGGCCAGTAAGGCAAAAGAAGCACAACCTCACCCCGAAACATTGGAGGGTAGTCGATGAAGAGGTTGGGAAGCTCCTAACGAGAGACTTCATCAGGGAAGTCCATTACCTGAGTTGGGTGGCTAACCCAGTTCTGGTGAAAAAGGTCAATGGCAAGTGGCGCATGTGCGTCGATTACACTGACCTGAATAAAGTCTACCCGAAAAATTGCTTCCCGCTACCCAAGATCGACTGCCTAGTGAATGCAACCTCAGAGCATGAGTTGATGAGCTTCCTGAACGCCTATTCCGGTTACAACCAGATTAGGATGGACCCTACTGACGAAGAGAAGACTGCTTTCATAACCGAGCTCAGGTTATATTGTCACAAGGTCATGCCCTTAGGATTAAAAAATGTTGGGGCAACCTTTTAGCGCCTTGTAAATAAGATTTTTGAGCCATTAATCGACAATAAAATAGAATGTTATGTTGATGACATGATCGTGAAGACCCAGTTTTTGAATTTTTTATTGAATGATTTAAAAAGTGTTTTCCAAATTTTGCGAAAATATAACATGAAGTTAAATGCAAACAAGTACGTCTTCGGAGTCACCTTGGGAAAACTCCTAGGCTATATAGTCAACCGACGTGGCATCGAAGCCAACCTGGACAAAATAAAAGCCATCCTAGATATGAGACCACCCCGCAAAATAAAAGAGGTGCAGAGGTTAACTGGCTGGATAGCTGCCCTGAGCCGCTTCATGTCCAAGTCGACAGATCACTGCCTATCCTTTTTCAAAGCCATAAAAAAGAATAAGGATTTCTAATGGACTGAACAATGTGAGCTCGCCTTCGACGAGCTGAAAAGATACTTAGGTACCGCCCCAATTTTAACTCGACCCGAGGAAGGGGACGTATTAAAGTTGTTCATCTCCGTGAGCGACGAGGTGGTCAGCTCGGTACTAATCAAAGAAGTAGATCGGGTCCAATGACCCATCTACTATGTTAGTAAAATTTTGCAGGACGTAGAAAACAGATACCTAGAGATCAAGAAATTAGCATATGCACTAATCATAGCAGCTCGCAAGCTCCGCCCGAACTTCCAAGCCCACACTATCGACGTCCTCACCAACAAACCTCTGAGGCAAATTTTTCTCAAACCCGAGGTGTCTGGTAGATTGACGAAGTGGTCTATAGAACTAAACGAGTATAATATCCAGTATGAGCCTCGGACGGAAATCAAAGCCCAAGCCTTGGCCAATTTTGTAGCATAATGCACATTCAGTACTGCGACCCCCGAGTCGGTCGAGCTCGAACACACGACGAGAGCTTCAACCAGTGCGGTGCCAGTCCCGGTCAGAGCAGGACCGACCTGGGACGAGGAGCCCTGTATTCTCCACGTCGATGGTTCATCCAACCAGCAAGGAAGCGATGCAAGACTGATTCTATACGGTCCAAACGAGGTGAAGATAGAATACGCACTTCGGTTCAGATTTGCGGCATCGAACAATGAAAAAGAATACGAAGAATTAGTCGTTGGGTTAACCCTAGCAAGGGAAATGAAGGAAAAACTCCTCGTCATATGCAGTGACTCACAACAAGTGGTCAACCAAGTTACTAGTGACTACGAAACCCATGATTCCACCATGGCAACTTATTTGGCCAAAGTCAGAGAGATCCTACGCAGCTTCATCTCCTACTTCATCAGACAAATCCCAAAGTCCGAGAACACTGAAGCCGATGCCTTTTCTAATCTCGGCCTAGCATTCTCGGGGGGCAGAAGAGGTCGCTCCCATATCACAAGCGGAACCAAGCTGGATCGACCCACTCGTAAGTTATCTGCTTCACGGGACCCTACCTGCAGAACACAATGCGGCCCGAAGGGTAGAGCGCCAGTCAGCTAAGTACATCCTTATAGACGGACAGTTGTACAGAAGATCTTTCATGCTCCCCTACCTGCGCTTCTTGCGACCCTCAGAGGCCGAGCATGTACTCCACAACACCCATGAAAGCTTGTGGGGCAGACACTTGGGGGAAGAGCTCTCGCATAGAAAGTGTTGCGGCAAGGCTATTACTGGCCCATGATGAAGACATATGCACTCGAGCTCGTCAAGAAGTGCGACAAGTGTCATAGGCACGCCAACATTCACCATCGACCTGTTACTAATCTGAAATACCTCACTAACCCATGGCCCTTCACGCAATGGGGAATCAACATCCTTGGCCCTTTCCTGCCATCGACAGGATAGAGGAGGCTCTTGGTTGTAGCAATGGACTACTATACGAAGTGGGTGGAAGTCGAACCTTTGGTAATGATCACAGCCCGCAACATACAGAATTTCTTCTAGAAAAACATAGTATGTCACTTCGGGCTACCTTGGGTACTTATCTCCGACAATGGGAAGCAGTTCGAGGATATCAAGTTTCAAAACTGGAGTGCCAAAATGGGAATTTAACAAAATTTCACCTCGGTGGCACACTTCCAAGCAAACGGGCAAGCAGAAGTCACTAACAGAGTGATACTTCATGGACTGAAAGCTTGCTTATCTTGAGCCAAGGGGTTGTTGGTGGACAAATTGTCCAGTGGCCTTTGGGCTTACCGAACTACCATTAAGACCACCACAGGTGAAACCCCTTTTAACCTCACTTACGGCACAGAAGCAGTGATCCCGGCAGAAATCGAGGTACCCACACTACGGTTGGAGGCTTACGACAAGGGGACGAACGATGACAAGCTTCGTACTAACCTAGACCTGGTAGAAGAAGTACAAGACCTGGCTTACATCCGAACTACAGCTTACCAACAAAGAGTAGCTCGGTATTATAATGCTCGGGTCAGAAAACGACACTTCCGCGTCGGCGACCTAGTTCTTCGAAAGGTTATGGTACCTGAGCCTGGCTTTGGTAAGCTCAGACCGAATTGGGAAGGTCCATACAGAGTAAGACGGGTGTTTGGGAAGGCACGTATGAGCTCGAAACTTCGAAATGGGAGCAGGTACCTCAAGCTTGGAATATTGACAACCTGAGAAGGTACTACTTGTGACCACCGAACGGGTCAAAAAGGATAACCGAACTGGAGAGAGAACTGCAAGTCACTCCCAGAAGCCTAAGGGCCATGATACCGAGCTGACATAATACCTCGGCACTACGACAAGTCCTAGTCGCCTCTACGGCATAGGCAGACAAGTCCTAGTCGCCTCTTCAGCATAGGCAGACAAGTCATAGTCACCTCTTAGGCATAGGCAGACCAGTTCTCATGCCTGAGGCATAGATAGTTCATCTACCGACCCTACGACGTCTAGCCCACCTCGGCGTATAACAACAGGTTAATCCCATTTGAAGTCAGGCCCATTGGCTCGACACTAAGGGATAACCAACACCTAAGCGAGTAGCCTGTGTGCAAACAGGTCAGGTATATACCCTACAGTGTCCGCCCACCTCGGCGTACAACGATACGAAGTTATTCCTACTTAGAGTCTAGCTTGTTAGCTCGACAATTCGCGGTAACCTACACTTAGAAAAAAATTCACTCCTATTTGGTTTAGTCCGCCAGTTCAGGAGTAATCTACACTTGAAAAAAAATTATACACAAAGATTGCAAAAACATTTGTATTTCATTGATATGGAATTTCGGGTACAAAAAAAAATTACAATAGATTGAGCTCGGTGTCTTACAAAAGGGGGTCCCAGAAAAGAGGCATCTAGTCACTTCTCCTCATCCTTACTGGAGGCTTCGGAGGACTTGTCTCCATACGGCTCTCGCCAGCACCGATCTCCTCATCTTCGTCGAGCAAGTTGCCATCACTTTCTGCTTTGGAGTCTAGATCTTGGGTAGCTTAGACGGCCATCTCCTCCATGATTCTCGAAGTGGTTATGGCACTAAGGTCGAGCTGGGGAAATTCACGTCAAGTCAACCACCTACTAAGTTTGAATCCATTGCGGTAACTCATCATCCCTACCTTGACCATCACTTTCCGAAACTCCGCTAAGGACTTGTACTCCTCGACAGCCTTAGCCTTGGCCTCCTCCATCGCCTGAAGAAGTAGCTTGGTTCGTTCCGAGGGCCTCCCCAACAGATCCCGAATCTCTTGAGATCACAATGATCTAACAGATCCCGACTTTTCCAAGATCACGATGAACTCATTCCGGCTTCGCTAGAGTCAGAGGTGAAATGATAAGCCTTATCTACGTACTGCTCCTTCGGAAGCGGAATGAACCTTATCTCCATACCCCTGAGATCCCGAAGCTTTTTCGTGAGACCCACGACTACTCCAGTATATAAAGGCATAACCCTCAAGGCAAAGGTACGCGTGATTACTCTACTCTCTAGCACTCAAGCTCTCAAGCACTCAGCTCGCATTTACAGCATACTAACTTAAGCATCGAAGCGACCTCACCGGGTTAGCCACCCCGGGTTCTTTGATAGATTGTTTTGTAGACCGATCCAGCTCACCGTCCACCTGGAGTCTGGATCATCCTCCAGCTAGGAGTAGTCAGATCGTGCACCATCAACAATTACATATTTTCTAAAGCATAAATGGGGGAAGGGCAAAGTATTCTAGATGCTCTCAAATTTTATGGAGAGGCCTCAAGACAGTGGGTAAATTTCTCTAAATCCGAGGTATTTTTTAGCAAGAATTTGCATCATAGATTACAAAAGCTCTTGGCAAACTTTTTAAAAATGAAAAGAGTAGAAACCCCCTCCATATATCTAGGACTTCCCACAAAAATTAGTAAATCAAAGAAAAGTCTTTCAATTTTCTAATTGAACAAGTGGAGAAATTGCTTTCAAAATGGCATGAATCTCTTTTATCCCAAGGAAAGAAGTCCTGGTAAAAGCAGTAGCCAATGCAATTCCTAACTATACAATGTCTTGTTTTCTCTTACCTAAGAATGTCTGTAATGAACTTAAGAGAATCCAAACTAGGTTTTGGTGGGGGGAAACAAAGGATCAGAATAAAACACATTGGATTAGTTAGGAGGTTATTATCAAAAACAAATGTGCAGGAGGGTTGGGATTCAGGGATCCTTATAGTTTTAACCTAGCTTTGCTTGCAAAGCAAGCTTGGAGATTATGTGTTGAAGAAGATAATCTTTGGATTAAGATCATTAAAGCCAAATACATAAAGGAGAAAAATTTCCGGACTGATAGTCTGCCTAAGAGGGGTTCTTGGGGTTGGCAAAGTTTGGTTGCAGCTAAAGAGGTCATTCAGAAAGGGGCTTGTTGGACAGTAAATGCTGGTATAAAAGTAAGGATATGGGATGATCTATGGCTAAAAAATGTTAAGTCATTTAAAATCATAGGGCCCAAAATGAAGAACGCAGAGTTGATCTGGGTAAAGGATCTCATGATGGGGGAGGGTAAAAGGTGGAATATAAGAGTGGTGGAGGAAAATTTTGGGGATAAGTTGAAATGGACTTTTAATCCAAAAGGGTTTTATACAGTTAAAACTGGGTACTATGCCTTAGTTTCTCTTAATACGATTCCAACCACTAGGTCTTCGGCTCCTCTGGGGAAAAAGCAATGGACTGAAATCTGGAAAGCAAAAATTGACCCAAAAACCAAGAATTTTATTTGGAAATGCTCTCAAAATGCCCTAGTTGTGCAAGAAAATATCTATGAAAGAAAACTCTTGAACGATAGCTTGTGTCCAACATGTAATCAATAGTCTGAAACTGTAATGCACTACCTTTCTGAATGTGATCATGCAAAAGCTGCCTGGTTTGGCTCTCATCTAAGTTTTATGGGTATGAGAGGTGGACCGAACATATCCTTCAATTGTTGGTTTTCAACCTGGGTCGAATTAAGTTTAACAGACAGAGATAGAAAAGATAAATTACTTGCTATATCTTTTCTGTTTTTATGGAATATATGGAAAACTAGGAACATCAAATTTTTTTAGAACATTGACCCATCTCCTACAGTTACACTTGCAACTTCTTACAGGATGTGGAGGGAGAGAGTGAATTCTTCTTTTTGGAAAGCACCAAATTCAAGGACACTCAAGTTGAACGTGGATGGGAGTTTTTTGTAACCTAGAAGGTCAAGTTTTGGAGTTGTACTAAGGAATGAGAATGGTGTAGTCATAGCTGTAGTTTTTGGCAAATCTACAGTGTTATCTCCCATTCAAGCTGAAGCAAAGGTGATTCTCAACAGTCTGTAGGTTTTAAGTATGGATTTGATTTTGGATGAAAACTTTCTTTGTTTAGATATAAAGTTACTGATTGATGATCTAACAATTTCTTTTGGTTATGTAAATAGGTCTTGTAATGCTGTTGCGCACATGCTTGCCAAGAAAGGTCTAAAAGAGTCTGGGTTGTTTGTCCAAGATCCTCCAGAGTATATTCAAAATTTGGCCAACCAAGATTTAATTAGACCTTAACTACTGTTGATTTTGGTATCTCATGTCTGTTTTTTAATGAAATCACCTTGCTAGTCTTTTACCAAAAAAAAAAAGTTAGAAAAATAATATCAATTTACTGATGTGATGTCCAACACCCCCTTAGTGAGCCAGCCGGTGTCTATCAAACAAATCATGTACCCAAAGCCTGATATTGTATGCCCTAGGGTGACCTCAAACAAAAAGCTCTATTTGTTGTTTAGGTTACGTTTGGTTGTAGTATAATTTTATTTGTACTAGTACAAATGCATAAGAATGCAAATGAAAAAAACAATGTAAATTTTCATTTAGTTTTGTTTTTATTTTACTTTATTTTGTTTCATGTTTTAATTTACTTCATTTTTATTGTAATCAAACAAAATAAGCTAAAGTTTGAAACAAGAAAGGTCAGAATTTAAATTCAAATCATTTACACTGCCATAGTTTTGCATCAATTTAAATTTATTTAGATTGCAACATGCTGGAGGGAGATTCAAATTTTCAAGATCTTTCTCCTCCCTCTCTTGTTTTTGTCCTTTCCTCTTCCTACCCGTGAGTGCATGGGAAGACTCCTTGTTCCACGTTGCTTGGGAAAGGAGTGGAAGTAGAGTATATTTGTAGTTTTGCTCTCTTTATGGGTAGGGACCCATAGGAGGAGATCACTATAGATATTTCATGCATGTGAGGTGGGTTGGGGGTGCTTTTCACGCACACGCGCCAAGCCGGGTCAGGTCGAGTCGGGTCAGAGCATGGGTGCGGGTGCGTGTACGTGTACGCACAATGCACTGAATCATTTTGTTTTAACCGAATTAAACGTTTTTTTTTTCTCGTGTCTCTTCTTCCTCTTTGTGCCTCTTCGAACAAGTGCACTGTTCTGAAGAGGCTCCTGTCTGAAAGGACACCTCTGTGTCCATTCAAGTTTGAGACCAGTCTATAAAAAGGATGTTGGTCGACCCAGTTTCACACAAATCAATTCTCAATAAGTCTTCTTCTTTGTAACCTGAGCATCATCTTTCCTGTGGTTCGTGGAGGTCTAGTAAGCGAGTGCACGCATGCCTGAAGCCTATGGGTTGTTTTATATTGATGACTAATAACTCTAATTTAAATACCTTAAGGGCATCAATTTAGGGGTATTTTCGGCCTTAGAGTAGTCAAAGTGTACCATTTTCCTAGTTAAAATCAATTATGTGACCCCTGAGGGTCTCTGTGCAAATTATGTAGAAAACTGGGAAGTTTTCTAGGCTGAAGTGCAGTTTTAGGGAAGCTGGTGTGAAAACCAACTGAGAGGGGGGTGTTTTTGTAAAGAACTGAGAGCAAGAGGGCACCTCCTATCTGCTAAACCCAGTTGGTGCCCATCCTACTGTATTACCATGCTCCCCTCTCCTTAGCAAACCCTAGGGAGCCTTTTTAACGTAATCTTTTCCTCCTTAACTAACCCTAGCCACCCCAGATGTGAAATCTCCATCATCCACTCCTTCTAATCTCCACCATCCATTTTAGGGTTCTCCTTTGTAGCTTCTAAACCCTAGGGTGCCACCTATTCTACTAATCCTCACCATTAAATCTCAACCACTCCCTCCATCCTATATCCCAACCATTCAATCTAGGGCACCACATATTCTTTTAATCTTAACCCTTCAACCATAGATGTTCTAATCTACACCCTCCATTTCTAGGCACCCAAATCTCAACCCTACATAATATTGGGTGCCCTCTCCTTCCATTTTCAGCCATAGGATCACCCCAAAACCATCTTAGCCATCCATTAGAAACCCTAGGGCATCCCTAACTTTGCTAAATCCCAGCTACCGCCCCCCATCTTTCTCTCTATTTTCAGTTGTGTCCACCATTCTCTACAAATAGGGTCCCAGGGGCCTTGTAGAAGGGGTTGGATTCTGCCCAAGGGTAGAGCAAGAGGAGGACGCCCAAGCAAGAGGAGTGGTTCTTACTTGTAGTTCGCCAACACCACTACTGCCACCTCTAGAATCAGATCCCTACCACTTTTACTTTATTTTAATTTTAATTTATGTTCTTTCAATTCCAGTTTTGTTATTTCCTTTCTGCAATTTATTTTCATTCTGTTTTATCTTCGTTTTCTTTTCTGCAGATCTGCAATTCGGCCAGGTAAGACGGAAGGCCTAACTCGAGAAGTTCGAGGGTCAAAGGAGAGATCCAGAGACTGCTACATCTGATCGGATTACAAATTTTTATTTCATTTCTTTTGTTTATTTATTTATGTTTCTGCACTTTTAACTTTTAGTATTGTTCGAATTATATATTTTCCTCAGTTTAATTAATTAACTTTTATATTTCTGCACTTCCCTCTTGTGTTCTCTTGTCCGAATTTGAGTGTATACTAATTTTTCCCTTGCTTCCTTGTGGATACGACCCATTCTCACCCATTTACTGCGTTAGTATTTGTTTGAGAGTCATAAAATTTTATAAATATTAAACTAGTGTTCCGAAGTGCTTTACAACACGCTTCCGGATTACACCAATGACCAATTTGCGATCACCCAGCTGCACCATAGGGGGCAAATGCGGTTTTAAGGAGAGTGACCAAGTGGCACGACTTAGCCCTCCTTCTCCCTGCAATTCCAAGTTTCGAGTTTCTACAACATCACATCTCTGCAATTTTGGTTTGGAAAGCGATTACCAATAAGTTTCATTCTACCTTCTTTACTATTTTTATAACAATCTTAAAACCACATTCATGGAACCTATCCCTACTAACCCCTTCATGAGGAACCGAATACTGTCAACAATTCCTGATTTCTCTAAGATTGAACCCTTCAATGGGACCAACTACAAGCGTTGGAGACAACGCCTACTTTTTGCCTTAGAACAATTAGGAGTAGTATTTGCTTTGATTGAACCGAACCCATCAAACATGGAGGAACCAGCCCGTTCTATTGTTGTAGAACACTAGACTACAGCCAACCACCTCTGCACCAACCATATCCTAAACTGCTTGTCCAATGAACTATACAATGTTTATTCTTCTTACAATTATACCTATGAAATCTGGAATGCATTGGACAATAAGTATGCTTTCGAAAATGCTGGAAATAAGAAATATGTCATTGCCAACTTCCTGCACTTCACCATGAAAGAAGACATGGACGTGTATGCTCAAATAGATGAGTTCCAAGTTCTTGTGAGGGAACTAGCAAAGGAAGGCATGATACTGTCAGATGAATTCATTGTCGGTTCTCTCATAGAAAAACTATCACATACATGGAATGATTTCAAGACTAGTATGAAGCATAAGAGAAAGGACACTACTTTGGACCAAGTAGTTGTCTGAACTAAGATAGAAGAAACGAACAGAAAGAAAGATTAGGACCAGTTTTCCAAAACCAATCTGGTGGAGGAAAATACTACAAAATTCAAAATGAAGTTGAATGTGAAAAATGATCAGAAATTCAAGAAGCAACAAAAGAAAGAAAATTGCTATGTATGTGGCAAACCCAGGCATTACAAAAAGGACTAACAGTACTGAAAGAAGGACTCTGGGAAACCGAAAGTCAATTTGACTGAGGATGTTATCGCAGTAGTGGTAATTGAGGTAAACTTAGTTGATAAGCCGAAGGAGTGGGTACTGGACACTGGTGCTATAAAGCACATATGTGGGGATTGCAATTCTTTCTATGAGTATACAACTCAGTTTGAATGAGGGCAAGTCTTCATGGGAAACTCACAAACTTTGAATGTCATCGGCAAAGGAAATGTGCTCCTGAAACTAACTCCAAGAAAAATCCTAGTGTTGAATGATCTGTTGCATGTGCCAGAGATCCGATAGAACTTGGTATCGGGAGAACTCCTCAACAAAGCGGGACTGAAGCTCAATTTGAAGCAGACAAGGTCGTGTTAACTAAGATTAATGTTTTATTGGAAAAGGATACAATGCTGGAGGATTATTTGTACTGAATATTTATGATGTTGCTATGAATAAAACTACTTCTTCTTCTACTTATATTGTTGAATCTTTTGATATTTGGCATGCTAGACTAGGACATCGTAGTACTCCTTATTTAAAACGATTATATAAATTAGGAGTTTTGAATGTTCCTATTAATTTTACAAATAAAAAATGCCAATTATGTGTAGAAGCAAAATTCACTAAGACACCTTATAAAAGTGTACAAAGAGAAACTGAATTACTACAACTTATACACAGTGATCTAGGAGACCTTAAATGTCATGAAGCTAGGGGAGAAAAAAGATACTATATAACATTTACAGATGACTTCTCTAAATATGCAAAAGTAGTTCTACTTAGATCAAAGGATATGGTTGTTCAAGCCTACAAAACTGAAGTAGAAAATCAATTAGGAAAGAAAATAAAAAGATTTAGAACAGATAGAGGAATAGAGTATGATGGACAAACCATTACAAATTCTTTGAAAAAACTGGAATCATACATGAAACCACAGCTCCCTATCAACCTGAATCTAATGGAGTTGCAGAAAGACTGAACAGAACATTAAAAGAAATGATGAATGCAATTTTGATTTGTTCAAGTGCACCTCTGTATTTGTGGGTGGAAGTAACCCTAACGGCTTGTCACCTATATAATAGAATACCACCCAAGAAGAAAGGACAAATACCTTTTGAACTTTGGCATAACAAAAAGCCTAGTCTGAATTACCTAACAGTTTGGGGCTGCCTAGCAAAGGTTGGAATACCCGAACCTAAAAGAAAGAAATTAGGACTGAAAACCTGTGATTGTGTGTTCATTGGATATGCACATAACACTATAGCTTATCGGTTCCTTGTAATTAAAACAATTGATAATGTTGTCGAAAACAACACAATAATAGAGTCCTGAGATGTAGAGTTCTTTGAGCATATAATTCATCAAAGAAAAGAAACAATAAATAGGGAACCTTCCCAACACCAAATTAGAAACTAAGAACAAGTAAGTGCTTAAGGAGTCAATACTTCACTTAGGCAAGAACCAGACTTAAGAAAAAGTAAAAGACAAAGAAGAGAAACAAACTTGGGTGATAGAATGTTCACATTTCTGGTGGACAAGGACCTACTAATCTCTCAAGAAGTTGTAACTTCACCTGATGCAGTATTTTGGAAGAAAGTCATAAAAAGTGAAATAGACTCTTTAGTCACTAATCACACTTGGGAACTTGTAGATCTCCCACCTAAAACTAAGGCACTAGATTGTAAGTGGATTTTTAAGAAAAAACTAAAACTATATGGTACAATAGATAAATTCAAGACTAGGTTAGTTGCTAAAGGGTTCAGACAAAAGAAAGATGTAGACATCTTTGACACCTACTCCCAGATTGCAAGGTTAACAACAATTAGAGTTTTGTTTGCTATAGCATCCATTTAAAAACCGGTAATTCATCAAGTGGATGTGAATACAACTTTCTTAAATGGAGAATTAGATGAAGAAATATATATTAAGCAACCTAAAGGCTTTATAATGCCAGGAGAAGAAAATAAAATATGTAAATTAATTAAGTCTCAGTATGGCTTGAAGCAAGCTCCCAAACAATGGCATGAAAATTTTGATAATGTGTTAATAACTAATGGATATATCATAAATGATTCTCATAGATGTGTCTATAGCAAATTTGAAAATAATAAAGGAATCATGATCTATTTATATATTGATGATATATTAATAATGGAAACTAGTCTAGAGGTAGTAAAACAAATAAAACAATTTTTAATGTCCAAATTTGATACCAAGAACTTGGGTGAGGCTGATATAATCTTGGGGATTAAAATTCATAAACAACAAGAAAACTTAATTCTCTCCCAATCACACTATGTAGAGAGTATTTTTAAGAAATTTGAACACTATGACTCTAAACCAATTAAAACACCTATTGACTGTAGTATTCACTTAAAGAAACATGTAGGAGAACGTGTTTCACAAAAGGAGTATGCAAGTATAATTGGATATATATCTTATTTAATGAACTATACATGATAAGACATAGTTATAGCTGTGGAAAAATTAAGTCAGCATACTCATAATCTTAGAAATGAACATTAGGAAGCTTAAGTAATATTATTAAAATATTTAAAAGGAACCATAAATTTTGGTTTACACTACTTAGGTTTTCCTCCTATTTTATAAGGCTTTATTAATGCGAATTGAATTTTAGATTCAAAGGTAGTACTTCCACCAGTGGATATGTGTTTACTCTAGGTGGAGGAGTAGTATCGTGGAAATCGGTAAAACAGTCATGCAATACAAGTTCAACAATGGAGGCTGAGTTCATTGCACTAGAATTGGTGGGGCCTGATGCAGAGTGGTTAAGGAACTTGTTGGCAGATATACCACTTTGGCCACGGTCGATTCCATCTCTCCATTGTGATAGCCAAACAGTAATAGCCAAAGCCAAAAACCAGACATCTAATGGTAAAAGAATGCACATCCGCTTAAGGCATAACTAAATAAGACAATACCTCAGCGAAGGTATAATCACTCTAGATTTTGTAAGGTCTGAAAAGAACCTTGCATATTCGTTAACCAAACCACAAACTTCTAACATGGTTTATGAGGCAACGGTAGGAATGGGGTTGAAGCCCGTTACAAAGTCATTAGTGATGGAAATCCAACCTATGTGAAAGGAGATCCCTGAAATTAGGTTGAATGGGTAAAAACGAGTCACTAGATGATTTGAGAAAGCATTATCAATTTGTGTCCCATTTCAAATGCCGAGGTAAGATAGTGCTCACTGCAATTTGAGGAGGTTGAGCATGAGGCTCTTAATATGTTATGAATGGTGTGTACAGTGCACGCTTATAACTGATCTAAGTGAGTGTAAGTGTAGCTACTTCTAAGAGATATATAGGGTTGACTCTCTAAAACACTCATGATTCCAAGAGGGGAACAATGCTGAAATGTTCCAAAACAAAAGAACCATTAAAGAATTGGTGAGTTGAGTTGGTTGGCCGGTTAGTTAATTACGACAAAGAGGAAAAGTTGAAGGAGTCTGACTGCACCTGTACTCTGTAACATAGCCTACCATACCTAAATGCTGATTGAAGTCCAAAAGACATCACCATGAATACTTTTCTCACTACGATGCTTAGATTGTTCAATCTTCTTGTAATTTTGAATCTTGTGAGGGATTGTTGGAGGGTTCAAATTTTCAAGAATCTCTCTCCTCCCTCTCTTGTTTCCCTCTTTTCCTCTTCCTAACCTTAAGTGTATGGGAAGACTCATTTTCCCACATTGCTTGGGAAAAGAGTGGAAGTAGAATATATTTGTAGTTTTGTTATCTCTATGGGTAGGAACCCATTGGAGGAGAGCACTATAGTTTTGTTAGGGGTGCTTTTCACACGCGCTCGACGGGTCAGGTCGAGGCACGGGTGCACTGAATCATTTTGTTTTAACCGAATTAAACGTTTTTTTTTTCGTGTCTCTTCTTCCTCCTTGTGCCTCTTCGAACAGGTGCACTGTTCTGAAGAGGCTCCTATTTGAAAGGACACCTCTGTGTCCATTCGGGTTTGAGACCAATCTATAAAAAGGATGTTGGTTGACCCAGTTTCACACAGATCAATTCTCAACAAGTCTTCTTCGTAATCTGAGCATCATCTTTTCTGTGGTTCGCAGAGGTCTAATAAGCAAGTGTACGCATAATAAAAGCTTATGGGCTGTTTTATCTTGGCGACTGATTTACGATCACCCAACTGCACTGTAGGAGCAAATGCAGTTTCGAATTTCTGCAACATCACATCTCTGCATTTTTAACTTAAAAAGCGATTACCGATAAGTTCCATTCTGCCTTCTTTATTATTTTTACAACACATTATTATGTTTAAACTTCGAAAAGAATATAATAATGTAACTCATCCATCGTTCGGCTAAGGAAGCTGTGAATTTAAAGAGGAGACTGCTTTAAGAAGACGAGGTACCGGATTGCATTTGCATCAATTCCATCATTCTTGATGAGGGAGGGACCTTCAGAAAATAAATCGCCTTTCTGGACCTTCAGAAAATAAATAAATAAATAAATAACAGTGCCGGACGGATAGGAAATTAAGAACATATGAAATTGCTGTAAGCAGAATTGGCATTAAAAAGAAATTGGCGGAAAGAAAAAAGAAAGAAAGAAATTGGCATTACAAATGAACAGTTCATCAATCTAAGCATCAATTTAAGTATTTAACTTAGAAAATCGGCTTCAGTGCAACACATACAAGTAGGGAGATATTACGTCGATCTCTTAACTTACAAGTTAATAACCTTAAAACCAGGCAAATGTTGAGGTGAAACAGTTCTGAAAAACAAAAGCCTAATAATAGCCCACACTACCTAAGCACCTAAGCATCGGCTGTGTCAGTTAACAATAAAATTTATAGGAAGTCTTTGTTTTATTCTCTTTACAACCCCACTAATATTTCTAAAGGTGTTTAAGTAAGGTGATGTTTAGTTCAATTGCCATTTATTTAAAAAACAGTGTTAGTTCATTGTTACTAAATCTGTTCATGGGCCGGGCTTGGGCTAGGCTTTTATTTTTCATAAACAGGATTTTGTTAGGCCTGAGCCCGAGCCCAAAGTCCAATCTAACAGAAGAAAGGACTCACCGCCAGTGACTGTGTTCATCGGTGTTGAGTTCACGTCTGAGAGAGAGAGAGAGAGAATAGAGAGAAAGGACTCACCACCGCCACCGGTGCCTATGTTTGCCACCTCGCCAGTGCTTGAGTTCGCGTCTAAGATTCTGAGAGAGAAGAAGTGAGAAGAGGAGAGAGGACTCACTGCCACCGCCGGTGCTTGTGTTCGCCACCTCACCGGTGCCTGAGTTCGCGTCTGAGATTTGAGAGAGAAGTGAGAACTGAGAAGAGGAACGAGAGAAAGAGAGAGAGAGAGAGGACTCACGTCGGTCTGCCGAAGTTTACTGGTTGCACCGGTTCTGTGTTTGCTTGAGAGTGTGAGGTTGTGAGTCATTGTGAAAACTAAGAAAAGGTTCGAGTAACTGGCTTAGACAAGAAAGAGATGAATGAGAAGAGGGGTTAAGATATTAGGGTTTTTTAGTTTAACATATAGGTCAGGCCGGGCCGGGCTGTTTTAACAAATCCCAAGCCCAGCCCACAACATAGTCAGGCTCAGGCTTTTAAGCCCGTGGGCTCAAATGTGTGTTCAAGCCCATCCAGGGGCAAACCGTCAGGCTACCCTGCCCATGAACAGGCCTAATTGTCACATTGACATTTATTCTGAAATACTATTTGCTAAATGTTTAATGTTTAATGTTTCCTCTAACACAAGGCGCTTATTTACTGTTTAGCTTATGTGGTGGCACTGGCGCCTAATAGCATATAATGGCACCTGACTATAAAACATAAAAAAAAAAAAAAAAAAAAACATTTAACAACCACTTTTTTCATGATAAATCCCATATATTCCGAAACAGCTTCTAAATGAAGGTGACAGGGAGGAATTTGCTGTCACTGTGGCATTTCTTTTAATTAACAACAGATTAAACCTACCGTTTTTGTATTCCTTACCATAATCCCATCCCGGTGTCTTCAACTTGGGGTCTCCCAGTCCCACCTTCAAACTTGAATCTCTGTAAGCAATCCCTGAGCAATCAACACCAATTACTTTCAAAGTAGAAGGAAATTATTACCGGATCAAGTTCGATCAGGTTTTCTTTCAGCCTTTTGACGAGGTTACAAAGGTGCTGCAATGCAGTACCACCTTGTTAATTGCTACCATTCCTCTTGTCATTTTCCTGGGAATATGTTTGATTGCAAAATCATTTCTCATTGATTTCCCTTTTCACACATGGCATACTGTGAAATAATATTGTCAAGGATTCTTAAGACAGCTCGGCCCCTTCAAATCACAAAATTAAAGAGCATAGGTAAACAGTGAGAAAATATTTATCAAAATTATACACCTTTATGTATTACTATCATCTGCGATATGATTCCATTTGTAGACGAAATCAGGGACTTGGAAAATGGAAAGTAAGGTCTTATACCAATGGACCCTAAATATGTAATCTAACGCATTTCAAATCAACAAACAAGTAGTTTCTCATAAACAATGTCTTTCCTTCATTCTTAACATCTTCACTTCTTCAGTAAATGCAGCAGACAGGAAATGGGTGGTTCAAAACAAGAAAAACTTACTGAAGTGATACCTTGAAGCAACCAACCATTAAACCTTCGTTTCAACTGTTTTGGCTGTCCAAATACGTTATTATACTTTGTCACTAACGAATCCGTAAATGATTCATCCGTTCTTTCAGCTTAATTGGGCCTTGTTGTACAGGCTTATCAGAACCACCATGTATGTGAATCTGTAAATGTTTTCAAGATAACCTAATAACAGCAGTAGTATATCAGATATTGGAATTTGAGGGACAAAATCCATCTCATCAGAAATGTGCAATGGAGCATCGCAAGACATTCCAGACATCCAAACACCATTTCCTCAACAGAGAGGCCGGCCATTAAACATCCAAAACCTTCTATCCCTGACATCTTCGAAGTCGAAATCATTCATAAAAATACCACCTACTATCTGTCAGCCTGCACCAACTTCCAATTTTCACTCCATTGTTCTGTCATTCTGTGGATGAAAATGATCAGTCACCGGTCGTGTTACATAATTGCAAAGATGCTACTTCCAAGTTCCAGGTTTGCCTGCCAGAGGGTAAAGTATAGACCTACTGATCTTATGGAAAAGCAGCAGTAGGTCCTTCTTTTCTGTTTGACAGATCTACATTTTTTGCATTGAAAATTTTTTAATCCTTCATTAGTAATTAAAGATGACAAATTGATAATGGGACCCTTGTTAAAGCAATTACAGCAAACTAGTAACTATAGAATTTTATAAAGACAAGAACCGAAGATGTTCAGATATATTTCAAATGATTTGATGATAAGCTACTTGTGCAGCAGCGAGAAGAAAATGAGGACATATTTCAAATTTCCGAAACAGTATTACAATATCAAACCCAACATGTAAATTGGGATAGATTACCATGTCAAACAGATCGCCAAACGGATTCGAGGTTAAATCTCTTTGACGATTCGCTACATGTTGTATGGAAGAGAAAAGGGAGAAAAAGATTTCACCTCTTAATTCTGATATAGAACATAGATACAAGAAAACCCGACTAAAAATCGGAGAAGGATTTCTATATGATAGTAAGAAGGATTAAATTTACCTACAAGATTAAAATTGTTCAACGATTAGCTGCAAATGGGACAAAGCACCAACCCATTTTCGTTGCAATCAGGGCACCTCACGACCACTTCGCTACCTGGAGGTTGGTGTTGCGATTGTTCCTCCACTACCATCACAAGCTTACAGCTCCCACTGCACTGAAAGCAGGGCAAGAACCTCACACCTCCACAACCTTCACAGACAGCCCCAACTGTTGCCTTGGGAAGCCCTTCTAGAAGTTGGGCTAAACACCCCTCTTCGTGTAATCTCAAAACCTCTTCGGCTCCTCCAATGTACCTTCCGTTTACAAAAACCCTAGGGGGAACAATTGCCCCACTTTCTTTCCCTTTCAGCAACTCCCTCAGCTCATCCCTGAACCCACGATCCATAGAAACATCTCTTTCGGTAATCAAAACCCCGAACCCTTCTAGGGCTGCTCTTACGGCGTTACAAGCTTCGAATGTCTTCCGCACACCTCTTAAGGTGGTGGTATAAATCACTACCTTGCTTTCCCCATTTGGCGGGCATCGCTTCTCGAACCCATCGAGCAAGTTTTTGACAGAAGGTGGTGTGCCGGCGTTGTTGTTTACCGGCTTGAGTACATTGACAGCATGACCGGAGAGGATTCCGAAGGTGACTGACCGATTTGGGTTTGAGTTTTCTTTGTTGTTGGCATCGGCATTGGTATAGTCTTTGACGGTGGAGAGTTTGGGAGGTCTGGAGAGGCGTGAATCAATCTCTGAAATGGTGTGGAGAGGAGAGGGAGGGGAGGGTTTGGTGGGTGGGGTGGGGGAGAAGCGAAAGCTATCGGTATCGAGACCAGCCATGAGTTCCCAGGAGTTGATGACTTCAGGTTCGGAGCGGAGGGACCTAAGTTCGGGGAGAGGGCTTGGGAAGAGGGAACCGAGGGTGAAGCGAGGTGGGGTTGGAGGGAGGAGGTGGTGATCGGCGTGAGGGGGAGGGTCGAGGGTGAGGAGACCATAGGTGGTGGAGGTGAGAGAAACGATATGGTGACCGAGTCCAGAGCCGGCGAGATGGGAGAATTCGTCGTCGTGATCGAGCAAAGTGGAAGAGACGCAACCCATATGGGAAGGAAGACGGGAAAACAGAGAAATAAGCACCGAAGCAGTAGCAGACAGAGACGAGTGAACTCGACCAAAACCCTTGAAATTTAAAAATTTTAAAATTTAAAATTTAAAATAAGGTGGTTAATTCCCTCTGCTAGTCTGCTTCACGGGTCCACGGGATTGGGACGTTAGAATTTATATTTGTTGAGGTTTTACAGTTTACACACAGACACACGGCTACTTCTTCTCCTTCATTAGCACTAGCAGGGGAGAGCAAGCAGCGAGTGAGAACTGAGAACTGAAAAAGAAAGAACCTGCCTACGAGGGAAAGGGAAAAGGGAGGGAAAATTTTTGAAACTCAGGTGGGTTACATTATTAGCACCTTGTAGATCAGGTTTCACGTTATCAAGATGAAACCAGAGAGGTAAGCTTTTGATTGGAAGGAGGACTTTATGCTTTTAAGATTGACCTGATTGACGACGACCATGATAAATGATGAATGATGAATGATGAATTTGAATTCTGAATTCCTCATTCCTGATTTCTGAAAGGGATGGTTCGGCTCTTGACTTGAGCCGTAGAGCCTTGAGCCCTAGGGTCAGGAGTTAAGAATTAGGACCCACTCTAGGACCAGGACTAGGAGTAATCTGTAATCGTCGGAGAGAGGGAAAGGTGAGGACACTAGGACAGCACATTGCGTCAGAAATACTTTACATAAATAAATGGGTTATAAATTCAAAATTTAAACGGGTTGGTAGTTGGTTAGGGTCTAAGTAATTAGGGATACTACACTACAGCATGCATGTATTCATCAACTTCAACTCTATATTTTATTTAGTTAATTAATGGTGCTAGTGTGTGTGGCACTGCTTTACTCATTACTGGCATTATTCATAGAGGTGTAAAGTGGGCCGTGTACGGCTTGTGGGCGGCCCGCCCTAAAGGTGGTTCTTGCTGTGTTGGCCCGTGGGATGCCATGGGTTGTGCCATCTTCTCTGGTGGAAATTTTGGGGGTTGAACTAACATGGTCCACGACTCAAATCAAAGCGGGCCTATGTTGTGCCATGTCGGCATGCGGGCCCGGCTGTCGGCCGTACCATGGGCTTGGACTATGCTGGGCTAGGCCATAAGGTGGGCCTTGGGCCTAGGCCAAGCCGAGTTGTGCTGTTTTTTTTTTCAAAAATTTTGATTTCTATTCTAAGTAAAATTGTAAAACTAAAATATTTAACTTTCCTATGAACTTTGAAAATTAGGAACTATTTAAAAAATTAAGAAATGAGAAATCTAAGTTATTTAATACATAAATAAAAAAATACTTAACCAAATTGAAATAAGATTATTAGAATGATGGAATAACAAATTGGAAGAAAAATAAAAATTTTATTTAATTTAAATTTGAATGGTACAAATTAGTGAATTACAAATACAATGATTGGATCATTGCATACTTGGATGAATGGAATAAATTAATAAAATATAAAAAATACAATATGGTTACAAATTGAAAATACAAAATTACATTGTTAAAAATTTTAAAAAAATATATATCAAATAAATTTAAAAGAATTTAAAAATTTTACAATAATTTGAAAAAATGAAAAATTCTACAAGTAGTCAAATTCATGAATCATCATTCATGACTTTCATCATCTGCTTCGGGTGAAATGTCTGGTGTTGTATCATGCCCTCCCTTGTCTTGTAAAACAAGACTCCAATGGAACTGTAGAAACTGGAGGGGTTAATAGGTCACGTGCCAGGCGAGAACCAGATAATTTTTCGAGTGTTCACTCCATCAGGCTAAAAATATCAAAATTATTTAACACTTCACCTAAATTAGAAAAAAATTGCTTGCAAATAAAAATTAAGTTCAGTAAATGAACTTGTTGTAGAACTAGCAAATTTCTACCTTCTACTTATTAAATAAAAAAGCTTTTCTCTTCTACTACTAGGCTCAAAGTCAAAAGGAGAAGAAGAAGAAAATGAACAAGTTGTACGAATAATAAATTATTAATTCATACAAACTGTACATTTCAAATAATAAATTATTAATTTCTTCTTTTTTATTTCCTATATCAATATTCATTTTTTCATAATATGTTTTAAGTAAAATATCTAAACCATCTTTCCTAATCCTAGGGTCTAATATTGTTGCCAAACAATAAAGGGGAGAAATGTTCTCCCACTATTTTTTAAATTTAATTTCCATAATTTCAACAATACATTGAAATTGTGGATTATTTCTATATTTGGCAAAATAATCACTAATTACTATTAATTGATATGGTAAATTACAACTAGTTGGATAATAAATTCCAGATAATTCATTTGTTGCATCATAAAAATGTTTTAAAAAATCTCTTATACAGATTGTCATTTCCCAGTCTTCCTCAAATATCATATCATTAGGCATTTTTAAATTATAAAAGTCAGAAAGAATTTGTTTATGAGATATACAACTTTCTAACATAGCATAGGTAGAATTACACCTATGCTTTACATCTAATATAAAATGTTTATATTTTAAACCATAATTTTGGCATAAATATTTAAATTCTTGTTTTCTTGCCCCTTAACTTTTTATACATGTAATGCAAATTCTAATTTTTGAAATACGATTTGAAATAATATTCAAGGCATCTTGAATACATAAATTTAAGATGTGACATGCATATCTAATATGAAATAATTTACCATTTAAGAATGGTTTTAATTTGAGATTTTAAAATATTTTGCAGAATCATTATTGCTAGCATTATCAAAACTATTTGTTTTCTATTCCATAAGCATGCAAAGTATTTAAAATACTTGCAGCAATAGTTGGGCCACTATGTGGCCATTCAATCCTAGTAAAACTTAAAATTCTTTTATTCCAAAGCCAATTTTCATCAATGAAGTGGCCAGTAACACAAATATAACTAATATTAAATTTGGATGTCCAAACATCCGAAGTAATTGCAACTTTAGAATTAAGATTTGCTAACAAAGAAATTAAATTTTGTACATGAATAAAAAATTTTAAAGCATTAGTTCTTATAGTATTCCTAGAAACTTTTTTATATTGTGGGTTTACAAAATTACGCAACCATTTTTCTAGCTTTGGATCTTCAGCTAACATAAATGGTTGTTCTGCATGTACAATATACTTAGCAAGTTCTTGTCTCATTTTTTCTTGTGAATATCTAAAAGTACGAAAACTAGTCCCCCTTTCAATCTGTGTTTGGGTTGTTTCTCTCCCTTCATCTTCCTCTTGCTCATGTGTGAGCAGATGTATGCTCAAATGACTTGTACCACCCTTGCTACAATAACTAAAGTCTTTCCTACATTTTTGGCAAACGGCCCTTTTCCCCTTCCCCTCAATATCCTCTACTTTGAAAACTTTCCAAACCAGGCTACTTAGCTTAAAAGCCCCCCTTTTTTCCTTAGTATCACTACTATCAGGGGTAAAAGTTCCACTTCCACTTTCATCATCCATGGTGAACATGTTGGGAAATCGGTTTTGAGAAGGGTCGACCATTTTTTTTTATTCTAAAAAGATAAAAATTAATCTAATTCGACTTACCCGGATTGCCGGTTAAAAATCCCAACTTGATTTCAACGGTTGAAGTCTTTCAACGTCTAAGCCTCCCGAATTAAGATACTTGAGTTGGTTGAGCAAGCCTTCTTCTTGTTGAAAGTCGAAAATTCGATAAAGTTGAGACTTGAGAATTGGAAAATGCAGAATTAGACAATCAGCTAATTAGAATTTCTCAGATTGTAGATAATTGAGAATGTATGAGTATGAGAGAGAGAGAGAGAGAATTAAGAGAATTGTTGAATTGGTGTGATGAGAATGGTGGAGGATAAGGCTATTTGTAGGAATTGAACATAATTCAATTGCCCAAAATACCCAAAAAACTATCTGTTATTTAGTTGTTGGGAGGGGTATTTTGGTCATTGTAAAGTTACTTATAACTTTACCCAAAATGCCCCATAAACTAGTTGTTATATAGCTATTGGGGGGCATTTATGTCATTTTTTCAACCCCCCATAAGCAAAATACAGAAATAGCCCCCTAATATGGTTGTTTATAGCTGTTGGGGGGGGGTATTTCTATAAACCACCCACCAAAAGCTGAAACTAGTCGTTGGGCCCCCCTCCCAAAGGGGCCCAACGGCTATATTCCCGGGCAAGTCGTGCTTCGTGCCATGCTGGCACGCAGGCCGCGAGCAGCACGGCACGTGTTGTCATACCAAGTCGTGCCCGCCCATGGGCCTCAAATCCCCGACCCAGCACGGCAGGGACCTCCGTGCCGGGCCTGGCACGACCCGTTAGCCATCGTGCCATGCCGGACCGGAGCGGTCCAAAATCATGCCAGGTCGTAGGCAGCCCAATCCGATTTACACCTCTAATTATTGTAATGCAGTGCTTCAAGTCCAGTCTCCAGAGTTGAGAGAGAGAGGGGGTAAGTCTTTTGCTACACTTTTTTGTATTCGACAAAGGTCCATCCTCTACCCTCCTTGGTAAATAAAACAGAGTTCCTAGACACACGATTCAGACTTGGCGGCAACTTCGACACCGTGAATCCAATTCTATGGAAATAGATAACGAGAAGAGTAGTGTTAAAAGCAAGGAAACAAGGTAAGGAATAACGATGGATTAATTAAATGAGAAAATTCTCGAAGGTATTTTGTAGTATCCGAACTTTCAATTTGCAACGATCCAGTACCCAGCATTAATTCACCGTCAGTTAGAATCATCACGTGAGATCAGGTGCGGTTTAAACATTTTTATAATACCAAAACTAACCTTTATGAAAAGATTTGGACCGTTTTACCCTTTTCCCTTCCTATTTCCCTAATCCTCTTTCTATTCAATCTGGGTTGAAGGAATGAGAGAAAAGATGAGACTGACCTCCCACTCTTCATTCCGAACACGCACAGGTGGTAAGCTTCACTCAACTATGACCGTTTATTAACAAAACAAAGGTAGTAAGCGTAGCCCATTCCATCTCTTTCTCTTCAAACTCGGTTGAAGAAACGATAGAAGAGAGCAGATTCGATTGTTCACGTGCAGGTTTGAAGGAATAGCAAAGAAAGGTGGTAAGCTTTACCCCTAACATCTTATCAGTTTGTCAAAAAGAGACTTGTTCTTGATCTCATTTCTCCCCTAACATCTGTTCATCCATAATTGTGCACAGTACTGATGGAGTTTTTATATGGACTCCACTCCAGTCTCCAAGTATCGAGGAGAAAATAGTCCCAACTTGTTGGTTTACTTACGACTCACTATTCGTCCTTTGATTTATAGAAATTAGAAAGGAATTCTTTTTGCTGAAATTCCCCTAGCTCTAACTGGAACCATGATCTTGATAGATAGGATGGACTTGTAAATCTTGTGTTGAGACTTGAGAAATGAGGGTCTTACTCATTGTGTTAATTGTTGTATTTTTTGGCATGTGTATTTTTTGGTTGTTAATGAACTTGTAGTCCGAAACTTGATCCTTTGTGGATGGAAAGGGTTAATAAAATGTAGTAGCTCTATTATAATTGTTGTTCCTTTTGCCATTGTATTCAAGTTAATCAACCAATTAGTGAAGTTCCAATGGTGACAGAATTGAGGCATCAATGGTTAGTGGCCAACAATAGTGAACATATTACTGCATAAATAAATATATATATATATATATTGATGCATTTTTTAGTTCAAAATAGATGTAAAAAGCACTTCAATAATTATGAGCCAAATAAATAAAAAGTAAAAATGAAAAACCAAGTAAGTTTTCTTATTATTCTAATTCTAACACCCTAGGTTTGTTATTTTTCTCATTTCTTTTCTTAATGGATTTATTTTATTTTTATTGATTTTTTTTTGCATATACCAAATCAACTAAGTTATTTTCTTTCTTCTAATCTATTGAATGAATGTAAATCTAGTACCCAATTATATGAATTATTCTTCATATGTTTCTTTCATTCCAAATTGGTCATTTGAATTATTTGATAATTTTACATTTTTAAACATGAAATGTAAAACATTTATAATTCTTACTTGATTCGTTATTATTTTATTTGATGCTTAACCATTGAAACTTATTGCTTATAAACTTTTCTTTTATGGATACTTATAACTTCTATTATTCTAACTTAGTATATTATATAGCATTTTTATCAATTTATAAACTTTAATTATTTTTATTCTTAAGCTTTGAGGCTTACACTTCACAACGCTTTTATGGATACTTATAACTTCCATTATGCCTTTTAAAACCTTGCATTTTACAAAGGTAATATGTATAATTATAAAATTTAAATTATAATGATATTAATATATCATGATAATCTACATGTTAAATTAATCTATGTAATAAATAAAGAATGTAAGTTTTAAATTATATATATTATATTTATTCAAAATCAAGTTTTGAATGAACATGTTTCATTTTTTAAGGGGGAGAGTAAAGAAAAAACATGTTCCACAAGTAAACCATTGAACCAACCCCAGAATCACAAAGGCCTGAACCAATCTTGAGAATTGACCTTCACAAGGTAGGTTCTAGTTCCAAAAACCTGGAACTGACCCCTATAGGGTAGGGGTTTAACCCATACTCACCCCAGTTATTTACTGTCATTTGATTGATGATGAATGAACAAAAAAAATTAAGACAAAATTCTTGGTTTGGACTTTGAAAGTCGCAAATTCCCAAACCCTGGTTTTGTTGTTGTCAATGAAGCATATGTTAAAAACTTTAAAATGAAGAGTAGTTATTGCAATGGCTTTCCCAATCGCTAAACCTGACAACAATAATAGCAGCTCTGCTATCAATTTCATTAATGTGAGATTTGCAATCATGGGGATGATCATAAGCTTTGTACCTTAATTTAATAGGTCTAAAACAGCTAAGAAACTGTAAGGCCACGTTTGTTTAGGGTGGAAAATTGAATTAGGGTAAACTTTACACCACAGTTTGGAAAGTGTGTAGTTTTACACCATAAATCAGTGTAAAACTGATTTTTGAATTTTTTTACACCGATAATTAATGTAAAATATACATCGAATTATCGGTTAGTTTTACAACGTCTCTTTCTTCTTCTTCTTCCCCCTTTTTTCTTTCTTTGTTCTGTCACCGCTGATGCAATCAATTGCAACAGTAGATGTGAAACCAGAGCGACAGCGGCACCGGCTTGTGTATTCTCTCTCTCTCTCTCTCTCTCTCTCTCTCTCTTCTTTTTCTTCTTCTTCTTCCCCCCTTTTTTTCTTTCTCTATTCCATCACTGCCGCTGCAACTAGTTGTAGCGGAAGATCTGAACCCACCTCCCATCTGTCTCTCTTTAGTTCTCTCTTTCTCTCTTCTCCTCCTCCATTTTCTTCTTCTTCCTCTGCTTCCCTCCTCTGTGTAAAATTTCACAGAATTTACACCTTGACAACCAAACATGGGGGGTGTAAATTTTCAAAATCTATCGGTCCCAGTTTCAATCGACAACTAAACCGGTTCACATTCCCCATCAGTGTAAAACTGAATTTACATCTAAGATAAATGCAACCTAAAGAAAAAAAAAGGAAAAGCAGAGATTTTGGTTACCTAAGGTTAAGGTTATCTAGAGAGAGAGATGAGCAGACAAGCATAGAGTAAGATAAAGAATCTAGGTTAAAAGATTGTATTCGTCACAAAACCTTGGGAAGGCAAGATTTCCAGTTTCCTATGTTCATATCCATAGAGAAGGTAATGATCAAGTAGCAAACTTGCTAGCAAACAAAGGTCACAAGGGAGAATTACATGGTTTACCAGTTGATCACGCCGAGCTTAGTCTCCTTTTGTTAGTTGACGTTTTAAGGATTCCTTTTTTGAGGCGTGTGTGTGTCTTACTTGTATATCAAAAGAAAATGAAAAATTAACGAACTAGAAAGAGAAAAATCAATATGTCAAAAATATTTTTTTTATATCTTTTGAAGGGCTACACAATGTGTAGCCCATCCCCCAACCCAACCCGGGTGTAGGCGGGATTCGATCCCAACAGGAGACCTTTCCAACAAGCTGGTTGGCACCTTGCAACATGTCAAAAAATAATGGATTACTTATTGGATAACGATGACCCACTCCACCCAATCTATTTAAATGTTCCTTCATTGGATTAAACCAACCCACTAGACCCGAGATTAAATAAATACAACCCAACCCATCAATTATTCGGTGGGTTGAGTTAAAAATTATCACCCTTAAACCCAGGTAACGGTTTCCGAAGAAGAAAAAGAGCATATACACACATTTTTTGACCTCAACCAGTGTTTAATATTTCGATACAATACGCCCGATACGGGTCATATCTATTGTATCTTTGAAAAATAGATATGGGATACACATGAAAATTGGGTGTCTCGTCTTTTTTCATGCATACTGGACCCGTATCAGAATGTATCAGGGGTGTATCGGGGCATATCGATAGCATATCGACAAAAAAGATACGACCAAAAAACTAAAAAAATATAGTTGAAAAGCAAGCTTCTTTACCTTGCAATAAGCCTTCTTTCACCCCCAAATGACTCTAAAACTCCAAACCTCATTCCTAGAATGTTAGATTTGCAAAAATTTGCAAGAAACAAGTGTGAATCATTAATTTTTTTGAAGATTTTTCAAATTTTGAAAAAATATGACAAAAATAGGTAAGTTTTTTCAACTTTTTATAATATCTTGTGATTTTTTTTCTTAAATGATTAAATATATGTTAATCTACATTTCTTACATTCAAAATCACAATTTTTTTTTGTTTTATTAGTAGATTTATGGAAATTTCATGAAGATATTTGGGGAAAATATAAGTTAACAAAAAATTTGAAAATGTAATTTTTTCTCTCCCTATAAAGAACAAATATGTTTTAGATCTATGGATTTATCTATCATATCCATAGAGCAATTGGAATTTCTTTGTTAATATTTTTTGAATTTTTATACTTTTGTAATTAAAAAATAAATAATAATTAATTATATTTTATCATTTGATCACAACAATTAAATATATTATAATTTTATGGATGATCTATCATATCTACAGACCAATTAAAATTTCTTCTTTAATAATAACTTTTTTATTTATATATTTTTTAAATTAAAAATAACTAATTAATTATATTTTATCATTTGATCACAATGATTGAATATATTATAATTCTATGTATGATCTATCATATCCACAAAGCAATTGAAATTTCTTCTTTAATAACTATTTTTTGAATATATTATATAATTATTTATTTTTTATAATACTTGAAAATAAATAACAAATAATAAATAATTATTATTTATATTTTCACTTAGAAGTTGCGCCAATGCATGTTTTATGGTTGGATAAGAGAGGTGGGTTTTTCCCATCCCATAAAACATTAAAACTTAAGAATTATAATTTATAAATTATAGTTAAACATAGGATTTTTAATGAAATTATAATTAATTACAATATATTTCTTCATAAAACCATTAAAATATATTAATCTAATGTATATACACTTCATTGAGGTCTTATATTAATGTCATTGATGTACTTTTATGATTTATTAAAATATTTATAATATTTTCAAATATATCTACACTTTTTTTATTTTTTTTCTTACGTGTCTGATCTGTTTGCAACTCTAAGGGAAACGCCTTTGTTTCAGAAGAGCTGGATCTCCTACCCACGAAAACTCTGCCCACATTTATTGCAGCCATACATAGAGAACATCTCATCCTCTGCATAGTATTATGTAGGGGGAGATGTTCCCAATTCACGGGGATAGTGTATTGTGGATAGGCGTAGGCAGGAGATCTTGACTGGTTTCAGAATGCCACGGTTCTGCAAATATCTATAAGTCTATAACAATATTTTCCTCTTTTTGTTTTTGTTTTCGTTAGATGTTTTCAATTGTTAATTCCAGTGTTTTTGTTTTTGTTTTTTTTTTTCGCGTGAGATATCTCTCACTCTCCCAGTATTATTATTGTGGCTGGCACCATATATGTTGGCGATGGAAAAGAAAATTAAAGCAAAGAGAGATGGGGACGGAATAACTTTATCTTTTGCTTTATAGTTTATGACGAAGGAAGAAGGAAGGATTTGGTGCATGACTTGATCGCCCACCTACAAATATTGTCTGCTTTATGAAGAGAAAGCGGTCCAGCTTTTCATAGATAATATTCGCACCTGCTTATTGCATTGTCTTTAATCACTCATCATGGAGCATTTTTTTTTAGGCTTTTGGTAACGATGCAAATGGAATGTAAACCCTATATTAGCGAAAATATGTATTCTGGTTTAGTTTTACTGGTGTTTGGCAAGAATATTGACAAATGACAATATTTTTCAATGCATAGTTATATTTAAAATGAGATGTAAATGTATATTTATAGAAAGAAGTAAATTTATATTCAATGTAGGCTTGTTGTTAAAAAAAGGTATATATTTTATTGGGATTCATGTTTGCATCCATTACAGCTAAAAGTCTGTTTGACAAAAAGGTAAATTTGTCAATGCAAAACTAACCCAATTTTACATTTACATGAACCGTTTTACATTGCATATTTGCGTTGTTCTTAAATGGAGCCTTAAGGGAAAATTCCCGATTAGTACCCTGTACTTTGGGCCTTGTGCCACTTTGGTCCCCGAACTTTAAAATGTGACAATTCAATATCTGGACTTTCAAAACGTGTCAATCCAATACCTATCGTTAATCAGCTGTTAATCAGCCATTAAATGCCTTTAAAAAAGACAAAAATGCCCTTCGAGTGTCATCTAATTTTCTTTATCAACCATCTAAACATTGACAAAAAAATTAGCAGTCCTAAATCCTTGCCTCTTTTATTCAATAAAGTTGAGGTCCAGAATGCCCATTGAGACGTGACTCCAACTTTCTTGAATAGAAGAAGTAAAGATTTGAGATTGTTAATTTTTTGTCAACATTTGGATAATTAATAAAAAAATTAGATGACATTTGAAGGGCATTTGTGTTTTTTCAAATACCACTTAATGGCTCGTTAATAGCTGGTTATGGCACTAGGCCCAAATTAAAGGGTACTAAATTCTAATCAGTAATTTTTCTTTTTTAATTCATTTTTATGAAAATCCCACAAATATCATTCATTAATCTTTCCCACCCGTTTATAATTCTGCAGTAAATTGAAAACTTTGAATGGTGAGAGAGAAAGAAGACAGACTGTTACTGTGAGGAAGCAAAGCAAGGCTGTACAATGGTCTTTATATGCGCGATAGCTAATGCCTTAAAGGCTTAAACATAAACCTTACAATGGGGAGCATATGAAGAATACAAGGAAAGGCCAGAGAAATGCCGAGGGGAATAGAAAAGTAATGAAATAAAATAAAGCAAGTCTCACTACGCGGTGGTGGGGCAGCGTCAGCGTTTGAGGGTTTATTGCCATTAGACCAACTCCACCATACTATTGGGTCGCCATTAACCTATCCAAATGGCCAGCAGATGATTTGTGTGCGTAACTGTAGATCTGGTTCCATTCAATTACGAGATATTTGTGACGGATAACAGAATCATCACCGGTGGACTACTACTATGTATGGACAGCATCAAAGATGAATTTGTTCCCTTTATTGCCGGTTTTGTTTTTAGCTTTTACAATGAGAAACTTTTCTTTGGTCCCCGCAAAAGTATTTCCCCTTATGCTTCCGGTTCTGGAATCTGAACATCATTCATGATAGTGGTGCAACTCGGGTGTCCGATTTGGAACTCGGAAGGAGCATGTCCAACAGTCCAAGTTGCTGCCCTAATTCGTGATCACATCAGGTCGTAAACCAACACAATGACCCCATCTTAAATGGATAAGCACTCCTTCCACGTTATTTTTGTCGGTGGACCCCACCCCCCTTTAGTTCACTCCGCCACTAACCCGTTAACTGTCTCATCCATACGGGCGAAAGCTGCATTCAGAACAGCCTGGATATGTTGTTTGCACTGCTGTGTATTGCGGATTATGTGACCCAATCACAAATGAATACATACACCACTATGAGTCTATGATATTTCTGTACACTAGTTTGTGCTCGATCCTCACATGAACAAAAGAAATTATAGTAACACGAGTTCAATACACTCCTACATCTCTGTACACTTCAAGAGTGTAGAGAAATGAAATTACTAGTTGAGTTCCAATGACATGATGTGAACCCTATTTATGGCATTTATCAAGGGTATAATTGGAATTGTGGAAATTGTTTCTAACCATGGGATCACTGTCATTCAATTCAATGGACGTTTAGGATTAAACAGTGAAGAGAACGATCTTCACGGCCACGGCCTAACCGATTATCCTTTTAGTGGTCATTGTCAAAAGGTTGGTCATGACATCACCCAGTAGGTTCGATTTGAAATGAGTGCAAATACAAATATATACTGTATAAATATAGAATTTAGAAATACAATATACTTAAATTTTGCACTAAATATATTTGTATATACATTCTTTTCAAATTAATAAGAAAAATACTATAGAAGGTCCTGCTTAAAGATTTTGGCTTGATGTGTTTCAATCGTCTTAATGTTCTATGGAGTATATTGGTCAGGCATATAACATAATACAAATCAAATACTCTCCAAGTATATAAATATTTTTATTTCTTAGAATTCAATCCTCAGAATATTCTCAACTCATTAATTCCTCTAATTTGTTTTCCTCACAAATTCGATCATGATAATAATTTGTTGGACTTCGATTCATACATTCATGGTGCCAACTAAGAGGTGGCTGGTTGACGTATTAGCTGGATTGTTCTAGCAGAGTCGCAAATTTGAGTCCTGTTATTTTTATTGATGTTGAAAAGTTAACGTGTTGTGTTAAATACAAAAAAAAGTATATATACACACATATATACATAATAAAAATCAGTAATTGATCAAGAGAAAAAAAAAAAAATCATTGAAATGCCCGGAGCATGACAACCCCCTCGTTTAGAATCTAATTCCATCATTTTAAAGGATATGCTTTGCTATATAAATCTGTGTTATTCCTTCAAATAGAATAAAGATTAAAGAGTTGCTGATGTTGCTGGTGAATTAAAGCAAGGAAAGAGTCATTAGATCAGTTTCCAACTGGGGCCATTAGGAGTCTGTACCTCTTTAGCCTTTTTCACATAGACATGGGTTTCCCGTGTAGTGGGCGCTACTTTGAGTTCTTTTTCTTTTTGGTATTGACAAAAGTTTCTTCGAAGAAAATTCTCCATTAGGTGAGGAGAATTCTAAATTTCATGCAAGGCTCAAAGTAGCGAAAATGTCAATTCTATCGGAAGGTAATTTTAAGAGACGTATCAAGATATGTCTTGGATACATATGCATATTGGAGAAAAACTAAGATATGTATAGATACGCTTGGAAACACTATAAATACTTTAATAAATCATAAAAATACATCAACAACACTAAATATAAGACCTCAATGAGGTGTATATATATTAAATTAATATATTTTAAAGGTTTTATGAAGAAATATATTATAGTTAATTATAACTTCATTAAAAATCTTATGCTTAACTATAATTTATAAATTATAATTCTTAAGTTTTAATGTTTTATGGATGGGAAAAACCAAACTTTCCTATCCATCCATAAAACATGCATTGTCACAACTTCTAAGTGAAAATATAATTAATAATTATGTATTATTTAAATAATTATTATTTATTATTTATTTCCAAAAATTATAAAAAATAAATAAATATTATATAATATATTCAAAAAGTAGTTATTATAGAAGAATTTTCAATTGCTTTGTGGATATGATAGATCATCTATAGAATTATAATATATTCAATCATTGTGATCAAATGATAAAATATAATTATTTACGTATTTGTTTTTTAATTCTAAAAATATAAAAATAAAAAAAAATTATTATTAAACAAGAAATTTCAATTGGTTTGTGGATATGACAGATCATCCATAGAGTTATAATATATTCAATTGTTGTAATAAAATAATAAAATATAATTAATTATTATTTATTTTTTAATTATAAGAATATAAAAAATAAAAAAAAAAATATTAAAGAATAAATTTCAATTGCTCTATGGATATGATAGATAAATCCATGGATCTAAAACATATTTAGTCTTTATAGGTAGAGAAAAAAAATTATATTTTCAAATTTTTTATTAATTTATCTTTTCCCTAAATATCTTCATGAAATTTCCATAAATCTACTAATAACACAAAAAAATTGTGATTTTGAATGTAAGAAATGTATATCAACATACATTAAACATTCAAGAAAAAAATAAAAATCACAAGATATTTTAAAAAAAAAAACTTACCTATTTTTGCCATATTTTTTCAAAATTTGAAAAATATTCAAAAAAATTAACGATTCACACTTGTTTCTTGCAAATTTTTATAAATCCATTACTCTAGGAATGATGTTTGGAGTTTTAGAGTCATTTGGGGGTGAAAGAAGCATTATTTTAAGGAAAAAGAAACTTAATTTCCCCCTTTTTTTTCAGTTTTCGGCCGTATCTTTTTCGTTGATACGCTCCAATACAGGTCGGATACGCATAAAAAAAGATGAGACGCCCGATTTTAATGCATATATCGTATTTATTTTTCAAAGATACGATACGGTACGTCTCAAATCAAGCATATCTTATCGAAATTTTAAACCTTGATTTCATGTAACAATATGGCTTATGTGGCAGTACTTTCTACCGATTGATGATTGAAATATTTATTTTTAAGTATTATTCAGATTCATATTGATTTCTCCAGCCTATATATCTATCCATCTCTCTATCTTGGTTTTCCAGTATCACATTCGAACCCATAAACCAATTGCCCAACCGGTTCCATTAACTGTTAAACCGAATGACTCAGGCAACGGTTTTTGGGTAATGTTATATTTTTGTCACAGGTTAATTTATTTGACTGAATGGTTGAACCGCTGACCCAAAAATCAGCGGTTTTACTTTTGGGTTAATTTTTAAAACATTGGCTCCATTATAATCGTGTATTTCATCTTAAAAGTGTACATTCAATATTCTTTTCTAATAGCTCAGAACTTTGTTACTGATTTAATAATGAGATGTGTGATTCCTTTTAATTCCATTTTAAAAAGTGCAGTGCCCTTACACAAAAATAAAATAAACAGTGCGCTAACCTCATTGTAGAATGCTTCCTTACAGTTCAGCCTGTTCGTATATTATATGGTGAAATATGAAAATGTATATATCTCTAATCTATTAAAGTAACAGTAACAATTTAATTAATATAAAATCTCACAGCTCATATTCACATAATTTTTAATTCAAGAACGGTGACCAAGAACGTTTATATATTTATTCTTGAGCATGTGCCAGCCTGTAGAGAGGCATTGTATCAAATCGGAACTTCCAGGTGTCAAGCTTTTACTCAGTAATACTGTGCCACATGGCAAATTGATATTGATGGCGATGAAATAAATAAAAGGCAAGCAGGGAGGCAGAACAAAGAGGTGGATAAAACTAAAAGCAGTGGACCTGCAAATAACAAAAACAAAGGGTCCACCACGCGGAGGTAAAACCCGAATAAAAGCTCGAGAGGGCGGGAAAGGAGAAATAAAAAAGAGTAGATGGGGTTGGACATTGGGGAGGGAGGAATATTGAGGTTGAGGTCACCATATTCATCATATTTATTCAAACAAGATTTGGGAATCTCTCTTCTCTCTCTCTATTTTAGTTTTGACCAATCCACCGGGAACTGGAGCCACATCTCTCTTTTACCGAAAAACAGGTCCTGGTTAAAATGCCTAAGCTGGTGGCGGTCTACGAGGACAATGAAACCTGTCTGAGCTCTTACCTTAGTCACCGGACTCCGAGACCAACACACACTCTCTCTCTCCTCCCTCTCACTCCCGTCCTTTAACTGCTCCCGACACGTGATGCCATGAGAATTCGTCAGTTGTTTTGAATACAAGAGCTTTACGAAAAAGCCCCACCATTAAAGAGACTTCTCGGGTTTCTCCGCCACGACTGAAACTCTCCCACCCTCTCTCTCTGTGCTATCGACTTCCTCGAGATCAGCCACCACGCAGTACCTCTCTCCTACGGTCATGAATTTTATATGCAAAGTTGTTGACACCCTCTCTGACACTTCCACTAGTGTTTCCATGCCACAAAAAAACACCTACGCTTAAATCGGAGCTCATAATCTGTAGCTGCAGTGCATTACAGATTAAAACGTACGTCGCAGACCTTGTCCCTACCCCTCTCTCCCTTCTCCCTCTTTTCTCTCTTTCTTTTCTCCGCTCCTTTTACGGTTAAAATTTAAAAAGGTGGTGGAATCATTCAAAACTCAAAAGTAACAGCAACTCCCATCTCATCCATTCTTCTCTGATCCTGGTGGGTTTGGTGGGTCTGCTGTAAATGCGGTCTAGTTTGCTTCTTTCTTTCTATGGGGAAGAAGGCAGGAACCTCGTGGTTGACTGTAGTGAAGAGGGCTTTCCGGTCTCCTACCAAAGAAAACGAGAAGCGGAGTGGCCGAAGGAGAGAAGATCATGACCAAGAAGAAGAAGAAAAGGTCCGTTTTCGTTTTTTCTTATTTTTGTTCTCTTCGATTTCCTCTGTCTATTCCTCCAATTAGGCGTCTGTGTGTGTGTGTGCCATTAACGTTGCATCCGCTTTTGGTCTCCACAGAAAAGGGAGAAGAGAAGATGGATTTTTCGGAAACCCTCGACCCATGAATCAATAATACACCAGTGCGAAGCGAAGACGGCGGCGAGCACGCCCACGAAGCCTACGAGTACGACAACTGCTGCTGCCGTTCCTTCTATCACCACGACTACGACTCCTACAACGATGAATCCTGCTGTATCAGCAGCTGCAGCCGCTGCCGAACAAAGACACGCCATTGCCGTGGCAGTAGCAACCGCAGCAGCCGCAGAGGCTGCCGTGGCGACGGCCCAAGCAGCCGTGGAGGTGGTCCGGCTCACTAGGCCTTCTAATTTTGTTAGAGAACATTGCGCTGCTATTGTTATTCAAACGGCTTTCAGAGGATATCTGGTAAGTTATGGCAAAGAAAAGAAACAAAATATATGGGCTTTCGTTACTATTCTAGCAAGCATTCTCCTTCTCCGGTGAGATCGACTTTAACTGATTTTTTCGTGGTTGCCAAAGGCAAGAAGAGCACTTAGAGCGCTTAAAGGGCTAGTGAAGTTGCAAGCTTTAGTGAGAGGACACAACGTTCGGAAGCAGGCGAAGATGACTCTCCGCTGCATGCAAGCTCTGGTCCGAGTGCAAGCTCGGGTGCGCGATCAACGTATGAGGCTTTCTCAAGAAGGAAGCAGGATGTCCACACTTAGTGACACCAACAGCTTATGGGAATCACGATATTTTCAGGATATCGCCGAGAGGAAATCAGTCGTAAGTATGTTTATCTGAGTTTTGTTAGACTTTATGCCAAACAATAGGAATGTTCTGAACGTTAATGGTGCTCCTGAGATTCTCAGTCGAGAGATGGAAGTAGCATTGCCGGGGATTGGGATGACCGCCCGCATACAGTTGAGGAGATACAAGCCATGCTGCAGAGCAAAAAGGAAGCTTCTTTAAAACGTGAGAAAGCACTCGCTTACGCCTTTTCCCATCAGGTTCATATCTCTCTCTCTGTCCATTAATCTATTTATCCTGTACATCTCACCTTTGCAAATGTGTTGATGATACCCATATCAAGATATGGAGATCCGGCCGGAACTCATCAATCGGCAACGAGGAAGAACTCGAAGAGAGACCAAAATGGCTGGATAGGTGGATGGCTGCAAAACCATGGGAAAGCAGGGGAAGAGCTTCTACGGATCAAAGGGATCCGATCAAAACCGTAGAAATCGACACCTCTCGTCCTTTTTCTTATTCTATTCCAAACATCCGAAGATCACAACACCACCATCAGCAACAACCTAGTATACATTCAGCGGCGTCTCCCCTTCACAGAGCACACCACAATTATTCCCTTCTCCAGTCCCCTGTCACGCCTTCTCCATCTAAAACAAGGCCACTACAAGTACGCTCGGCCAGCCCTCGTTGCCCAAGAGAAGAGAGATGTTATCCAACAGCGCATACTCCGAGCCTAGGCTCGAGTTACTATTACAGTGGTGGTACGCGTCACCATATGGGTGCAAATGGTGGGACTGGCACTGGTTCGATGCCGAATTACATGGCAGCCACGGAGTCTGCCAAGGCCCGAGTTCGGTCTCAGAGTGCCCCAAGGCAGCGGCCATCGACGCCGGAGAGAGAACGAGTTGGGTCTGCTAAGAAACGCCTTTCGTTTCCAGTTCCAGACCCATACAGCGGTGTTGGTGTCGGCTGTGGTGCCGGGGCTTTCAGCCAGAATTTAAGGAGCCCGAGCTTTAAGAGCGTCCAGGGAGGAGGCTATTATGGGATGGAGCAACAATCGAACTTGTCTTCCTGTTGTACGGACAGTTTGGGTGGCGAAATATCTCCGTCTTCGACCAGTGACCTTAGGAGGTGGTTGAGGTGAGTTTAATTACTGTGAATTCGCTGGATGGTTGTTAGCTCCCATGAACAAGGATACTGCAGTTGTGACTGCGATGCGTAAGTGTTTAATTAATTTTTCTTTTCCATTTTTTTGGTAATTATGATGGAATTTGATGATAGATGATGGTGGTTATTTCTTTTTATCCCAATAACTTTCTTATCAGAAGTCTACGGATGCCCTCATTTGTATTTGTCTATGGAAGAAACATAGTTACTGTAACCCACCACCCAAAGCCATAGACGCAAACAAACAAAACAAACCAACAAGGTAACAAGCAATCGGACTGGACTACTTCCCAAATTCTGTGAGAGTAATGTCCTGGGTTACGGCCTTAAACTTAAATGATTCATGATTCATCGTTTGGTACATAAATTGCATGATTACACATCCAACAGAAGACTGCATACAACTGACGCATGAACTTAAAAAGCCCTCCTCTGTTGCAAAGCCTTGTAGTTATTTTAACCTCTGATAAATACAAAAACCTGTCACCATTCGTTCCCTGTAATTGGAGCTGGTTCAAGGGATTTCATTTATAGAATTCCAGTTCGTTTGCTGCCTTTGTGTGGACTTGAAGATAGAATCTGTCACGAGTCAGGACCGATCGATAATCGAGTACTGGTCTTATGTTTCAGTTTTGCTTAGCTGGTTTATTTGTTTCACATGACCTCATCAATTCGACTAGGGTTTTCGCTTTCAGTGAATTGAACAACGGAGGAGATGGAATGATGGCTGACAGACATAATAGTAACTCTCGAACTCGACTATAACAGTAGAGACCACAAAGTTATGACACACTTCTGAACTTATGAGAGAACGGGTTTATCAAGTGTAGACAAATGGCGAAGGCCCAGAGAACCCACTTGAGAAGCTTGAATTAACAATTCTCTTGACCGATTGAAAGAGTTAGCAAAACCAATGGTTACAGGGGATTGGTGGTGGGATTATGTGACCTGATAGAAAGTTTAATATTTTTTAAGCCTAAAAGGCAAATTCATTCAACCAAATTAAAAGACAACATCTCATCCAGTACCAAGGACCAGACAGAGTCTGGTGGAGAAGACCAGGTACAGACAAAGTCGATCTGTATCAAAAATTCACAAGGTCTTGTGAATCCACAACACCTTATGTATCATGAGAATTCATACATTATAGTAGCTTATTTGATTCGCTTACAGGTCCTATAATCAGAAGGCCCATGTGGCTGCGGCCATGGGTTTTGTTTTGCGTGGGGGAAGGGTTTGTCGATGTTCTTTGTAAGCCTCTAGTATTGCCAGACTTTGACGCTGATAGTGTTTTCTAGCTTTCAGTAGTTCCCTTTGGTTTAATTAATTTGTTAGCTTTTATGCTTCTTGATTTTCTATATATGGAGGGCACTTCATACAGGTTGGAGACCATTATGGATATGGAAGGGGCACTAATGGGGGACAAAAAACTTCTTCTTCTTCTAAGCTTATAGTAGACCTACTCTTCCTTTTTCATGCCCAAGTCCAAGTCCACTCTTTTCTTCCTTTCTCTTCACTCAAAACACAAAATGAACACCACTATGATGATCAAATCAATATTGTCAGATTCAGGGAAGAAAACAAAACATTGGGTTGGAACTTGGAAGTGGTAAAATTATGATTCAACGGCTCGCAATTTAACGATGGGCATGAACTTGATTCCGAACGGAATGGAATAACGAAAATTAAACTTTTTTCGAAATAATGATGATTCACACTGCACGCAAAACTATCTTGACAACTAAGCAACTGGTTGGCTCCAAAATGGATTCATATATATTAATAAAGGCCGTTAGCTCATCAACGAAAAAGAAGAAAAATCCCTTGAAGAAAAGAAAAGGTTCATTGGCATGCTTGAGATGTTTTGAACCCTTCCTGCGATACGTCTAATCTACGTCTAACTCATCTCAAAGAATTTTCCACTGTAGGATATTGACACCCTGTTTGATCGGTTGTCTGCAATAGTTTAAGGGTTCTAGAGCGCATTGGTGCACACTCTTATCACAACAAGGCTTTAACGCTTGAACAGTACTAAAATTTTAAGGTTTTAACTGATCATCTTTTTACCGAGTTCGCTTGGCCCCAAATCACATCCCAATCTCCCTGGAGTTGTAAATCATGCCAGGGTATGAGCCGTGTCGTAAAATTATTAATAGTTAGTTAACAATAGATACTGGATTCGCATGTTTTAGAAGTTTTGGTATTGAATTGTCATATTTTAAAGTTTAAAAGACCAAAATGACACTAGGCCTAAAATACAAGATATTAATCGAAATTTTTTTCTAAAATTGGAAAGGGTGGTGAAAATAATGACCTGTTCTTTTTTTTATTATTTTTAAAAATTAAAAGATTAAAACACGTATAGAACGTGGAAACAAACTGTTTGATAAACAGAGTCAACGTAAAAGAAACTTGGCTGGCTGAGTCAATCTATGGGCAGTCCTATTCATCGATCTAGAAATAAAACTAAACTGAACAACGTTGAAGGACTTTCAAAGCATTAAAACTGTCCAGAAGACTAGAAATATCTCAAGAGAGGGAAGGAGGACATAAAACTGAAGAGCCAACAGTTCCGCACTTACAGGTCTTGCCAAAAAAAAATCATCCTACTAACTTTTTATCATTCATTGGAGGAATAGTAGCAAATCCATTCAACTCTATAAAAATTCTAGAGACAGAAGTTAAGACCCACCGACAACAGTATGAACATTCTTGAAAATCAAATCATTCCTAGCAGCTACTCCACACAAAATAAAGAGCAAGAACCAAAAAAATTAACCCGAGATGATGGAAGTCTAATTCCCCACGCGGAAGCAAAAAAAAAAAAAAGACAGCTTGAGAAAGGGACAAATGTGTGCAAAACAAATGAAGAATGGATTCTTCCTTTCCCCTGATCACACAAAGAGCAACCACAGTCAATATTCAAACTACAGTCTGCCAATTTAGTTTTAGTATATATGAAATTTCCAACCAAGCGCTAGGGTAGGGTGTTCATGAAAAACCAAAAAATTGAACTGAATCGAGAAAATCGAATCATAAAATGCGATTAATTGAATTGATCAGTTCGGTTTCGGTTTGAGATTTTTGAAAAACCAAAGAATTGGTTTGTTTTTTGGTTAATCTACAAAAAAACCAATAGTTAACCGAACCGGCTGATATATATATATATATATATATATATATATATATGTGTGTGTGTGTATTATATATATATATTTTTAATATGTCATATATTTTCTATGTATTATATATAAATATATATTCATTACATATATAAATATATACTTATATTATATTTATAATGATTTATTTATAAATATATTATATATTTTTAAAATATTTATAGTATATTATATATTATTTATTATTTATAATATAATATTATACATATATTATAAATATGAATATTCAAAACACATTGAGTCTCAGCCTGCCCAAACAACTGATCTAACTAGCGGGAGCCTTTTAGGCTATAGCACAAAAAATAAGTCATAGGCATCATTTAAATGCTTTACTTGCTTTGACTTACCTAGAGGAAGACAAGACAATGTAGAATTTGGAATAATACTAAATAGTTAATGTTTTTTCAAGTCTCACATTATTTAGGGAATGAGAATGAAAGGTTTGTTTAGGAGGACAACCATTGAGTATTGTTATATGTATCGATACATGTATACTATATTATATTGCGGGTTGTGCTGGTCCCAGGCTTCAAGTGTTGAGCCCAAGCCCAGCCCAGCCCATAATATTCCAGGCTTGATGCGGGTTTGGGCCTGGGCCCGAAAATTTGTGGACTGGGTCGGACCAAGAAGGACTCCTTTTACCTTAATTTAGTTCTCTATCTAATAAGTTTTCCCAACTGGTCCTGATTTTCCACCTCATCTGAGTGTTTTTCTCAAAAGTGAACTAGCAAAGCCACCTACGCTCATATTCCAATTACTTGTAATTAAGTTCCAGAACTCGTCTTGAAGCCCAAGAATAAAAATTCTCTTTGAAAAAGTCGGGTTAACCTTTCAAGGTGCATTCATTTTTCTTTTTCTTTTTTGATAGGTGTGGGTCTCACAATAAAACAACTCTCCCTTGGGTATTTCTAACCTGAGAAAGTGATGCCAAAACACCAGCGGACAAAATTGCCCATTATAATAAACCAAGTATGATAGACAGCTATCTTACATTGCTAAATTTCATGTATGTATTATGTGGGAAATACTAAACCAAGTAACTTGCCCAAAAATGAGTAATGAGGCCTTATTTTAGGTCTGTGCTAAGTTGCATGTAAAATGTACAACTTAAAATGTGCTAAGTTGTAAACAATTACTATACACTTTCTGAAATATGGTTAATTTTTCAGTCATCTTAGATGCAACCAGAATACAAACAAAATATTAATTTAGAAAATATATCAATTTCATTCATTTCATAAGGAACCTAGGTCTGAAAAGAATAGACCCATTCACAGACCGGGCTTTGGTCTTTGGGTTTGGGATAATACCATTCAAATTTTGGCAAAATGTAGATCAAGCCCACCCATGAACTAGTCTGAATCTCTTGCCCACACAAATTCTGTCTATGTCTACCCACATAACATTGCAATCACATATAGAGAATATTTAATCCCCCTGCATAATACTATAATGTAATTGCAATGTTAAATAGGTAAACGTGGGCAGAATTTGTATGGACAGGTGATCTGGAATCCCCATCAACGGGTCTCGAAAAAAAATGTCAAATCGTTTTAATTCTACAGTTTTATAGGGAGAGGGTCTTTTTGGTGAATGTTGTATCGAACAGGTTCGAAACTAATTAAAGATAGTGAAGAAATTCTGGAAACATTTTAAGTTCTTTTTAGCAAAAGCCAAAAATGACAAACTAGGTGGTTGAAATGCGTTTGCTTACAGCCTGAAACTCATTACGCACCTCTAATTCAAAGGAGTTTCACACCGAAAGAAACTGCGACACTCAGAAGAGTTTTTTTTCCTTTTTTTTTTTTCTTTTATGGGTTTGAGGGATGGAGTACCGCGTGATATTTGAAAAACGGGTTCGACCGGTGCCATAAAAGTGGTGACTATTCAGCTGGTATTCATCTGAAAAAAAAAACGGTGGTATTCATCAAAATTCAGTTCAGTCCGAGCTTGGGGCTTGGAACGTCTTTTGTTGGTAGAAGATGGTGGAACCTCTTTTATTGGTATTTATCAAAATTATTCAGTTTAGTTATGGTGAGATGTGGGGTGTCAGATCAAGTTGGTAGAAGATCCCAATTCGCTAATAACATAATAGACATTACAATCTTAGAGGCCAGAGTCAGTCAGTCACGCAGAACGGCAGAAGTTGTCCTCAACATAGGCAGCCGGAGTTTGATTTTCGCCACTTTCGCATACAAATTTGAAGGAACACCCTCTCCCAGCTCCACCCAAAAAAGAAGGGAGAACAATAATTACGGTGCATCAATGTTTCAATTTCAAAAGATCCTATTAAGCGAGAATAACAAGTAAATAAAAGCGAAAAGAAAAAGAAACACCTCTTTTAGGTGGGGAAAAGACAAACCCTCTGCTTCCCCCTAACAGAGATGGTTAGTTGCTCTGGTTCAAGTTCAACCACGGGAGTGCAATCTCTGACTTGGGCACACCGGTCGTAAACGTGGGGCTGCTGCAACCACTGCTGTCTGAGAGGGATGCGAGGGCCTTCTGCACGACACAAGACGGAGATGAAACGCTTGTTGCCCGAGGGCTACTGGCATCGCTACTGACGCCCCAACCGTCGCTCATCAAATTAAGATCACCACCACATGAGCTATTATTTCCTGTGATTCTATAGCAACTTGGAGGAGAGGCTACATTCGATCCTACACTTGGAGAGGCAGCACTGCTGGGTAGTAAGACTTCGGCTAAAGGTCCACCTGGTGGAGAAGAAGGCACCCATAAAACAGGGTTCATCCAGCTTAAAGGTTGAGTCTTAGCAATATCTCCACCATTGTCACGTTCAGGATCCATAACCCCAAGACCTATGTTGATCTGATCCACCTCTTCCCCTATCCCACTCCCACCAGACATGAACAAGGATAGAGAAGACAGTGAGAGTTTCCCATTTAAAGAAACAGAGGACTTGCCGCTGGTGTCTGTTATGTTTTCTCTTGTTGCAGTTGACCAGCCATCGATGAACTGTCTCGGTGTTTGTCTCTGGTTGCAGACCGACGATCCATCTAACGAGGCTAAAGAGGCATTGCATGTATTGTTTTCCGTCCTCAATCCTACTTTGGAGTTCATAAATTGCTGCAATTGTTGATCAGATGCAGCAAGAGAAACAGCTTCCCCCTTCGCCATCCACTCCGCGCACCTTTTAAGCAGCAAAAGGAGACAAGATATATATATGTCAAGAAAACAGAATTTGTTTAGGGAAAAGAAAGCGAAAGCATAACCATACAGTAGTTCACCTGGGGTCCTTGTTCGACGACGAAGAGATATTAATTTGGAAGGGAGACACCTTGGAGAGAAACAAAGAAGATTCAGGGTTATTGTTGGTATTAGCTGTGAGATTAGAAAGGCAAGCAGATGCTGGTGAGCGCGTGTTGAGGTTGTTGGACTCGGGTTGCTGTTCCACAGGCTTTCTTGAACGGGGGCGACCTCTGTGCATGTGCCGCTCACAGTACTTCTGATCAGGCGCCACATCTCTTGAGCACCGCCACTTCTTCCCATCTGTTCTTCGGCACCTCCCCGGCTCAGGATCTGTGCTGTTGGAGAATCGTAGATTGAAACAAGGACCTCGACCCCCTGAAACATATATATATATATATATATAATCAGGAAAAGGAAAGATGTTAAGTGCTGTTACAAATAAACAAATCATGACAGTATAATACAAGAGGAGCAGCACGACAAGAAATGCAATTTAAAATTCAAGGAGAATCTCAGCCAATTGACATCTCCCTTCGAAGATTACAAAATCATACGAATACGAAGGAATCAGGAAAATAAGCAAATCCAACGACGAGAAAAGAAGTTAAAAAAGAAAAGGGCATTACCGGTAGAATGGGAAACAACAGGGTCTGAGAGATTTATGGTAATGGGCATGAGGAGATCAGGAGGAACAGCTACAGAACCCATCATGTACTTGTAGATCAAAGCCTGACGCTCAAGCTCCTGCCACTGAGCCGATGTAAAAGGGAACCTCAGAGATGCAGCCATCCCTTCTGTATACACAGAAAATCACATTCTCAAATGATGTATATACTCTTTGAAGAGCCACAGATCATCTTTACTCCTTTCCCTTATTTCTTTTTACTTTTTAAACTGTGTCGCTTATAAAAAACATAACCCCTCTGTTCTCTCGACAAAAGAAAGACACAAAAGCGCTCAGAGAGAGAAAATACCAACTTGTAAAACTAAAAACTCTCCGAGTATTGATTTGAATTTGACATGAAGAAGGGAAAATACCAACAGACCTGGGCATTTGAAAGCAGTGGAGTTAAAAGGCTGCAGAGTCCTTGCCACTGCAGCGGCAGCAGCAGCCGCACCACCACCTCCAGCAACGGCATCGAATATATCGCTCATAGACCTGATCCCGTTGTTGCTTCTCCTATAAAAGGTGGGGCCATGACCACTAACCCCACCCCCACCACCTCTACCGCTCTCGCTCTCAGTCAGGGGAGAAGGGAATGTACGACTATGATGGTGCGGATGCACCGTCGTCGTGATCATCTTATGAGGTAAAGATTCGGTACGTTGCAACTTCAGACCTGACCTATTGCCACCAGTCTCCTCCGGTTCCAATACTGCTGCCATGTCTGCAACAAAGCCCTCGCTACCTCTACTGCTATCTGTCTCCATGATCAGAAAACCACATTTAACTTTTCCATTAAACCAACAAACAACAAAAAATGAAAGAAAGATAACTAGATAAGATTAGGAAAGAAACCTAGAACCCAAAACCACTTTTAAGCCTGCAAACTGCTTGAAACTGCAGAACTCGTTGACGCACAAAATTTCTCTCTCTCTCTCCCCCCTCTAGTGTTAGTTTCCCTTATGCGTTTGCTTCCTCTGTTTCCAACATTCGCACAATAGCGGACAAAAAAACATTAAAAGCTACGAGATATTGCGAATTCACGATAGTATAGTATATCTATCTTTTCTCATCATGTAAATCTTGACCTAACATCTATTAATTAATCACGTAAAGCTAAAATGAAATTTAATTCACCTTTGTCCATTTCAAACAACTGAACAAGAGATGAGATGATGGAAAGAGAGAGATACTCCAAATAATCTACAATGCATGGGTTGAGTTGGAGTCAGATGGAGAACTGTTTTGACCGACGACGTTGCTTTTTAGCTAGAGACGCCGTTAACATTTATTTGCCTCGGAGAATGTTCCTAGAACTTTCAAATTGCTCAACTGACACACCGGACTGTGGAGTGTGGACCACACACAAATTTTTAGGGTTTGGGCCTTTGGGCTTTGGGGGCCAAAACGCGAAGGTTGACGTGATGGGTTAACTAATTGTCCCCACCAGTAATGAGCAAGAAATAGCAAGCATACTGGCAGTGGCAGAGAGGCCCACGAGAGAATCCGGATTTGCTCTAAAAAGATGTTTACAATATACGGCTGCAATGTGGTGTAAGGCCCACTCCCCAGGCCTAACCATCGTATCGACTTTGCAACGTATCCAAGAATTCCAGAAACTCGATGTATGCTATCATTTCTACATGTATATATAATATATTCATAAAAGCTGGCGTCAGGCGAGGAGCGACAATGTAATAAAACATAATATGCGGAGAAGTACGGATTTGTCTCAATGCAAATCTGATTTACACTGCAAAATATATAGGAAACGCAATGTTATGTAAGGGGACGCGATATTCCAGATCAAAGGTGCCACAAAGCGCAAGTGACAGATATCAGGTGGACCTACGCGATATTCTAGAAAGAGAGATCCACGAACTCGGCTTCGGTCAGTACTACCCGTTCGAACATCTTTCGTACGGAGATATTCCCAGTGTAAGGTTGTAAAAGCTGTGTATCCTTCGAACGGGTTTTGCACTGATTGAAGCCGATCTCGAGACGCACACCCAAGTAATCAACCCTAACCCTAATCAGCAGTCTGTCCAAGCAGGAACAGAGAATGACAATGGAGACGATGAAAGGTTACGTCAGAAATGCTCAAAAGTTGGAGATAAAGAAAGTTTGTTTAGTTTGGGTAAGGGTGCTGCATAGGAGGAGGAGTGGAATGTGGCCATGTGGGGAAGGGCGCTTAGAAAGGTAGTGGTGGTGGTACTGGCATGCATGCATGCTGTGTGGGAGGGAGGAGTGAGAAGGACGAAGCATTGATGGATGAGAGAGTAAGGTCAGACAGCTGTCCAGCGAATGCCCAGTCACCATCACACTTTGAAAGCTGTTCCATGGAACCGTGACTTGTACTCTCTCCCTCTGCACTTTTTTTTTTTTTTTTGCTTTTATTGAGCTATACAACGGGGGATAAGCCCCTTCGCTGTTTGTAAGCCGAGGGAGCGGTAAAATAATATTTACATTCAATACATTCTTAATTGAAAACACAATTAGCTAAGGTCTCATGTGCAGAGACTCCGATAGAGGGATGGCGATTCCCGTGGTGACGGGGATGATTCCTTCAAGGGTGGGGTATAGAGATGAGAAAATTTTCATCTTTATTCGTAGTGATTGGGCGGGGATGGGGAGAGCAGTCTCTTTACCATGGGGATCTGATTGCCACCCAATGGAATTTCTATTAATATATATATATATATATATTTATGTTTATATGTTAATATTTTAAAAACTATAGTTGAATATCTTTAAATTTTTTTAATAGGGTTGAAAGTTTTAATTATTTTATTTTTATATTTTTAAATAAAATAAAAAAATAAAAACAAAATGGTTGATATTACAAAAAAATTAATTGAGAATAAGGATCTCCACGGGGATGGGGATGGGGATAACCTTGTCTCTATTAGCGGGATGGGGATTTTCGCGGGGACAGAAATGGGGAGAGGCTCCCCGTCCTTGCCCCGCCCCATTGCCATTCCTACTCCCACAACAGCCTAGGCTGTTTGGAAAGTGGTCTCCACCAAGTCAGGTGCAAGTAGGGTTCGATCCATTAGCCTAGGCTTAACTCCAAAATGTCTCAATTTAGTCTTTGCCATTAGCATTTTGTCAGTTATCTGTATCATGCGGTGATATGTGCAACTTAAAACTTTTAAAAATGTCAAAATTATCTTTTGAAATAAGACATTGTTCATTATCTTCTTTCTCAAGAACCAAGATTGAACCAAAGCAATATGATGGTGAATTTAGTTCATGATTCTTAAATTTATACCTATTTATCTTCTTCCTCAAGAATCATTATCTTCATGATTCTGGATTTTTTTGACTGAAATACCCCTCATCTTGAATTTAGTTCATCTCTATTGAAAGGGCAGAAAATGTAATTAAAAGAATACCATAAAGTACATTCAATTATCTCTCATTAAGTCTTACATTTAAGTCATTAAATACTTCACATTCTCTCTTATTGAATCCAACATTTATACTTTTGTTTATCATCATTAAATTCCACTAATAAATCCTTACACAATAATTATTAATAGAATGAAATTTTATTTTTTTTAAATAAACATAGAAATGAAACATATTTTTCATCTAGGTGGGTGGTAAGTAGTTCTACCATTTGTGTCAAATGGATAATTTCATGATGTCATAAATAAACGATACAAATTTACAAATATAAAAAATACCTTTGTTTATCATCATTAAATTCCACTAATAAATCCATACACAATAATTATTAATAGAATAAAATTTTATATTTTTTAAAATAAACCTAGAAATGAAATCACATTTTCCATCTAGGTCGTGGGTAAGTACTTCAACCATTTGGGTCAAATGGATAATTTCATGATGTCATAAATAAATTATACAAATTTAGAAATATAAGAAATACAAAATAAAATATAGAAAAAAAATTTGAAAAAAATTAGACACATTTCTATTATTATATATTTGTCATATTAAAAAATAACTATGCTAAAATAGACATAATTTTGTTAATGATAGACATCAAATATACAACTTAAAACCGATGGGAAATTAAATCATCTTCTTATCTAGGGGTGGGTTAGTGGTTCAACCTTTTAGGTTAAGTAGGTTAACCCATGATGTATAATTAAAAATAAAATTTTTAAAATAGAATAGTACAAAAAAAATATGAAACAATCTTGGGCACATTTATAATATTATATACTAATAATATAAACAAAGATAAGTATGATCAATAATAATTATTTTATCAATGATATAAATGAAATGCAAAATTTAAAACTAGTTTGAAAATGAAACCATTTCCATATCTACATGGTAGGTAGGCCAATGAACTAACATTCCGGGTCAAATGGGTCAATCTATGATGTCATAACTACGTAACGAATTAATACATACATACATACATACATACATACATACATACATACATACATACATACATACATACATACATACATACATACATACATACATACATACATACATACATACATACATACATACATACATACATACATACATGCATACATACATACATACATACATACATGCATACATACATTAGGGGTGCAAGTTGGGTGGGTTGGGTTGGGTTTATGGTTAACCCAGGCCCGGCCCAAGCCCGAGGTCAAGCCCGCTTTTCCTAACCCAAGCCCAACCCGCACTGTAATTTGATGCACTTAGGTTTGGGCTCGGGCCTGGGCCGAGTTCGGGTTGGTCAATGAACCTACTCTAAAATTATACATATGTAAATGTATTTATGCAAATATATATACATATATTTATGCATGTATGTAAAAATGTATGCAAAGTATCTATACAAATGTTATATATATCTATACTACTTTAAAAAGCATGAATAGTCTTAGGAATATTTCTGGATTTTTTAAGACAAAATTTACCTTTACATATTTAAATTTATTGATAAAAATGAGGGCAAAATAGTAATCAATTATTGATATTAAATGAGTCGAGAAGAGACAATTATAAGATATTCAATGCATTCAATTTCCTCTCATTAAATCCAACAATTAATATATTAATTTGCATTCACCCTCATTGAATCATATATTTAAGGCATTTTGTTACTTCTCATCATTAAATTCTATTAATTAAATCCATGCATGATAAATTAATAATTCCAATAACATAAAAACATGGGAAATTGTCTAAAACTCACAATGAGTTTTCAGCATTTCTCTTAAATTCACCACAACTTTTCAAAATGTCTAAAATTCACCAAGTCACTAACTTGACATTAAACAGACTAACGGGCGTTAATATATTACCATTTTAACCTTCATAGAAAAATATAAAATATATACAAAATAAATTAATGGGTGTTAATATATTACCATTTTAATATATAGACATGAAAAAGGAAAAAGTTCAAAAAAATTCAAATATCAAATACATAAAAACATAGAAATTAAAAAAAATATAAAAATTATAGAAATTGTAAACAAAATAAAAAAAAAATATTTTCGAATTATAGAAACTATAGAAATTGAAAAAAAATTAGAAAATAAAATTGTAGAAAAAACACCAAAAATTTATAGATTGTAGAAAATAGAAAAATATAAAAAAAATAGAAATTATAACAAAACACTAAAAATGAAAAAAAAAAGAAAACTGAAAAAGACCATTTTCCCTCTAACTCACCATTCAAGGGTAATTTGATCATAAAAATTGTTATTTATGCTGACATGGACACCTCTGTTAAGAAGCATTAACGGTGCACTAACGGAAGGTGATCTTTGGAAAATAAAACCTTACTGACATGGTGAGTTTTAGACATTTTGAAAAGTTGTGGTGAGTTTAAGAGAAACGTTAAGACTCACGGTGAGTTTTAGACAATTTCCCTAAAAACATACTTTTAAAATCTACTTGAAAAAATAGTGTTTTCACCTAGGTGGTGGTAAGAAATTAAACCGATTTAGGTCAAATGGGTCAATCCATGTTGCCACAATTAAATAATAAAATTCAAAATAAATAAAATGCAAAAAATATAGAAATTTAAAAAATGGGAACATTTTTAACATCATATATTTGACATATTAAACAATAATAAGTATGATAAATAAGAAATGTTTTTAATAACGATGGAAATGGAATGTAAAATTTAAAGAATAACAAAAATAGAAAAATAGAAAAAAAATTTGGGCAAATATCTAATTTTATATATTCATAAAAATTAATATTGAGTACATCTCTAATATTATACATTCATTATATTGAACAAAAATATGTATTATACATAAGAAATAATTTTATCAATGATGAAATATATTAAAAAAATAAATTTATTGATGATATGACAGATAAATAATAAATCTTTAAAAAATAAAAAAGTACAATTAATCAAAATAATATATAAAAAAGTATGTATAATTAATTATATCAAACAAAAATTAAGTGTGGTAACTAAAAATTATTTATATAATGTATATGATATGTAATTTAAAACTAATCCAAAAACAAAGCTATTTTCTTATCTAGATGGTGGGTCAATGATCTAACTTTTCAAAAAAAAAAAAAAAAAACTCACGATGTCATAATTGAATAATAGATATTTAAAAAATATTGAACACAAACAATGAATATGTATAGAATTTTGTTGCATTTGAGAACATTTATAATGTTATATATTCATCATAATAAATAAAAATAATTGTTAAAATAAAAATTATTTTTATATATGACAAAAATGGAATACCAAATTTAATTATAATAATAATAATAATAATAATAATAATAATAATAATAATAATAATAACAATAATTGCTATTGTAATTTAAAATTTCCACATGCAATGCACGTGCACATTTACTATAAGCATTTGAGCTTATTTTTAATCATATTATTACTTATGTTAATTTTTTATTTTTATCTTAACTATGATATATCTAAAATTCAAGTAATTAATATAAAAAAATTCTCACATGCAAATGCACGTGCTTAATTACTAGTACAAATATTAATTACTAGTACAAATATGTGTATATATTGAAGGAAGGAGAAATCCACCATATGGATGGCCGAACCATCCTAGATGGCTGGACAAAATTTTAAAAATTTTCTTTTTACCCTTTTGGGAATCGTATTCCCAGCTTTAGAAAAATTGCTTTTTCTAGGATCGTTCTTGCACCGAAACCGGACCAAATTTGAAACCAACAGAAAAGGGAGAAATATACCTGATATGGAATCCACAAGTGTAGCTCCTAAAATGGTAGTTCACACCCAAAGAGTGTACCAAAACCAACTTCCACTTAAAATGGCACAACTTGAATTGAAGCCGGTTTAGCAACATAGTCTTTCAGCAAAAACTGCAATCCAACAGCTTGGATCAAGTAGGGGTGGTGAGCACGAATTGAATATGATATTTTCTTGTAAAAACCAGAAATCAGAACTGATCTTTATCAGTTCAAGAACTGGAGGTCGAACTTGGGTTTTGGGTGGCAAGAGTAGAAGGAGAGAACTGAGGGCAGATGTGTATTTCTAGAGCAGTTCACCCTCCTCCTTTTATAAGCCTTAAGGATCAAGACTCCTAATCCAATTAGGAGGGTCCTAATCCAAATCTTTATTTGGTTTTGAACTCTTTAAGTGGATAAGATTTATCCTCTTATCCTCATTGTTGATCCAAACCCATATTCGCCCATGTTAAGCTGTCTTGTGACCACTTGATTAATCCAATTAATCATGGGCTTTAGGTCCATTAAACAAGTGGCTCACGACCCTAGATAGTTGCTGGTCCATTTGGTTCTCTTTATATGGCGTGGGACCCCAACAATGACCTCACATAATCCCATATGGGTTTGGCCCAGCTTCTGTGCTAAAACCTTAGGGCACCCATATCTTTGCTAAAACCCAACTACCGCCCCCCTCTTTCTCTCTAATCCCAGTTGTATCCACCCTTCTCTATAAAAAAGGACCTAAGGGCTCCTGAGAAGGGGCTGGATTCTGCCCCCAGGTAAGACGGAAGGCTGATCTTGAGAAGTTCAAGGGTAGAGGAAGAGGAGAATGTCTAGGCAAGAGGAGGGGTTCCTGCTTGCAGTTCGCCAAGGCCACTACTGCCACATCTGGATTTGGATCCCAACCAGTTTCTTTAGCTTTAGTTTTAATTTATGTTCTTTCATTTTCAGTTCCGCTTTTTCCTTTCTGCAATTTACTTTTATCCAATTTAATTTTCATTTTCTTTTCTGTAGATCTGGAATTTGGCTAGGTAAGACGGAAGGCCTAGCTCGAGAAGTTCGAGGGTCAAAGGAGAGATCCGAAGACTGCTACCTCTTATCGAATTATAGACTTTTTAATTAGTTTCTTTTATTTATTTATTTCTATTATTTATTTATTTTTCTGCACTTTTCACTTTCAGCAATGTTCGAATTCTATTTTTCCAATTTAATTAATTAAATTTTGTGTTACTGCAACTTCCCATCATGTTCTTTTATGCTACCTAAGGGTTAGGCCTGAGCCCGGCCCGAAAAATAAAAAAAGCCCGACTTCTTGGGCCCAAACCTAGCCTGAGGACCGAAAATCCAAGCTCAACATGTGCAAAGTTCCGAGTTGGGCCGGTTCAGGCTTGGGCTAGGCCCACCCAAGTTGCACCCCTATCATACATACATACATACATACATACCGATGTTGCTTGATCCGAGGTGGTGCATAAACCGAGGTCACAGTCTGATAGTCCTTGCCAATAGGGTGAAGTCGAGGTGGTAGGACAGGGCCGCGCTTCAAGACCTGTGATCAAGAAAGGACGTCAGAGGCCCGAGGAGTTATCCCCGGGTAAATACTCCGACGCTCAAGTCAGTAGAAGGTGGTGGATGGTTGGCTGAGTAATAAGGGATCTAGTCCGAGTAGAGTAACAATATGGGTGCTAGAAGTTGGAATCCCTTACCTTGAGCGGGAGATACCTTTTTATAGTCAGAGGTCCGTGTCCTGGTCGGATTGGGCTTCCAGGGTTATCGGAATGAGGTTAACCGTCGTGGTCTTTGGGATAAAGTCCTACTCTCCATCGGAGTTATCCTCATCCCTTCTCCTATCCTTGGCCGTGCTTATCCGCATAACATATGGCTATGGCTGATAGGATAAGGTGGAGGGCTACGGAAATAACATAGCGCGGTCATGGCTGCGGAGTCGGTGTATGCCATGGAGCTAGCCGGGCCGTGCTCACGTGGCTGAGGTGACCGGGTGATGACTGGGTGGCCACGTGTTGTTTAAGGCCAGCTCAACCATGACTCGAACACCACTCCCCCAGTTCTGAAGTCGAGGAATGAAGTGCTCGGTCGAGGTATAGCACGGTAGGGTGCTTTGTTTCTCGACTGAGGAACTCCAAGTTGAATTCCTAGTTGAACATTTGGTTTACTTTGTATTCCTCGGTGGTTGGCAGAGCTTGTAATCCACGCAATGCAGGCTGCGACTGAGGAGTTTTTCGATTGTCGGTTACAAAACTTCGAAAATTCTTATTTCGGAATCCGAACACCACTTCCCCAGTTCTGGAGTCAAGGGGAAGAGTGCTCGGTGGTTTGAATTAGATTGCTCTATGGTTTCATTTCCTAATGATAGACATGGTATCCCCATTAGTAGATATTAGGAACTAAATGAATGAACAAGAAAACTATAAGAAGGGAGGAAGAGTTAATAAACAACATCGGATCATTTGCTTGTGAATTAGGAAAATGGGGATGGGTGTCGGACACATATTTGGGTAGATAGCTTGATAGGTATGATATGTTATAGGAAGAATAAGCTACTATTAATACAAATGAAATAAAAATAATTAAAATAAGAAAGAGAAAAAAAAAGGTAAAAAGAAAACATAAAAAGTATAAAAGATTCTATAAAAGATTCCAAAATAAAAAATAGTACTAATAATACATAAAAATATAAAAATTTATTATAAAGAAAATAAAATCAAATAAGATTCTATAAAGAAATAAAAAACTAATGCAAAATATAAAAAGCAGTAAAAGGAAAATTATGAAATGAATAATTGGGAAAATTAAATATTAAATAGAGAATAAAAAAATACTATAAAAGTAGATAAAAAACAATAATGATAATAAAAAGGATAAAAAAGCAACAAAAAATAAATAAACAAAAAGGTAAAGAAATAAATAATAAAAATAAAATAAAAATAAGAATAAGAATAAGGTAATGATGAAAATTGGTAGGATAAATTTGTTAATTTGTTTTTGTCTATTGTTAGCAGGTTTTCGTTTGTTTAAATAATTCTTATTGTGATTATTTGAGGTCCCATGTGGGCTCCACCTATTGAACTCGAGAGAGGGGTGCCTAACCTCTTCCCTCTCCTATACGAGTCTTATCTGAACTGGTTAGTTAGTGCCTCAAGTTTTGGAGTCACTATTAAAACAAAATATTTTTGAAGATCATTATTGGAGGTCTCATCACCTCCATTTCCTTAATTGATGTGTGACGACTCCATTTCCAGCCCAAGTGAGTCATTTTCTAACACTCATAGACTAGCGACTCCACTAGGGATTTCTTTGACCATAGGTGGGGCCCACATGGGGCCCATTTGGCTTGATTGCCTTTCCTTGTATATATGCATGCTTCTTTGTTGCTTTCATTTTGTTAGAATAGAATAATAATTGATTATTTTTTTATGATTATTGGATAGTTTTTTCTTACCTTTATTTCTATCTGCACATCATCCTACATTAGATCTAGGATCCTATCGTCTTGTAGGAGAGGGTCGGAAGCCTAAGCCATGGGATCTAAGTACTTATTGGCCGAGCTGATGGTTCTCAACCTACTACCAACATGAGAAGTGCATTTGTCCGATGGGTGGAGGTTTGAAGGTTGACAATCTTGTTGGAGCTGTTTGAGTCTAGGTGTCAACCTTCCCTTCATGCATCACACTCCATGTGTCAGCCTAGTCATTTAGGATTTCAACCACCCAACTTAGTTTGCTTGCATACCCCTTGTGGGGCCCACATTAAAATAATAACATAAAAATGTAAAAATATAAAAAACAAAACAAAAAATAGATAAAACGTCAAGAGTCCAATAAAAAATAGAACTAGAACAATAGAATAACTAAAAAAATAATAAAATCAAAAATTAAAAAAAAAATCATATAAGAAAGAAAAAAAAATAAAAAGGGTAGGGAGGTTAGGCACAAGTACACATGCAAGAACATAAAAAAAATCCAAAAGATTGAAAAAGAGGAAAATAGAAAAGGGAAAAAGGGAAAAGTAAAAAAGAAAGAAAAAAATAAAATATAAAATAATCAAAATTCCCAAAAACTTTTAAATCAAATAAAAATTCAAAAAATATAAAAAAATAAATTCAAAAAGTTAAAAGAGAAAAAAATTTAAAGATGAAGTTTTTTAAAAAAGAAAAAATAAATAAAATATAAAAATTTTAAAATGTAAAGAAAAAAGGGTAAACATTAAAAATAATAATAAGATAACAAAAAAATGAAAAATAAAGTGTCAATATAAAAGTTAACAAAACAATATAAAAAGCAAAAAGAGAAAGTTATAATATAACAAGCGAAAATAAAAACTACAAATATATGAAAAGTCAAAATAAAAAAATAACAAAATAAGGAATTCAAAAAATCAACAAAAATAGAAATACAAAAAGAAAAAGAAAAAGAAAAAGAAAAAAAATAATGACGAACCTAAAAATGTAAAGAAAACAAAAGAAAGAAAAGAAAATGAAAAATAGAAAAGGCAGAGAAAAGAAAAGTAAAAGAAAGAAAGAAAGAAAGAAAAAATAAATAAAACATAAATTATGTAAAATAATCAAAATTCCCCAAAAAGTTAATAGTCAAATAAAAAGTCAAAAATATTGATAAAATAAAAAAAGAGAAAACTAAATAATAAGAAAGTCGAATACATGAAAAATCAAAATAAATAATAATAAAATAAGGAAGTCAAAAAAATGAAAATACAAACAAAATAAAAATAGGAATGTGATGTTGCATTTGGCATTCCTTATTTTAAGGAGTTATCTCCTTTTTGTAGTTAAAATGCCCCTATGGACACTAAGTTTTTAACTACAAAAAGGAGACAAATCCTTAAAATAAGAAATTCCAAATGCAACCTAAATCAAGATACACTTAGGATTGGAGACAAAGACTGAGGTAAAAATTACCCAAAGAATTAGAGGGTGGGCAAAATGGTGTGGATTTGGACTTTTATGTGATAGTCCTATATGACCGCTGCCATAGGTTTGTCAAATGTTGCTTCGCATTTTTAAATGGTAATCTGAAGGCTTAGATCTTATATGACTGTCGCCTTAGGTCTTGTTTATGGCTAAGCTTGTGGTTGGATGATCATCGGTTTTGATATTTCTTTTTTTTTTTTATACTAGGTTAATTCCATCATTTTGTTGGTACCTAAACTTTAATTTCAACATTCACCACTTTAATGCATGCCTAATACAAACCTCATGACAATTAGTACATAAAACAACTTAAATAAAAAAAATGTAATTTAAAGCAAAATCTATTAATTTAAAAAACTAATTATTATAATATGCAAAACAAATTGTTTAAAAACAATATCCAATTGGCATATAAAAAGTACAAGGACTTTCAAAACATTCAATTTGTCAAATAATGTAGTACATCTTCCAATGCAAATTCACTTAATGGTTAAACCTTCAAATCATAACATATAAATTGTTAAAAAAGATGATGTCTCCCTCGCACTTTCGATGCACATGCTTTTATAATTGCCTTGGTTTCTATTAACTCTTTTGAAGATGGGGAAATTATTTTATCTCTTGGTAAGGTGTGATGTGGGTCCCGTTAGACATAATTGTTCTATCCTGAACCAATACTAGTGGCATCTCTTGTTTCGATCCCATAGCCTCCAAAAAGATGTACAATAAAAAAAGAAAATTCTAGTCGCATTTCCATCTAAACTTTTACGTTGTCTTTCTTTTCCAGAAATTGCAAGAACAAAAAAGAAGAAAAGAAAAGAAGAAAAGAAGAAAGATATATATAAAATGAGGATAACCCATGGTGTTTGACACCCAAATCGAACATAAATGTGTCTCAAAGAAGAAAATTCAAGCTGCTTCATCTTTAGAAAAGGAATTCAGTTGTTCATTATGCACCAAAAATTTAAAAAAAAAGAAGAAAAAAATAAAAAATAGATAAGTAATAAAAAGAGTGCAAAGTGTGGTAAAAATATGTGAAGAATTTTCAATAAGCTAAACTAATTTGTTGAGATGATAATTCTTGAGTTTTTATCCCACTTTGCATTCATTACATGCGGCATATTATTAACATTTTAAAATTTTTAGTCTTGTCATCATTTTCACCATTTATGTGATGTTGTGTTAGTTTCATGTTTTCATTATTGCGCAATACATTGCAAATTTTGATTTCCATTATAATAATTACATTATTCTCATCATGAACCATTGTTTTTAATGACATTATTGATTTTACTAGTTTACGGAGTCACCAATTTTCTGCTCTTAGCACATCGTCAGTCCCAACAATTTTCTTATCACATTATAGCACATTAGCTCATTGGAATAAACACTTCCCAAGTATGTCATAAGTTGCATTATCTTTTATCTCCATCTTTCATAAGTACTTGGGTTTTACAGATATTGTAAGTTTAATAGCTTTGTAAGCACATAGTAATTTTTCTGTGCCTGATACATCATAAATTAGAATTTTTCGCTGCATAGTACATGGAGTATTCGCCCCTCTAGCACATCATGAATCCTACTACGTAATACAGGATTTTTTCCGCTGAATAGCACATAATTTTTCCACTACATAGCACGTGGTTTATCCGCCCTTTAGTACATCACAAAGCAATGTTTTCCTCTACATAGCACATGGTTTTTCCGCCACTTTATGGCACATCAAAAATCAGATTTTTTGCTACATAGCACATAAATTTTCCACCATCTAGCATATCATAAATCATAATTTGCCACTGTATAGCACATTGGTTTTCCGCCTTTGGTACATCATGAATTAGTATTTCTCTACACTATAGCACATGTTTTCTCGCTTCATAGCACATGAGTTTTTCCGCTTTATTGCACGAGTTTTTTTGTTCTCTAGCACATGAATTGTTCCATTGCATAACACATGATTTTTTTGCCTTTGGCACATCACAAATCGGCGTTTTCTGCTACTAGCACATGTTTCTCCGCTTTATAGCACGTGTTTTCTGTTACATAACACTTAGTTTCTTTGCTTTATAGCACATGAGTTTTCTGCTACATAGCATGAGCAAAAAAAATTGAAAAATCGAACCGACTAAAAAACCAAACAAAAAAATCGGTTAACCGAACTGGTTGGTTCAGTTTCAATTTGATATTCTTAAACAACTGATAGTTTCTGAAATTTGAACCTTTCAATTGAAAGTTCGATAGTCTGCCAGAGTGCCAGATTGCTAGTCTTGTCTTTTCCCCATACTGCTTCTTCTCTTTTTTCTCTCTCAATCTCACAGTTTTATCTTTTGTCTCTCTCACTCTCAGATCTCAGTTCTCTTACTTACTCTTCTAACTTCTTGTCTTCTTTGACTCTTCCTTTTCCTCACTCCAAACGGCCCACGCGGCCCGTGCCAACCACTAGCACGGCAGCACCAAGCGGCAACGTTACTTACTCTTCAAATTTCTTGTCTTCTTTGACTCTTCCTTTTCCTCACTCCAGACAGTCACGCGGCCCGTGCCAACCACCAGCACGGCAGCACCAAGCGGCAACGCCGATCACCGCCTTGCCGGCAAGCAAGCACCAACGGTCCAACGCCATCTGTATCTCTCTTCTCTCTCTCTCTCTCACCTCTCCTCTTTGCGTCTCCGCCAGACACCACCTCTCAAGTCTCAAGCTCTTACTTCAAGCGACACTCGATAGCAACCACCAGTCCACTGGCACCGACAGCAACCACAGACTGTGATAGTTTTAGTTATTTTTTTTTTTATTTTAAGTGCATAAAGAAACCAAAAAAACAAACTGCACCGGTTAACCGATTGCATCGGTTCGGTTTTGGTTTGGATATTTAAAAAACCGATCAAATCAGTTTGGTTTGAAAAAATACCCCGTGGTTCGATTAACCGAATCGTGAGCACCCCTACATAGCACATAGTTTTCCGCCTTTGGCACATTACAAAGCAATATTTTCCACTTTATAGCACATAGTTTTTCTGCCCTTAGTCGCATCACAAATCAAAACTTTCCACTTTGGCCTCATTCGTTTACCGTTATGTTGGGGTGGGAAAGTTGGTCAATGAGAATTTCCCATTGTTCTTTTGCAAATACGTGTAGAGCCCATGGAAAATAAAGATTTCCCCAAATAAGTTAAAGGCCATTTACCTAGGAAAATCTTACCCACCTCTCCCATCGTGGGGTGATTTTGTTCAGTCAAAAATACCCCTGTGTTAACAAGCTTAGGGCAAAGCTTCTTCCCCAAACCTCTCGTTCAGGAAGAACATCTATTGCCAGAGAGAACCCCATACCTCTGCGATTCATGGAAGAGGCTTCTACTGCGTCCATCTGCAAGTCTTTTTAAATTACTTCCTCTTTTTGCTTTTCGATCATAAAATTACAACTCCAATGAGGGCATTTTTTGTGTATGCAATTCTGAATCTTGGGTTGTTTTAGACTATGAAACCATTTTTATGTTAGGGTGTGGAGAGTGGTGGGAACGCTGCAAAGGCAGGGCTCAAGGTAGGGGATCAGGTACTATACACAAGCAGCTTCTTCAGGGACGAACTTTGGCCCGCAGATAAGCTTGAATTCACCAAAACTGCCATTCAAGCAAAGCCTGATTCTGTCTACTTTGTAGTTAGCAGGTCCTCCCTTCTCTTTTTAAATGACTAGCATTATAAAAAGGGTCTATGGACATTATATATATTGGGTTTCAGTTGATCCTTTTACTCTCTGCAGTTAGTGTAACTTGTAAAGAATCTTGAATGTTGCTGCATTTTGTCCTCATTTTTAGATATGGATTAAGTTCAATTTTAGTTCCCCAAAAAGGTATTGGTTGAGAATTTCTGTATTAGGTGGAGTTCTGACCTGACTCGACCTGGCTTAAGATAGTCAATAACTGTAAAACCAACTTGACATACGCACTGTTTCAACTCCTGGGTTTGACATTTCTCAGTGCAATCAACACATCTCTCCATTTTGTGGCAATTAACAACTGGAACTTGATATTTACTAGCCTGATCATTGGCATCCCTAGGTAAATTTTCTTGTGCAATGAGAAGTACCGCAAGCAACATAGATTTTTTGATAAATCCACAAGCAACATAGCTTAACTAATTTGTTTGGACACATTATGAACTAATTTCTTTTTATTATTTTCTTATTTGTTAGGGTTTAATCAACACAAACATTATTTTCCTTCTTTCTCTTCTCATAAATTGGTTGATTTTCTAGACTTAAACATGAAGCTTGTAATTTTCTTATGAAAATTATGGATAGTTATTAAGGAAAGATGATTATGGAACCTAGGGAACTGCCCTAGAAATCCGTCGCCTAGGTGACTAGGTGACAAGGCACCCCTGTTGCTTAGCCTTGCCTTGGCGCATTGAAAACTATGCATGTTAGAACTCTCTACCATCAAGCTATTAGAACTGGAGTGGTCTAAATGTCCAATTCACTGTATTATTAGACTGTCCAACCTGTTCAACCTGGACTGGATTGGACTAGTCCAATTCACTGTCTTACTGGATCTAACCTGACTGAAGTTGTACCACTACTTGTATTTCATTTATGCATTATGAATCCTTGTATTTCATTTCTGACATAATTTAGTTCTAAAACCTACTGTTAGAAACACAAATCATAGTAGACTAGCTAATCCAAGCATCGACAAGAATTGGTTTTGGTCAATCTTCTGTTGGTATTTTCACATAACCAATTAAGAAGATTTTTGGCAAGCTTGTCAAGTTTGAAATATATACGAGTGCAGAAGGAGCAAATGACTGGACCATGCCTGCCACATTTGTAGGTCCAGTCCTCCACAAGAACTTGTTTGAGCCATGTGAACATCTAGCTTGTATCTACAAAAGAAACGAAAAACAATACAACTATGTGATATGTTAATGGAAAATCAAAAGTAGTAAACAAAAAAACAAAATCATGTGCTCTTATAACGAGTTGTCCTTGCAGAAGTCTGTGACTCGATGAGGCTGTGATGATCATACCAAATCAATATATGTTCCCAAAAGTGCAGTAAAGAATTTCTCACAGTTATACCAAATCAAACTCCATACGTCAATGCCACCTAAAAAAGGCTTTTCAACTCCTAATTCTGGAAGAGTTTACATCATAATCAAGTTCTATTAGCAACTCCTAATTCTCCATCAACCCACCCCACCCAATTCTATTAGCAAATAGGCATTGGTGAATGGAGCTTGAGCCTGGTGATTTATTAGGCAGATTAGTTTGAGCAACTAACCACTAGAAACTAGGAAATGAATCTGGACCCTAAATAATGAACTATTTAGTTACGTACCATTTCCACCTCCTAAATGGCTTTGGTCTCCTGAATATCCATTTGCAATAAAAATACCCTGAGCCAAGCGGAAACAAAGAATCATAGCCAGGATATATCAATCATTTGATCAATCAAATGCATGCATATGCAAGAAGAAGAGGAACCAAAGAACTTCAGATCAAACCTGCTGTCGTGCTCACTGAATCTCTTGCTCTAGTTGAGTGAGCTTCAACCTGCTATTCTCCAGTTGCTGAAGATATGCCTATCCAAAAGCAAGATATATTGGCCCAAATATATTTGCTCGTGCCATTCAAGAGACCCTAAATATACTTTTGATCAATCAGAAATCCTAAATCTAAAAGCAACAAAGAGCATTAAAAAGAACCTTAGTTATATGAAGATACATGTAATGGCAGAAGAAGAAGAATGTGGCTGACAACAAATATTATGACTTGTGAGAAAGGCCTTGTTGAGTCGAGCTCAGTATATGGAGATACTAGTAAACTAAACTACCAGTCAGTGACATACTTTAATATCCAGTTACAATTTTTGGCACTGCTAATGTAATATGACAATCGCTGAAAAAGAAAAATGAGGGTCCTTGAACAAGAAAATAAGGTATTTTAATGGTTTAATTGTTAGAAACTGAAACATTGAAACCAATAGCCATCTATATAGCTAGTTGTACAATAAGAACTCTAATTGTACAAATTGTTAATGAAATGATGTCAGAAGACCAAAACAATATTCATCTAATTCCTTATGGAGAAGGGAACATTTCAAGAGGCAATTTTTCTTTGCATATTTCCAAGGTTGAATAATAACCGAATAAGCATAAATACAATTCAATACCTGAGCAGTAATAAGGGAAACACTACAAGCTCTGTTAGAAGCTCAAGAATTAATTAAGTAATCAAGGGACAAATGGGACAAGAAAAAAAGCTTGGCATGACCATAGTTATAAATGAATAACAATTAAGCAAACATTTAGTAAGTAAAACTAGCAAACAATTAATGTAGAAACTCAGGAGATGATAACCAATTTATCTCAAGAAGAATTTGAGGGAAGTATGACCATTATTGTCACTCATCCAAGAGATTCGTTCACACCCAACATTCTCTCTTTACTTGCAGGAAATGTGGGCTTGAAAAGATGAGATTTGGTCACCAATACAAACTTGGCAGCTTCTTGGTTTGAAATCGTCACACAAAGGCATCCCAATCCATGTGTCTTGAACATAGAACCATACCTATAATAGATTAAAAACTAATTTGATCAGAATTCAGAAATGATAGAACTGAGACTCTACTGTGTCTTGTGTAGTTTACAAGAGCTGAATCAAGTCACAAGGAGGCCAAACATTGAGCTATGTCATAAACATAAAAGAGATCCAAACATAATTAGATCCCTCAACTCCATTATTGGTGCAGATGCATCAGTTGTGTGCACACCCAGCTATTTTTGGGTCTGGTACACAGTTAATTTTTCACCTTTGGTTGCTCCAAATTAAAAAGAATAGAAATGAAAGAAAGAAAACAGAATAGCCTAATATGGAGGTGGGTATATTTAAATTGAGAAAAACTCTTAATCGATATTCCTCCATCATCACAATTGACCCTGATAATGGAAATTGAAGGATTAGGATACATTAGAAAGGAGTTGCCTGAAATAAGCCATCTGATCCCTTTGTTGATCTATAAAGTCATATCATGAGATCTTGATCCAAGTTCTAATTTGATAAAAAGAAAGAAATGTGGATTTTTTTCGCAGTAGTGAATTATAATATAATTTAACTTGTCAGGAAGTCCTTATAATAATAGTCCCTCTGAATAAAAAAAATATAGAATTTCCTTAACTGAGATGTTGCCAATGTGTGGCTATATGACTTGTTGCAAGTAGATATTCTTTTCACAAGAATGCTAATCACATGTATCCATAAGACATTGCAGCCATACATCAAAAATATCTCCCATACTTGTATATTATCATTCATGTCACAGGTTCAATGGAAACATCAATGCCACATCATTAATATAATTGGACAATAAAGTAGCAGAACCATTAAACTCTAACAGAAAGAATGAGCTATAAAATCAATATAGTTAAATTTCACGTTTATCTTTTATAGCTGAAATCTAGCATTTTTCTTACTGTCTGATGTACAATATAAAGGTATAACCTGACTCATACTTGACACAGTATTTGGAGTTGGAGAAAGCTTTGTAGGAAATAAGTGTAGTTCATCCATAATATGTTTAACAAGTCATATGCGTACCCAAAGGTCATTTCTCCTGCTCTATGTCAAGGACATGGAACTTTTTCATTTGTCAATCAAACTTTTTTTTTTTTTACGTGTGTATTCTTGAATATGAAAATTCCAACTAAAACAATATGGTCACTTGCACCTTACCTGTCACTGCAATTGTTGCAGAGAAGATAATTCACTGTACATGAATGTAAGACCAGCACTATGTCAAAGACATTGGTTGCAATTCTTGTAGTATTCGTGTTGATGATCACCAAGGAGAGATTCTCTCTTGTTGATTGACCTGTAGTTGTGCAGACAACTATTGATAAGCAGTGTAAAGACATTTAGCATGGGGGCCAGAAGGCCTTATTATATATCCACCAATGATAATGCACAATTGGGTCAAACCCAACTATTTCTTGGTTATAAGGAATACTGCTTAGAGATTGAAAAGAGTTGCAATGAGATTGTGCATACAGAGGTGGTAGAGTGGTGTGCAATGACATCAGTTTTGAAACAGATGAGCTTCCAAAAAGATGATCATCTGGTGAGAGAGCGATGTAAACTTGCAGATGTGCTTGATAATATGAATAAGAACTGATTTTACTTATGGTAGATGGATAAAATGAAGCTAATCAAGCACATAATGACAGGCATGGCCTATTGCTAAAGCTAAAGCAAAATAGCATAAGAATCACATAGATGGATAAAGTGAATATATCCGTTGAACAGGACATTCAATCATTAAGGGGGCATTCTTTTTTGGGATTTTGAGAGGGGGGAAAGTTGGTCAATGGGATTTTGGTTCCCATTTACCAAGAATCCCATGTTCTTTTTTCAGATTTATGTGGGGACTAGGGAAAGTTTATTTTCCTGGGTATCACTTACCCGGATACCCATCTCCTAGGTGGGTAAATAACTTTCCCACCTAGGGGAAAAGTTGCCAACACTTGAATGGGACAAAAATGCCCTTTTTAATAATGGATTTTTATGGTTAAAATGGTCAATGCCTTATTTACATGAGAAATAAAAGAACATGGGTAAATGTACTTACCCGGATAAGTGTTTCTCAGGAAAAACTTACCCAAGTAAAAGAACATGGGTAAATGTACTTACCCGGATAAGTGTTTCTCAGGAAAAACTTACCAAAAAGTGAACGGGGCCTAAAAGAAGTTCCCTGCTTGAGTCAAAATGAGCTTACTGAGGCCTGGAAGATAAGAAAAGGCTGGTGGCGTGGGTTCAAGTGCTTGAGATTGGAAAGAAAAGATTTCATGAAGATCTGAGCACAAAGGAAGTAGCATTGGATTATTCTTCTAATCCAAGGAAAATAAGTCATTGAAGATTGAGACAAAAGATTTCATGAAGATCTGGAATGTTCTGTTTGTAGGCTGCAAGCAGAACTGAACACAAAAGATTTCATGAAGATCTAGAGGATTGAAATAGGGAAGCTAAAGTTGGACCATTGCAGAATCCTTGAAGATTTACAGGAGAAGAAATTGGCACTTGAAACTTCTTGCAACCAAATATATGTATTTGGTTGCAAGACAAAATTTGTTCCTGGAAGCATGCATTTCCAACATGTAGACTGGTCTCTAGATGAGAAATGCAGAATTGGAGAAGCTTGGGCATTCTCAATCTGTCTTTGTGGAGGAACTTAGATACAAAGGACAGAATTTAAATGAACTTATGCCTGGTGGGTAGAAGAGGGATGAAATTCTCTCTTTGACAAAATTAAATGCTTGAACCGTGTTGATTTATTTGAAGTTGTGGACATGTCAGGGAACAAAATATGTCAAGTGCTGGAGGAGAAACTTTTGACATTATTAGATAGACTGATTGAGGAGATATCTGAAAATGAAGAAAGGGCATGTGCATAGAATACCACCACCTATGCTAGTTAAAACTTAGAAGTGATTTATTATACATGAAGGCTATGTTTGGTTTGAAGGAAAAAGTAGGGAAAGGGTAGGGAAATCTTTACAAATTCCCTTTCCCTATTTTTTCCTTCAAACCAAACACATTCTAAGGGTCTTTTTGATTGCTGAGAAAGGGATGAGAAAAGGGAATATTCCCGAATGATTCTTTCTTTCTTGTGTTTGTTTACTGGTAAACAGTGTTTTGGGATGAGAAACTAGAGGGATGCGGGATCCCAAAATTTAGTGAGCGGGATCGCACCATTTTGGTGCGACCCCGGTGAGAAAAGAAAAGGCTAAGAAAATCTATCGGGTTTGTCAAAGCAAGAAGTCGACAAGCTCGTCTCCCCTTCGAAGCCGTTGTTCCAACGGCCATATCTCCGGTAGCTTCTCTGGCCATCTCTATGGAAGGTAACACAAGATCCATGAATCCCTCTCTCTAGCGGTCCTGTTCTACCCTTTTTTTGTTGTTTTTCGCTCCATGGTTCTTGCTCAGCGAAGTGTGTTTTCTTTCTGATGTCATTGTTGATCCGAGCAGGAACAGTGGAAGGCTGAACACCACCCCTTCTCAGCGAACAATTCTCTCTCTAGCAGGAATAGCGGAAGGCTGAACACCGCCCCTTCTCAGCGAGGTGTGTTTTCTTTCTGATGTCATTGTTGATCCGAGCCAAAATCTTGAGATAGAAAAACCTTCTCTCTTTGAATCGAAGAAATGGGGATTTTGATGATTATAAATAGAAATGGGGATTTTTGGTATGTTAGAAGGTTAAATGTAGTTAGACATTATTCATGTGCATAGGGTATTTTTGATGGTTTGAGTTGTGATGGTATAAGGTGTTTGTTTATGAAATCGATGGGAGATATTTGGGTTTGGATTCATTTTGTTTGGATTCATTTTATTGCAGGTATAAGATATTTGGGTTTTGTTTTTTCTCTCTAAAAAATGATGTTATTATCCATAGGATTTGAGTATTTCTAATCAAGGCGCACTTAGTGGAGTTTGTAACACTTATTTCTTATCATTCTAAAAACACCTTAGCACTTTTTTGTTTTTTTTTTTTGGGGGGGGGGATTATTTTGTTCTGGCGAGCTACTGTGTCTAAATTACTCAAGTACAACTTTACACTGATTGAGTTAGTACTAGTCAAATCTAGTTAACGATAGTGAATTTCTTATCAAAAAATCAGAAACCTGATTTTAAGCTGATCAAATTGGTAAAATGAATTAACTATCTTATTTGAGAAGTCTCTTCTGAATGTAAGAAAGTTCTGTAGGTTCAGGTTTGCTATTCTGGTAAAGCTGGTAACAGTTGATACTGCATACTAGGCTACTAGCATTCATATCTTATCTTAACCTATTACTCTAATATACTTTTTTTAACTTCTTTTTGTAGGGAGAGAGGTAGATGGGGAAGAAAGAAAAGCTAAAAACATTTGAAAATGCAATTTGGTTTAATAATAATTTTGAGCCATTGATCCTATTCATGTACTTCAAAATTTTTATGTGTTTTCCCCTTTAAATAAAGTGTCTAAATTGGAATATTTGCATTTACAAATACAGAGTATTTTCTAACAAGCTTTGTTTGTTGAGTCAGAAGGACAAAACTTGTTTCTTTGATTTGACAAAGCAATATGAGTCTAATGTAAGTTCTGATATGATCAAATCCATGCTGAAACTTGATTGCATTGTTCAGATTGTATATAATTTTATTCAATGGGATGGTGCTAGGAAGTAAAATGTAAATATTGTCTTATGTGCTTCCTGTATCAAAACAAAAGGAAAATGAATTAGCATTCTAATCGTTGAGAAAAAGAAAAAGAAAAAAAAAAACTTGCCATTTTTTATTTATCAAAGTCAAGTTCCATGTAAACTTGCAACATGCTTAGGTTCCTTTTCAAACTTACTTTGAAAATTCATATTTATATAGTGTTTTATGAATGGAGAACTCTGAGAGTACTTCACCTTGTACCTTACCTTACACCCTAAGATCTAAGAACCCCTTGTGTTTTATTGCTTCAAAATTGTTCGTGTAGCAACAAGCAAACTTCAAAATTGCTGTGTCATTTGAAATCTATGCTATTGCCAGAGAAGAAAAATCATAACAAGGAATGAATTTGTAGGGAATTAGGAAGGCATTAAACATTTTCTCTGCAACGTAGTTTTTTCTTTTTTATGTTGCTACATTATTTTCTTTTGGTTTTTATGAATCATGAATAATTCAGAGTGTTCTATCTAGCTTGCCTACCTATTACTTCTCTCTGTTTTCCTTACTCGCCTCTGTGGCTATTACACTGGAGAAATTAAGAAAGGATCTCCTTTGGTAGGTCCTAGAGAGGACAAGAAGCTACACTTGGTTTTATGGTATTCCATTTGTACTCCCAAGGATTGTGGGGGTGTGGGTGTGAGGAGGTTGAGAGGGGTGACTGATGCTTTGCTTTGTAAATGGCTATGGAGGCAAGTAATTGAGGGTAAGTATGGTAGCTCCTGGGTTGGTCTGCTCTCCCTTCTCACCTTTCCAATGGCACTAGTGTGTGGAAAGGTATTGTGGTGCGCCTTCCTCTGTTTCAAAGACATATAAAATTTAAAGTAGGGGAGGGAAGCAGAGTCTACTCCTGGAAGGACATTTGGTGTTTAGATCAGCCTTTAGCCGGGGCTTTTCTGACTTTGTTCTCCATTGCCTTTAATAGAGATGGTGTGGTAAGGGGATTTCTTGGAGTTTGTTAATGGTCAGTTAGTTTGGTTCCCCAGGTATCGAAGGAAACTTAAATGATTGGGAGGTGGATGCACTCCAAAATCTGTTAGGGAGTTAATTATCAAAAAAAAAAAAAAAAACTGTTAGGGAGTTTGCAGGAGGTTCAAGTCAATCTGAACTCTAGTGATACTAGAGTTTGGACTTGTGAAAAGAATCGATGATTCACTATTAAATCTTGTTGTGCAGCCAGGCTTGGTAATGGTTTTAAAGTGGCCTGATCCTGGTTTTGGAAGTCTCAGGTTCCCTCAGAGATTGTCTCTTTCTTATGGCTTGCAGCAAGGGGTAAAGTTCAAACAGTGGATGTTTTACTAAAGCAAGGCTTGACCTTCAAAGGTACTAGTGGTTTATGTGGGTCAGCTTCTGAATCTGTAAATCATTTGTTGATTCACTACCTGCTTACTTATCGGGTGTGGTGTCATTTCTTTGGGCTCTTTCATATCCAGTGGGTCTTACCCTGTTCTGTAGCTGATATGTTATCCTCTTGGAGGTATGGTGCTTTCTCTGCCTGGGGAAAATTAACTTCATGGAAAGAGAAGAAAGAAATAACATTCCAATCCAATGGACAGTCCACCCTTGAATTCTTTCCAATTTTACTAAGAATTACCTATCACTGCTATCAAGCCACCACCTCCTATACATCATGTCTTGCCTAGGAGAAACCTAGCTCATATGGTTCAGCATCAAGAAGAAATAAATACTAAGCCAGTTCTAGGGTTTATGGGTTTACCCTACTTGAACCGACTCAGGGAAGTAGCCTTGGTTGGCCTTGGTGAAACCAACCTTGGTGGGAGTAGCCTTGAAACCAAACCTTCCCTTTTGTACTTTATGCAATGAGATGAGTGAGTATCCAATTATCAATGAACAGGAAAAAAGGATTCCTACTTGTGTTAGTAGTCCTTCAAAGTTGGCATTTGAATGGGCTTTCAAAAGAAGGCCAGGTAATTTGGAGAGCAGGTCTAGCTTTAGTGATCTGGACAATATGGATAGAAAGAAACAAAAGAATGTTTGAAAATGTGTATGTTTCAGAGGACAATATGGACAGAAAGAAACCATGTACACTGTACACATGGTGCCTATTGTCATCTGACCATGTCACCCAATTTGTCAGCCTCTTGTTTATTAAGGTTTTATTAGCAACTACCAAAACCTTAGGCCACACTCGATAGCACATAAATTGACCAACGAATTCTGAAATTTTTTTACTTTTTAGAGGTTAGTAGGAAAAAGTATGATTCAGAGGTCAAGGATGTAAATCTTGTGGGATTTGAAGGTTTAATCTTTATAGGTCTATAAGCCCATGATAATCTTTGCCTGGTTATTCATACTGCAAGGAGTATTTTATGCAATTATTTGAGTATGAGGTTTAGGTCATTAAACTAGTTTAGGTTTGGGACATTAAATGTATAAAAGTTCAAATAAACAATTCTAGCTAAAACAGATTCACAAGCCTTGTTCATTGATTTCAGCATCATTAAGTATAAACCTGTAAAAGCTTTTTCAGTACTTCAGCATAGCTATTGCATGCTTCTCTGTTTTGTTTCAGGTTATTGCATGTTGTATGACCATAGATCAGAACTTTGAGAGATGCAAATACAATAAAATTTGTATCAATGTTCCTAGGTTAGTGTATATAATCTGATATATCACATACAATCTAGCTCCAAGGTAGCTTCCTACAATCAGTCACTTGTTTGTCTATAAAAATTACTTATTTGTTACACTTGTTTTTGTTTTATATGGTGAATATATGATATTAGAGATGTGTCCAAATGTTTTCTACAAATTATTTTGTATTTCTTATACTTTTGTGTGTTTTATTGCTTCCTTTCTTTTAGAACACTAGAAATAATCTTTGTTTGAGGGTGTATTCTTCATATTCATACTTTCATATGCCAAAAATATTGATAATTGTTTATTTTTAGATATAACTTTTTTTCCTGAAAGTGATATAGGAGCTGACATGTCAAATATGAGATTTTCTAAATATATATTGATGGGTAGTGTGATTATTGTTGTAAAATTTTGAAGCTTTTTTTGAGTCATTAGTTTTCCTAACTGGTATTTGAGTCATTAAAGAGAGTATTTACTTTTCCAGCATGTAAATTATATAGGCATTCTAGAATGAATTCCCCAATTTATCTATTTATTTATTTGTTTGTTTATTTATTTTCTATGAATAGATGGATCAAAATTTGCTTTATAAAATTGTTGGGGCTGCAACTGCTATGGTTGCAGTTACATTTTCATTGTTGCAAGAATATGTGGATTATATTGATAGGGAACCATCCGTGAACCGGGATTTTGAGCGAAGGGATTTATTGGATAGATTATATGGACAAAAAGAAATAGATTGTTATAACCAATTGAGAATGGGAAAAACAGCCTTTGCAAGGCTATGCAAGATTATTCGTGAGATAGGAAGAACACATGATACAATGAGGTGCACGGTAGAAGAATAAGTGGCACGCTTCCTACACATATTGGCACACAACATTAGGAATAGAACAATGGGCTTTTATTTTAGTCGGTCTGGTGAGACTGTGAGCTGTCATTTCAACAATGTATTGAATGCTTTGTTGAGCTTGGAGGATAGGTACTTGATTCAACCAAGTGGTACTGAAACACCTCCAGAAATTAGAAACCGACATGATTTTTGGCCATATTTCAAGGTAATTAAGTGATAAAGTCTTCTTTATGATGTATACACCCAAAAAAATGAATAATAAAAAACTTAAATCTACTGGCAGGATTGTGTTGGGGCAATCGATGGCTCACACCTCCCTGTGAAAGTCACTTCTACTGATGTTGCTAGGTTTCAAGGTCGTAAATCTTATCCCACACAAAACATCCATGCTGCATGCACTTTCAATTTGTTGTTCACATATGTATTACCTGGTTGGGAGGGTGCCGCATTGGATTCTCACATGCTTAACAATGCTCTGAGGGGAGAGCATAAATTAGAGGTCCCTCAAGGTAGTAATCAACTCTCACAAGAGACATTTTTATTTAATAGTTAAGTATGTACGTGTTTTCTAACTTTTTATATTTTAAATAGGTAAATATTATCTTATAGACGCAGGATTTTCATTAAAGACGGGGTTCATTACACCATATCAAAACACATGATACCATCTAAAGGAATGGGGTGCACATCAACCTGAGAACCCAAAAGAACTATTCAACCTTCAACACTCATCACTTAGAAATGCCGTTGAACGGATCTTTGGGGTATTGAAGAAATGCTTTCCAATCTTGGTATCTCAGCAGCATTACCCTTTTAAGTCACAGGTGAAGATTGTGTCTGCATGCTGCATCTTATACAACCATGCCATGGGTGTGGATCTGTATGATTTCATCATGCGTCAGTATGATCGAGAAGCAGTTGATACTGAGGATGATGTTGGAATTGATGATTTAAATGATGATAGAGCAGACAATACACAAATCTCCCAGCTATCTCAACGAGCTAGTAGAAATGAACAATCAAGGGAAGGAATTCGTCAGAGAATAAATAGCTACCCAAATGTGGGTTGATTATGTCTTGTATTGATCTAGGGCTCGGCATTAATATATTCCTGTTGTTTAACTCTTTCTTTATAATATAACTTTTGTTGTATAACTTTTTTTCTGTGTGCACTAACTTCTTTAACTAATTATGATGTTTGATTTTATTAATTGCCTATTGCTATTTATACAAAAATACCTTGTATTAATTGGTGTTATGGATATATATTATTGATTTGCATTATTCATTTGATTGTCATGAAACAGAAATGGACTCTTCTAGCTCTCAGCCTGAAAACAAGACTGGAAAAACAAATATAAATTGGACCTAGGACATGGATAATTTACTCATTGACACACTTGTTGAGCAGGTCAACCTTGGAAACAAGGTTGACAAAAGTTTCAAATCACCGGCTTACACTGCAGCGGCACGTGCTATTAGCACTAAGTTTTCAGTTTAATGTACACAAGGACACATATAAAATAGGCTGAAAACAATCAAGCGGAATTTTGTAATATTAAAAAACCTTTTGAATCAAAGTGGCTTTGCGTAGAATGATTCAACCAAGACAATAGATGCAACACCTGGTGTTTGGGCTACATATATTGAGGTAAAATAGATTAACAACACTTATACTTTAAACACTTGGTTTATAAATTATATGAAAGATGACTTATTAGTACGAAAGGTGACTTGTTATGGAACTCCCATGGTAAATGAGCAAGCACATCCAGAGGCAAAGCAGTTTAGATGAAAAAGCATTCCAAACTATGACCAATTGGCATTGGTATGTGGAAATGATCAAGTGATTGGAAATGGTGCCTTTACAGCCAAGGAGCTAAATAAGCAAAATGCAATTTCTGCAACTGCCACTAGTGCAACACCGAATGTTGAGCATGTGTTTGATGACATTGATGAGGCTGAGAATTCTGGAGATCCTAACCTTCAAGCAAAGCCGGTGGAGGGAAGTAGTTTTGTAGAAGGAAGAGTTTTAGGAAAACGGAAGTCATATGCTGCAATTGTTGTTGAACAAGTGCAAGACATTGCTACACATCTCAGGAAACTTGCATCTGCAGTTGAGAGAGGGTTTGGTTTATTTTGCAAGGAATAGGTGTATGTCGATGTTATGATCTTAGAAGGATGTTCAATGGCATTTTTTATGAAAGCATATGACTTCTTAGCTAAGTCTGAAAGTCGAGTTATGATATTTTATGGAGTGGAGCCAAATTTGAGGAAGGCATGGCTTCAAATGAAGTTAGGGCCTCCATATTGAAGGGATGGATAAAAGACTTAAACTATTATAACTCATATTTATTAACAAACTAGGTACTAATTATATATGACAAAAACTTGTCTTGATGGTTGAGCCTTTGCATCCATTTTGTATATTTTTTGGGGATGCATTGGCAATTTTATTGTTGTCCCCTTTTTTTGCAATGGTCAATCTACTTGTATTAGGTGGAATGAATGGTTATATTTTACACAAATGGATTTATTGGTATATGGATGATTATGACTACATGGAATGAATAGGTTGAACTATTGGCATTGATGAACTAATTACAGGTTAAAGACAAATTCAAATGATTTATTGATGTAAGTATGACTTTTTGAATGAAATATGTTATTGAATGCAACTTCTTTGATGTACCAACAGGTCCAAATAATAGAGCAATTTTAGTTCCTAATAGTTTCTTTTATGAATGCATGCACAAGTTTTTTATGGATGAGTACATTGAGTAGACCTATGAACAAATTCTATAATGAATGAGTACGTCCAAATAATTAAGCATTTCTTACTCTTTTTAAGTAAAATTTTGAATGAGCAAGTTTAATAACACTATCATGCCACGTGGCAAGTTCAATCATATGTGTCATACATTTGGGGGGTGCAAGTTTTCATAAAAGTAAATTACATGCATTTTTTTAGTTGAGAAAAATTTTCTCAACAAACAAACACTAGAAAGTGGATTTTCTCACAAACAGATCCTAAAGGAATAAGGGTTTAGAAGAGATTCAGGCTAAACAAAAAGACATGGATAGAAGTAGGGCCCCAATTTGCCTTCCCTACAATTCTAATAATTTTCTATAACTATTAAATAACATTAAATTAAAATATTTTATGATAATTTCTAAAAAAATTATTGAACTTTCTATTAATTAGTAGTAATGTATAGTAAATTAATTATTTACAATACAATAAACTAATGTAAATTATTTACTTTTTAAGCCTAAATTATTTACTATTAATCAAATTAAAAGTAATTATAGTAAATTAATGTAATTATAGTAAACTACATTATTTTTAATTAAAAGTAAACCATTTATTATTAATTAATGTAAAACCAGGTATGATCGAAGTCAACCAAGTGGTTTAGATCAGTTTGGATGGACTTAATAATTTTTCTAAATTATTTAATGAAATAATAATAATGGATTATTATTTAAATAATTATGAATCAATTTTTGATAGATTAATTTCCTAATTTAATTTTCCTAAATTTTTAATAATTATTTAGTTGAATAACAATAATGGATTATTAAATTATTATTGTAAAATTTTAATGAAAATTTATTAAATTACAACAATTAATGTAAATTGTGCTAAATGTTTAAATTTTGAACATTTATCTATTAAATAATGGGTTGTTTATTAATTTTTGGTAGATTATTAAATTATTTAATATTTGTTAAATAATGGATTGTTTCTGAAATAATTTTTGGTAGAATATTTTCCAGAATTTTTTAATAAATTTCATAACTAATGGATTGTTTGACAATAATGGAAGGTGCATGAATATATAGGAAATATCGAATTCCCCTTATTTCCCCCTTTTTGCTTGAAATCACGTGTACAGATATAAATATTGTTTGATTTAGAAAACCAAATCTTAATAAATTATGATCCTATTTTAATGAGAAAATAGAGAAAATAAAGGAATTAGAAATAGAAGCAAAGAAAATAATAAAATAATTATTGAGCTAATTAAGAAAAAAAGTTAGGTTGTTATTTATTAAACAAATTGGATGATTTGACTTTGGAAAATCCGGGCAGGTATGGGGGAGGAGGTGTGTTAAGAGATGCCAGGAACGGTTTTATTAGTGCTTTTCATAAGCATTATGGGACCAACACCAATCTCTTTGCTGAAGGGATGGCCTTGTTGGATGGGCTTTGTTTGGAAAAGGCGTTGGGCCTGGAGAAAATTATAGTGAAAACCGACTCAAAGATCTTGTGTGACATCATCGTGTTGGTTCAGTCTCAATACCTTGGAAGCTCTGTCCAAGGGAGGCAAGTCAGGTTGTTAACGCTCTGTCCAAGGAAGGATCTCGGCATACACAAGCAGGTAGTTGTTTCTTTGATAGTGTGATTGTATTGCCTTTTAGCATTTAGTAGTTGTTTCTTAGAGTTCGGTAACTTAAGGTGCATCGAATTCTTGTTATAAGCCGGTGGCCTCTTGTATAGCTTTTGTGAAGGGTAAGGTTTTTATGTTCCCCTTCTTAGGTTATTTGTTTGATTATTTAATAAAAATTTAGGTAACCTCCCCTCTATTGGGAGTAAATTTTGGGGTTAAAAAAAAAGAGATGTGAGTTGTGAGGAAGAGAGAACCCAATGGGAAGGGAGAAGAATGAAGAGAGATGGTGCTGACATGGCAAATTAGGAGTGGTGGAAGAGGGAGAGGAGAGAGAGAGAGAGTCAAGGCTAGAAGAATGTAGGGTTAAGGTAATGGAGCAAGGTGACGTGGACCCTCTTGCATATGGAGCAAGGTGACGTGGAGCAATGGGCATAAAAAAGGGCATATATGTCCTTTACTCTCACTCCAAAAACTATCCATTTATAACTGTTCAAAAACTGTCTATGAATTGTAAATGGTTTTGTCTTAGAGATACTATCACGTGCAAATGCACCTACATGTTTACTAGTATATATATATATATGTGTGTGTGTGTGTGTTAATTATAACTAAATTTTAGATATTTGAAATTTTAACTTTGTAGGTTGAGCGTAGGCCTATATTTCACTATTTCAGGTCTAGGTCCAGGCTGTGGGTGTTAGCTTAGGACAATAACTACCCCTAGGTTAGTGACAAACTCCCTAGTTTTTATTTATGACAAAGACCCTCTTGAACTTTCACTTTGCATAAATACTCTTCTCCATTAGAGTTCCATCAGTTAGTTTTGAAAAATATTCTTATTCAGTTGTTTGAAACTTTTTAAATCTCCAAACTACCATTTTTTTTATATATTTGAACGATTTATGATTCGATTATTTTTCTAAATATAACATTGAAATCCTCTCAATTGCTCTAATAGGTCCTTGCAAATTTCTGACTGGATTCAACATTCAAATGAAATAGTGGAGGCTTCCGTTTTAAAGATATAAATTTAAGGTTTCATTTGGTTTTCCATTTGAAAAAAAAAATGGTCTTATTTTTTGGTCAATCAGTATTTAAGAGAAAAGTGCGAGGAAAAAATAACGAAAGTGTATTTTGATAATTTAACACATTCCGTAATATGACTTAATGGCTACGGGGTATTTGTTGCAAAGTGAAAGTTCAGGGGGGGTTTTTGTCACTTACCCCATAGTAAATAAGATTGCAAGTTTGAACTTATGAGCTTGAATTCAAATCTAAATTTGACATATCAACCTTGTTTTTTTCTACATTCGAAATAAACAACAATTATTAACAAAAAAAATATATCAGTTATTCTAATACAAAAACATTCACACACACAAGCTCGTGAATTTTAGAATCAAATATTTTTATTCAAAAAACTAATCGAACTTGCCATGAGATTTGAATTCAATGAGCATTGAATTTAAGCCTAAACGGTTTGATTAAAGCCCAATTTAATTTCATTGTTAGGTGGAGATCAATGCATGGTGCATGTGAGATCCTTTGACATAAGGCTGCTATCTAATCGAATAGTTCGAGTTTGCATTCAATTAGGCTCGATTCGAATTTGATTCTAATCGAGCTTGAATCGAGTCTGAAACTTAGGATAAGTTTTATTAGTTATTTGAGCTCGAACCCGACCAATAAAAAGTTTGGCTCGATTAACACATACATACGTATATATTATACAATACAAAAAAATATTTTATAATATATATTATAAAAATATATTTTTATAAAAAAAATATCATATATATATATATATATATATATATATATATATAACTCATTAAAAATATTTAATCGAATCGAGCTCAAACAAAACATGTCAAAACTCGGCTCAGCTCGACTCGATTGCATTCCTACTTGACACAACCACAGACGGCCTGTGGGCTGTGGTTCCACTGGTTTGATCCCATGCCTCTATCTTCAATGAACGCCGACCATCTCTACTATTGGATCATCGGCTGGCGGCTGCTGCCCAATGATTTGTGCAAGAGCATATAACAATTGACCAATGTGAACTAATTCACAGGAATAGTGTGTTATAGGTAGACGTTGGTAGAGTTCTCGTGGGCAGGAAATCCAGTCCACAAAGTAACATGTTTAAGATAGAACATGGGCCTGGTTTTGTACTAACCCAAAGCAACAACATGTTTATCTAAGGTCCAGCCCACTATCACATTTCAACCAAAACCGTTCCGAGCCATTTTCAGGCCCGGCCAATTTGTAATTAGTTTTAGTGGGATTCTATGATTTACAGTTTTGACCTTAATCTTAAACAGTAGAATTTGAATCTGTTGACCACAATACCTTGCTGGGCACGTTTACCCAGTCACACATTTAGAACATCTTTCGATATTACTAGTATAAGACTGTGTGTGAATGTGGCTATTAATCTGGACTCTAAACAGTAAGGCTGTATTGGATTTGACAGAAAATAGTAAGAGAAATAGAAAGTTGGAGGAAAGTTTCTAAACAATTAAACAAATGTCATTAATAACTTTCCCTCAATACTCGTTTCTCCCTTATTTTCTATTTGTGGAACCAAACATAGCATGAAGTTGAACATCTCCCCGAGCCCGGAGGGTTAAAGAAATGATTTCCAAGATAAACTATTCAACTGAACCCCTAAGCCCCCTAAAATATGAAGCTAATTAAACTGATTAATAAAAAGAACCTAACCAGTTAAGATTTGCAGCCATTTGTTTGTAATTATGAACTCCATCCCTTCTTGATGCAAAATTTACACTTCACATCATTTTATTTCCCATCATTCAATCAACTTCTTGTCTTAGCGTTTATAAATTTGGGAAAATGCTCTCATTGGTCATTACCTTCCACATGCCTTCTATAAGACATTCTAGATAACTTCCTTATCACAATTTTAAAATTGCGAAACTAAATTTCAAGTAAGATTAGAACATATAAAAACTTATTATTAATTAGTCAATGTTCAAAATATCAGCACACACCATACCAAAAGGAAATCAAACTATTTAAATCGTACAATAGTTTTGGCCAGGCCATCCATTTGACCGATTTATTATCCGGTTCAGTTTTAAAAACCAATCACTGCACTGGTTTCCGGTAGAACGATCAAACCAAAAGAGTTCCGATGAAATAAAACTCTGAAGAGTGTGGGTTTTGAATAGGCCATAGAAAGTGTAGCCTTATTCAAGAAGGCAACAACTATGACTGGACTGAGAGATGATCAAGTATAGGATAGTCGACTAGAGTTTTAAATCCGAACTGGCCTGACTCAAGCTTTTTCTACAAATGATATTAGCTGTCTCCATAGTTGAATTTCTTAATTCAAACGAATATTAATGGCGATTGTGAACAAGTGGCAGGTGCTGAAATTCCTGCTTTCACTGGGAAACAATTACTAATCCCAAAAATACAAAGTGACGTTCCTTCAAGGGAATATGTCCTAGCTAGATGTGTTGTTGAAAGAATGATGAGTACCCCCATTTCTTTGTTTGTCAGATTCTCCAATGATAATTTTTGGTAGAGCAGAACAATGATAATCTTAGGCTTCTTAGCTGTTCATCCTTTTGCCTTCTCATTATAAGGTTCAGAAGAGCCAGAAATAATTGTTGCTCATGCCCAAATGACTTTTTCGGAACTTCTTTATTTATTTGTAGTACCCGTCTCTCTCTCTCTCCACATTCATCTCAGAGAAGTCTTTCATAAATTAAATAAAAAATCTTTTAGTCCTTTAATTTGACCCATGCTTCTTTTTTTTTTTTAATTAATATATTTTTCAATGACATGGTTTTTTTGAAGGCAATGACATGATTTTTGAAGACAATGCCTCGTGCACGCCTTTCTAACCTAGCTAATAATAAGTAATTTCTCTCTGAGTGTTTAAATAATATATACTAAATTACTAATTGTGGTGTCCCTATGAGCCTCGTGCCTTTATTTTTTTTAGTGAAAAATGAAAATTACAATTTGTTCAAACTGGAGATTCCTATCCTTCTTCGTGCTTTCCAATTGTTTGGTCGTTTTACTCAAATCTTTTTTTTTTTCGTTTTTTTTTGAAAATATCGTTTTACTCAATCAACACGAAAAAGTCAAATTGTCAAGATAGTTTCGGTGTAACCTTAATAATTTATAATGTTGTGTCGTTTACTCGATCACTCCTGCACAAGGCAGTATTGTAGACCTACTACATAGTCTACCCTAATTTTTACTCGAAAGAAAAGATAATCCAAATGCAAATGAATTTATGAACCAAGGTTCAATTTATCGAAAGCACTAAGCGTATTGGAAAGGAAATTTTAAAAAACGTATCGTCTTGGATATGCATGTGTATTGGAGAAAAATTAAGATGTGCATAGATATGCTTTGAAATAATATAAATACTTTAATAAATCATAAAAATAGATTAATAACACTAAATATAAGACCTCAATGAGATGTATATACATTAAATTAAAATACTCTAATGGTTTTATGAAAAATATATTGTAATTAATTATAATTTATTAAAAATCCTATGCTTAACTATAATTTATAAAATAGGAAAAACTCAAATCTCCTATCCAACCATAAAACATGTATTAGCACAACTTCTAAATGAAAATATAATTAATAATTATTTATTATTTATAATTTATTTTCAAAAACAATAAAAAAACTTTAAAGATATAATACAATAAGCCCTATATGAAACTTGTCGTATCAAAATTTTAAACGTTAGTATGAACCAACTTTTCTCTTTCAAAGACCTCTCTTTCCATATTTTATTGGGTGGTCGCAAGGGAGTGATAAAACCACATCGCAGCAAAGTTAAATAAATGAATTAATTATATCCAAAGATAATCAAATCAAAATCTTATCCATTTGCTGCGAGGGACAAAAGAAGAGTCTTTGCATATCAATTGCCTTGACACCTAAAAATATAGATATTTTATTGTTTTAAACATGTTGCTGAATATGCATTTGATATCGAAGAACCACATCAGTGCTATGTAGACATTTTGACTTAATCTCATTTGGTGGGAATGACGTGGAACCGTTTGCATACACCTTTTATCTTAGGTTATGTGAAATTGATTTTTAATAAAAACAACATTTTGAAATATCATGCTTTCAAAGAGGCCTTTTTCACTTCTACTGTCCTATATATATAAATATGCTGTACATGGAATTACTTGAAAAACCTTACCACTTACCCAATTTCAAAGATTAGACTTCAACTGACCACCATACCAAATACATTTGAACTTCAAATTAAAATTGGATATTAGGCTCAATTTGAAATAATACAAATACAATATATATATATATATATATATATATATATATATATATATATATATATATATATATATATATATATATATATATAAGTTTTGAAGGTTTTGAACATTTATATTTGCATCCTTTGCAAACTGAGGTTGCATTTGGCATTCCTTATTTTAATGACTTATTTTTTTTTTCAATTAAAAACTTGTTGTTCAGAATGACATTTTAACAGTAAAAGAGATAAATCCTCAAAATAAGGAATTCCAGATGTAGCCTCAGCCTTGTTATATTTATAAACCTTGCTTTGAATCGTATATTTGTATTTGTATTCTTTTCAAACTAATGGAATACAAATACAAATATGTAAATGCCAAGAATAATTTTTTGAGAAAATGGTGTTGCATTGCATACCATTTTCTCACAAATTATTTGCCCTACTCATTCCCAAATCCGCCTCTGTATCCCTGAATCCAAACCCATCTCGTTCCAAACCGGTTAAACCCATCCCAATCCATCCTACCCGTTAAACCCCTTGACCAAATGTTTTCTATTAAAAAAAAAGTCTCTTAATGCTTATAGTGCAACTTTAAACCCGTATCAATTAATGGTAGTGTCAAATCTCTTAGCACTACTTTAAGCCACTAAGTCATCTCAGCTTTTGTGTTATTTAATGAAATAAAATAGATTTTATTAACTTTTGTGTTCATCAAAACAATCAATCCATATATATGATTAACAATTCCAAATAAAAATTAAAAGGAATAATATTTAAAATTAGCATTTTATAACTAAATGAAATAAACAATCTATCAAATTCAAATTTACATCAAATGATCATTTTAATCCCAATAAATTTATACAAATAAAATATTAATAATAGAATAATTATCTTAGTACTTAAAATTTATAAATGTATGCATAATATATAATATAATAGGTTCATATTTATGCACTCTAGGTATCGAGTATTAGATACCCTAAAGTTAAAACCCAAACCCGTCCCAAACCCTATAGGATTTTGATAAACAGGTTCTATTAGGGCCAGGACGAATCGAATATCCAAAAATTCCCACAAAATTGCCATCACTTGGTATCATTACTTTTGCCATCACTTGGTATCATTACTTTTGCAGCACATATGAGCTTTTTAATTCCATGTCAATATACACTTACTACCAACAGTACAGTAAAAGAAATGAAAAAACACCAAAGAGGCAGAGGCGATTTTGGCATACCTATGTTATGATATGTAAAAACGTTTTTTTTTAGAAAAACACAACCAAACATCAAGCGTGTTTAGATTTCAGACGTGATGCTGATTTGGAAGCATTTTTAGATTCCAAAAAAACAGCTTAATCTCTAAATCTGAGTTTTCTTAGATAGTTTCAACTTTCAAATTTACTGAGCCTTATTTTTTTTTTCAAGAATTCCATCCATTGCATGCAAGTTGCAACACCTACGTATATCACGGTTTGTCAGGTTTGTTGGGTGTTGGGTCCCGCAGGTCCCAATCTCCAAAATCCAGCACCCCGCTTCCCATGACCTATCCTTGTTTGCTTGGGTTTACATCCCTCCCCCCTGTTAATAAAACATACTAATTATTTATTCCTTTTTCTATCAAAAAAATACTAATTAATTTCGCAACCACTCCCAATTTAAATGAAATAACAAACCCCGTCGAAACCCGAACTTAGATTACAATCCAAGATGGCATTTAATTTGAACCAATCAGAAATTAATACTCCCACCGGACTTGAGTATAAAGCTCCCTTCATCTGGATTGCTTTATTGCTTACTTTTTTCTTTCTCCTGCTCAATGCTAATTAATGATTGATTATTCTCTTTTAATTGCTTGCTTAAATCCCCTATCACTTCATTACCATTATACGCCACCCACCCACTCCATTTCACATTCTTACACTTGTAATTATATTATACACATTTTTAGTTTTGGATCACAGTATACATATTTATATATATAGTTTGCATTACCCGTTAACATTACAATCTCTCTCTCTCTCTGTCTGTCTCAAAACTTTCAACAATGCCTCGATTGGGAACGGAAACGGCTCTTCTCAGGCATGTATTCCGATCACAATGTGTTTTTTTAATACTGTGTATGGTGTGGTGCAGCCCCCCGGACGATCCCATCAAGTGTTCAGCTCAGACCAGTAATTGCACTATCACCAATTCCTATGGTGCTTTCCCCGACCGAAGCGTATGTCAAGCGGCGGAGACGGTGTACCCAACCTCGGAGAAAGAGCTGGTGGCCGTAGTGGCGAAGGCCACGATGAGCAAGAGAAAGATGAAGGTAGCAACTCGTTACTCTCACAGCATACCCAAACTGGTTTGTCCCGACGGTGAGGAGGGTTTGCTCATAACCACCAAATATCTCAACCATACGTTGGAGGTGGATGCGGCGAAGATGACGATGAAGGTGGAAAGTGGTGTGACCCTTCGGGAGTTGATTAACCAAGCAGCCAAGGCCGGGTTGGCTCTGCCTTATGCGCCTTACTGGTGGGGTTTGACGGTTGGTGGCCTTCTTGGCACCGGTGCGCATGGTAGCTCTTTATGGGGGAAAGGAAGTTCTGTTCATGACCACGTAATCGGACTTCGGATCGTCACTCCTGCCGGACCTGAGGATGGCTACGCAAAGGTCCGAGTTCTCAATAACAGCCACCCTGACATGGATGCCGCCAAGGTCTCGCTTGGAGTCCTTGGAGTTATTTCACAGGTAAATAGTAACTTATTATGCTAATTTAGTTCGTACACTAAAACAACAATTTCACAAAAAAAATGAAATTCAAGAAAAAAAATAGCATAAGATATACGGTACCCCACGCGGTTTCAGCGCACCAAACTGAGCGGGTCCTACCCTTAAAACGTGTAACTGGGAGCAATTTCCATCCTTACCGGTGAAGAAAGCAATCATGAATCCTCCAGTTCTCATTAGAGACTGGAGTGATCAGTGTCAGCAGATAGCTTTCAATTCCTTGCTGCTGGTCATACTTCGAAATTCAATGCAATTAATATGCTAGATGATGATGATTGTTAAATTCTTTCTGCTGTTTTCTTCAAGAAACAAAATAAAACCAATTAGTTTGGAAATAAATTGATTTTTAAAACAAAAATATAAAAATTCAGATTATATGTATATTTTTCTTTTCAAAATTAAAATAAAAACGTATTTTTAAATAGAATATGTTTTTATCTAGTTATTTAATAAGAAAAAACTATGACACTGGAAAACATGGTATTGGAAGGTATTTGACCAATCAAAGCGCCCCTGTGACTTTGATGAATGCCATCTGATTGGTCACCTTGTCTGTGAAATGGAAATTCCAAAAAAAAAATGAAATAACATTTATTTTATAGAAAACCCCTTAAAATTTATAAATCTACATTTTTTTACACTAGATGATTAATTACATGGGTCATAGCAATGTCTTCTGCCCTCCGTTGACCAACCCGCCTGTGACCCAGTCAAGATATCAATCCGGGTTAACCCAGTCATGATTAATTACATGGGTCATCAACCTGGGCAGTTGAGTCATTGATCCATTCTAGTCAACGGAGTTTTGAGTTGCAAATTAAATCTATGTTTTTTTTTCCCAAAATGTCTTTATTTGGCCTCAAATCTTAATTTTAAATTCTTTATTTATAAAAAAGATTAACACTAAAAAACATAAATTATACCTAAATAAAGCATACTCAGAATATAATTTATATATTCTGAATCTAATATATTTATATATAAATATATAATTATGTAATTCTATTTTACTACCAAAAAACTATATAAGATGTATAATATGAGATATCTAATATATATGTAAACATGATACACACGTGCAACTTGTTGGACCGTTGACCCACAACCCGGACGAAAAAACGGGTCAGTTTTTAGAACACTGGATCGTAATTCGTAGAAAATCACCTGCAAACACCTATTGGAAAAAGTAATCTGGATTCTGGCAAAAGTTGAAGGATTAAAAGAGTTGGACTCGGGATGAAATCTCTTTACTTGAAAAAAAAAAGTTGGAGCAGGGATCTCCTGAACACGTCTTAATGCACGACCGGGTGCACTTCCATTCAAATAATGACACATCAGTGATGCAGAGGAAAGCGAGCTGACTTGTCCAATCTGACTAACCGGCGTGCTTGGCTTTATTATTTTATTTCTTAGTTTTTTCAAATTTAAGAATAAAACTAAAAGTAAAACAAAACCTAACCCTCTTCTTCAAGGTCTCTTGAGACACACGATTCCCACACTCTTGCCACTTCACCTAATACATTTTTATTTGCTTTTTCCTTGTTTTTAGTTATTTCCTCACTTTCTTTCATTTTTTAAGCGGAGGAAGAATCCACCATTACTGGACTCGAACCAGCAAGGGGTGGTCCCCCACCCTCAACCTTCTCCCTCTCTCTCTCTCTTTCACTCATTGCACTTATTACAACACTCTTTCCTTTTCTGTTAATTGTTTCTTTCTGTGCACTCTTTTGTTCCTGATTTGTTCTATGGCGCCCAAAGTTTGGGGCGTCTGAAACAACTCTCAAGGCCAAGCACACTGTATATGGAGCTCGCACAAGTGAGTTGGCTTAGGTCATGCACCTAGACTAGACGTGCATTAAACGAATGTAAGAATCATAACACCAGATTTCATATTTTACTTTTTGACGACGTGTTTTTTTCCTTTTTGTCCACCGGCACGGACATATATAGCTCCACCATCTTAGTTTCGTGGAGTTCGGGTTGGGACGACCCAACAAGACATAGCTAGCCTCTTCCGGTGTATGGCTGCAATGGCTTGTTAGGACACCTTGTTAGCATCAGATCCGGGCTTCCTTTCGTGAAGGAGCGAAAGTTCGCAATAGAAGCATCGATCATTAATACTGATCTTTCTTTTATTTTGTTTTTTCTCCTGTCACTGTTAAGACGATAGATTTCTCCTACGTACTACGTGCTAAATAACATTTTGCTCTCTCTCTCTCTAGTCTGTCTTGTTCTTGTTTACACTGTCCGACTATCCTTTTCTTCTATAGTTTAAAACTACATGTGCATGTGGATGTGGGTGTAGATAACTTTCCAATTACAACCTATATTCAAACGGTCCATCACGAATTTGGTGAAGAACGACTCGGACTTGGCAGATGAAGCTGTTAGGTTTGGCAATCAACACGAGTTTGCAGACATGACATGGTATCCCAGTCAAGGTAAGGTGATCTACCGAATCGATGACAGGGTCTCCACCAATCTCTCTGGTAACGGACTGAACGATTTCATCGGCTTTCGCTCCACACTCTCTCTTTCTTTGGCACTCGTAAGATCTTCAGGTATTAATTTGTTTAAATTAATTAATTAAATTTGTTTGCATTTGCAGGTTGAAATTGTTGAAATTGACATGGGTTGTCTACACAAATTAAAATTAACACGTACATGCAGTATTTATATGAAGCTAGCTTATATAGCTTATACTATATTTCTACTTCTCTCTAGCTATATTTCTACTTTGAGGTTGAGGGCTTTAATATATTAATTAATTGGTGCCAAATGCCTAACAGAGGAGATACAAGAATCAACAAAGAATGCAGATGGCAAGTGTATCAGTTCGAAGATAACAACTTCCACATTGATGGGTGGTGGTTTCGGGCTAACAAATGACGGAGTGTCGTTTAAGGGGTATCCAGTGATCGGATATCACAACCGGCTGCAAGCATCGGGGAGCTGCCTTGATAGCCCACGGGATTCTCACATCACAGCTTGTCCATGGGATCCCAAAGTGAAGAGTCAATTCTTTCATCAAACAACCGTGAGCATTGGCTTGTCCAATGTAAAGAATTTCATACAAGACGTGCAAGAGCTAATCGCTCTAGAGCCCAAGGCCATGTGTGGATTGGAGCTGTACGATGGCATCTTAATGCGATATGTGAAGGCATCAAGCGCCTATCTGGGTAAACAAGAGGATGCAATTGACTTTGACATGACATATTATCGAAGCAAAAACCCATTGACTCCAAGGCTTTTCGAGGATATATACGAAGAAGTGGAGCAGATGGCATTGTTCAAGTATGGAGGATTGCCGCACTGGGGGAAGAATCGGAATGTAGCATTCGATGGTGCAATTAAAAAGTATCACAACTCCCGAGAATTCTTGAGGGTGAAAGAGGCGTATGATCCCTTGGGACTCTTCTCTAGTCAATGGACGGATCAAGTTCTTGGATTACAAACCGGGGTTACCATAATCAAGGAGGGTTGTGCCCTGGAAGGCTTGTGTATATGCTCTCAGGATATCCACTGCGCCCCAGATAAGGGCTACTTCTGTCGACCAGGCAGGGTGTATAAGGACGCACGGGTCTGCACACGTTTGACGTCTCACAACAACATGCCATTGCAGTTATAATTAATAATAAATAATGGGCATATATTTCGTACATTTATTAATAATAATAATAATAGTATGTTGTATGGACCACCAATTAAACTGTTGATTTGATACCAAGGCCTTCTAGTAATTCCCATGCTTTAGATGAATCAATAGTACATGGAATGCGTTTGAAAAAATACATTGTACATTTAGATATATATGGTATGACTGAGTACATACGCCCTCTCAATAGATCCATGGGTGACAGGATTTCAATTTAAATTAAGCTGCACTGCGCATGCATGATATATGATCTGTGGGTAGATTCATAATTCATATTACCTTTTGCTTGCATTTGACCTATTCTGCTTGAGTTACATCTGTGGGTAGATTCATAATTCATATTACCACAAGGCCCCATGATAACTTTCTGGGGTCTTGTACGTTGCGCTTCCACATTTGGCTAAAACAAATTAATAAGAGGGATTTGAAAAAGTTGGGGGTTAACCCTAGTATGAACTAATAGTTAGTTTGCCATTACTCATTATTAGATCCGTTTATGGGCCGGGTTTAAGCTTTGCTTTTATCAAATACAGTACAAAATCAGATTTGAAATCCGGCCCATGAACAGGTCTAACTGCCCGTTACTCATAAAAGAATGAATGGGTCAGAAATTGATTAATGTTGCCGCCCACGCCCACAAGCGATGACCCCACTCACCTCTTAGGTGCCCTTCCTTGTCGATGAACGTTCAAATAAGTCGAAATTCTTGGTTAAGGTACACGAGACTACTACAAGTTAAAAGGCTAGTGAGACTCACCGACGGAGAATTCGAGAATATGTTGTCAAGGGGCACAACTACAACTGCATTTGCTCTCATGGCGTGACATGACATCCATAATCTAATCCATTGGTGGTGCCCCATATACATATACAGAAAGAAAGACTAGCTATATGTATCTTTGTCCACCGGCCAACATGCCAGGGTGTGTACAGCTGAAGAACCCTTTTTAAGGAGTAACTTTTCTTTTATTTGTTGAATTTGACATAGCAGGTCAGGTCTATTATATATAATTATTATTGTTTAATTAATTTAGGTTTTCACTTTGATTTACTTTTTTTTACTACTCAGGGAAGAGAGCTTATTAATTAATTATTAGGAGCATTGATAACGTATCATTGCCCTGCTCCCTTGTAAATTTTTAACTGGTATCAAAGCTTAGAGCTTTTTCAACAACAAGAGCATCGATTATTTATTATTCTAATGAGCCAAATTAATCCTTACTTAACTTTTTTGGGTTACCAAAGGAAATTAAAGTAAAACTACTCCAAATTATACTTGCTTTCTTGCTTGGTGACTGATAATCACTAGAATTAATAATGAATGATCAAATTAGCATCAACCAAGCGGTCTCCAAGCAATTGATGTCCGAAAAACCTCAAAATTTGGGGATGAGTAGATCATTATTAATAAATTAAAGGAATTTGATTTATATTGATTTACCCCAGGCCAAGTCCTGGTGGCGGACCTGCAATACATGCCAATTGCAACCTAGTTACGCTGCCTTGTTTAACCGATCCTCTCTCTCTCTCTCTCTCTCATACACAGTCATGAATAGTGACTGATAATGCAATTTCATTTGCAATGGTGCAGAAGTTTGGCAATGCAAATGGAAAATAAAGCCCCCGAAGCAAAAGTGAATGCAATTTTGCAATTTTTTTTCATTAATAATTTGCACTCCATGCATTTGTGTTATTAAATACAAATGAAAGCCTTAGTACAAAAGTAAACAGCTAGTTTGAGAAAAGTCGGAATTCCCAATGTACCAAAAAGTTTTATTTGCAACATGCTGCATGGCCGGCCCTTACTTGTCACTTCTGACACTTGACACTGGGTGCCTGGGCGGGGATGTTCTGAGACATTCATCCGTATTGTCTCTAGAATTATTGAGTTCTGTAGCAAGAGATAACTCTTCAGAACTCAGACTTTTTTCCCTTTCTTTTCCTCATTCTTAATTATAATACCCCAGATCAATCCAATCAGTGATAAAAATTCCACATGAATGAAACGGTGAGACCATTGTCAGTGAATTTGATTATACCACCCACTCATCTTTTGGTTTTCTTACCAACAACAACCCATATGCTGGTTCTGGTGCTCGTCCAATAGACCAATACAATTTAGCAATATCAGGTGACTGTGCCATTAAGATTGGTACAACAGAGGCCTCCTCTAGTCTTTTCTTAACACCAACAGATTTTAAGGAAAGATAAAAGGGTTTCCATAAAGCCCTTTGAGTTCTGAGAAGAGACCTCCTGCTCACTTCTCACTTTCTCAGTCACTGTACAAAAACCAACAGTTTTTCTTTTCTTTTTTTCTTGTACACAAAGATCTCTCTCTTGTCCCTACTTCTCAATGTCAATCCCTGCCAGAGGGGGTCCTTGGTTGAGTGGGTTCATGCATCTTTCCTCCTTGCCATATCAATCACATAAACCAAACAAAGGACAAACCTAATCCAAAATTCATTTTCAGCCTTGTGACGTCTCAAAACAGTTGGTTTCTTTGGTAATTTTCAAGACAGATCAAAAGCAAACACGATTCATGATTTACAGACTATGTACTCATCTCCAATTTCATCAGAGAACCATAACTTAGAAATTAAACTTTGGATACTTACAAGCTTGAATTTGCTTTTTCTCTCTTCTTTCAATTCGTTGATATATAGTTTCGAATGAAGACCCATTTGAATTAATACGTAAATCGTTGTAACGATAAAAAAAAATCAAAAATCAGAAAATTATTTATCACACAAGGAACAAGGAGAATGCACAGACAGACGTAGAGAAAGAGAAGTGAAACAGTAAACCGGTTCAGCCCACAATGAGATTATTGGTTCCGATGGGGCTCTTCTGTTTCAGTAGAAGTCGAAGTTGAGCTTTCTGGCACTCTAGCTTCGAACCCAGATGCCTCCCTCTAGAGCCAATTGCGCGAATCACTTTCGGGAACTCCACAAACCCTTTGATCCCTCTCTTTATGTGGGGGTTTTCTGCTTCTGATGATGCTTTTCTCTGCTGATTTGCCGTGGAACGAACAAGATCGTTATATTCAATGCTATTCGAATTCCCAGGTATTCCCATGACCATGGTTGTGGACTCCTTAGCACTAGTAGTAGTAGTAGCAGTAGCAGCAGTGACAGTGGAAGTAATTGCCAAGGCCTTCTTCTTCTCCCGGTTCTTTGGTTCCACGTTGGTTGTTGGTGTCCCAATTTGAGACCCTTTCGAGAATTCCAACTCTAACAACTTTTCCTCGAAAAGAATCTTCGCTTCAGTTAGCTTCATCTGAACCCTTTCTTCTCGCAGCACCTCAGCCATCCTCAGCATCTTCCTCTCCTCCTCCATTTCTCGCTTCAATCGACGGATCTCTTCCTTATGCGATGCAATCTGCTCCACGAGTTCTTGGCAAACACGTTCCATGGCTTCTCTTCCTTTTCTTTCCTCGGAGAGCTCTTTGGCTAGTTTTTTGTTGTCGGATTCGACCTTCTTGCGAATCTTGCGTTCCAATTGAAGCTCTGCTCTCAATTCCGCAATCTGGGCCCGAACGATGTCGAGCTCAGTATCCATAACAGGTCTGAAGAATCTGAGATCCCAAAGTGAAGCGGCGATCTTACGAGCAGAGAGAGGGAGAAGGAGACGACGATGATGAGGATGATGATGTTGTTGATGTTGATGTTGGAGGTGGTGGTGATGCTGATATTGATGTTGCTGATCAGAATAATAAAATGGGTTTTCATAAAGCTTCCAGCTTGGGAAGGTGGTGGAATTTTGGTCTCTGAGATCTAGTGGGCTTTCTATCGTCGCCATCATCTCGTCCAGGCTTCTTCTTCACTTTCTCTCCTTACAATTTGATGCTTTTTTATTCTTCTCTGAGCTTTATCTCTCAAGAAAGCAAATGGGGTTGGCCCATCTCTCCAACCATTTGATTTTGCTTCGATAAATCGTAAAGGGGACGAGGGGTGGAATCACATGCACCTTAATCAACTCGCACCGTCATTCGTCGAGGTTCAATTCTGAAGTGTTTCGCTTCACTCATTCCATCTCTGACTCTGGGATTCGTCCACTCCATGCCTCCTCATTCTAATTTGTAAGCGTTGCTAATCATACGGGTTAAACATCGTCATTCGTGACTCGTGACTGAAAAAAATAAAATAACCTGCTATAAAAAAAAAAAAGACTAATAAAAAAACGATTTTTTATAGGATGTATCGCTTCCGTGTTCGTGACTTCGTGTTGGTAAAAAATTAAAAAAAAAAAAAAAAAAACGAATTGACATTTATTTTGCATTTTATCCCTTCTAAAAATAAGAATCCAAATCTAAACGATAGAATAAATGTCACTAGATAGATCCGGTCAATGAATTGTCGCTTTGTAAGGTGAGCTTGGTTCACTTTGTTGTAAAGACAGATGGGCTTGGTAGTTGGCACGCTGGAGAACGTTGTAACGCATAATGTGTGAACATGGGCTGAAATAATCGAATCAAAGCCTTTGATTTGTTCGCATGGCACCATGTTAAATTAGATTAGTGATTTCTTGGTGGGATTATCGCACTACATCCAATTACGAGTGTAACTTGGGTGGGCCTAGCCCGAATTCAAATCGACCCAACGTGAAATTTTATATGGGCTGGGCTTGAAATTTTTGTTCTCGAGTTGGGTTTGGGGTCTAAGAATTCGATTTTTTATTTTTTGGACTGGACCTAAGTCTAACCCTTAGGAAATCAAAACCTGGCCCGAGCTTAGTTCAATCATACACATTCATGCATATATATGTATATATGTAAATTTTTACATGCATACTTACATATTTGTATGTACATAAATTTGTATACATATTTATTTATATACATACATATTTACATATATACATACATATTTGTATAAATGCATACATACATGTATAATTTTAGAGCAGGTTCATTGACCAACCCGAGCCCAGCCCAAGCCCGAATGCATTAAATTACAATTTGGGTTGGGCTCAGGTTGGGAAGTTTGGGCTTCACCTCAAGCTCGGTCTGGGCTCGAGCCTTAAGCCCAAATTTTAGGGTTGGGTTGGATTGACCATAAATGCAATCCAACCCACCCGACTTGCACCCCTACATCTAAATTTTAACCCTAAACTTTGAAAGTCCTAAACATGATTTGATCCATGAGTCACAAAACTGTGAAGAGTTTTAAAATCTCTATAGCTTAAACCGTTAAAGACTACATGATTCTTGTGAGCTATAGAAATCCAAAGCAAAGCAATCCAACAAGATCAATACACCCCTATAGGGTAGAAATCTTACAAGCTACACTAGTTAGTTTGTAGTTCAAAAGCACTCCACTCCTTTCAATAGAAAGGAATCTGTCACCATGAAATAAGCACTTTTTTGGAACAAAGGGTCCCCTACTTACTAGATATGCAATTTAAGTTCATGCCCCAAGAATGACCATATCATTTTAAAAGGAGAAGACAAGTGGGCCTACATTTAAACTCAATAATGGGATTCCAACAACCATTTTGATTGGTGGGTGGATTTCTAACAGCTAATTTGTTAGTGGACTTTTAATAGTTAGTTTGTTAGTGGGCTTCTAACAGCTAGTTTTATTAAATGCTCTAACATCTAGTTTTTCATTTAATGCTTCAACATCTAGTTTTTATTTTCTATATAAAACCTTGTAATCTCAAGTTAGGGCATCAAGTTCTTCTCTTTGTTTTAAGAAGCCTAAAGCTTCAAAAGCTTAGAGAATCATCTAATTTGGCCGGATGAGTCCCCAACTTTGTTGACTTATATTGTAAGCCATCTCATATAAGTGAAATTCCATCTAATTTCATTCTTTTTTATTATTTCTTTGAACAAACTTATTTCATTATCTTTCATTGTATTTGAGCTACATCAATTGGTATCAAAGCGGGTTGAGTTTGAGCTTGTAACATAATTGCTCTATTCTCTTTCCTCATATTAAATAGTATTGTAGTTCCAAAGAAAATAGGTCAAGTGGCATCCCAATTTTGGTAGTGAAATCTTCATCAAATTGGGCCATGCCATATATCATTGGAAAGATCTTTGAGTCTATTTTTTAATTCCATAAATGATTTATCAATTGAAATTTTGTATAGAAAGTAAGCAAAAAAAAAAAACGGTCAAAGAAATGAGATATCATGCTAAGTAAGAATCAACACAAGGCTCCAATTCAAAATGCCCATCTTTGTGAAAATATCAATGAGTTCAAGAATGGCTACAAAAACCTTCAATGCATGATTAAGAAGATTTTATGAAAGTTTCCCAAACAAGTTCCTACGAACAACTATATTGTTCCAACCTTGTCTTTGGAACAAGCCTTGAAAGATTGCAATAATAATCTTATGTTGCATTTTTCATTAATAATATCAAATGAAAAAAGTACATTAATTGGGATAGTCCTTCAAATTTTGATGAGGATCCTATTACTTATGAAAAATCTTCCGTTGTCCGTGATCAATTTCAAAGTAATAGAGATAATGTTGACTAGGATAGCCCTATAAAGTTCGATAAAGAGTTTATGGCTTATGAAACATCTATCATTCACGATCAATTTCAAAGTGATGGAGACAATGTTGATTGGGATAGCCCTCCTAAGTTTGATGAAGAGTCTATTACTTATAAGGAATCTTCTATCATTTATAATTGATTTTAAAGCAATGGAGATAACATTCATCAAATAGGAGACTTTGACTACATCTTTTTCAGACAAATGTACGAGGACCTCTATTGGTAGCCATTTTCTCAATGTTTAAAAAATTGTTGTTAGATGAAGAATTGGGTTACTTGAAGTATAACAGGCATGTCTCAAGAGCTAGGAGACATGATGGAGTTCTGATCATATTGGAGGTTTACATCATCAATTGCCTATCAAAGGATTAGTAACAAAAAAAAATCTAGCAAAAACATAATGGTAAATCATTCTTTTTAAAGTTGTTAAAACTCAAGGATGAATTCTTTTCAAGAGGGGGAGATTGATGCAATTCATGTCCAGAAAAACACCATATCATTTTAGAAGGAGAAGACAAGTGGGCCTAAATTTGAACTCACTAATGGGCTTTCAACAGCCATTTTGGTTGATGGGTTTCTAAAATCTGGTTTGTTATTAGACTTTTAACAACTAGTTTGTTAATAGGTTTCTAGCGACCAATTTTATTAAATGTTCTAACATGTAGTTTTACATTTAAAGTCCAAATAACTAGTTTTTCATTTAAAGCCTTGTAATCTAAAGCTAGGGCATCAAGTTCTTTTTGTTTTAAGAAGCTTAAAGATTTCTTTGAGAATTGAGAGAGTCCTTTTCTTTGGGTGAGTGAGTCCCCAACTCCTTTAGATTAGTGAGTCCCCAACCTTATTGCCTCATATTATAAGCCATCTCATAATAACAAAGTTCCATCCAATTTTATTCTTCCTTTTTCTATTTCTTTGAACAATTTTGTTCCATTATCTTCTGTCATATTTGAACTACATCACTAGATAATTTGGATTTGTGACACTATCCATTCATATTAGTTTATATCATTGTTTAGGTCCTTAAGTCCTTTATAATATTATATGTAAGGGTGATCATTAGTTAAATTTGACTAGAACTAAATCTTTCCAAGGTTTAACGTATAGGTATTATCCAATATAAGCTAAGTATGTATGTGTTCATGAAGGTAGGGATATAGCACATAGCTGAATTCCCATGTATCTCAGTTTTGTTGTGTATTAGTATATATGCATCGGCCTGTACACATCAATACTATTTAGTACATATGGACCTACAACAAAGCTATTTATATCTAAAATTGAAAGTCTGTGGAAACCTTTATAACACAAAGTGACTTACAATCTTGAGTTTTTCTCGATAGATTGGTAGGATACAACGTATAGGCTCTCAGGCTCATCTCATCAATATATATATATATATATATATATATATATATATATATATATATATATATATATATATATATATATATATATATATGTATTACATTGTATTGTGCAATACATATAGGTTCTTAGGATCACCAATACACTATTTATTGGTGATGAAGGGAAATTTGGCCCGACCTCGTAACAGGGAGACATGTGGACGTGACTCGGCATAAGTGACAATTCAACATGATTAGATCGGCACGTGGACGTGACTTGACACAAGTGACAGATCAGTTCACTACAAAGCAACCTCGGATACCCTGATACCCCCGAACTGAAGTCACCCCGGTATTGGATCGCAACCAGGATAACGATATCAAGTCCGCTACAGATCGAACCCAGACAGATGGACCACCTCGGTCAAGACTACCTCGGGACGAGTATACCTCGGCGCAAGGTCACACCAGGACCACCTCGGTCCCAAGGCACTTCGGCATTCATATCAAGTCAGATCTGAAGAACACGAGCTCAGGCAGCTTGCCACAAGTTAGCTCGCCACCAGGCAACCCGGTACCTTACAGGCAACTCGCCTCCCATTCAGACCGACCACCGCATGGCAACCACGAGGATCTCACCACCGTGTTACGCGTCTTACGGGATCGTACCTTGTAACGGCTTAATTAGCTCACCCACTCCCCGGTTCAGACGGAAGCAGGAAATCTTACCGGTTGGTGGCATTTTACCCACCTAACACGCAAACGAATCCCATCACAGCGAGGATCCAGGAACTGCTCTACCAACCCACGAGGACCCCAGTATATAAAGACTTCACCCCCCAGGGGCGAAGGTATGTTTTTTATATGTGTGTAATCTTTTCTCTCTAGCTCTCTAATTCTTTGATATCATCTTTGAGCTCTCTACTGCGTGCTAACTTAACCACGGAGTGTCCCTACCGGGTAAGCCACCCCGGGATCTCTGATCCATCTCTCGCAGGTTACGCAGTCCTCGTAATTGCTGGTAGCTAGATAGTCTTCATCAAGGAGCAGCCGGATTACACCACATCATTTGGCGCCGTCTGTGGGAAATCGCTACTAAAAGCCCTTGTTTCCATTTCCAAAATCTCAAGCTCAAAATCAAATCCATGGCTTCCTCCAGCAACGACAGACAACACAACGAAGTGAACGTCTCCGGGGGGCAACCTCAGTTCCCGTCTGCCTGCGCGCGGTCTGGCAGCCTGGCCCAGGCGCGAACTGGCGAACTGATAAAAGACTTCCTCACCACCTAAGACCCAGCCACCTCTTCGGCATGGGCAAGATCAAGGAGAGTGGACTACAAGTCACTCCTAGCGCCTAATGGAAAAAGCACTGAACTGGCGGAGACCTCGGCACCGCCTAAGACCCAGTCGCCTCTTCGGCATGGGCAAGATCCAGGAGTGGACCGCGAGTCGCTCCCAGAGCCTAAGGAATGGAATCAGCACTTACGAGCTCATCGAATTTCAGGCCAAAAGGAGAAATCTACTCCCTTCGCCAAGTTACTTCCAACTCGCGACACATGGCACCTCATGACAACTAGGTGCAGCTCGGCACCTGGTCAGCCCGACACCTCATAGGCAGCTCGGCACCTGGTCAGCCCAGCACCTCACAAGCAGCTCGACACCTAGTCAGCCCGGCACCTCACAGGCAGCTCGGCACCTGGTCAGCCCGGCACCTCACAGGCAGCTCGGCACCTGGTCAGCCCAGTACCTCACAGGCAGCTCGGCACTTCATAAGACCTAGTGACCTCTTCGGCATGGACAATGTTCAGGAGTGGACTATGAGTCGCTCCCAAAGCCTAAGGGCCACAACACTGCACATGACCCAGTCGCCTCTTCGGCATGGGCAAAGTTCAGGAGTGGACTACGAGTCGTTACCAAAGCCTAAGGGCTACAATACTACTCAAGACCTAGTCGCCTCTTCGGCATGGGCAAAGTTCAGGAGTGGACTACGAGTCGCTCCCAAAGCCTAAAGGGCTACAATACTACTTAAGACCCAGTCGCCTCTTCGGCATGGGCAAAGTCAAAGAGAGTGGACTACAAGTCGCTCCTAGAGCCTAAGGGCTAAAGTATCGAACTGGCGGAGACCTCGGCATCACATGAGACCCAAATGCCTCGCTGGCATAGGCAAGTTGCTTCGAATACATGAGGCATAGACAGCTCGAGCATAAGCCCTACGATATCTAGCCCACCGCGGCACATAAGAGTAGGTCGGACCCGTAAGGGACAACCGACATCCAAATAAGTAGCCTGTGCGCGGACAGGACGGGTATATGCCTCGCGATGTCGCTCACCTCGGCGTACGTTACATAGAATTACCCCTACTAAGCCTTCGCAAACAGTTCGGGGTAACAAACACCTAGAAAATTTTCTATTACGATTATCCTTACTTATCTTCCAGCTCGGTAGCTCGACAATTCGGGTAATCTATACATTTGTTGCCTAGATCGAAAGCTATCTATACTTAGAATACCTTTTACACGAAGGATTACTCACAAATTGGTATTTCATTCACAAAAAGATGCAGGAACATAGATTTTGTTCTAACCTGAGCTCGACGGCTTCGGGGTGTACATTCAATACAAGAAAAGAAAAGAAAAGCTCAAAGATCATGACTGACTGTCAGCTGGATCGGTCTCCATGTGATCTTCCACGTTCTCCTGGTTCGAGGGGCACTCCTCCTAGACCTCGTCATTACTTCCTTCCTCCGACGAGCTGGGCTCTACATTTGCTGCCCTTGCATCCTCGGGAGTAAAGTTAGATGCGGAGACGACTTTGAGATCGAGGTCGGGGAACTTCTTTCTCATCATGTATTTGCACAATTTGAAGTCGGAGTGGTAGGAGCTCGAACCATACTCAACTTGGAGATCGTGGAACTCCGAAGATTGCTTGAAGTGTTCGACAGCCTAGCTTCGTGCCTCTTCAACAACGTTCTCGAAGATCCAAGTTCACTCTTGAACCATCGCTTTGAGATCTTCAACTTCTCGTCGAAGCCTCATCATCTCCTCGATCAGCGCCGAGTTCTCCTCGGTCAACATGGAGATCTGCTCCTGTTGTTTCTACTTCTCCTCGGTCAACGCGAAGATCCGCTCCTGTTGTTTCTCCTTCTCCCTAGTTAAAGCCAGAATTAGCTCCTTCTAACTTTGAGCTACCTTCTTGGCCCGAAGCACCTCGCCCCGAGCTTTATCAAGTTCACGATGCAGTTTCTGTGCCTCCTTCTTGGTTCCCTGAAACTCCCTCAAACGAATTTGCGACTGACACATCAACGTGTGAATGGAGGAATTCACCTGGCAAGGAAAAACCGAGGTAAGAACATTTTAAAAAGTTCACAATGAAACAAAAGTATAAGGTAAAAGCACCTACCACCATGCAGAGGCTAGCAGCCCGACCCCCAAGCCGAGCCGTAGGCATCTCGGCCCGGTCCGCGACCTCCTCGGAGAAGATGGCCTCCTCGCTCCTGCGAATCCCAAACTGGTGAGTCAGGATACTCCTTTCCGGAGGCTCGTTTCGGGGTCTGGAAGTGCTCGCCGGCTCAGGAGGCTGAGCAGCTTCTGGCTCAGGCGTTGAGGTGCTCTTTGGTTCCTGCTGACAAGCACTTCCCTCTTCTTCATCCAGATCTACCACGGGAGGGAGAGGGCGGACCTCCTCCTGGGGGAGCTCAGCGGAGATCAGCTCCGCGATGTGGACCTTGGACGGGGCAGGGATCGAAGGGCTGGCCTCCCGACGAGGCTTCTTCGCCTTCCTCTTCTTCCCCTTCTGCATGCTGTTGAAAAGGTTCCTGGCATCGACCTCCAGCATGGTAACTGCAAAAAACAAAAGGTTAGCCGTGAATTAAAAAGAACCAAGGTGAAAACCTACCAGGAGGGCTCAGACCAGCTCGCACAAGCTTCTCCTCAGCCAAGAAATCCTTCATCTTGAGGCCGAGGTCTCTCCACGAGTTGATGACTGCCCTAGTTGTTGCATCCAAGCTCACCCCAGGATCCTTGATAGCTACCCTCCAGTGGGTTGGAAAAGACCACCCTTCAGAATTACGGATAATGAAATACCTCCTTTTCCAGGAGGGAACCTTGTTCGGACAGCCAAACAGGATCTTGAACCTGGGCCGAGGAGAAATGTAGTAGCTCTATCTGACGTTCCCATGCAGACAAGCCGAGTTCCTCTTAATGGCACAGATCAAGCTAAAAATGTCTAAGGATAGGGGACGGTTGTACTCGTGGAAAAGTGAGATCGTACCAACTATATTCCGAATCGAGTTCGGATGAAGTTGGTCGATAGTGATGTTGAAGAACTTGATTATTTCTACAATGAAGGGGTGGAGAGGGAAGCGCAGCCCGGCAGTGAGCTGCTCCTCAAAAACAGCAAGCACATGGTGATCATGAGCCCAAGGGTATTGACCTAGGGGAAGGCTAAAAACCAAACTATCGGGAAGACGATAGCGAGCTACAAGATACATTAACCTATCGAAAGTTAGGGTGGAAGGACCGAAGTCATTTGGATCCCGAGCCCGAGAATAAGATGGGGCCTCCGTCCTAGGGGACAGACCTCTTCCTGAACCTCAGTCTCCCCGAGCCGAGATGGCTCAACTTCGGGAGCAGAAGATTCCACTAAAGGCTGAAGAGGGAAATCACACTGCGGCGAGCTGACCTCCCCACCAGGGGCCGTGGATTGCTCCACGGCACCCTCAGCCTCGCTAGAACTACCTAAAAGTCTGTCTATACTAGAACTGGACATGATTAAAGAACAAAGGAAGAACAGGGAAACACAGACTCACCGAAAAGAAGGTTGACCTCGGAAAACAAAGAGAAAAGCGAGCTGGAGGATCCCGACGCGACCTCAGAACAGACTTGTGAATTTGTGGCGAGAAAAATGAGTCTCGGGACCCCCTATTTATAGCCACTGTACCAGAGAAGCAACGGTCGAGATCTAAGAAATCTAATGGCTCCTAAGAAAACGGGCTGCATGACCCTCGAGGTCAAAAACAGTTTAGCGTGTTTTTTGGCGTCCACAGAATCTATAGATCGCATGACGTCCGCGCATGAACCGCACACGACCTATTTGGCAGAGCGGTCTAGAATTCGAGCCAAATCCACTTGTCACATCATGAACTCCCCGCACCAAGTCAAGACCCCTAGCTCGGGGAGTGGGGGGCAATTGATGAAGGGAAATTTGGCCCGACCCCGTAACAGGGAGATGCATGGACGTGACTCGGCATAAGTGACAACTCAACATGATTAGATCGGCACGTGGACGTAACTCGACACAAGTGACAAATCAGTTTGCTACAAAGCAACCTCGGGTACCCTGATACCCCCGAACTGAAGTCACCCCGGTATCGGATCGCAACCAGGATAACGATATCAAGTCCACTACAGATCAAACCCGGACAGATGGACCACCTCGCTCAAGACTACCTCGCAAGGTCACACCAGGACCACCTCGGTCCCAAGGCACTTCGGCATTCATATCAAGTCAGATCTGAAGAACACAAGCTCAGGCAGCTTGCCACCAGTTAGCTCGCCACCAGGCAGCCCGGTACCTTACAGGCAGTTCACCTCCCATTCAGACCGACCACCACATGGCAACCCCGAGGATCTCACCACCGTGTTCCGCGTCTTACGGGATCGTACCTTGTAACGGCTATATTAGCTCACCCACTCCCCGGTTCAAACGAGAGCAGGCAATCTTATCGGTTGGTGGCATTTTACCCACCTAACACACAAACGGATCCTATCACAGCGAGGATCCAGGAACTGCTCCACCAACCCACAAGGACCCTAGTATATAAAGACTTCACCCCCCAGGGGCGAAGGTATGTTTTTGATATGTCTATAATCTTTGTTCTCTAGCTCTCTAATTCTCTGATATCATCTTCAAGCTCTCTACTGCGTGCTAACTTAACCATCAGAGTGTCCCTACCGGGTAAGCCACCCCGGGATCTCTGATTCATCTCTCGTAGGTTACGCAGTCCCCGTCGTTGCTGGCAACCAGATCGTCTTCATCAGGGAACAGCCAGATTACGCCACATCAATTGGGATTTAGGATATGTGGCTATATTCAATAGTTAATGCTCTTTCTAGACATCTTCATGTTCAAAACTTGACAGCTAGAACATTTTGTATCTGTCAACATCGGTCCTTCCAAACATGCTATACAATTTTTGTGTATGTATGTATTAATACTTTGAACCTTGGTAGCATATCAATCACCATCATCCTTGTTGTTGACTTAGTGTCAAGGATACCCAAATTGCTCTAGTTCATTTTTTTTATTATTTCTCCTTTAGATTTTTCATGGGCCAGGATGGGGCTTGTTTTTTCCAAAATTCTAGTGGGCTTGGTTAGAAAACCTGGCCCATGAACATGTCTATTCTCCATACTAGTGTCTTTTTTTTTTCTTTTCTTTTTTATTGGTTTTCGGGGAAAGGAGGATGAAGATGCGCCATCGGATGCCCTTATTTGGCAAATTCTAATGGACCCAATCCTTAACTAAGTCCAAAACGGTGTAAATTCAAACCCAAAACCTATGAACAAATCTATTCTATGGTAGGGTTGTACATGGGTCAGTTCGGTTTGATTGGATAAATTATATACAACTGAACCGACATCCTCAGGTTCATATTCTCACCACCCGAAACTGATTGAGATGACCTAAAAACCAAAGTAAATATAGACTTCTCAGCTTGGCCGGTTTCTCGGTTTGTTAGTTGGTGGTAGCTGTCATACTTCCTAGACGCACACCGTACATTTTCAAATCCGCGTTTTCTCGCTAGGTTTAGTATGGTTTGGATATGTTAACAACCATTAAACACTGAAATCCTATTACCAAAAAAAAAAACCATTAAAACACATCAAGAACAATGAAATCCTATTCAAAAAGTAGAATATGTTTGTACCATTTAATGTGGACTGGCCGGTTTAATCGCAACCCAGGCCCCTGGCTGGTTCAGTCATACCCCCAAAACCATAATGTGTAAAAAATTGGCCAAAACCGGTGACCTGGTCCTGGCTTTAGAAAACCAATCGATTTTTGATCCCCCCGAACCCAATGCACGGGATGGACGAAGATGCCATAACCATCCATATCTACAAATAATCTCCAAATCAGATGATCGGAAAAAGAAAATATCCCATTAGGCTGACATTTGGCTCCTATAAATGGGATGGGATCGAGGTGTACTCCCACTCAGGGTCAGGGAGAACCACTGAACCACTTAAACACGAGCTTTTCTGTCCCGCGTGTTAAAACGCATCAGTGAGATCGGTCAATCAATTGAACAGCGGCTTCTTATCTTCTCCAACTCGGAGAAGTCCAAAGTGGGAGAGAGAATGACTGGTTTCGCTGATACACACCCGGCCCTTTTTGAGTTTCTTGAGGGTGTTGATGGTCAACCACAGAACCAGTGAAGAGGATTCTTGATTTTCAACTTCAGCCTGGACATCTCCATTCTCCACTAACATTTGCCAAAGTTCCTCCAAGCTGTAACTCCTTTCCTCTATCTCCTCCTCCACCTCGTCCATGAATCTCAATGCATTTGTTGGAATTTACGCTTGGCTTCCCCAAACAGCAACAGGTTCTTGTCCGCCTCTCTCTATATATACAGCCAAAAACTTTGCTCTTAGACAACCTGCAAAAAACATTAAGAGGTTTAAAATCTCAAAGCAATCAAAGTAAAACATCAAAAGCTTTTAAAAAAAGATTCAAACTCATGAGTCGTAACTCGTAACCTAACAATCAAATTGAGTTGAAATCACAAATCAGAACTAACCAAAACATATCTAATTAGGTGAAATCAATGAAAACAGCATTAAAGTTGGTTGATGTCGGAATACAACCACACTACAGCCTCCTTTCTTCATGCTCCCTCTTCTTCTGTTTGTTCTTCCGTCTCTCTTCATCAGCAACCAAACAAACAGTTTTTTTTTTTTTTGAAAACTCTATAATCTTCACTGGATTTTGGCATCACCTTAAGAATCTCTTTTCTAGAGTTATTAGTCTTCCCATATCTTCTGGTGGCATTGATCCATTATTCTTTCCTTTTGATGAGGGCGGATTTGGCCCCCCAATGACATTATGACACATGGCACCTCATGACAACTAGGTGCAGTCCGGTACTTCCCAGGCAGCTCGCCATTAGGCAGTTCGCCACCAAGCAGTCCGGCACTTCACAAGCAAGCTCGCCACCAAGTAGCCCGGCACTTCACTAGGCAGCTCGGCACCTTACGGGCAGCTCGCCTCCTAGTCAGACCGACCACCGCATGGTAATTTCAAGGATCTCACCATCGTACCCCGCATCTTACGGGATCATGCCTTGTAACGGCTAGTATTATCTCACCCACTCCCCGGTTCAGGCAGAAATGGGCAACCTTATCGGTTGGAGACGTTATCCTCACCTAACACGGAAACAGATCCTATCACAGCGGGGGTCCAGGAACTACTCCACCAAACCCGCGAGGACTCCAGTATATAAAAGCCTCACCCCCCTGGGGTGAGGAGATGCGTAATCTCTGCTCTCTAGCTCTCTCACAATCCAATATCATTTTCAGCTCACAACTAAGTGCTAACTTAAGCATCGGAGCAACCCTGCCAGGTAAACAACCCTAGGTTCTCTTATTCTATTCTTGCATGTCCATCGAGCCCGTCGTTGCTGGTAACCAGATCATCTCCTACAGGGAGCAGCCGAATTGCGCTACATCACCTTTGATAGAGTAATGATTTGGAAAGGCAGCAATCACCCAATGTAAAGTTGAGAAGTTTTGGATTGTATGGAGATGCCAGCGGGTTCTCTGATTCTATTCTTGTAGGTCCATCGAGCCCGTCGTTGCTAGTAGCCAGATCATCTCCTACAGGGAGCAGTTGGATTGCGCTACATCATTTGGTGCCGTCTGTGGGAAACGCTACTAAAAGCCCTTGTCTCCATTCAAAAATCTCAAGCTCAGAATCAAATCCATGGCTTCCTCCAGCAACACCGGACAAAACAATGAAGTGAACATCTCCGAGGGGAAACCTCAGTTCCTGTCTGTCTGCATAGGTCAGTTCACCATACCGCTTATTGCGGCTAGGGTCCCAGCGCTGACGATGCCCCAAGCGGCTGCACAAGTGAACACGCCACTCCCTCCTATAGTCGGCACGACATTCACTGAACCCTCTGTGGTTCTGTGGGAAACGCTACAAAAAGCTAAGTTCTCATTCTCCGAAAGGCTAAGTCCTCTTCTTCCAGAAAGCTAAGTTCTCACCTTTTAGAAACTAAAGCTCTCACTTTCTAGTTTCCATTTTTTTTAAGAACTCAAAGACTATGCAGGAAGTTGATAGCTAACAGACTAAGCAGCTCTACCAACTTTATCTCAACTTGGATAAAGCCTCATCAGTCCTCTTCACGAGGTACCCTCTACAAGATGAGCTCTTTGTGGCTTCCGCGGGAGTTGGCGGCCAACGGACTGCACGGACGCCCCTGCCGGTTGAGCCTTCCAAGGCTCCCGTGCGAGCTGGTGACCTAAACTTAGTAGTGCTGCCCCCATAAGTCGAGCTCCTAGTAGCTTCTTGTAGGAGTGAGTGACCGGCGTCACTAATGAGGCTGATGCAGCGCAGCCATAGGGCTAAAGCGCCGAACTGATAAAAGACCTCGGCACCGCTTAAGACCCAGTCACCTCTTCGGCATGGGCAAGATCAAGGAGAGTGGACTACAAGTTGTTCCCAGCGCCAAGGGCAAAAGTACCAAACTGGCGGAGACTTCGGCACCACATAAGACCCAGTCGCCTCTTCGGCATGGGCAAGATCAAAGAGAGTGGACTACAAGTCGCTCCCGGCGCCAATGGCAAAAGTACCAAACTGGCGGAGACTTCGACACCACATAAGACCCAGTCGCCTCTTCGGCATGGGCAAGATCAAAGAGAGTGGACTACAAGTCGCTCCCGGCGCCTAAGAGCAAAAGTACCGAACTGGCGGAGACTTCGGCACCACATAAGACCCAGTTGCCTCTTCGGCATGGGCAAGATCAAGGAGAGTGGACTACAAGTCACTCCCGGCGCCTAAGGGCAAAAGTACCAAACTGGTGGAGACTTCGGCACCACATAGGACCCAACCGCTTCTTCGGCATGGGCAAGATCAAGGAGAGTGGACTACAAGTCGCTCCTGGCGCCTAAGGGCAAAAGTACCGAACTAGCGGAGACTTTGGCACCACATAAGACCCAGTCACCTCTTCAGCATGGGCAAGATCAAGGAGAGTGGACTACAAGTCGCTCCCGGTGCCTAAGGGAAAAAGTACCAAACTGGTGAAGACTTCGGCACCACATAAGACCCAGTTGCCTCTTCAACATGGGCAAAATCCAGGAGTGGACCGCGAGTCACTCCCAGAGCCTAAGGAATTGAATCAATACTTACAAGCTCATCGAATTTCAGGCCAAAAGGAGAAATCTACTCCCTTCGCCGAGTTACTTTCAGCTCGGGAGTGGGGGGCAAATGATGAGGGCGGATTTGGCTCCCCAATGACATTATGACACATGGCACCTCATGACAACTAGGTGCAGCCCGACACTTCCCAGGCAGCTCGCCACCAAGCAGTCTGGCACCTCACAAGCAGCTCGCCACCAAGCAGTCTGGCACTTCACAGGCAGCTCGCCACCAAGCAGCTCGGCATTTCACAAGCAAGCTTGCCACTAGTCAGCTCACAACCAAGCAGCCCGACACTTCACAGGCAGCTAGCCACTAGGCAACTCAGCACCTTACGGGCAGCTCGCCTCCTAGTCAGACCGACCACCGCATGGTAATTTCAAGGATCTCACCATCATGCCTTGTAACGGCTAGTATTATCTCACCCACTCCCCGGTTCAGGAGGAAATGGGCAACCTTATCGGTTGGTGACGTTATCCCCACCTAACACGGAAACAGATCCTATCACAGCAGGGATCCAGGAACTACTCCACCAAACCCGCAAGGACTCCAGTATATAAAGGCCTCACCCCCCAGGGGTGAGGAGATGTGTAATCTCTGCTCTCTAGCTCTCTCACAATCCAATATCATTTTCAGCTCACAACTAAGTGCTAACTTAAGCATCGGAGCAACCCTGCCAGGTAAATAACCCCGGGTTCTCTTATTCTATTCTTGCATGTCCATCGAGCCCGTCGTTGCTGGTAACCAGATCGTCTCCTACAGGGAGCAGCCGAATTGCGCTACATCACCTTTGATAGAATAATAATTTGGAAAGGCAGCAATCACCCAATGTAAAGTTGAGAAGTTTTGGATTGTATGGAGATGCCAGCGGCCGGTGGGAAAGAGAGAGCATCAAAGAGAAAGAGTGCGGGCCAGAGGTTCGTGTTTACTAAAGATACAACTTCAGTTGTTAGTAGAAATGCAAGGCAACTTAATAACTTAAGATTTATTTTCCTTTTTGTGTGTGCTAACCAAGTATCACCTTTACATGTTTCATTTCTGTTTGAAGGAGATACCCTCTTATATGAGCCGCAAAGGCTTAAAATTGGCCTAACTACTTTAGACTCAAGTCATCTCTTTCTTGGCCTCTTATATTCAAAACATGATACATGACATAAGCTGTTGAATCAAATCCTTTGATGGGATAGTTAAAAGGCGGCTATAAGGGAGGTAGGTAAGTAGGGCTTAGAACCAAACCATGATGGTTAGGGGTGCAACTTGGGTGGGCATAACCCAATTCCTAAACAACTCAGCCACAATTTTATATATGCTGAGCTTGGATTTCTGTGTTCACGTTGAGCTTAAATACATTTGCATGCATATTTCAATGCATGTATCAAATTTCATTAGGCCCAAATTAAACGCATCGGATTAACCTGCAGTCTTAAAGCCGAGCGTAAACCCAGCCCAGCGTACCCTAGTTGCACCCCTCCTATGACCAGTGCAGCAATGTACGGCTTTTTTATTCCCGATGATCACATTCAGGGAATTATATACAAATCTCATCCCCACCCCGTCTCTCATTCAAGGAAAAAAATCCCTGCCTCCACCCCATCTTCATTTAAGATCAAGGAAAACCCACCCCGTTCAGAGCAGGGCCCTGGTTTAATGGGGAAGATTGGCATCTCTACCTAGATCCTAAAAACTTGCCAAATAATGCAGAGCATTGCATTTTCCACACTATCCTCAAACCATACATTGGATCATATCACTCCAATGATCTCAGAACGCCCAAAAACCTTCAGCACCAACCATCTCCAAAGCGTCCCCAAATCCAACCTTAATATTAAGGGGAATCTTCATTTACCCCCACTTAACAAATTTTTAATTCACCATGCAATTGGGAACGGGGAAACTTATGCCAATACAAGGGGGTAATATGGTAGTGGTGTGGAAGTTTTAAATTATTGTGAGTGTACATCAAAGTTAAAAATTCATACAGTGAAGTTAAAGATTTCTTTTCAAGTGCCCGCATCCAAAAGACAATTATTGGACCACACCTATACTTTGATATGATCGATGCAATTAAAACATCCTAAAATAGGGGAAAATTCATCTCATAATCAACGAAAGGGAAATTTATGGTTTGTTTTCCCTTAAAATTTTTTATTGGTTTTCTAAATGTAATATCCCAAATTCCCAGCTATGCTACAGTAGCTCCCTTGTATTGTGATAGATTCCCCCACATGTCATTGTTCCTACCTGAACAAACTTATAAAAATTTATGACGTGGATGTATCTAATAAAAAACCCTAAAAGAAACTGATAAAGTCTAAAACCTTAATATGCTAGTTTACTTCTACCAAAAAAAAATGCTAATTGACTGATCAAACACCACCATCAAACTTATGAAACCAAAGGAACCAATACATCTCAAAAGAACCAATAAAAGCAAAATTGCTCACACTGTAAGGCATGAATCTTCTAGTCAATCTCCACAATCTAAAACCCTAAAACCTAAAAAACACCAATTTTCTCCCAAAGGTTTGCTGGATCTTCCATTGATCTTGCAAAATCCAAATCCGGTGACCCAATCTCACAACAAAGACCAAGATACTCTACCATGCATGCTCTCACCACTAAATCCGGCCCAACCATTAATTCTGACTAAAATGCACCTCCATACCAATTTTCAGTCCCAAATTCCAAGGCTTCACCACTCTTACCCTAGATGGTTTCTTCTTTTTGGTAAACAAGTAGATGGTTAGGGTATGTGTCAGGTTGGGTTACAACCAGCGTAGATATAGTATGGGTTACTAATTGGTGTGGGTAATTAGTGGACCGGTTGGTATTCAACCCGCATTCTTCCCACCCTTTTGCCACCAGCCCTAAATTCTGATTTTATGATCCATCTGCAACCTTTTTTTTTTTTTTGAATTGTAGACAGTATCTAAGTATATTTATAGCAGCACCGTCCATAGCCTCATTAAACCACCAGTAGTGCTTATTTGTAGTTGATGCATGGCTAACTCCATGTTTCTCCACACTAGATCCCCAACCAGTCTGTTATGGACGCATTCCTCATGAAGAAGTATCATCGCAACCAACAGCAGCAGGGACCTGACCACCGCCAGCAGCAGTAGTGATTTAATGTTCTCATCCTACCCAGTTCGGCAATAGTAGTCTTATCCAAATTAGATTAGACTATCTTACTTGTTCTTATCTTATCTTATTAGTTGATTATCTTATCTTATCTTATCATATTAGGATTAAGAGAGACTTATCTTATTCTTATCAAGATAGAGCAGGAGATCTCCCTATTCAGTAAGGAGTTTCCCTAGGATTAGGACTCTTGTAATCTCCTATTTAAGGAAACACCATTATTGAATGAAGATATCGAATATTCAGTCAAGAAGTGAGTTAGGAGAGTTTGTGATCTCTTGAACAAATCACCAAGGCACCAAGATAGGTTCATCAAGAGCAGGAAGGAACAAGGGAAAACAGGTGGTTTTCCCCGTGGACCGACCCGTGACGAGATCCTATTCGTGGGCCCTCAACAACTTGGTATCAGAGCAAAGCGTCATGGGAGATCTGGAGCAGCTGCCGTCCAGGGTCCATGATCTCGAGCACCAGCTCGTGGAGACCAGCTCAAAAGTACGTGAGATCAAGGACGAAGTCAGGGAGCTTCGACGTCTGATGGAGTTATTCCTTGCTAGCAAGGAGAAGAACGCATAAGGGATGACAGCCACTAGCGGCCGCCGACCAGATCTGTCGGAGTCTTCCGGCGAACAATAGTTCGTCAACCAGGGGGTCGCAGTCATCCCCAAGTACAGCAGGTTAGAATTCCCATCGTACAATGGCAACGGAGATCCCTTGGGCTGGCTGTACCGGTGCGAGCAGTTTTTTCGAAATCAACGAACAGGCGACCGGGATAAGGTAAGCCTAGCCGCCTTTCACTTAACAGAGGAAGCACAACTTTGGTTCTATCAGTTAGAACAGGAAGAACCTGGGCTCAGTTGGCCCCAGTTCAAGTCCTATTGCCTTCTTAGGTTCAGACCCCCACTGACAAGCAACCCCCTAGGTGAGCTGATTAACCTCAAATAGACTGGCACGGTGGCAGAATACCAGTGCCAGTTCCAAACCCTCCTCGCAAGGGCATCCTCAATGCGACCTGACCAGCAGGTGGACATGTTCACAGCAGGGTTGGCAGAACCCCTGCGGGTGGATGTAGAAATGCAGAATCCCCCAAACCTGGTTACAACCATGAACTTAGCCCGCGCGTTCGAGCGCAAGCTGCAACTCAGCCACGGGACCTACAATATGGGACCTCCGCCGAACTCATGGGCACCCCCGAAATCAGCGATAGCGACCCCTTCTCCTGCAACCAGTCAAGAACTGAGATCTCACACAACCAACACCTCTAGATCGGCGACAAGTGCAGGAAGCAACATGGTAGCTCCACCCATTAAACGTTTGACCAGGGCAGAAATGGCGGAACGCTGAGCAAGGGGCCAATGTTTGAACTGCGACGACCTCTACTCGGCAGGACATAGGTGCAAGAGGCTTTTCTACCTCCTACTAGATGAGCAAGAGGAGGATGAAGAACCCGTCGTATTCGAGCTGGAGATCTCTCTCCACGTGATCACCGGAATAAAAACCTCTCAAACAATGCAGTTACAGGCACAGATAGCAGGTAATCCAGTGTGCATACTCGTCGATTCAGGGAGCGCACACAACTTCATAAGTGAACATGCTGCCCTTTAGTTAAAACTACCAATTGAACTCCGGCCACGACTACAAGTAGCCGTCGCAAACGGTGAAAGAGTTCATAGTTATTGATCAAAAAAAAAAAGAGTTCACAGTCTGAGAATCTGTAAGGACGTCCAGATACATGTCAACTCTGAACTATTCTCTGTTGATTTATTCCTACTCTCCTTGGATGGGTTCGATAATGTTCTTGGGGTCAAATGGTTGATTACCCTAGGTCCAATTTTATGGGACTTCAACGCACTCACAATGACATTCCACTTAAATGGGAAGCAAATCTCTTGGCACGGCTGTAGGGTTAAGGAGAGGATACCACAGGTCCATGCACTTCAGACAGAACCAGCAGCCATGGAAAGACTCCTCGCCGAGTTTTCAGACGTATTCCAGGAACCCAAGGGACTCCCTCCTCCCCGAGCATGCGACCATCGAATCCCTCTGGTGGCGGGTTCAGAACCAGTCGTTGTCCGGCCTTATCGCTACCCTCACCTACAGAAGGACGAAATAGAAAAACAATGTGCTGAGATGCTGAAACAAGGGATCATATGCAAGAGCCACTCCCCCTTCTCTTCGCCGGTTCTGTTGGTGGCGAAACAGGATGGAACTTGGAGGTTCTGTGTTGACTACAGAGAGCTCAATGGTCGGACGGTCAAGGATAAGTTCCCTATTCCCGTTGTGGATGAACTGCTGGACGAGCTGCATGGTGCTCAGTACTTCTCCAAGTTGGACCTCAGGTCCGGGTATTTCCAGGTTTGCATGGCTCCCGGTGACGTGAAGAAGACAGCCTTTCGAACCCACCACGGTCACTTTGAATTTTTAGTCATGCCATTCGGTCTCACCAACGCCCCATCCACATTCCAGTCATTGATGAACGAGGTATTTCAGCCCCATCTGCGCAAATTTGTTTTAGTATTCTTTGATGACATCCTCACTTATAGAAAATCATGGGTAGAGCATGTGCACCATTTGCGGACCGTTTTCGAGCTCCTGCGCCAACACAAACTCTTCCTAAAACAGTCCAAGTGCTCCTTCGGGGAGCGGCAGGTCCTTTATCTAGGCCACGTCATCCACGGGCAAGGTGTGACGGTTGATAGTTCCAAAATTCTGGCTATCAAGGAATGGCCCAAGCCTCAATCCGCCAAGGCCTTACGCGGGTTCCTAGGATTAACAGGTTACTATCGCAAATTTGTACAGAATTATGGATTGTTGGCTGCCCCGTTAACCAACCTATTAAAGAAAAATTCCTTCCGATGGGACGACGCAACCGATGCAGCTTTTCTAACACTGAGGGATGCCCTGTCTTCCACCCCAGTCCTGCAATTACCAAATTTTGCTCTCGAATTTACAGTCGAGTGCGACGCCTCTGGAATGGGTATCGGGGTCGTGTTACAGCAGCAAGGGCACCCGATTGCTTTCTTCAGCCGCTGGCTGGCCGACCGACATCTAAAACTTCCAGCCTATGAGCGCGAACTAATCGGCCTAGCTAGAGCTGTCCATCACCCGTACTTGTGGGGGTGGTCGTTCATCATCAAAACCGATCATTACAACCTCAAATACCTGTTGGAGCAATGCCTCACCACTTCCCCTCAGCAGCATTGGGTTAGCAAACTCCTCGGGTTCGATTTTCGGGTGGAATACAAGGCGGGAACCTCAAATCGCGCAGCTGATGCCTTGTCTAGGCGCGATGAAGATGCGATGTCTCTGTGTGGAATTTTCCAACCCCAGATCTCTCTGTTAGACGACATCAAGAAGGCAATGCCACAATCTCCGGAATGGTCGCTCCTGGTCCAGAAGATCCAGTCCGGCGCTACCGACTCCAATTGGTCCCTTCAGGACGGGTTGGTACTGTATAAAGGCCGGATACATCTTCTGCCAGACTCCCAGTTGCTTCCCACCATCATCGCCAGCATCCATAACTCCACCCATGAGGGCGTTCAGAAAACGTTGCACCGCGTCCTGGCTGATTTCCGTTGGCAAGGTATGAAAACTTTTATTCGGGATTTTGTCCAACATTGCCCCACGTGCCAACAGCATAAATGGGAAAACCTGCACCCGCCTACCCAAGGTAGGCGGCAAATCAGTCCTCTTCGTGGTGGTAGATCGCTTCTCTAAATATGCCCACTTCATTCCTCTATCACATCCGTACAATGCCACTTCAATTGCCCTTGCCTTCTTTACGCATGTTTTCCGCTTACATGGGTTACCAGAATCCATCGTCAACAATAAGGACCCGATTTCCACTAGTGCCTTCTGAAAGGAGTTATTTCGGCTACACGGCACCACCCTGGCCTTCTCCTCAGCATATCATCCACAGACCGACAGTCAGACGGAGGTGGTAAACCGCACGATCGAGATGTATCTCCGTTGCTTTGTAGGGGATCAACCGCGACAATGGGTGGATTAGCTTCCTTGGGCTGAGAACTGTTACAACACGACCTACCATTCTTCCCTCAACATGACCCCTTTTCGCATCATTTATGGCCGGGACCCTCCTCACTTGCTGTCCTATGAACCCGGTTCTACTCGTTTGGAAGAAATTGATCACTCCTTACAAGATCGCGACACCCTCCTAGCCGACGTACACCTTCGCTTACAGCAGGCCCAGCTCCGCATGAAGCTCACCTATGACAAGCACCATCGGGAATTGGCGTTCGAACCAGGGCAATTTGTTTGGTTAAAACTCCAGCCCTACCGGCAACGCTCCTTGCACCACAGGGCTGCCCCGAAACTGGCCCCTAAGTTCTATGGCCCCTTCAAGGTTCTACGGCGGATTGGCAGTGTGGCCTACCAGTTGGAATTACCGGAGAACAGCCGGATTCATGATGCTTTCCACGTCTCCTTGCTGAAACCATTTACGGGTGTTCCTCCGGACCAAGTCCCCTCCCTGCCACCCTTGAAAGAAGGCAAACCTGTTCCACAGCCTAGAGCTCTCATCTGCTCTCGTATCAATCGAGGTATTCTTGAAGTTTTGGTGGAATGGGACAGCTTACCACCGGCCGAATCCACCTGGATTCCCTTGGCAGAGTTCCAAGCCACGTATCCGGAGTTCGAGCTTGAGGACAAGCTCTTAGTCCAGGAGGGGAGTAATGTTATGGACGCATTCCTCGGGAAGAAGTATCATCGCCGCCGACAACAGCAGGGACCTGACCACCGCCAGCAGCAGCAGTGATTCAATGTTCTCATCCTACCCAGTTCGGCAACAACAGCCTTATCTAGATTAGATTAGACTATCTTACTTGTTCTTATCTTATCTTATTAGTTGATTAGATTATCTTATCTTATTAGTTGATTAGATTATCTTATCTTATCATATTAGGATTAAGAGAGACTTATCTTATCCTTATCAAGATAGAGCAGGAGATCTCCCTATTCAGTTTTGAATGAAGATATCGAATATTCAGTCAAGAAGTGAGTTAGGAGAGTTGGTGATCTCTTGAACAAATCACCAAGGTGCCAAGATAGGTTCATCAAGAGCAGGAAGGAACAAGGAAAAACAGGTGGTTTTCCCCGTGGACCGACCCATGATGAGATCCTATTTGTGGGCCCTCAACACAGTCAATATCCCTTTCTAGTAATTAAAACCACCTATCCCGGCCTACCTACATAATTTAAGCAAGGAATATCATCAAATCACGTAAATCACACCAAGCAACCCTATGACCATAAATGCAAATGTACCAAGTTCACAAAGGCTAGGTCATATAACATAGAAACGTAGAACTATCCTAAGAAAACCTCAAACATCACAACCAAATCCACTAAAATCTGTACAGTACATTATGACCTTCAGAATCAGAAGATCATTTCTTTTCAGAGAACCATCAACCTCAACTCAAGCACAGTAACTTCAAGATGCCAAAAAGTACAAAACAATGGCACAAGACAGTCAAAAGAGAAAAACTATCAATTTCTAATCCTAAATTCCATAAAAGCAGTTGAATCTTGTAAAACAACAATAGTCTCCCAAATAATACCTGAGAAAGAGAATAACTGCATTACCAGCTAATGCAGAATTAAAGGAACCATGATGAAATGCCTATTATTTCTTTTTGCAAGGTATATTGCCCATTCACCAACCCAAATTCTATGTAAAGTTGGGCTTATATGCACAAGATCTGAAGAGTTGCAGGGCTATTATGACTCTTCAACCTGTCATGAAGTATGAAAGTGCTTGCTCAGAAAGAACAATATTAAAAGCATCTGGTTATATGGAAAAACCAATCCCACATACAACAAAGGGGCAAGAGATTAAAAGATGTTAGGCAGTTTCACCATTAGATTCACACAAGATACACCATTTTGGGAGAGGCACCAGCCCATAAGATTATTTTGTCTTTTAAATATTTGTTAAAAATAATTAAATATATATATATATATACATGGAAAAAGCTTAAATATATAAATAATGGTTTTATTGCATTTTCTATCCACATCCATTATGTATAATAATTACTACAATTAAATTTTACCAAGTTGTACACTATAGATGTAAAATTATATAATCAAGCTTGGTTCATTTAATTAACCCCACATGCAATTGCTCCTTAACCTACCTATGATAAAAAAAATGGTCCCATAAAGGTATGAACTTAAATTGCTCAAATGTCTTATAGCAAAGGCCCTTTGACAAAAATTAAAATAAAATTAAGATATGATGGTATAAAATTAGTTCTTGATCCAATTAATATGAAATTGGATATATCATAAGATATTATGAACCCTTGGAATTCACAATTTGAATCATGAATCATGTCATAAATTGTTAGATTTTAACAACAGTGCCAACTCTACCAGGAAAAAATGCCTACAAGTGTGAATGACTGACAACAGAATTCCTAAAATCTCTATATAGATGGCATTGGAAAGGCACCCACGATTTTTAAGTTACTTTTACCTTGAATTTTATATTATTAGGAAAATTAATGTCAGAATTTTAGTAATTCTCTGTTTGTGGTTGTCAGGTTGCTAATATAACAATTTATCAGCCTGATTCTAATGTAAAGTTAGACTTCTGTCTACATGAAGAGGTGAAAACTTTGACCCTTTGGTTGGCTGAACTTAAATCTCTTCAATAAGTGGTGAATAAGAATCTAAAGATGTACAATCAAAAGAGAGAATAAAAAAAGAAAATGAAAAGGAAAAGGAAATCTACAGTTGTAATCTCAACATATCAATCACTCAACCATAGGATCTTACAGAAGTTGTGATCTTCCTTGCCACCCCCTTCCAACTAGCACTTTGTTAAAAGTTTGTTAATAATTTAAGTTTAGTATCACAGGGGTACTATTGTACTTTCTCCCTCTTTTATTTTGTTTTATGTCACCCTAGTATAAATACAAAAGCTGGCGCCGCCAACTAGACTTTTGGCTCTCAATCTCTTTTCTCTCCTCTCTTTCTCTCTTCTCTCTTTCCTCTTCCTTTCTTCTTTTCTTCTGAATAATATGGTATCAGAGCGGGACTATCAGATCTGAAAGGAGAGATCAAGCAAGCCTTTTTTCTATCTTCTCTCTTCGCCAGCTACTGCTTGCTTTACTGAAGATCCAGAATACAGCATTGGACTGAAGTACCTTCTCTCCCTTCCTCCTTTTTTCTTTTTTTCTGGTCGTGTACCAGGACAGAACCTATAGTAGGTTCACTTGCTTGATGTAAGGTGATCAGCACCTCTTTCTTTCCTTTTTTGTGGGATCAGTTGATCCCAGGGATGTACTGTAGGTCGATGATGACCTTTATATGCTGCGACAGCAGCCTTATGATGGATTTGCAGGTCAGGAGATGACCTGTATGTATTGCGATAGCAGCCCTCTGATTTATTGTAGGCCAATGATGACCTATTAGTGCTGTAACAGCAATTAATTTATTTATTTGGTGATTGAAGAGCTGAATTTCAAAAAAATGGTGGTTGTCTCTAGTCTCCTGGTGCAAAGAATTTTTTTTCAGCAGTTATTCAGCGTGTTAAGGGGAAACAGTGTGGACTGGAGACAAAATTTAACAAAATTTATCTTTCTAGGTGTTAGATTGCATTATTTCAAGGTTTTTTGTGCCTACTTTGAGTGTGACCTGAAGTTGTTGTCATGAGTGGTGAAGATTCTGCCACATCTAGTGTTTCCTCAATGTAGAATGGAATGAGTGGGGGTATGGATTTATCCTTCCTATAGCTGTCATACCCCTGGATGGCTTAAATTATTTAGAATGGTCGAAAGGGATCAGGTTATACTTTACTGCAAGGGGAAAATAGGATATATAAATAGGAGAATTAAAGAACCTAATTCTGGGAGTGTTGAGTATGACAAATGGAACCAGAAAAACAGCATGGTTATGTCCTGGCTTTTAGTGCCTATGCAACCTCAGGTGAGAAGGAACTTTATGTGGGATGAAACGGCTTATGAGATTTGGGAACAGGCAAAGTCAACCTATTCTGAACTGCGGCACTATGCAAAAATCTATCAATTACAAGCCGGGTAATGGCAGGAGCTAATACAGCCCTTTACCCAGTTACACCATCTATGTCCAAAGCCACAACACCCAAGGACCTCTAGTAAAAAACTCGAATCCACAAGATTATAAGCCTTCTCTAAGTCTAGCTTACATGCAAAACCTTGAATCCCCGACTTTCTCATGTCCTCCACACACTCATTTGCTATTAAGATCAGATCTGTTATTTGCCTTCCTTGCACAAATGCTTGACTAATGATGGATGGTAGCACTACTCGAATTCTCATAGACAACACTTTAGCTAGGATTTTATAGATGCTTGTCACCAAACTAATCAGCCTATAATCCTTAGGGTCCTTTGCATCTATCTTCTTTGGGATTAGGGATAAGAAGGTAGCATTAATTCCAGGGCTTACCCCTTTTTTATCTGCAAATTCCTGAAACACCCCAACAAGGTCTTCTTTAATCACATCCCAACAATCCTGATAAAAAACCATTGTGAAGCCATCTGGACCAGGTACTTTGGATCTATCCATTGAAAATACCGCCTGTTTGATCTCTTCTTCACTAAAATCCCTTTCTAGCCAGTTTACTTGTTCTTCAGATATCCTAATCCAATCCAAATCTTCCAATGTTGGCCTATTGTTCACCAGTTCCCTATAGATTGACTTGAAATGATCCACAAACAACCTTGCTATCTCATCTTGATTTGTACTTCCTCCCCATTCACCTCTAACTTAGCTACGAAATTTTTCCTTCTCCTCCCATTAGCCAATACATGAAAAAATTTTGTATTCCCATCCCCTTCCTTAATCCATTTGTGTCGACTTTTGCCTCTAAGAGATTTCCTCTCTCAGAAGAACCTCTTCCAAATCCTTCTTTAAGTTTCTTCTCAAAACCCTTTCTTGCTCACTCATCATCCTTTGGGCTTCTTTGGAATCTAATTCCTCGATCCTAGACACCAAGTTAATTTTTTGCTCCTCTATCCTTCCAAAGTGTTCCCTATTCCACTCCTTGATTTTGGATCTCAACCTTTTCAACTTTTTGTAGAATCTCACTCCCTTCCACTTCACCCCTCTTAAATCTTCTCTCCACCACTCCCCAATCAGGTGTACAAAATCCAGGTGAGTTAACCACATATTCTCAAATCCAAATGGCCGTGAACCAGAGGCTATTGTTTCAGGATTTAACTGGATAGGGCAATGATCAAAAATGACTCTGGGTAAGGCTCTAGCCATCTGGTTCCTCCAATTCTTCTCCCACTCTTCATTAAATAGGAAGCTATCTAATTTTGAACAAAGGGGGTTTTCTTGGAAATTAGACCAAGTATAATTGGCTTGTAAGAGAGGTAAATCCTTTATACCACAATTGTTAATGAATTCATTAAACTTCCTCATGCTAGATGTAATTGTTCTTTGAGGATTGTTAGATTCGTTACAAAACCTAATTACATTGAAATCCCCCCAAGACACCAAGAACCCTTCCATAGGCCTTGTATCCGATACAATTCTTCCCACACCTCATTCCTCTCTCTAGAAGTGTTTGGCCCATATACATTGGTATCCTATATCAGCTAGAAGTGTTTGGCCCATATACATTCCTGACCTTTAGCGACACAGAGTATCTCCTTATTAGCTCCTCCACTAATTCTACAACATCCTCCCTCCATAATGTTACTAGACCTCCAAAGGCTCCCCAATAAGGGGCCAAGGTCCAGCAAACTCCTCTTGATCTCCATACACTTCTAACCCACCTTTTATCCAATTCTGCCAACTCGGCTTCCTATATCAACACTATGTCTGGTTTCTCTCTTCTTAGTAAGTCTTTAATTGCCCTTCTTTTCTTTCACTTCCCAGTCTTCTCACATTCCAGCTGATGATTTTCATTGAACACTTCTTTCAAAAAACATTCTCAAAAGACTCCACCTTACAGTAGAGTCTTTCTTCTTTCCCCTCTCCCACTAAATTCAATGTCACCCTTAATATCCGAAATCAATCTCTCCACTTCTGATCTCTTTTTCTTTTTCCTTTTATTATTACCCTCGGTCTTCATAGATGATGCATTGCTTCAGCCACCACTCCCCCTAACTCGGAACTTTTGTAGTGGTCCTTCTCTTGAGAGATTACTACTCTCCCCCTTTGATCTAATTCTTCCTCCTCTTTGTACTCCTCCAACGATGTGCAGATCCTCTCCCATATTCTCTCCAATTCCTCCTCCTGTCTCTCTCTAGGTGCCACTTCTCCCTCTCAGTTCACTCTCAGAGTTGCCATTCACTCTTTTTTCCCCCCAACTGGAACTTCCGCCCGGGATGCTGGAGTATCTGTTTCAAGCATAGAAGGCACATTAGTAACCAAAACCGAAAGGACATTCATACATGTGTTGTTGGGAACCGATGGGACATCATTCAGGAGAGGGGGATGCACATAAGGAAATAGGCCTAAACCTGTTCCCTATGATTGAGCTTGCCTTCAAGAGTTTATAGTTGAAATCAATACCTTGTCGGCTTTAACAGTTGAACTATTCTTCTCATGTTGCCTTCTTCTGGTATTACATTACAGGTCAGAGTGTTAGAACTTTTCCCTACCGACCTCATATCCTGTTTTTCCTGAGCTATTGGACTAACTTCCCTTGCGGGTATAGGCAGCACTTGAACCGCAACCTTTGTCGAGCAATCCAAAAAATTCATAATGTCTTCCTCAACTCTTTGCAAATCATCTTCTTCCTTGTTCTCTTGAAAAAGTACCTCCGTACCCAAGCTATCTTCATAAAAAATGTTCCTCGAACTGCTCAGATCAATGCTCCCTAGGCTTATTGTGTCATCTGAAACAGAATCACTGAAATCTTCCTCCTCAGAGCAATCATAGGGTTTCCGCTTCTCTAAATCACTTCACCTGACACTCCTTGGATTACGTTTTTCCGACGACATTCTATTTGATCTTTATGACGCAACCCAATGTAAAGTGCTTCCAAAATGGGTGAGATTCACTTTTTGTGGCTTTCATGTTGTTGTGCTCAACGAAGAAGAAGATAGATGGTGCTTACCATCTATCGACGTCACCCCCTGGTCACGTGACCTTTTAAAGATGTTTGGGTCCCTTGATGGGCTGGTAATGTTCGGCCAATATCTTGTTTTAACATGTTGTTCCCCCTATCCCGCCTTAGATAGGCCCACAAAAGTCGGACCACTATTATTTCTGTCCCTTCTATTATTTGGCCTGATTTTTAGAACCTAGGGCCCACTATTTTGAGAAGGCCCAGATTGGGTAGAAATTGGGCCCTATTTATTTTAAAAGGTCCCAACGTTTCAGCTCCCTTACTCTCTGCCCTCTTCTCACCTTTTCTTAGTCAAAGTGTGTTTATTGAAGAAGCTTTAAAGCCATTTATTACTGCTAGTGCATAGGATCTATCGGGTACCCAGCTACTGCCTTGTTGAGCATGTTTGTGACTCTCTGCCCCCTTCTCACCATCCAATCCTTTATTGCCATGCAATTCTTCTTCTTCAACCTTCTCATCTCCCTCCCTATGAGCCTCTTTCCAAAGCACAACTTCAATGAATGAAGCCAGCCAAACTGAGTAAAATTGTTCTTCAACTCACACCTCTATCTTTTGTGGTTTTTCCTCAAGTTTTACTCCATTTAGTAAAATGGAAGCTGAGTAGAGGTCTCCCCAAAAAACACCTCCTAATGATCCTCCACACATCAAAGCAATGGCTTCAGCAGTTTCTTGCTTCCACAAGTGAAAAGGAAGGCCTAAGAGTTGCACCAGCACCCCATCTTCAACAAAGAAATCTTTGGAGTTTGACCCTGGACACCATCTTGATATTGTGAAATTCCCAAGTTCAGTTTGGATATTTAAAGCCTCAACTTCTACTCTATTCCCAAGCAAGTCCAGCAGAGCCTTATCTTTCTCAAAGGGGGTTAAGATAAACGTCATCTTCAACTTCAAGCTTGTTGTTAACAAATCTGCAACTTTTCTCCAATCTACAATCCAAGCTGATGCTTTACCTATCAGTTTACTTTCCCATTCTTCTCTCTCTAGATTTGCTCCCATTCTGTGTTCACCTGCTCCAGCTGTCACTATAAGAGCCTCTTGCTTCTTATTGCTCTCCTGGCTAGTAGAACCATTTATCTTCCTTTTTTCTGTTAAGTTCCCTTCTCTTTTAGCACCCAACCATTGCAGTAGTTCACATAATACCCCATGAACTTCCTTCCAGCCCTGACTTTTCCATCTCTTTGGGAAACAAACCATCTGCTTTCTACCCTTGCCAAAAAATTCTGTCAAAGATATGAAAAAGCCTTTAGAATTTCTCTTACATTCTGCTACAAATCTTCTTCCAGTTTCTGAGAGAAACTCTTTGCAGTTATTTTGTTTGCTGCCCTTGTTACTTGCACCTCCCACAAACTCCTTAAACCCTTCAATCACCCCCAATCCTTCTAACAACACCATCCCTTTCTTTGCTTCCTTGATTTTCAAGCATAGTTGACCTTTTAATCTCTATTCCTCGAATAGGAGCTCCTTAGCTTCAATCTTCAAAGTTTTTCTCCAAGGACTTATCTCCACGAACTCTCCCATCTCCATTTCTCCAACCCCTTTACCTTACCTATGGATGTCTTTCTTTGAGAGTGAGCCTTTCTTCCATGTTTCTCCTCAGGGGAAGTGTAGGAATGAGGAAAAAATAGTTCAGCTCCCTCCTCTTCCTGATCCTCCTCCCTTTCATGTTTTCTTTCATCGCCACAAAGGCCAGCCATGTTCAAGAGTTGTAGAGCACCTAGAAGTTGTACCACCAATGCCATCAAACTCTCTGGGGGTGGATCCAACCCAACCAGGTATCTTGCTTCCTATTGATGTACTCTATTGTTATTGATACCTCTATTGTTGATGACATTGATCTTCCTATTGCTCATCGGAAGGGTGTTTGGTCTTGCACCACTAAACATCTCATTTCACATTTTGTTTCTTATGAGAACATTTCGCCTTCCTTTCGGGCCTTTCTTTCTTCCATTGACAGTGTTCTCATTCCTAAGAATGTGGTAGAAGCTTTGTTGGTGCCTGAATGGGCAGATGCTATGAATGAAGAAATTAATGCCTTACATAAAAATGGCACATGGGAATTGGAAGATCTTCTTGAGGGGAAAAAACCAATTGGATGTAAATGGGTTTTCATAGCAAAACATAAGGCTAATGGCACAATGAAATGGTATAAAGCTCATTTAGTGGCAAAAGGGTTTACACAAGCATATAGAATGGATTATGCAGAAACTTTTGCACCTGTTGCTAAGATGAACTCCATTAGAGTCATTTTCTCTTTAGCTGCTAATCTTGATTAGGACCTTCATCAACTAGATATCAAGAATGTTTTTCTAAATGGTAACCTTGAAGAAGTGTACATGGTACAACCCCCTGGTTTTCAGGCTCAAGGTAATGAACAAAAAGTGTACATGTAGTTGTTTAGCAAAGAGAATACAAGCAATGTCAATCTGACCACACATTATTTGTGAAAAGAGGGAAAGGAAAAATTGCAGCCATGATAGTATACGTTGATGGTATAGTTATCACTGGTGATTGGAAAGATGAAAATCAAAAGTTAAAAAGATTTCTTGCTACCCAGTTTGAAGTGAAAGATCTAGGTCCTTTAAGGTACTTTCTTGGGATTGAAGTTGCTTGTTAACAAAAAGGTTCTTCATTTCTCAGAGAAAGTATGTCCTAGATCTGCTCCAGGATACAGGAAAGTTGGGAGTGAAGCTTGTTGATTCTCGTATTGATCCTAATCACAAATTAGGTGATTGTCAAGGTTAATTCATCAAGGATGTGAAACAATTTCAGAGGCTTGTAGGAAGATTGTTATATCTTTCTATGACCTGACCAGACATTGCTTATGCAGTGGGTGTTCTTACTTCTTAGCCAATTCATGCATGCCCCTAAGACCACCCACCTTGAAGCAATTGAAAGAGTTCTCAGATATCTTAAGAAGTTTCTAGGTGCAGGTTTATTGTTCCAAAAGCACGGGCATTTGAAAGTTGAAGTGTATACCAATGTAGATTGGGCAGGATCCCTGAGTGATAGGAAGTCTACCAGCGGCTATTGTACCTTTGTAGGAACCTAATTACATGGAGAAGCAAAAAGCAAAATATGGTGGCTAGGTCTAATGTTGAAGCTGAATATAGGGCAATGTCTCATGGAGTGGCTGAAATTATGTGGCTAAAAAATTTGTTGAGTTGGGATTTACAATTGATGGGAGCTATAACTCTATATTATGACAACAAAGCAACCATAAACATTGCTACTAATCCAATGCTGCATGATAGAACTAACCACATTAAAGTCGACAAACATTTTATCAGAGAAAATGTTGTCAAAGGGAAAATGTGTACCCCCTATGTCCTCTGAAGACCAACTTGTAGACATCTTCACAAAAGGGTTACATCACTTGTGGCATCATGATTAATGTGACAAACTGGGCATGATTGACATCTATGTCCCAACTTGAGGGGGAGTGTTAAAAGTATATTAATATTTTAAGTTTAGTACCGTAGGGTACTATTGTACTTTCTCCCTTTTTTATTTTGTTTTATGTTACCCTAGTATAAATACAAAAAGTTGGCGCCACCAACCAGATTTTTGGCTCTCAATCTCTTTTCTCTCCTCTCTCTTCTCTCTTCCCTCTTCCTTTCTTCTTCACTTCTGAATAATACACTTTGTGTCCTCTCCTTAACTCTTTTTTCTATTTTTTCTACTTTTACCTAAAACTTACTGTACCTGTTATTAATCAAGAAAACATGTGCTCTAATTCCATATAGTGCAATATTATTGTGTAGCCTAATATTATATCCATGATCTAACTTAATTCATTCCAGAAAAGCTTCTTTATTAGCTCACATATATGATTCATTTCAATCCTTATAAACTCAACATTGATTCATTCAATTGTCTAATCACATTTCATTCAACCACCTAATTTCTCTGTTTCAAACAAATACAACCTAAAATGACATTAGCAAGTTGTGAAATGGTTCTTGACAGACTAATCCGCAACCTTGAGCTTGAAGAATGAAACAGGTGTTCTTGCTCAATGTAGCTTGAATAATGAGAGAAATTATCTTTCCTTTAACCTTTCCCTTATTCTCCTCTACTTCACCATGAGTACAGTGTTTTGTTATTAAAAACTGAACTCTAGCCCTATGCACCATCACAATACGCCAATTTATTCCACAACCCCAAATCAGAACAGATGTCAAAGCATTTCAGCCCTTCATTACCCAGCTCCAATTCCTTCAATCATCACCTAGTCAACCACCTAAATTCCCTGTTGCCAACTAGTCAAATTGGTAAACCAAAATATCTAGGTATTAGCATATTTAAATGGTAAGGCTTGGTTTCTTTGCAATGCAAATTCATTTTTATTAGTGCAGATGTATGATAGTGCAAATGAAATGAGAATAGATTCTGGTTTCCTTTTGTTTTAGGTTTTACTTTGTTTTGTTCGTTTGCAATGCAAACAAAGTAAAGCCTGAAGCAAAGTAAAACCTGAAGCAAAAATTGACCAAAAATTTGCACTCCTGTACATTTGTACCAGTTTAACGCATTTTCACTGCAAACAAATGGAGAATAAATAACAAACTAGTTCGCATGTCAGCTACTTTGAACAATTGAGCTTGAAGGATGAGAGGTTTAATTCAGAAAGAGCACGAAGTACCCATGCATTATCTGATGTTGATACCAATTAGGAATGTCCAATACCAAAATAGTCTAAACTCTAAAATTCAAACACTTCACTTTTTCTTTTTTTTTTTATTTGAAGGGGTTTATCTTGGCACGATACAATCCAATGGAGCCCTTGCTACCTCCAACCCCTCCATCCAAAATGAACCACATACAGGTAGCACCTGCCCCTGATCAATGTAGAGCATCCAATAGGGGTATCTTTGTGGAAATGATTACCACATAGAGTATTGCTAGTATTGGGGAAGAGAATCATAATTCAAACTTGGGCTACATATTTAGACAATCTATATCCATCTCTTGGGTGGATAAACTTGTACTTCCCCACATGAATCAGTAAACAAGACAAAGGAACTTGAACATTGATCTATCAATGAAAAGAACATAACTAAATAACCACCACAAAATTAAGGATGATATGAAAATCCACAAGGGTCTGCTGCTGATGGACCATTCTGTGAATGTGATTCATATGACATTTGAAAAAAGGAATGTGATAACAGTTGATCAACCTTAAACATGCACCATTTAACAATTCTATACACAGAATACTATCGTATTGTTCAAGTGTGTTGGATAACCATTATTCAAACTTCAAAATCTAAAATTTCCCAAGAGAAGATCAAAGTAAAATTTCAGTCGTAAATATGGAAGCAATAGTGTGGTGTCCACAGTCCACACCCAAAAGTTCAAGCAATCCAGACTTGCTCAGTAGTCTTTTCTCACCAGCGCTGCATGGGCTGTCCCAAATGAATGTAAGTGTCCATGTTAGGGCACATCTCAGATTCTGACACCCCATGGATTCTTGAGGAATCTCCTTGTTACAAAGTTTAAATTTTAGACAATTTTCAGGGCTATAGTCTATAGGTCCTTTTCCAGCTTACCGAACCGGACTTCCGGACACACATCAGATCCTGATTTCCCAGTCTGTGTCCGTGCAACATATGAAGCATGTATCAACACCAATAAAACATAAGAAACAAGTACTTAACCCTGCTAATATGAAATTCAACATTGTATACTAGGTCAAGCACCATGATCAAACTTGACATCAAGAAAGAGTTCAGTGGCTCAAGCAATAAAAACATTTAATAAAAGGAAATAAGTTGCTGAAAAAATCTAGAGGCTTTCACCAACTCCCACCATGCTATTTAAAAGTTTCAACCACTTAAACCAGTTGGGGAATACATATCCAAGTTTACAACATTACCAACAGGAAACAGTTACAGAAATTAAATGACAAATTGACAGCATAAGATTTATTTTCAAAGTATGCCCTGATATTTCAAATTTGAATCAAAAAGGACACTGATAAGGAAACCAGACCTATGAAATTGAATTGAAGTTAATGATATAAAGACCATATAAAATGAGAAGAAGCTGCTAGTGATCAGCTCAAATTCCTAAGAAAGAGTACCAAGTTCCAGTTCACCAATCACTGGTATATTATCTGCTGCATTGAAAAGTACAAGATTCACTTTTTGTTAGTTAATGTAATTCTGCCAGTAGGGTATTTTAGTATTGTACTCTTTTAAGTTAGACCCTATTTAAACAATAAGAGTGGGACACCATCACTCACATTTTTGGTTCTCCAATCTGTCTTTCTATTTTCTTCTCTGCTCTCTAACTCTCCTCTATGGCAGATTACATGGTATCAGAGCTTGATCTGCCATACAACTGAGTTTCTCTCTTCTTATCTTTTTTTTCTTTTCCACATGACTGGAACCTAGCCCGGGATTCAATTATTCTCTCAGATATGATCACCACAGAAGAAGCACATTATTTTCTTTTTATTCTTGGTCATAGGGCCAAGCCTTTGTTGTGTCTACATGAAAGTAGAAGGGTGCTGCTGTGAAGATTTACTGTGGTTTTCAGATCATAGGGCATCCAAGCAGCTGAACCATAATCTGTAAGTGATATATCATGTTTAACTGTTGTCTCAGAAGTAAAAGCAGACTTTGAGGCCTACTTCTGAAACCTCACTTTCCTCTATAATAATTGGACCATGCCAGCACGACACTCCCCACTATGACTTCTGAAACCTCAGTTTCCTCTAGTATTACTGGACTGAATTCCATGGCTGGTAGCAGCCTTGAAAAATCCTCACTTCCCTATCTCTATTGTTCCCCTCAGTGGACTGAATTTATCTTGAATGGTCCAAGGATGTTAGAATGTTTGTAGGGGTACAGGTTGAATGGTCCAAGGATGTTAGGATGTTTGTGTAGGGGTAAAGGGAAGCTAGAATGATTGATAGGAAATATTAAGGAACCAAGTGAAGACAGTGCTGAACGTGACAAGTGAGAGCAGGAAAATAATATGATCATTGTCATGGTTGGTGTCCACTATAGACCCTCAGATAATGAGGAAGTTTATATAGGCAGAAGCAGCTAAGGAAATTTGTGATCAAGCAAAGTCTACATACACTGAACAAAGGCATATCAACTGCAGGTAGAATCAGCACCGTGAGATAATGAGGAAATTTATATGGGCAGAAACAGGTAAGGAGATTTAGGATCAAGCAAAGTCTACATACACTGAACAAAGGCATTATGCTAGAATTTACCAACTGCAGGTAGAATCAGCATCATGTACACAAAGAGAAAAAAGTTAGTCTAGATATTATCCCACCCTCACCGCCTTGTGGAAGAGCTTGATCACTATCAGGTTATTGATTGGAAAGTGTGATGAGAATGCATCGGCATATAAGATGTTACCGGTACAGTAGCATGTGTTTGCCTTCTTAGTTGGTTTAAACCCCACTTATGAGCAAGTCTATTAGGGTCCAGAATCTTAGTTGTAAGGAGTTGCAATCCCTACAAGAGGTGTATGCCTTGCCTCAGTTTGAAGAAAAGACAAAGCAACAACCATGAATCCTCCCAAGGGGGAGAAAATTGCACTTGTGATGAGAAAATGCACTCAAAACAAGAAGGGGGAGGATGCTCCTAGAGAATGATTGGTAGAGGATGGATGGTGGATGGTCTTTACATGATGGAGAGTGGAGCTGCATTTATGTAAACTAAATCTATTAGTTTTATGAGTCAAGTGGTCAAACAATCAATTTGTGAAATCAAGAAAAGATATTGTGTCATTAACAATTTTATTTCCAGAGTTCTTTAAGTCTGTCCTAATATCTCCTTTATAGTGTTACTTGTCAATCGAGTAAACATTGTAGAACATCTTTTCCATTTAGTAATAAAAGACCAAAATCTCCTTTTCACATTATTCACTCTAGTGCATGGAGCCCTACTACTATTGTGAGAATGGCCATCAATATTTTATTAGCTTCATTGATTATTTTTCATGGTACACATGGATCTATATGCTTCATCTAGAGAAAAAGTTATGAAAATTACTAAGGAAATTCATTGTATGGTATTTACTATGTGTCATGTGTTAATTCAGATATTTCATTTTGATAATGCAATGGAGTTTTTTAGGAGTGATTTCAACCAATTCTTTGCTTGCACCATTCATCAAAGTTCTTGCCTTCAAACACCACAACAAAATGGTGTTCCAGAGAGGAAGAACATACATCTTCTGGAAGAGGTTTGCATTTTGATGATCCATATACATGTTCCCACAAAGTTTGCACTGATGCTATTCCTACTTTGCCATATCATAACTGTATGCCACTCACCTCCTATGGTGCAAGGTTCCACATCAACTCTAGTTCCCTGTTTCCCTACATCTCCTTTATTTTCCATTCCTCTTCATGTATTTGGATGTGATTGTTTCGTGCATAACCTCTCTCCTTCACATTGAAACATGGACCCTCATTCCATTCCTTGTGTTTTTCTTAGGTATCCCCATTCACACAAAAGGGCTATAAGTGTTATGTCCCTATGCTCTGAAAATATTTTCTCTATGAATGTCTCCTTTTTTGAGTCCTAACCTTTCTTCCATGCCTCTTATCAGGGGGAGAAACATACTACTTGTGATGAGAGGCAAGTTCATCTTCCACTGCCCAGTCCTGCTTCTCCATCTTCTATTATATGCCTCCTCCTCAACTTCAAGTGTACTCTCATCATCAAAAGGTTCAGCCCTCTCTTAAAGGTATGGAAGCGCTAGAAGTTGTACATGTGATACCATCACAGAGTCATGAGGCAATTCCAATTGAAACCTCTTCTTCATCCCGACCACATAAGTCCAATGACCTTGATTTGTCTATTGCTCTCCGTAAGGGTGTTTATAGTTGTAGACATGGTTTCAAATGTCGCGAAATTTCGCTAATGTCGCCCGACATATGTCGATGTTGAGGCTCACCGACATGAAAATGGATGATAATATAAAAATTACATTATTTCGGTCGACATTTCCTTATATTTCGGAAATATCAACCAAATCGGTCCAAATAACAAAAAAAAAATAGACAGTTTTTCCTATTATGCCGATAGGATGTCGACTAATGTACATTAATAATATAATATATTAGTATATTATACTAATATAAATTATTCCATTAATTTCTATTTAATATTTCAAATAAAATATTTATAAAAAATAATTAACAAAAAATAAAAACAAAAGAATAAATTTATTACTTTATAATATAAAACATAAAATATTTTTCAAGTAATAAAATATTAACTAGTTAGTATTTTTTAAATATTTATTAAAATCAGAAAATGTTTATTAAATTTTATAATAAATCATATTCTAAATTTAATATAAAAAATGAGAATAAATTTATTAAATTTTATACTAAATCATAATTAATTATAAATTTAGTATTAAAAATCATAATAAATTCATTAAGTTTTATAAGAAATCAAAATTTATCATAATCTTAATACTTAATACTACAAAAAGGAGAATCAGTTTATTAAATTTATAATAAAACATAATGTATTATAACTTTAATATTTAAAAATCAGAATAAATGTATTTCTATTTACTAGTGTGAAATAAATATATTAGAATTTATAATAAATCAGAATTAAAAAAAAGAAAAGAAAATATCGGATAACCTTGTAAAAACATCAAAATGCATAATAAATCAGTAAATCGTCATTTACTAATTTGTTATTGATCTTAGTTTCTTAGCTTTATATAATGGTTGGGAATAAGATAATAGTCTAGAAATATGTATTAATGCTTCTTTTATCATTTTACAAAATATCATTGCATATTTCCACAATGTCTCTAATTTTTACAATATTTCCCCTCGACATTTCCGACATTTCTGACATATGTCCTATATTTTGGTAAGCGACATTTCCATCGACATTGACATTTTAAACCTTGGTTGTAGAAAACATCCTATTGTTAGATTTCACCTATTGTGATATTTTGTCACTATTTTACCATGCTTATTTTGTTGCTATTTGTTGTTTTTGAGTTTTTCCCTTTCCCAAAATGTTGCAAAGGCCAAACCACTACCTAAGTAGAACAGTGTTATTTTAAATTTATAATAAAACATAATGTATTATAACTTTAATATTTAAAAATCAGAATAAATGTATTTCTATTTACTAGTGTGAAATAAATATATTAGAATTTATAATAAATCAGAATTAAAAAAAAAGAAAAGAAAATATCGGATAACCTTGTAAAAACATCAAAATGCATAATAAATCAGTAAATCGTCATTTACTAATTTGTTATTGATCTTAGTTTCTTAGCTTTATATAATGGTTGGGAATAAGATAATAGTCTAGAAATATGTATTAATGCTTCTTTTATCATTTTACAAAATATCATTGCATATTTCCACATATTTCATAATATTTCCACAATGTCTCTAATTTTTACAATATTTCCCCTCGACATTTCTGACATATGTCCTATATTTTGGTAAGCGACATTTCCATCGACATTGACATTTTAAACCTTGGTTGTAGAAAACATCCTATTGTTAGATTTCACCTATTGTGATATTTTGTCACTATTTTACCATGCTTATTTTGTTGCTATTTGTAGTTTTTGAGTTTTTCCCTCTCCCAAAATGTTGCAAAGGCCAAACCACTACCTAAGTAGAACAGTGTTATTTTAGTAGAACTTAGAGCCCTATAAAAGAATAACACATGGGAACTGGTTGGTCCCCCTAAGGGAAAGAAACTAGTTGAATATAAGTATTTTCAACCAAGCACCAAACAATTAAGTCTATAGAGAAATAAAGCCAAACTTTTTGCAAAAGGCTTCTCTCAATTATATGGCATGGATTACAATAAAACCTTTGCTTCAAATGCTAAGATGAAATGCCAAAAAAAATTGATAAGATGAACTTTATTGCACACTTTGACTAGCTAAGCTACTTCATCAATTGGATACCCAAAAAAAAAAGCTTTCCTAAATGGAGATCTTGAAGATGAGATGAATATGGTTAGGCCACCAGCATTTCAAGTTGAACGTAGTGAAGAGAAGGTGTTTTTGTTATTGAAGTCATTGTATGGATATGCAGGGTACAGCCAGTTGGTTTCTAAGAATGTCAAACTGACCATAACTTGTTTGTCAAGCGTAAACAAAACAAGATAGTGGAGGTTATTGCATATGTGGATGACCTCATTATGACTGAAAATTGGACTTGTGAAATTAAGAAGCTAAAGGATTTTTTGTTGGCATCTCAATTTCAAGTAAAAGATCCAAGCCCATTAAAGTATTTTCTTGGGATTGAAGTTGTTAGGTCTTAAGTCCCATAAAGGCATCTTCATCTCCCAAAGGAAGCATGTCTCAAATCTACTCAAAAGTCAAAATACAAGCAATGTAGGGTCCACATCAATCTTCACCTTGATAGTCCACTTTAACAAATTTACCGGTGTACTTCCTCTCAACTTTTAGAATTCCAATGGGTGTGGCCAAGAAGTTAGAGAAAATTATGAGGGATTTCTTATGAGAGCCAGGTGACACTAAGAAGGATCATTTGGTAAAGTGGGAGGTAGTGACCAAAAGCAAGGAACAAGGGGGTTTAGGCATTCGCAATATCAAGAAGAGGAATGTAGCATTGTTGGGAAAGTGGTTGTGGAGATGGCCCCATGAGCAGGATAGATTGTGGCATAGATTGTTGGGAAAGTATTCATCATAGGGCATCTAATGGCTGAAAGGAAGGACTAGACCCTAAGGCTTCCCACTCATCACCATGGAAGGCCATTTCTTAGGTTTGATGCTTGTTCCGACGATAAAGTTCTGCTCTGGGAAGATGTTTGGTTGGGGGATAGCCCTCTAATGGACAGATTCCCTTCCTTGTACTCCCTTTCTTTGAACAAGGAGAAAGTGATCACGTCTGTTAATCATAATGGAGATACTCGGGGCTTAGGTTTGAGGAGAGAACTTAAGGATGCTGAAATGGGGGCAGTGGATGAACTTCTTTCCCTTTTGAGTACTGTTATTTTCCAGATGCTTCTTGTGAGGATAATAGAATTTGGTCAACCTCTTCTTTTGCATTGTATTCGTGTTCCTCTTGTTTTAGTGCCCTCCTTCACTCTACATCTGCAGTTGTGTCTTTCCCAGTTAAAGAAGTGCAATGCAGTCCAGTACCTCAAAAGTGAGGGCTTTTTGTTTAGAAGTGGCTTTGTCAAAGATCAATACCTGATGTACTAGAAAAAAGAAGGCCAAATCAGTGTCTTTCCCCTCATATCTACTCCCTTTGTTATGCTCGTGGTGAGACTTCTGAGCACGTGTTAATTTCCTGCACCTTTGTCTCTTTTATTTGGGAGTGGTTTTCTTCTCTCTTTGGTTGCAGGTGGAGATCGCCCCCAATGTAGCAGGCCCTTTTGAAGCAAGTTTATTTAGACAACCCAAAACAAGGGGAAGGATGTTATGGGAGCCACAAGAGCTGCAATCTTATGGACAGTTGGGAGGAAAAAACAATAGAATCTTTCAAGGAAAAAGGAAATCAAGGGAGGACTTGATTGATTGCATCACTATCAAGATAGTGCATTGGGTAAAATCAAATGAGTTGTTTAAGGAATTCACAGTGGATGATATAATCAGAGGCAGGATTCAGTAGCAAACTCTTCAAGATCTATCCCAGCAATTCAAGAGAGTTGGGCAGCCTCTATGCAACAAAAAAAGGCTCCCTTGGTAACCCAGGGCCCTCAGGCGTAGGAGTCTTTAGAGATGGGGAAGGCAATGTCTTGGCTCTTTTTTCGAGGTGTTAGCACTGCTGCAAGGTCTGAGATTGGCTAAACAGATGGGACTACACCAGATTGAGGTGGTAGGGGATTCAAGATTAGTAATAGATTGGATGAGAGAAGTCCGGTGCCTTACAAGGGAAATTGAAGCAAACTTCCAATGGGTTAGAAGAACAGCAAATGGCTTGAATGATGCTCTAGCCAGCCAAACAAGGATCAAACAGGAGTGAACTTTTCTGGGCTGCTTTGTAACAGTGGTTATGAATTTGGGTTCAGCACTTCAGCTTTGGAATGTTGGAGTTGTAATTTCTTGTTTTATTATCTTAATGAAAGTTAATGTTTCCTATAAAAAAAAAAAGGATAGTGGGGAGAAGATCTCTAATATCAAACAGTTTCAAAAGTTTGATTGGTAGACTCCTATACTTAACTATGACTAGACCTGATATTGCCTATGTTGTAAACAAGGTTCAAAGTATCGATATGCCCCTGTGTATCAGCAGGGGCGTATCGGTACTAAAAGAGTTTCACTTAATTGTTTTTTTTAGTTTTTTTCAAATTTTGATTTTTGGAGATTTTTTAAGGGGCTTTTTATTGAAATAAATGGGGGTCCCAAAACACCTGTAAATAGGTGTATTGAGACCAAAAGATACGATAGGATACGCCCGATACAGGGTGTATCATATCGATACTTTGAACCTTGGTTGTAACTTGTAAGAGTGCTCAGTTAGTACATGCATAGTCCTACTACTACTCATTGTTTAGATATTTATAGAAGCATCCAAAAAGAGGTCCAATCTTCTCTAAGCATGACCATCACCATGTGGAGACCTATACAAATGCCAACTAGGAATGGCTCCCTTGATGATATGTCTACCACTAGTTACCACACCTTTGTTGGAGGCAATTCGGTGACTTGACAAAGTAAAAGAAGCAATTTGTTGTGGCCAACTCTAGTGCAAAAGCCAAGTAGGGCTATGGCGCATTGGGTGGCTGAGGTGTTATGATTGAAAAACCTATCAACTGAGTTGGGTTTTCCTATGTCAAATCCTATACCCTTGTATTGTGACAACAAGGCAGCTATAAACATTGCTCATAACCTAAATCAGCATGATAGGATAAAACACATTGAAGTCAACAAGCACTTTATATGGGAAAGAGTTGAGAAAGGGGAAATATGTCTACCCTTTGTTGATTCTGAATATCACTCACTGATATATTCACTAAAATGCCTACCCCATGAAATAGTTTCTCTTTTCTTCTTTACTCTATAACTCTCTTCTATGGAAGATTACAATTTTCTTACTAATAGTGCTCCACATTCCCTGCATCAAGTGTCATATCTCAACATCTCATCTTCAAAAGTATGCCCTACTATTTCAAATTTGAATTAAATTCAAAAGCACTTTGATAAGGACACCGGAACTGTGAAATGGCATAACAATTAATAATGTAGACACTGCTATATCATCTGTGCACCAAACACAGTCTTCCAGGCTACAAGACACTATGCCCAACTATTTAAAAGAAAACCTACAATGACAATGTAAAAGTTTGAATGCAATGAATGGAACTTGCAGTCAAAATAGGTCAACCATCAAGAACTCATATGTAGGAAAAAAACTATTCCAAAGTGCCAATCTTGGATGACTGAGTGACTCAACCAAACAAAATTTGTGTTTGAACAAAAATTGTATTACTGGATTACAAAAATAACATTATATTTGTTTTATTTGATCAGAATCACATTACAATCAATACTTAAATTCAAGCCAGCTGTGTAGAAATTACCTTATAAGGGCCTGATTTGTTAATTATAAAAAGTTTCACATTACCACAATATATGAATTTTTCTTATCATTCAGATCACTTATTCACTTTTTTTTCATGAGAAGGTGCATGTTAGCAGTTAGAAGTATAGATGCTCAAAAGCAAAAGTTCAAACATAGCATTCACAACGTCAATTACAGAATGATGAACAAATAAAAAGACGATTAGATCGAATGTTATTCAAAGGATCTCATATAGATGTGTTTCACTCACTATGTAATCAAAAGGCAAATATCAAATCCTATAAAACTAAAAACTATTTGAGTACAAGCATACACAAAAAAAAGGAAGAATAACACCAATAATAGGCTGAACAAGAACTTCATGTCTCCTACAAAGTTGTCCGAAAAACCTATTATAATAGCCAAATTCCTTCCTCAGCTTCCCAATTTGATGACTTTTATCATCTTCTTACATAAAGCAATGCCCGTTATCACCACGGCCCCCGTGTAATTAGACCTGAGGAGGAGTAAACCCTCCAGCAGTCTAAAAAATTCCCCGGGAGAAGCTATCACAATTCAAACTCGTCTTCAAGCTTCAGAGCTTCAGCAGCAGCTTCTTCCTCTTCATCGTCAATAACGAAGTATGGATTGTGCGCCTCTGGCCTGAATTTATACCCTGTAAAAACATAGAATGCGAGCGTGGCCAGTTCACCAGCCACCACACTGGTCCAGAGGTAGCGATACGATGTTATAGTCACCAATGCATAAACAACAACACGCGTGAAATAAATGTAGCAGATAACAACAATGTAGTATTGACGGAAAAGCGTCAATTTCATCAAGTTCACTGCAGCCTTGCCATCAGTTCGCGCTGCCTCACGCAGATTCTTGATTGACCACACAATAGGGAACAGCACAGCACAACAGCAAACAACATCGACAAGCAGGAAGACCTGCTTCCAGGTGATCCAATCTTGTGCATAGGGTCCAGTCTCGTCAATTACGACCTGCGCAATGTTTGCGACAACCTGGAGAGGGATAACAATCATCAAGACTTTCTTTTCCTTGTCTTGCAGGTAGGGCTTCAAGAACGACCATCCGGTCCCAATGAGGACAATCAGGGTGAAGAGTGTAATCCCTTTCAAGAAGCTGAAAATATAGAAGAGAACATCCCAACCATGAGCGCTACCGGTACGCTTGATGTAAGATTTGTCCTCCGCCTCACAGAGCAGATTCAAAGCTTTCAGAATAACCACAGCGAGCATAAAGAAATGAATGCGAAAAACGGTCAAACGCTTCTTATATAGGACGTAGATCCAGAGACCCGCGAGACAGAAATAAACCAAGAAAAATAAGAAGTAAACCCTGGGAAGAATAGTCACGCCAGCGGACAAGTAGTCGCGGCGACCGCTCTTGCCGTCGAGATTATACATGGCAGATCGAACATCCATAGAGATCTGAAGCTGCTGAAGACAGTTGGCGAAGACGAGAGTGAACTGATTGGCTTCGTTCTCCGGAAACATAGAATCGAAGCTTTTGGCGCCTTTGAGACGGTCGAAGGTGTAGACAACCTTAACGAGGTCAGATTGGAGGGCACATGTGATGTCAAGGTCCTGGATCTGTTGGAGGACATGGATCCAGGAGTCTCTGGTGCTGAGAAAGAAGCCGACCTGAGAGAGGTCGAGTTCGGGGTTGGGATTTGAGAGAGAGATGTGAGAGACATTGAGTTCGAGACGACCTGTGTGTGTGAACCCGAACTCATCGAAAGGGATAATGGATCGATCGTCGGAACGGATCTCTGAGAAACGAATTTCAGCAACACAGAGAGAAAAGCAGAGAACCAAAATGGTAAACAGAGATAAGAAACGGGAAGGTTGAGAGGAGGAGATCGCCATGTTTAAGAGACCTGATTTTCAGATCTCAGATCTCTCTCCCCCTCTCTCTATTTTTCAGTCTTGCTTGCTTACGACATAATTCTTGTAATGATAAAACGAAAGAATTTGGCTCGTTTTTTAATATAAACCAGCGGGGACCCGTGCGATGCACGGAAAATCTGAAATTACTTACTAATAATTAATATTAAATTAATAATTAAAATTTGTTGTTAATTGTTGATTAACTAAAAGTATTCAAAGTTATTGTTAAAATTTAAAATTTAATAATTGTATTTTTCATTTAATGTTGATTTACAGAAAATAATTATTGTTAATTTAATATAAATAAATATTTTTTAATAAATTTAATTTTATTAATAATTTGTATTAATTTTAATAATTGTTATTATTTTTATTATTTTTAAATGGAATTTTGATTAACTTTAAATAATTACAAAAACTAACATTTTTATTAATTTCACTAATAATTAACAATTATATAAGAAATGGGTTCACAACAGGGCACCCCATCCTTGTCCTTACCCCATAGTCAAAACACTTTACAAGGCACCCCACTCCTCATCAGGGACGGAGAACCCTTGAATTTCCCTGCCCCATCCCTAGTATTGGGCGGATTCAAGTAAAGGTGTAAATCGGGTCGTGCTGGGTTGATACGGCATGACTCGCATGTAACCTGCACAAAGTGTGGGTCGTACCGTGCTAGCCCATAGGGCATCCTAGGTCATGCCTCCTTCCCTTGGGATAATTTGGGGAGTCAATTCGGCATGGCCCATGACCCAAGCCCGCAAGGGCTCGTGCCATGCCATGAGCCAGGCTAGTCCATGGACTGGGCAGCTAGGCTACGGACTGGGCCAAGTTATAAGAGGTCCATTTAAAAAAAAAATTGAAAAAGATGTTTAAATTTTTTTTTCATATGATTTTTTATGTATACAATTGTTTATATATACAATTAGACCTATTCATGGATCGGGTAGCCCGACGGCTCGGCCCCGCCTGACCTGTTATTCTTTAGGCTTGGACAAAATTTCAAGCCCATGGGCTCGAGCTCAAGCTTTCTCAAATAAGCTCGGCCCAATACTATTATATACATAAAAAAGTACTTAAGTTATATATAATAAATAATATATGTATATATATATATATATGCTTCTTAAATTATTAATAAATATCAATTTACTATTAGGAAATATAAATTAGTTTATTAATTTATTAAATTATTAGTAAATTAATATGATATTAGTTTATAAAAGTATACTAAAATAAGACATTTTGTGTACAGATCGGGTTTCGGGCTCGGGCTCAAGCTTCAGGCTTTATATAAGAGCTAGGCTTGGGCTCAAGATCTAGGCTTGATGGTCGGGCTAGGCTTGAACTTGGGCTTGCACATTTTTTGTTGATAAAGAGACCCGTGTTAATTATAAAACTATGATTTTTATAAATTAAATTTTTTATTTAATTTTAGTATAGTATAAAAAATATATATAACATTTCTATATATATTAATATAAAATTTATTATTTAAATCATATATCCATATAACTTCCAAGTTTAGCTTATTAGGGATTATTTAGCTTGGGCCCTATCCGTTAAATTCATCATTGAACTCCAAAAGTTTGATACCCAATTAAACTTTGAATCTAATTATCCCCGATAATGTGTGGGCATGGTGCCTATCTCAGCTACAACTAACTCAAAGGAAAATAGTTGCTTAAACCTACAAATCTATAGATCTAATAGTTGCTTAAGTTATAAATGATTTGTTACTCTTTATTAATTACTAAAATATTGTTAATTTTTAATTTTTTTATTTATTTTTAGTGTTTTAATTATGTTTAGGTTTTTCAGAATTTTCTGGGTTTTTAATTAATTATTGGTATTTTTCATTATTATTTAGTAATTTTTGCATATGAGTAATTTTGCAATAAAATATATTATACATTTTAAATTTTCATTATTTTTTATCATTTTTAATGAGTTCATTATGCACAATAAAGGTCAACTTATAAAAATTATACTTTTTAATTATACAAAATATTGTTAATTTTCAATAATTATGTTTAGGTTTTTCATAATTTTCTGGATTTTTAATTAATTGTTAGTATTTTTTCATTATTATTTAGTAATTTTTGCATATGAGTAACTTTGCAATAAAATATTGTTAATAAAACATGTTCTACATTTTAAATTTTCATTAATTTTTATCATTTTTAATGAGTTCATTATGCACAATAAAGGTCTCAACTCATAAAAGTTATTAATTAATTAAAAATGCATTAATTCAAAGTTATCTAATAATATTATTAAAACTATCAATTAATATTTATATTTAAATTTCATATATTTTTAATTAAATGTTGGTACTTTTTTATTATTATTCAGTATTTTTGCAATAAAATACTGTTAATAAAAAGGTTCTGCATTTTAAATTTTCATTAATTGTTATCATTTTTATTGAGTTCATTATGCACAATGATTTTTTTTATCATTTGCCAAAAATGCACAATGTTCATTAATTTTTATCATTTGTCAAAAATAATAAATCTGATAACTATAATGTTGTTTAAAATAATTGATCTTTATTTTTGTAATTTGTTACAAAAATAATAAATTACTACTAATTATTTAATAAAATAATTATTTTTTTAAATTATCCCTTAGTGTTCAATTTTATTTATTTTACTTTATTAACAATTAAATATTATAATTTTTTTGTAAATGTTTCTTAAATATTAGTAAATACATAAAGTTAGGTTGTAGCTCTAATTAAATTAATCTAAGCCCGATCTTGAGGTTTAAGAATTCGAGTTAGGCTTTGGTTTCAAAATTAACAATACTATTAACTAGTGAATAACACTGTAATTATTCAAAATACTATATTTATTAAAACACATTATTTTAATAAATAATGTTAATTAATTAAATTAATTAAAAATCAAATAAATACCGTAGTTAATAAAAATACTGTTACTTTTTTCAGTATTTTTCAAAAAAAATTGCAATAAAATTTTGTTAATTTTACTTTTTTTACTATTTTCAGTATTTTTATTAAATTTTAGGTTTTCCGAATTTTCCGTATTTTTATTTAATTTTTGGTATTTTTCAATATTATTCTGTAATTTTCTTTATTTTCAGTAATTTTTGCATATTAGTCATTTTTCTTTAATTTTCACTACAAAACTAATGCACATTTGTTTTTAGTAAGAATACATTAGATAAGTAAATAAATACAATAATTAATTTAATTAATAAATACTTATATATTAAATTTAATTGTCAGTATTTATGAAAATACTGTAATTATTAAAAATATGGTATTTATTAAAAATGCTATGTTTTAATAAATACTGTTAGTTAATTAATAATACTGTTATTATTCAAAATACTGTATTTATTAAAATACATTATTTTAATAAATAATTTACAATGAATTATTGAAAATACAAAAATAATAAATTTCAATAATTATTTATTATGAAAAGTAGACTAATTTATCTTTAATTTTCCAAATTTTTGGAAAATTTATTTAATTTTTATAATTTTGAAAATTATTATTAAGTTAATTTATTGGACTTTTGTTGAATTTTGTGAAAATTAATTTATTCTAATTTAATTATGATATTAAATAATTGTCTTTAATTGCACAAAACTAATAATTTTTCCTAAATTTTTCAAATAATTTTTGTTATTAATTGCCAAAGAAAATTTTAATTATTATTCTTATTATTTGTATAATATTATTACTATTATTATTAGTATATTATTATTAAAATGAAAAAAAATCAACCCTTGTAATACACAGGTTGCTAACATATTAAGCCATCCATTTATTACACGGTTCAGACCTATATGGTCCGAGTGGTTATTCGAAACGGGTCAAGGACAACCCATTTTCATTGTCTCCTTCACCCGCACGTTAAAACGGGTCCTGCGACAACCCGATTTATTTTTTTATTTTATGCTTTTTTTTTTGTTTTTTTTTATTATTGACTTATAATGAATCGGTTTGGATGCCAGAAACAATTTTTGTCAATTTTAACACAAAATAACGTTATATATTGAAGAAATCATAACTGATTTATTCTTACTACAACTTTAACGCCATAACTGAACTTGAACCAAAGTTTAATGCCAAAACGTGCATGAAGAAACAAACCTGCAATATTAATGCTAAATAAAAAACAAAGCTGAAAAAGAATGTTAATCCAATGAAAAAAACAAACCTGAAAGTGAGTTTGAATAAGGATAATAAACTAGCTCTGCAACCAATGAAGAAAGCCTTGTAAAAATATTCTCAAACTAATTATGTAACAAAAAATAATTGGTTTCAAAGTTGAATAAGGAGAAGAAAAACCAAACATGAACCAATAAAGAAGACAATCTCATACATTTGAAACTAACTCTCCAACTATCCGGAACCATCTATCAAGAAAGAGAGAGAGAAGGCGATCTCAGACGTTTGGAAGTCCAAACGCCTCTAAGTGTGATTGGCTATTGTTGGAATTGCAAAGCGAAATAATGTAATGTGTACGTGCGCAGAAAGAAAACAAAAAGCTGATAGCAATAGAGAAAGAAAAAAGAAAGAGAGAACACCAGATTTACGTGGTTCGGCCAAAATGCCTACGTCCACGGGTAGCAGTTTGGAGCTTCCTTCTTACTATAAAAAAGAGAAAATACAAAGATGACCTCACCAAAATCACACCTGATGAGGGCAGATTTGGCCCTCTAGTGAAAATGCGACACGTGGCACCTCGTGACAACTAGGCGATACCTAGGCAACAGCTTACCAAGTTGGTGTCCCACCTACGCACTGCTTGGCGTGGCCTGTGCAACCTGGCCGACCTGGATCAGCCTGGCACATGATCCGACCTGGCCGACCTGGCAACCCATAAGACGTCCACCGATGGATTATAACGGCATGCATACCCCACGAGCTCGGTAGCTCACCAAAGAGCTCGCCAAGGAGCTCGCCACCAAGGAGCCAGGCAGCTCAGCAAAGCTCGCCACAAGCAGCTCGACATAGCTCCCTCGGGCAGCTCGGCATAGCTCCCTTAGGCAGCTCGCCACTTGTAGGGTAACTCGGTACAGAAGAGTAGTTTGGCGTATCGCAGGAAGATCTCCTGCCTAACAACCTGACCCAGACACCGACCCATCGACTAACACAGGTGCCGACCTGACAACCTGGCCCAGGCGCCGACCTGGCCGCCTGACACAAGCGCCAGGCTGACAACCTCGAGGAGTTCACCACCGTACCCCGGTTCTGACGGGATATGACGAGTCTTACCGTTTGAAGGCTTTTCACCCACCTAACCCGCGAGGACACCACTATATAAGGACTCCGACCCCCAAAGCGAAGGGGAGGAGGAAAGAAGATGAAAAAGGATGGTAAACCCTGCTCTCTAGCTCTCTCATTTCTCTCCAAGCTCTCTGTAATCAGAATGCTAACTTAGGCATCGGAGAGTCCCCGCCGGGAAAATACCCCCGGGTCCTCTAATTCAGTTCTCGCAGGTCCCTTAGCTCCCACCGCCTACAAAGAGGAGGAAAAGATGGAGTTCTCGCAAGTCCCTCAGCTCCCATTGCCTACAAAGGAAAGAAGGTCACCTCATGTAGAGGGCAGTCGGGTTGCGCTGCACCAGGGAGCTCCACCACTCTCTGAGTCACAGGCCGCATAGCAGGGAGCTCGCCACCAGGGAGCTCATCACCAAGCAGCTCGCCACCTCACAGGTAGTTCGCCACTAGGTAGCTCGCCACTAGGCAGCTCGCCACTAGGTAGCTCGCCACTAGGCAGCTCACCACCAAGCAGCTCGGCACCTCACAAGTAGCTCGCCACCAGGCAGTTCTCCACCAGGGAGTTCGCCACCAAGTAGTTCATCACCAAGTAGCTCTCCACCAGGGAGCTCACCACCAGGCAGTTCTCCACCAGGGAGTTCGCCACCAAGTAGCTCATCACCAAGGCACTTCACCACCAGGTCAAATAACAAGGTACTTAGCCAAAAAAAAAATTGGTACGTGACCAGAAATGGTTACATCAACACCCGTACCCGACACTCAATACATCCAAACACAATACTCCTCTCAACACACTGCATACACTATACATTGAAATGAAATGGAGTATGTTTTGAACTAACATAGGAGGGACCCATATTTATACTTGAGCTTAGGGGTATAATGGTTTTTTTTTTAAATTTTCTTCATAATTAAGCAAACAATAAAATGGTGTGCCACCGTTCAATATGGCGGGCTCAGTTTGGTGGGCCACCGATTGTAAATTCGGTGAGCCACCGACTGGCCCACCCTTTTTTTACTTTTCAACATTCTCCCACTTGAAGACAATTTTCATAGTGAAAAAACTTGCTCGAGAATAGTTGCTGATCATCTCTTGCTATGTGGCTTCAAGTCCCAGAGAAGTTCTGCACCATATGAACTTCTCTCTCATCACCGGCTTTGTCAATATATCAGCAACGTTGTTGTTAGTGTGGATCTTCTGTAACGAGATCTGCCCATCTTCAACTACTTCACGAACAAAGTGGTACTGTACATCAATGTGTTTAGTTCGTGCATGAAAGATGGGATTTCTTGCTAAGTGTAATGCACTTTGACTGTCACAATGAATAGTCACCACTTCTTTCTTGATGTGGAATTCTCCAAGCAACCTCTTTAGCCAAATACTTTCTTTGCATGCTTGTGTAGCTGACATATATTCTGCTTCTGTTGTAGATAAGGCTACTACAGATTGCAATTTTGATGCCCAGCTCACTACACCATTAGCTAAAGAAAACACATAACTAGTAGTTGATTTTCTATTATCGCAATCTCCTGGATAGTCTACATCCACATAACCAACTAGTTTTAAGCTTTGGCCACTATAACAAATAGAGATTTCAGAAGTACCCTTCAAATACCGAAGGACTCTCTTCACCATAGTCCAATGATCTCTTCCTGGATTTGCCATAAACTTACTGACTGTTCCCACTGCTTGTGCAATGTCTGGTCTGGTGCACACCATGGCAAACATAAGGCTCACTATTGCTGATGAATATGGTATGTGGGACATTTCTGTCTTCTCAGCTTCAGTGCTAGGTGATTGTTCTGAAGACAACTTGCAACCAACAGAAAATGGGATATTGGCTGGTTTGGAATCTTGCATGTTGAAGCTGCAAGACCCTTTGAACATAACTCTTTTGAGTTATCCAGACTTTCCTATTCTTTCTGTCCCTATATACCGTCATCCCAAGAATCTGATTAACCGCCCCCAGATCCTTCATGTCAAACTCCCTAGCTAAACGAGCTTTTAGTGTTGAGATACTTCCTTTATCAGTAACTACAACTAGCATGTCATCAACATATAACAACAAAATGATGAAGTGATCATTACCAAAGTATGTGTAGGCACAATGATCTGCTTCACATTTGCTAAAGCCCAAGCTCACAATGAAGGAATCAAATCGCTTATACCAACACCTTGGCGCCTGTTTTAGACCGTAAAGTGATTTAGTCAGCTGACAAACCAGATCCTTTTTGTCGTTCTCGACAAAGCCTTCAGGTTGAGTCATATAAATATCTTCTTCAAGATTACCATGCAAGAATGCAGTTTTAACATCTAACTGCTCCAGCTCCAAGTCAAGTACTGCAGCCATACTCAATAGAATACGAATAGTACTTAATCGAACAACAGGAGAAAATATTTCGTTGAAGTCGATACCTGATCTCTGAGCATATCCTTTTACAACTAGTCAAGCTTTGTATCTTTCGATATTCCCGCTAGTATCCTTTTTGAATTTGTACACCCATCTACAACCAATGGCCTTTCGATTCTTAGGTAGTTTGACTAAGTTCCAAGTTTTATTTTTCTTCAGAGCTTCCATTTCTTCCTCCATTGCCATTTTCCAATGACGAGCATTTGGACATTTGCATGCTTCTTTGTATGAGCAAGGCTCATGCTCTTCTGTAATGCAAGCATAAGCTGTTACATAATCCTGAAACCAGACAGGAGGTCTTGTAACTCTCCTTGATCGACCTTGATCATCATGAATCTCTCCTTCAAAATTTTCAATGTGCTCTTTAGGTACATCAACAGTTGTATCAATTTGTTGCTTTTGAATCTTTTGAAAAGATTCCACTTCAACTTTCTATGTTGTCTTAGAGCTTGATTATTTCTGCATCGAATCTTCATTGAAGACAACATCTCGGCTAACAACTATCTTGTGGGTAGTAAGATCCCATAATTTGTATCCCTTTGTACCTTCTGCATAGCCAAGAAAAATACACTTTTTGGACCTTGCCTCTAGCTTGGTCATTTACTCCTTAGGAATCCAAACATAAGCATCACAACCAAATGTACGTAGGAAAGAATAATCAACAGGGTTTCCTGACTATATCTCTTTTGGAATTTTGCAATCAAGTGTCGTAGTGGGAGAGCGATTTACTAGGTAACATGTCGTATTGACTACTTCTGCCTAAAAGTACTGCTCCAGTCCAGCTGCACTCAACATGCTTCTAGCTCGATCCATAAGTGTACGATTCATCCGTTCAGCAACTCCATTTTGTTGTGGAGTTCGTGGAACCGTATACTGTCTCAGAATGCCATGCTCATTGCAAAATCCTTCAAATTCTTTTGAGGTATATTCTTTCCCATTATCGATTCTTAGACACTTAATTCTTTTCCCCTTTTGATTTTCAACTAGAGCTTTGAATTTCTTGAAATAGGAAAAAGTATCACTCTTCCGTTGGAGTAAATATACCCATACTTTCCTGGAGAAATCATCAATAAAAGAAACAAAGTATAATGAACCTCCAAGAGATTTCATAGTAGCTTCCCACGTATCAGAGTGTATTAGATCTAATACCTCTCTACTCCTAGCTTTAGACTTGTGAAAACTAGCTTTATGGTGTTTCCCAAATAAACAATTTTCACAAAAATTCAAATCAGTAGATTTTAAACTAGGAAGTAGATTTTGATCAAGAAGTACCTTAAGTCATTACTTGCTCATATGACCCAAACGTCTGTGCCAAATCATGACAGAATCGGTCACAGCATTTGCAACAATGGCATCGCCGACCATGGTATCCCCGATCAAGTGGTATAGCTTCTCTTGTAATTTGCCTTTTGCAATTACGATAGCTCCTTTACTGATATTTAATTGGCCCTTTTCTCTAGAAAACTTGTAACCGTCTTCATCAAACTTTCCCAGTGACAGGAGACTCTTTCGCAGTTCAAGAACATACCGTACACCAGAGATTGTACGAGTGATGTCGTCAAACATAGTAATTTTAACGTCTCAAATTCCCACTATTTTACATGTGCTATTATCGCCCATGTAAATAGTCCCACCATTGCACGATTGGTATGTGTAAAACAAATCTCTGCATGGCGTCATATGGAAAGAAGCACCAGAATCTAATATCTAGTTATGCTTTAAATTTTCACAGGAATCAATAGACAGTACTCACCATCTTCTGATGAATCACTTCCTTCTGCGATGTTTCCTTGGGAATTATTTGAAGCCGGATCTTTATCAGACTTGGGCCGATTTTGCTCTACTTTGGGTTGCCAACAATCTTTTCGAAGGTGCCCCTTCTTACCACAATTCCAACACTTGAGTCCTTTCTTGTTGCCTCTTGACTTGGATCTCGTTTGATTTTTGATAGAGTCGTTTCTCTCATTCGACCTACCTCGTACTATCATTGCATCACCTGAAGAATTCTCACCAACTTTTCTACGAGATTCTTCCGTAAGCAACATAGAAATAGTAGATTCTAATGACAGATCTTTAGTATTGCTCAAATTAATTATCAAACTATCCCAAGAGTCTGGCATAGAACAAAGCAAAAGAGCAACATTTTCTTCGTCATCAATATGTACCTCTACAACTGCTAATTTGCTTACTAGAGTGTTGAACTCATCCAAGTGTACTTGCAAAGAGGCTCCGTCCTTCATCCTCAGATTGTAGAGTTGTCATCGGAGAAAGATTTTGTTGGACATCGATTTCCCCTCGTAGAGATTCCGCAACTTGTCCCATAAACCTTTGGCAGTGGTTTTCTCGGACACATTGAATAAAACCGAATCTTCTAAAGCAAGAAGAATATCAGCCATGGCTATCTGGTTTTTCTTCTCAAAATCTTCGTCTTTCATATCAGCAGGCTTCTTCTCTTTTCCTTCTATGGCAATTGCACAATCTTCTTTCACCAACACAGCATGCATCTTCAGCTTCCAAATTGCATAGTTGGATCCGTTGAATTTCGGTATGTCGAACCGGGTAGAGCTCGAACTCGCCATATTCAACACGTGCAATACTGGAACAGCAAATACAAATTTTGGCAGAATCCCGGAACAGAACCGTGTGGCTCTGATACCAATTGTTGGAATTGTACAGCTGAAATAATGTAATCTATACGTGCACAGAAAGAAAATAAAAAGCAGATAGCAATAGAGAAAGAAAAAAGAAAGAAAAAACACCAGTTTTACGTGGTTCGGCCAAAATGCCTATGTCCATGGGCAACAGCTCGGAGCTTCCATCTTATTATAAACAGGAGAAAATACAAAGATGACCTCACCGAAATCACACCCGTACCCGACACTCAATACACCTAAACACAATACTCCTCTCAACACACTGCATACACTATACATTGAAATGAAATGGAGTATGTTTTGAACTAACATAGGAGGGACCCCTATTTATACTTGAGCTTAGGGGTATAATGGGTTTTTTTAAAATTTTTCTTCATAATTAAACAAACAATAAAATGGTGTGCCACCGAACAGAACGGTGTGCCACTGTTCAATATGGCGGGCTCAGCTCAGTGGGCCACCGATTGTAAATTCGGTGAGCCACCGACTGGCCCACCCTTTTTTTACTTTTCAACATCTATGATAGAAATTACGTGGATTAAAAAAAAGAAGAAAATTTAAAATTTTGAGAAATTAGGAAAGGGGGTATATAAAATAAATTGCAAATCTTATCATATTCCTTTGACCACGTTTGTTTGAGGTGGAAAATCGAACCGGGGTAAACTTGACACCCCGACTTGATTTTACATGCATTTGGAGAGAAAGTAATTTTACACCGTAAGTTGGTGTAAAACTCTACTTTCATTTCTCTTTACACCGATAATCGATGTAAATTATACATTGGAATTGTCGATGTAAAACTCATCGGTTCTATCATCGAAGTAAAATCCTTTCACCCTTCTCTGTTGGCTTGCTCTCATGTCTCTCTCCATTCTCCGTCTACTCCGTTGGCTCTCTCTCTCTTTGATGCCATTGCTTCTTCTCCGCTGAACATCCGATAATCTCACTCATCTCTCTATCTATTTGTCTCTCTTTCACCCCCTCTCCGATCTCCCTCTCTCTCTCTGTCACACACACACACCCCCTCTCAAATCTCCCTCCCATTGATCTATTCTCTTTATTGTAGGTTCGAAGGTCCACTCATACAAAAGACGTTGTGCATCATTGTCCTTGTCTTATGACGATCAAGGTATAAACACTATTCCGGCCAAATGAACCCAAATCTATACGTTTGCCACTAGATTCGAGTGAATGTTGCCAATCCTTCTTAGATCCGTTGACAAATCATCTAAATAGAGGTATTGGTGATATTTTAATGTTATCAATCTTATGTTTGGAATGCAATGTTTGATGTGATTTGGTCATCACTTCATCTAAAAAATTGTTCGGCCTCTCTGTCGCTTCAGAGATTCAAAGGTTTTGTTCATTCTCCCTTTTGGATCAACAGAGGAGGTAATCCAGGGTTCAGATTCCTTAATCTATTCATTCTCCCTTTTGGATCAATAGAAGAGGTAATCCAGGGCTAATTGGCTCGTAGGTTTTCAATAATTTCAGCATACCCCACTTCAATAAAATAAATTCACTTTTTAGCGTTGATGGCTACATGTCTTAAGATATGTAGGAATAGATGTAATCTGTTGTATACTTGATGTGTTTCTTAGATCTAACAAAGCTCCCCTCCCCAACCCGAGGTGGTTTTTTCTAGCTATGGAATAAACTAAAAAGTTAAAATGAAACCTCAATATTAGCTTGTTTACAGTGACAAATTAATTAATTATAGATACATATCCTTCAACTTTGATGCAAAGATCTCTAAGGTGGGAAATTAATTGATGGTGGGTCATGAAATCTTGCTTTGTTTTGCATACAGATTGAGAAAGAAACTTAGGCCCCATTTGATTTGCAGATTCCAATTGTTTGATTAGGTGGAATCGGATTCTTGGTGGAATGGCATTCTCCTATATGAGGGAATGGCCATTCCCTCCCTTTCCTTTGGGAATGAAATCCCATTCCTACTAATTTTAAGTGTCATTTCCATTCCTGTCTGAACCAAAGAGACTGAGAATAAACCATTTTGATTCCAATTCCGAAGGATTTCGGTTCTAATTTCAACATTGAACCAAATGGACCCTTACTTGTGAGGTTGTTATTCCTAAAACTTTGAGTTTGGGTATTGATGCTTTCTTTCCCATGTAGTTGTACAATCTTGATGATTTGCCACTACATTGATTGTTCCCACTTGTGTCAAGCCAAAAATATCTTGGAATTGCTTGTAAAATGGAAACCATAATTTTTTTTTGGAAAAATACACTGCAACACACTGCAGAATTCCGAATTTCACTGTAACCCTATACAATTCAAAATGACAAACACCCCCACCCTAAAACACCAATACCCGCCTGCATATTGACATCAAATCCAAACTGGCACCTATCCCAATTATATGGTAGGGCTAAAGATTCTTAGGGTGTACTGAACAGTCGTTCTCCCTAAAATTTTACACATTAATCTTCTCTTTCCTCTGATTAAATTGCCCAACTTTAGTCAAAGGCCATCAACATCTGTTGAACCAAGTGATCACTAAGCCACTTTCTAAATGGAAAAGCATTAGTGGAAAGTAAGCTATGAGGAACAAATTAGCAAGCATTAATTTGGATATTAGGTGCAATATTAGAGGTGTTGTTGGCCTTTTGAAGGTTATCTAATTGATATTTGTGTCCATGAGATCAAGAAACATAGATGTTCATGATCAAATTGGTATGATTTTGATTAATTGCCTAAAGTCCAAACCATCCTTTCTTGACATCATCCACAGATCCACTACATTGGTGGATTCATTTATCCAAATCTAGACCATCCCTTCTTAACATCATAGTAGACATTCTTTAAGTCATTGAAAAATGTTTTTGAAGTGTAAAAATTTCTATAGTCGTATCTCATGCCAAAATCATTGTCAATAGAACCAAGGTCTAAAATCTTCTTATCCTTGGTCAACCGTGTAATACTTCTGTTTGATATCAGCCAAGTTTACCTTAAGCATATGCTTAACACTCGAATTAATGATTGAAGTATTAAGACCCTTTTAGTACTGTTAATAGAGATTGGGAAGAAATTTGGGCATTCCCATATTCCACAATTGTTGAACAAAGGGAGCATGTTTTGAGATCTGGTCCAGTGAATAGAAGCCTTACTCCTATAGGGAATCACCATTCCTTGGCATGTTCTCTTGCAGTAAGAGAAAAAAGTTGAAGGAACATGAAAAAGCGTACCTAGTACGACCATGACCTTACAACCATGAATGTGAAAAGAAGCTTGAACTCTTCAGAGAAAAAGCTTGGATGAAACCTTATGCTCATGAATGAAAGCGTAATGTAGAGAAATTAGTGAACCAACAACAATTAAGGAAATTAATGTAGTATGGAAATGTAATGGGTATTTTCTTAGGAGAAGGGGAACTCTTTAGAGAAAAAGCTTGGATGAAACCTTACAGCCATGAATGAAAGCGTAATGTAGAGAAATTAGTGAACCAACAACAATTAAGGAAATTAATGTAGTATGGAAATGTAATGGGCATTTTCTTAGGAGAAGGGGAAATGGGAGTAAGGGGGAAAGGTTTTGGGAAGAGATAGGAATGCCAAATTGGCAAGATGGGAGTGGCGGGAAGGGGGAAGGAGGGAGCAACATGCGGGGTTTGGAGCAAGGAGAGTATATATATACAAAGCAAGGTGGTCTTTTGCATGCATACTTATATACATACATATTCGTATAAATGCATACATATATGTATACTTTTAGAGTGGTTCATTGACCAACCTGAATGCATCAAATTACAGTGTGTGGGTCAGGAAGAATGGACTTGACCTCAGGCTCGGTCCTTAAGCCCAAATTTTAAGGTCAGGCCTCGGTTGACCATAAACCCAACCCAACCTACCCGACTTGCACCCCTAACTGTGACCATGTGGTAGCAAAAGTGAACTCCTCTACAAATGGGAGGTGGAGGTTCAGGTAAAAACCATGGAATTGGAGCCTCTTAGTGGCATGGTGGCCTCAAGTGCATGCACTTGATCTACTCCACTCTAATTTCTTATTACACTAGCGGGAATCTGTGCGATGCATGGGATTTGTTAAGTTAAAGATAAATAAAAGAAACATATAAGAGTATACAATTATTTTATGTAATAACTAATAATCATCTATATTTTATATACTACTAATATTTTTTTAAAATAAAAAATGACAATAATTAATTTTAGATAGGGTTGCTTATCAAACTTATGGATGGCAATTTTTCCCATTTTCTCGATCCCTGTGGGGATCTGCCCCAAATAGGGCGGGGATGGGGATGATTTTCCCCCTATGGGGACAGAGATGGAAAAATTTTCATCCATGTTAGCGGAGATGGTGCGGGGGTAAGGAGAGCACTCCTTGCCCCATGTGGACCCCGATCCCCGTGCCATGGGATCCTCACTAATATATATGTATATATGCATACGTTTATATATGTATATATGTACACATACGTCTATATGTCAATATTTTTAAAAATATGGTTGAATATGTTTGAATCTTTTCTAATAGGATTGTAATTTTTAATTATTTTATTTTTTATTTTTTAAATAAAAAAATAAAAGCATAATGGTTGACATTATAAAGAGTCACAGGGAGTGGGGATCCCTGTGGAGACGGGGATGGGGATAACTTTGTCCCCGTTAGTGGGGATGGCGACAAGGACAAGGACGTGGATAGAGGCTCTTCGTCCCCGCCCCACCCCGTTACCATTCCGAATTAAACTAATGAAACTGACCAACCCGATTTCTAATCTTTCCAATCAGCTTTGGTTCAACAATTTCCCAACCCGATTGGGTTGGATCATTTTCACTTTGGCCATTTGTAAATTGACAAAAATCAAGCGACTTATATATATATGGGAAAGCAGGAAAATTCCAATATTTCTTAGGCTAAATTTAATTTTTAAATTTATTTTTTAAAAAATGCCATTGTAATTTTTTTAAAATTTAAACTTAATTTTTAATTTTAATTTTTTAAGTTTAAATTTTTGAACCAACCGACCAAACTGAAAATTGACCTAAACTGATATAACCTAAGTGACCAACCCCCTAACCAGACCAAGTCGATTTGGTTGGCTGAACAACCTATAACTGAACCAAACCAACCCGTGAACAATAGTTTAATCTCCAACAATTATTAAATATTTATAGCAAAAATACATAATAAATTAAATTTAAAAGCTAAATAATAGTAGTTTAAACTCCAATAATTATTGAAAATTTTCTATTAAATAAAAAAAGAAAAATAGATATATACATAATTAGTGAAAATATATTTATTACAAAAAATAAATAATTATTTAAATACAATAAATATTAATTTTAGTATAAATAAATATATAATAAATAAATATTAAGTTTTTTGAAAGTTATTTTCTAAAATTATTAATTGGTATAAATGAAATTGGCTATTTACAATATTATTTATTTATTGAAACAATATCATTATTTAAATTTTAAAATATTAATTACTTGTTGAATTTAATTATCCATAAAATTATAGTACTATTAATACATAATTTTGTTTATTTTAACTATTTAAAATCTAGTTATGTTAAATATTTCACTATTTAAAATATTTAGTTATTTAACTAAATATTTAAAATCTTAATCTATTTATTATAATTGAAAGTTATTCATAACTGATGGAGGGTGATTTGGCCCGACCTCATAATATGGGGACACGTGGACATGACTCAACATAGGTGCCAACTCGGCATGGCTAGCTCGTTACAAAGTGATACTCCACTACCCGAACTAAAATTCTTTGAGCTAAGATCACCCCGAGCTAAGGACACCTCGGTACCAGGTCGTGACACCAGTACCTAGTTTAGTTCGAGGTTTATGAGCCTTAGCTCGAGAACATCAGTTCGAGGGGAAACCAGCTCGGGCATGCTGATCTGCCCTTGATATAATCCCAAAAGTCACTCCAACGGTTCCCGAATTCCGTGGGATCACGCCTCATAATAGCTAAGCATTATCTTCCCGTCCGATCCGGGCGGAAGTGATTAGCCTTATCAACTGATAACGTTATCTCCAGATAACGCGGAAACAAATTCTATCATGGCAAAGATCTCGAAACTACTCTGTAAAGCCTGCGAGGACTCCATTATATAAAGGCCTTCTTCCCGGGGTCCAAGGTACGCGCATTTTACTACTTACTAGCTATCTTGCCCTCTAATTATTCTCAGCTCGCACATACTGACTTAAGCATCGGAGCGACCTCACCGGGTAAGCACCCTTGGGTTCTCTGATTCTTTCTGTGTAGATTCTCCACGTCCATCGTCTACTGGAAGCTAAGCCACCACCAGCTAGGAGCAGCCAGATTGCATACCAGCAGCAAGTCCTCCACCATGTCTATCAGCAGCAATACCAGCAACAGTTCCCCCTGCTGCCGCAGAACCAACAGCCTGTTCCACCTCGGCATCCGGTAGCACTAACGCGGAACCAGTAAAGAGGCAGCAAAGGCGACGCCGCAGAACTCGCTGAGCAGCAGTCCAGAACTCCCCCGAACTGCCTAAGGGAAAAGAAGAGGCGAGCTCGGGGACCGTGAAGACCACTCCGCTCTTGTATGTGCCTTCTCCTCTATCTCCTGAACTCTTGGCCACCCCAATGCCAAAGGATTTCAAGGTACCTCCCTTAGACAAGTATGATGGGTCGTTCAATCCAAACGACCATGTAGATTCATTTCAATCTCAAATGCACCTGGTCAGAGCAGATGAATCCTTCATGTGCATTGCTTTCTTCACAACTTTTAAGGGGGTAGCTTGCACATGGTATAGAAACCTTGCACCCGGGACAATCAAGAGTTGGACGCAGTTCGTACAGATCTTCACCTCGCACTTCATTACTAGTAAGAGGTGCCCGAGGTCCTAGGAAAGCCTGCTTGGAATAGTCCAAAGAGGGAGAATCCATCCAGAGTTACATTAAGCGTTTCAACGATGCATGCTTGCAGATTCCCGATCTAGACCCCATTGTGAGACTTACAACTGTAAAGAGAGGAATCACCCACAAGGAATTCAAGTGGCATGTGGTCGCTAACAAACCAAAAGATGTCACAGAGTTTCTCAAGCTCGCTGACCAGTTCATCGGAACAGAGGAAGAGATGAACCAGAAGAACGAGAATCCACCAGATAAGAGGAAAAGAAAAGGTGAGACCTCAATAAACGGGGACAGCAAAAGAAAGAAAGATGAGCCAGTTGGAGGAGGAAAACCGGATTAGTATTCCCGACCTCCTCAAGCTGAAAGAAATTACACTCCCTTGAACGCAAAGCGAGTAGAAATCCTCTTGGCGATCAAGGACGCTTCTTACGTGAAGTGGCCACCTCGGATGAGAGGAGACCCAAACACGAGGAACAAAAATGTATACTGCCACTTTCACAGAGATCACGGTCATAGCACCAAGAATTGTAAGAACCTCCGCGGCGAGATAGAAGAACTCATCCGTCGCGGATATCTGAAAATTTTTGTACTAAATGATAATAAAAATCAAACAGGTTGGTAGGGGGAGCAAAATAGAGATGTTCCCGAATCCAGCAATAGGCAGGACGAGTAGTCGCAGAGACAACTGCCCGAAAAGAGGCCAGTTCGAGGAGTAATACATATGATCACCGGCAGATCGATTGTTGTGGGCTGCACCTCAGCCGCGGCGAAGACATCAGCTCGTGAAATAGAAAGAGAAGAAGAGAATCCTCCGAAGCGGCCAAGGCTAGAAGAGCCCATTTTCTTCACTGAAGATGACGCGCGCGGAGTCCAGTTCCCCCACGATGACGCACTCGTCACAAAGATGGGAATTTATGATTTTGAGGTGAAGCACGTCCTGGTCGACTCCGGCAGCTTGGTGGACATACTCTTCAAGGATGCGTTCGACAAGCTACAACTTCGGGAGAGCAACATCAAGCCCGCGAACACTCCTTTGGTAGGCTTCAACGGAGAGGAAGTCAGGCCCCTGGGGAGAGTTACAGTACCTGTGGAGGTCGGTACTTGGCCTAGCATAGTGAGATTTGACCATACTTTCTTAGTGGTCGCAACCCCCTCCCCGTACAATGCCATAATAGGTTGGCCTATCACACACACTCTACGCGCAGTGGTGTCCACCTATTATTTTGCCATGAAGTTCCCCATGGACTTTGGAGTTGGGGTAAAGCAAGGTGACCAGCTCAAGTCTCGCAAATGCTACATCACCGCCCTCAAAGGGAAGCCAAGGCAGCAGACAACCTCGAGTTGGAGCGACCTACGGAGTACCATGAGGAGCGAGCTTCACCAATAGAAGAGACGACCTCTATACCCGTTTCAGCAGAAGATCCAGCCAAGACTCTCCAGATCAGCGCTTCGATTGAGGAGCCTCTATGATCTCAGTTGGTAAGCTTCTTACTTCAAAACTTAGATGTTTTTGCATGGTCTGCGGTAGAGATGCCCGGCATAAACCCTAGAATAATCACTCACAAGTTGAACATTGATCCTGTAGTTAGGCCCGTTAGACAGAAGAAACACAACTTAGCCCCAGAGCGCTGGAGAATAGTTGACGAGGAGGTCGGGAAACTCCTTGCAACCGATTTCATCAGGGATGTCCATTACTCGAGCTGGGTGATTAACCCCGTTCTGGTAAAAAAGGCCAATAGTAAGTGGCTCATGTGCATCGACTATACCGACTTGAATCGAGCATGCACGAGTTGCTGAGCTAATTGGATGCTTATTCGGGCTACAACCAAATCAGGATGGACCCTGTTGATGAGGAAAAAATGACCTCTATAACCGAGCTCGGCCTGTACTGTTACAAGGTCATGCCCGTCGGACTGAAAAATGCCGGGGCGACTTTTCAAAGACTTGTAAACAGATTGTGTTTTTCAAATTTTGCACAAATACAATATGAAATTGAATCCCAATAAATGCATCTTCGGTGTCACTTCGGGTAAGTTCCTGGTTACATCGTTAACTGACGCGGTATTGAGGCCAACCCCGAGAAAATTAAGGCAATCCTAGACATGAGACCGCCCTGAAAATTGAAAGAGGTTCAGAGGTTGAACGGTCGAATAGCCGCTCTGAGCCGTTTCATGTCTAAATCGGCAGATCGTTGCCTGCCTTTCTTCAAGGCAATCAAAAGAAGCAAAGACTTCGAATGGACCAAAGAGTGCCAGCTCGCTTTCAACGAGCTCAAAAGATACATCGCCAGCATCCCAGTTTTGACCCAACCCGAGGAGTGAGATATTTTGAAGTTGTACCTCTCCGCGAGTGACGAGATAGTCAGCTTAGTACTGATGAAAGAGGTGGATCGGGTTCAACGACCCATCTACTATGTTAGTAAAGTTTTGTAGGACGCAAAAACGAGGTATCCAGAAATCGAAAAGTTAGCGTACACGTTAGTCATTGCAACTCGGAAGCATCGGCCATACTAACAGGCTCATACCATCGTCATCCTCACCAACAAACCTCTGAAGCAAATCTTGCTCAAGCCCGAGGTTTCCGGTAATTGACAAAGTGGGCCATCGAGCTAAGTGAGTACGACATTCAGTACGAGCCCCGAACTGCCATCAAGGTCCAAGCCTTAGCCGACTTTGTCACGGAATGTACCTTCAGCTCTGCAGTCCTTGAGTTGATCAAGCCTGAGCACGGAGAAGCTTCAACCAGTGTGGCACCACTTCCGGTTGGAACGAGCCCGACCTGGGACGAGGAGCCCTGGATCCTCCAGGTGGATGGCTCGTCAAATCAACAAGGTAGCGGAGTCAGAATCATTCTGTACGGGCCAAGCGGGGTGAAACTAGAGTACGCGCTTCGGTTCGAGTTCGCTGCGTCCAAAAATGAAGCAGAGCACGAAGCGTTGATAGTCGGGCTCGCCTTATCAAATGAAGTACGAGCTAAACACCTCGTTATCTGTAACGATTCCTAGCTCGTGGTCAGCCTGGTCACCGGTGACTATGAAGCCCGCGAACCGACCATGGTCACTTACCTAGCCAAAGTTAGAGAAGCTCTGCACGACTTCCAGTTCTACTTCATTAGGCAGATCTTGAGGTCCGAGAACAATGAAGCCGATGCCCTATCCCAATTAGCCAGCACAAGCGACAATACCATGAGAACCGTGTAAAAAGAGAACTTGTCTCGGCCTAGCATCAACCGGGGGGGGGCAGGAGAGGTCGCTCCTATTGCGCAAGCAGAGCCGAGCTGGATTGATCCACTCGCGAGCTATCTGCTCCATGGGGCCCTCCCTTTAGATCGTAATGCCGCCAAAAGGGTAGAGCGTCAAGCAGCCAAGTACGTCATGATAGACGAACGATTGTACCGAAGATCCTACACGCTCCCTTATCTGCGCTGTTTACGACCTTCCGAGGCTGAGCTTGTACTCTGTGACACTCATGAAGGTTTGTGCGGTGGACACCTGGGGGGCAGGGCTCTCGCCCAAAAAGCACTACGACAGGGATACTACTGGCCAACGATGAAGGCAGATGCGATCGAGCTCGTCAAAAGATGTGACAAATGTCAAAGGCACGCCAGCATTCACCACCAGCATGCTGTCGACCTAAAGTACCTCACTAGCCCATGTCCCTTTGCACAATGGGGAATCGACATACTTGGACCATTCCCGCCGGTGACAGGACAGAGGAGATTCCTAGTGGTAGCAGTGGACTACTTCACGAAGTGGGTGGAGGTCGAACCTCTTGCGACGATCACAACGCAAAGCATACAAAACTTTTTCTGGAGGAATATAGTTTGTCGTTTCGAACTACCTTGAGTACTCATCTCTGACAACGGAAAGCAGTTCGAAGACATAAAATTCCAAAACTGGTGCAAAGACATGGGGATACAACAAAATTTCACCTCGGTGGCGCACCCTCAAGCCAATGGCCAAGCGGAAGTCTCGAATAGGGCCATCCTCCGCGAACTGAAGGCATGCTTAGCCCGAGCTAAAGGATTATGGGTTGACAAGCTACCCAACGTACTTTGGGCTTATCAGACCACTGTGAAGACCGCCATGGATGAAACCCCCTTCAACCTCACCTACGACACGGTGGCAGTGATCCCAGCTGAGATTGAGGTGCCTACGCTACGCTTGGAGGCACACGATGAAGAAGTGAATGAGAGTGAGCTACGCACGATCCTCGACCTACTTGAAGAGGTACGGAACCTCACATACATTAGGACCGCGGCCTACCAACAGAGAGTAGCTCGGTACTATAACGCTAGAGTCAAGAAGTGGAATCTCTGCGTTGGAGACCTGGTTCTTCGCAAAGTTATGGTGCCTGAGCCCGGTGTTGGTAAGCTTGGACCGAATTGGGAAGGACCCTACCGAGTAAAGCGATAGCTCGGGGAAGGTATGTACGAGCTCGAAACCTTAGAAGGGAAACAGGTACCTCGAGCATGGAACATCGTCAACCTGAGGCAATATTATCTATAATTGTTGAACTAGGGAGTGGACTGCGAGTCACCCCCCTCAAGGCCTAAGGGCCAAGACGCCGAGCTAACAAGAAGACCCAGTCGCCTCCTCGGCATGGGCGAACTCCAAAGGAGAGTGGACTATGAGTCGCTCCCTTAGCCTAAGGGCTAAAAGCGCCGAGCTCATTAAAGGCCTCGGCACCATATAAGACCTAGTCGCCTCATCGGCATTGGCAAAGTACTTTTAAGTAGCCCGCGTGTAGACAGGTCGGGCATATACCCTACTATGTCACTCACCTCGACGTACACCATAAAACTGCCCCAAGTACTGGGCGACAGTTCTGGGCAACGACAAGTGGGGAACCCCCATTTCAGTTATGTAGCTCGATAGCTCAACAGTTCAAAAAAAAAATCACTACGGTCAGAAAGGGTTAATTGCACGGCACTTAGCGAAAAAACGCATTTCATTATAAAAAGTTCGTTACAAAAGGAAGAGAAAAAGAACAGATGTTGAGCTCGCTGGCTCGAAGTACAAAGAACTAATCGGGCACTCATCACCCTTGCCCGAAGTTTTAGCAAAGGAACCAGCCTTGTCGTCGGCACCAACTTTGTCGTCAGCACCAGCCTCTTCAATATCAAGTAACTCATCATCGCTCTCCGCTTCGGAGTCCGGGTCTCCAGCGGCTTCAAGGGCCATCTCTTTTGTGATCCGCGAAGTAGTGATGGCACTCATATCGAGCTGCGGGAACTCGCGTTTGGTCAGCCACCTACTGAGCTTGAATCCTTTACGTTAGCCCTCCGACCTAGCTTCGATCAGCTCTCCCTCGAACTCCTTCGAACTCTTATAATCCGCGACGACCTTGACCTTAGCTTCCTGTACGGCCTTGAGAAGAATTTCAGTTCGTTCGTTGACGTTGGCCTCAAGGTTCTCCACCTAGCACTTCAGATCTGCCTTCTCCGACATCAGCGACTCGATAAGCTCTTTCTGAGCTCGCGCACTGTTCTCCAGTTGACTGATCTTGCCGCGAGCTAAATTCAGCTCAGTATGAGCCTCGCGGGATGAACTCTCAGCAGCTAGAGCCCGCTTCAAGTGCTGCTCAGACTGGTAAGTCAGGGTGTGCAAGGCGGAGTTCACCTGCCAAGAGTGCATAAATCAGTACCAGCGAAGCTACAAATACAAAAAATCAAAGTAGAACAAGACTTACCACCATGCAATGGGTAGCTGCCCAAGCCCCGAGCTGAGCAGGCATTAGTTCAGCCTAGCTTGTGACTTCCTCAGAATACACAGCCCCTTTGCTCTTTTGGAGGCTGCATTGTGGGGTCAGGATACTCTGAACTGTCTCTTCGCTCCCCGAAAAAGCAACAATTGTTGTAGGGGTGGGTCCTGAAGATGTCTCGGGTGCACAAGGTGGGACCTTCTCCGACTCCAAGTCAATCACTGGAGGCGCACTGGAAGGCTGTTCGGGCTCAGGGATGGCGAGCTCTGGGGACTCAGTACGAGCTCTTTTAGTAGCTCGCTTCTTCTTCTTTCCTTTCATCCGCCCAAGAAGCTTGTTTGTGCTAAGATTCATGGGAGCTACAACAAAACTTAACGTTAGTGACGTCAACAAGAGTAGAGTACCAATTATCAGAATAAACTCTAATCCAAGACGACCTACCAGGACTCAAGCCGGCCTGATGAGCTTATCTTTGGCAAGGTAGTTCTTACAGTGGAAGTCGAGCTCCGCCCAAGAATGGAGTGTCTCCCTTGTCTTCAGGTCCAGCCTAACACCGGAATCCTGAATGGCAACCCTCCAATGGGTAGGAAAAGGCCACCCTGCGGGATTACGAACTACGAAATAACTGTTTCCATGCCGGGATCCTATTGGGTAGTTCGTGCAAAAGCTTATAGCCCGGGCGAGGAGACAGATAGTAGGTCCGCCTATGCTCGGGAAGGACGCAGGAAGAGTTCCTTTTGATTGACAAGATAGAAGAGAAAATACCGAGGTCGAGAGGTAGACAACACTCATAAAAAAGAGAGATGGTCCCGACCACATTTCGGATGGAGTTCGGGTGTAATTGGTCTATGGTGATGTTGAAGAACTTCCAGACCTCTATGATCAAGGGGTGCAAAGGTAAGCGAAGACCAGCCACGAGCTGCTCTTCGAAAATTACGATCTCATTATGATCGTGTTCCCAAGGGAAGTTACTTACGAGGAGACTATAGTTGTACTCATTCGGGAGGTGGTATTGACCTATTAAAGCCCTAAGTCTATCCACAGTCAGCGTCGAGGGACCGAACTTGTCTGGCGCCTGACCTCGATGAGAAGTGGGCGCCGGGTTATCTGTGACCTCTCACGCCTCCCAGGATGACTCCACCTTGGGAGGACCGACCTGAGCCGAGGTACCTTCCTTGGGCTCATCTAAAAGACTATCAAAACTAAGGTTGGACATAACTACGAACTGAACTAAATTGAAAAGGAAAGGCTAGGAGAGACTCACCCAGAAAAACGACCGAACTGGGAAACCCGAGCTAAGGTGTCTAAGCGCGACCTCTAAGCGAAGGTTGGTGAACTTATGGTGAAGAAAAATGTCTTGGGCCCCCTATTTATAGCCGCTATATCCGAGAATCAACGGTCAAGATCAAGGCGATCCAACGGCTCTCAAGAAAACCGGCTGCGCGACCCCCGAGGTTGAAATCAATTTAGCGCGTTTTTTGGCGTCTGCAGAATTTATAGATCGTGTGACGTCTGCGCGTAAACCGTACGCAACCCGGGTTGTCCTTGATTGAGCCGAGCAGCAAACTGGTCTGACCGATGAACTATCTGACTGGACGGCCTAGACTTTGAGCCAAATCCACCCGTCATGTCGTGAACTCCCCACACTAGGTCAGGACCCCTGGCTTGGGGAGTGGGGGGCAATTGATGGAGGGTGATTTGGCCCGACCTCATAATAAGGGGACACGTGGACATGACTCAACATAGGTGCCAACTCGGCATGGCTAGCTCGTTACAAAGTGATACTCCACTACCCCGAACTAAAATTCTTTGAGCTAAGATCACCCCGAGCTAAGGACACCTCGGTACCAGGTCGCGACACCAGTACCTAGTTTAGTTCGAGGTTTATGAGCCTTAGCTCGAGAACATCAGTTCGAGGGGAAACCAGCTCGGGCATGCTGATCTGCCCTCGATATAATCCCGAAAGTCACTCCAACGGTTCCCGAATTCCGTGGGATCACGCCTCGTAATAGCTAAGCATTATCTTCCCGTCCGATCCGGGCAGAAGTGATTAGCCTTATCAACTGATAACGTTATCTCCAGATAACGCGGAAACAAATTCTATCATGGCAAAGATCTCGAAACTACTCTGTAAAGCCTGCGAGGACTCCATTATATAAAGGCCTTCTTCCCGGGGCCCAAGGTACGCGCATTTTACTGCTTACTAGCTATCTTGCCCTCTAATTATTCTCAGCTCGCACATCTGACTTAAGCATCGGAGCGACCTCGCCGGGTAAGCACCCCCGGGTTCTCTGATTCTTTTTGTGCAGATTCTCCACGTCCGTCATCTATTGGAAGCTAAGCCACCACCAGCTAGGAGCAGCCAGATTGCGCAACATCAATAACTATTTAAAATATATTATTAATTGATTTAAAATATTAATTTTAATATTTTGTTATTTAAGATATTTAGTTATTGAAATATTTAAATAATATTTCACTCTTAATGTTAGACTTTTATACAGTGGAAAATGATAGTGTTGACCCTAATGCTCATTTAAATAAATTTAATCAAAAGAAAATAAAAATAAAAATACCATTTTTGCCCTTTATAAGACACGGACAACCACTCTATTGGCTATATTTGGTTAATTTTATTTTTTTGTACAAAAAAATCATGGGCCTAATGGTAAAACAAACACTCCTTAATGAAAGGTTGATTAAGTAAATATGTTATAAAATATATGGGATGTTTTAATAAAATGAAAACTATAAGGTAGGTTTAAGTAAATATGTAAAACTATAAGATCTGTTTTAATAAATGACCCTAATAGAATCACATAAGAGTATACAATTGTTTTATATTTTCAACTTTTAAATTAATTAATATTTTATATACTTCTTTTAATAATTTTTTTATAATACAAAAATAACAATAATTAATTTCGGTTAGGTTTATTCATCAAACTGATGAAATTGACCAACCCGATCAACTCGACCCGAGTTGGTTGGTTTTCTAGTATTTTAGGTCAGCTTTGGTTCAAAAATTTCCCAATTTGGCCAAGTTGGATCAATAAAAATATAAAATGATTTATTAGATAATTTCATTATTTTAACTATTTAAATATAGTTATGATAAATATTTAGTTATTTAAATATTTAAATAATCTTTAAAATATTTAAAAATTTTTGTTATTTGAATTTTATTTATTTAAAGCTATTACATATCATTAAATATTTGAAAAGCATTTAAGTTGATAATCTGGAAAAGCATCATTTAAACTGTTAGTACATAATTTCGTGATATATTTTGTAAAAATATAAAATTATTTTTTTTGGTGTTTTTAATTAATATTTTAAAGTTATTATATAATTTTGTTAGAATATTTAAGTAATTCTTAAATTTTTTAATCCCAACTTTCTTTAGATAGATATAGATAAAAAGTATGGGAGAGGATAAATAGGAATTAGAGATAATTTAGAAGATAAATAGGAATTATAGATAATTTTGGAGAAATGGGGGATAGTGGAGGAGGTAGTTTAGGAGAAATTTTAGGAGAAGAGATTATTTAGTTATTGGGAAAGTGCATATCATTGGTTGTTCCAAAAATGACATGGAAATAAAAAAATAAAAATGAGAAAAATGAGAAAATTTTATACTTTTTACTTGTAGAGAACCATGCGATGCACAGGAAAATCTGAAAGATTTAATAATTTTATTTTTTATTTAATGTTGGTTTATAAAAATGATTATTGTTAATTGAATATGAACAAATATTTTTTAATAAATTTAGTTTTATTTATAATTTGTAGTAATTTTAATAATTTTTATTCTTTTTATTATTTTAAAATGAAATTCTGATTAACTTTAAATAAATAAAAATAATTATAAAAGCTAACTTTTTATTAATTCCACTAATAATTAACAATTATATAGGAATGACAACAGGATGGGTTCAGGGCAGGGCACCCCATCCCTTTCCTTGTTCCATAGCCAAGACATTCTACCCCATCCCTACCCTGTCCCTAGTGTCATGTGGTTTAGGGTAAGGTAACCACTCCTCAATGTCAAGCGAGTTTAGGGGCAAGGCACCCCACTCCTCATCAAGGATGGAGAATCCTCGAATTTCCATGCCTCATCCCTAGTATTGGCGGGTTCAAGTAGAGGTGTAAACTGGGTCGTGCTGGGTCGGCACGACACAACCCCATGTGGCCTGCACAAAGTGCGAGTTGTGCCGTGCTGGCCCATGAGGTGTCCCGAGCCATGCCTCCCTCCTTTAGGATAATTTGGGGGGTTGGTTCATCACGGCCTATGGCTCAAGCCCCATGAGCCCGTGCCATGCCGTGGGTCGGGTTGGTCAATGGGTCAGGCCTTTGGGAAGGCCATGTCGCACACGAAGCCAAGCTCAAGGCTAGCACCCACTCCCCATCCAAGGTTTTTAACTTTTTAATAAACAATGCAATCAAACTCAGCCCGAGTTGGTCGATTTTCTAGTATTTCAGATTGGTTTTGGTTTAATAAATATATATTAATATTTTAGATTTTAAATTTAATTTTTAATACGGGAAAATAGGAAAATTCCCATATTTCTTAGTATAAAATATTTAATATCATAGATTTAACTTTTGTAATTTATTTTTTAATAATATCATTGCAATTTATGAAATTTAAAGTTAAATTTAAAATTTAAATCTTCTGAACAAACAAACTAAACCGAAAATAGACCCAAAATGATACAACCCGAGTTGGTGGGTTTTCACTAATGGTCAATCGGTTTTGAGAGATAAACTGCAGACTTGGCTAGATCGATTTGGTTGGAGGAACAACCTGCAACTAAATTGAACCAATCATTGAATACTCCTAATTTCAACTAAATTTATAGTCTAATCTCCAATAAATAACAATAGTTTAATCTCCAATAATTATTGAAAATTTATAGCAAACATACACAAATTCTAAAAATATACTAAATTAGTCAATAAATAGTGTAATCTCAAAAAAAAAATAGTTTAATCTCTAATAAGTATTAATCTACAAATTATAAAAATAAATAATTACTAAAAATAAATTTATAAGAAAAATACAATAAATACAATAAAGTAAATATCAAAAGTTAAATAACAGTTGTTTAATCTCCAATAATTATTGATAATTTTCTATTAAATAACAAAATAAAAATAGATTTGTAAATAATTATTGAAAGCACATTTATAAAAAACAATAAATAATTACTAAAAATAAATATATAATGAATATACAATATTATTGTAAAATTATTACTAATAAATATAATTTTGTTGAAAGTTATTTTCTATAATTATTAATTGATATTAGTGAAATTAGTTATTTACAATATTATTTAGTTATTGAAATAATATTGTTATTTAAATTCTTAAAATGTTAATTATTTATTGAATTTAATAATCCATAAAATTATAATTATACTATTATTACATAATTTGTTATTAATTTTTCAAAATGTTAAATTATTATGAATATGAATATTGTGAATTATATTATAATTATTTTTCTACTTTTAAGATTTTTTTTAAATTTATTATATAATTTCGTTATTTTAACCATTTAAAAATTTTCCATGTTAAATATTTAAATAATAATTAAAATATTTAAAATTTTTCATTATTTGAATTTTATTTTTTTTATTGTTATTATGAATATTAAATCTTTTGTTATATTATTTAGCTATTTTAATGTTTTTATTTAATATTTTTAGTTATTGAAATATTTAAATAATATTTATTTTTTAGTGTTAAATTTTTATTATTACAAACTAAACCGAAAATAGACCCAAATTGAGACAACTTGAGTTGGTGGGTTTTCACTAATGGTCAATCGGTTTCACGAGACAAACTACGGACTTGACCGGATCGATTTGGTTGGCGAAACAACTTACAACTATACAAAACCAATCATTGAATACTCCTAATTTCAAATAAATTTATAGTCTTATCTCTAATAAATAACAATAGTTTAATCTCCAATAATTATTGAAAATTTATAGCAAACTTACACAAATTCTGAAAATATACTAAATTAGTCAATAAATAGTGTAATCTCAAAAAATAGTTTTATCTCTAATATGTATTATTCTATAAATTATAAAAATATATAATTACTAAAAAAAATTTATAACAAAAATACAATAAATATGATAAATTAAATTTTAAAAGTTAAATAATAGTTGTTTAATCTCCAATAATTATTGATAATTTTCTATTAAATAACAAAATACAAATATATTTATAAATAATTATTGAAAGCATATTTATAAAAAATAATAAATAATTACTAAAAATAAAATAAATATTAATTATAGTATATATAAATATATAATGAATATACACTATTATTGTAAAATTATTACTAATAAATAAATTATTTTCTATAATTATTAATTGATATAAGTGAAAATAGTTATTTACAATATAATTTAGTTATTGAAATAATATTGTTGTTTAAATTCTTAAAATATTAATTATTTATTGAATTTAAAAATCCATAAAATTATAATTATACTATTATTACATAATTCGTTATTAATTTTGTAAAATATTAAATTATTATTAATATTAATATTATGAATTCTATTATTGTTATTTTAACTATTTAAAATTTTGTCATGTTAAATAATTTGTTATTTAAATAATAATTAAAATATTTAAAAATTTTCATTATTTGAATTTTACTTATTTTAATGTTATTACATAATATTAATTATTTTTTATATTATTTAGATATTTTAATGTTTTTATATAAGATTTTCAGTTATTGAAAAATTAAATAGTTTTATTTTTTAGTGTTAAATTTTTATTATTCGAATAACATTTAAATTGAGTAATTCGTAAAATTATAATTTATATTGTTACTACATAATTTCTTGATGAATTTTGTAAAAATATTGAATTATTAACAATATGAATTTTATTAAATCTATTAATTTTTTGCGTTTTGAATAAATATTTTAAATTTAGTGTATAGTTTCATTATAGCATTTAAATAGTTTTGAATATTTTTAATTGAAACTTTCTTTAGATAGATATAGATAAAAAGTGGGGGAGAGGATAAATAGGAATTAGAGACAATTTAGGAGGAAGTGGGGGAAAGCGGTGCCACTTGGCTAAATATTAGAAAAGTAAATACCTCTTTCTTTATGGTTGTTTGAAATAGTTAAGCATATGAGATTTCTTTATTGGTTTACTGGGTAATTATGTGGAATTAAAAAATTAAAAAATTAAAACAAAAAACAAAAAATTAGGAAGGGCTTTGTAGCAAATAGAGGTATGGTGACGTGGACAGACCAATTTTAATATATACTAGTAGGGACCCGTGCGATGCATGGGAAAATTTGAAAGATTTAATAATTTTAATTTTCATTTAATGTTGATCTATAAAAAATAATTTTGTTATTTTAACTATTTAAAATCTAGTTATGATAAATATTAATTATTTAAATATTTTAATAATCTATAATATATTTAAATTTTTTTGTTATTTTAATTTTATTTATTTAAAGCTTTTACATATTATTAAATATTTGAAAAACATTTAAATTGATAATCTAGAAAAACATAATTTAAATTGTTAGTACATAATTTCATGATATATTTTGTGAAAATATAAAATTATTTTTTATGTTTTTAATAAATATTTTAAAGTTATTATATAATTTTGTTAGAATATTTAAATAATTATTAATTTTTTTAATCCAAAATTTCTTTAGATAGATATAGATAAAAAGTAGGGGAGGGGATAAATAGGAATTAGAGATAATTTAGAAGATAAATAGGAATTATAAATAATTTTGGAGAAAATGGGGGATAGTGGGGGAGGTAGTTTAGGAGAAGAGATTATTTAGGTCATTGGGAAAGTGCATCTCATTGGTTGTTTCAAAAATGACATGGAAATAAAAAATAAATAAAAATTCAAAAAAGGGGACAATTTTATACTTTTTATCGGCATTCTTTGAGACGGTAATGTAAATTAATCTACATTATATCATGGATTAGTCTACACTATCTCATACTTTTTAATTCATGCCTAAATGTTATAAATTAAGTTTGATAATAAATAATCATTGTAGATCAAACATTCTCATCCATGATGGTTGTGTTTGGTACCATTGCAACTTCTACTTGCAACGTTTTAAGTTTATCAATATTGTCCTATCACATTACATCAAATAATCATTTTCACGAAAAAAATAAGCATCAAATTAGGTATTAGCATTTATAGTAGAAACACCAAATTTGCATGGTCTTTGTTTTGTGGCCATTTATTTGAAAAACAATGCTAGTTCATTACTATGTAGACATTTATTGCAAAATTTTATTTGGAAGACTATTTGTTTAATAAGCATTTTCTTGGTTTATGATAGTTAACTGTTTGGGAAAACACCATTTTTAATATTTTCTCAACACCCATATGTTTATTTACTGTTCAGCTTATGTGGCGCCTAATAGTGTCTAATGATGCCTAATTATCAATCAACACCAAATAAATGTTTATCAACCACTTCTCATTTTTCAAGATAAAATGTTTATTAAATAAGTCTATAATACTAAACAACCCCTTGACCTTTACTCAAGAAACAACAATGGTATCAAATGTTGAATTGATAACTCAAAGCATTTGTGACAAAAAAATATATATATTCTCGTCAAATTTGTATTGACCGACCTAAAATGTTGCAAGTAAAAGTAGAAATGGTACCAAACACAACTGGTATGTTCAAACATTCTTATAAAGTTTCATGGTAGATGATCAATTTTTTTTGCTGACAAAGCATCTATACTACAGTACAAAACATTCGTACAACTGTGGTGTGGATTCAATCACACTAATGTGAGGTTCATAAGATCAATCTTCGAAATAAATCATAGAAAAACATGTAAACAATATATAAATCAAATCAAGAAATAAAGAAATTTTAAACATATAATGAAATATAAAAGAAATGTTTAAAAATTGTGAATTAAAAAGCATGTAATGATAAATAAATCCAGAAGTTGGTAATTGGATAAATAAACAATATTATATAACCTATAAAAAATTGTATATCATCATCATCATCCAAACCATTTCCAACTATATGGGGCTTGCTACATGAATTATGCTTGACCATTTTATCCGTTCTAACATGGTATTATTGTCTAAACCACTTTTTACATTTCTATCCATGTCCTTTTTTTCCTGTTCATAATCCTTTTAACCCCTTCAACTTTGCCAGTTTGAGCTTTTCTTACACTGGGATTCCTATGTTTGAATAAAAGAAGAGGATTACACCAAGATGTAGACTTGGCAAAAAGTTGACCCAACTGCAAACCTGACCCAATCCAACCCAACCCAAAAAATAGGGTTAGGGTCTCATATTTAGCTACTTGAATGTGAGAATGACTTGACCCGTCCCAACCCAGAAAAAAAACTGGGTTGGGTTGGGTTGGGTCATGAGTCAACCTGTTGACCCGATTGCTAGGTCTAATTAGGACTATTTATGCATTGTTAGAAGTTTATAGTACTCTTTAATTTTTTTCTATTTAGTCTTTATTCTTTATTGTTTATTCGTTGAATTATTAAATGTTCAAGTTTTTTATTTTATATTTATAATTTTAAGGTTAATTCCTTTAATTTTGGCAATTTTCATGTATTTTTCTTTTTTTTTTTTAAATTTCAGTTATTTTTTGGGATGACCCAAATTGACCCATGGGTCAATCCTAACCCAGACATTTAGGGTTAGGGTATAGAAATTGACTACCCGACCTAAAATCAAACCGAAATATCTTGACCCAACCGAACCCGACCCACCCAACCCAATTGCCAGGTCTACCAAGATGGCAATAAAAACTAAAAACTTTTGTATACATATATACATATATTGGCAAAAATACACACATTTATGCTATATACTAAACAAATTTGATCCTAGTAAGAAAGCCTCTCCTTGCATTTATGCTATATACACTAAAAACTTTTACGACCTTTAGCTTTTAAAACCTGGTATTAGCATTTTACCAAGAAGGATAAAAAAACTTGTCTTAGCATGAAGAGGTTGGATTAATAACCGATGAAGGGAATATAAAAGTAATTAGGGTGATCATGGCCATTTTTAACTTAACAAATAAGGGCTACTAGGGGTGAGCAAATGGGTAGATTTTACTTGGAAAAGAATGGAATTGACCTCGAACCAGTCTTAAATCAACCCTACCCAATCTATTATAGGGTAGGGCCTGGTTCTAAATTCTTGGAACTGACTCCCACCCAGGTCGGTTCCAAGGTCTAGGGGATTACCCAACCCAAACTGACTTGATGAATGGGCCTTGGTTGGCCTTAGTGGAATCGGCCTTGGAACCGAACTTGCTTCAAAATAAACCCATAATCTTTTTAAGAATGTAAAGATTTAAGCCCAAGCACTCATAGTTACAAAAGCCATGGTTTCATTTTAATATTTGTATGTGCATAATAAATAACGTAAAAGTTAATATTTATAAAATTTAAATCATAATGACAAATTTTCAACCATATATTAATATACTATGATATTGTACATATTAAATTACTCAATTTAATCAAGAAAGATAGTATTATAGAATCTACATATTAGATTCTACATCATTATTGAAAATCAAGTTTTTGAAAGACATATTTCATTTTTTTTCTTAAAGGGGAGAGTAAAGAAACCCATAGGTAGACCCTAGAATTAGACTTGGCAAAAAGTTGACCCAACCTGAAAAAACAGGGTTAGGGTCTCATATTTAGTTACCTAGATTTGAGAATGACCCGACTCGGAAAAATTTGGGTTGGGTCATGGGTCAACCCGCTGACTCGATTGTTAGGTCTAATTGGGACTATTTATGCATTGTTAGAAGTTGCCACTCTTTAATTTTTACTATTCCGTCTTTACTTTTTTTTATTTACTCTTTGAATTGTTAAATGTTCAAGTTTGTTTATTTTATTTTTGGAATTTTAAGATTAATTCATTTAATTTTGGCATTTTAATATATATATATATATATTATTTTTTAAAAATTTCAATTATTTTATGGAATGATCCTAATTGACCCATGGGTCAATCATAACCTGAACATTTAGGGTTAGGGTCTAGCACTTGACAACCCAACATGAAATTCAACCCGAAATCTCTTGACCCAACCCGAACTCGACCCACCCAACCCAATTGCCAGGTCTACCTAAAGGTTCTAGTTCTAAAAACCCTACCATAAAACCAAGACGTCGCCCTTGAGCCTAGATGTCGGGCCTGAAAGTAAGCCCAAGCCAAGGCCTGGGATTGAAGTGTTGGGCTGTGATCACGCTTAGGAATAGGGGTGGATTCGAGCTGAGCCGAATAGTACAAGGCTCGAGCTTGGTTCGAGTCCGAACCTTGAGCTCAAGCTCGGCTTGAGTAAAAAATTCATAAGCTCGAGCTCAGCTCGGCTCAAGCTCGATTTTGAGAAAAAATATTTTATAAAAATAAAAAATTATATATAAAATTATTTTTATTTAATATTTAAAAAATTAAGAATTATAATAATAAATAATTATAATATTTTTATTATATATATTATTTTCTATAATTTTATTATATATATTTGAGTGGGTTCGCGAGCCTCACGAGCCAAACTCTAGTAGGTTCGAGCTCGGCTCGTTTAATAATCGAACCTAAGCCGAGCTCTAATAGATTCGAGCTTAACTCGTTTAATAATCGAGCCTAAGCCGAGCTCTAATAGATTCGAGCTTAACTCGTTTAATAATCGATTCTAAGCCGAGCTCTAATAGATTCGAGCTTAACTGTTCATGGGCCGGGCCGGGCTTTTACTCTTCATAAACATGATTTTGTTAGGCTCGAGCTCGGCCCGACCAACGAGCCTATAACATGGGCCCGAGCCCGGCCCTAATAAAAAGTCTGAAGCCCGGGCCCGAGCTCGAAGCCCGACCTAATAGAAGAAAGAACTCACCACCGGTGACTATGTTCGCCGGTGCTGAGTTCGCGTCTGAGAGAGAGAGAGAGAGAGAGGACTCACTACCGTCGCCGCTGGTACCTGTGTTCGCCGCCTCGCCGATGTCTGAGATTTGAAAGAGAATAAGTGAGAAGAGGAACGAGAGAGAGAGAGAAGACTCACTGCCGGTCTGCCGGAGTTGTTGCGCTGATTCTATGGCTGCTTGAGAGTGTGAGGAGGATGTGAAGAGAAGAGAGGTTCGACACTGGGCAATTCGGCTAACAGGAAATGTGGAAAGAGATGAATGAGAAGGGCTAGGATATTAGGGTTTTGGGTTTAGTCTATAGATCGGGCCGAGCTATTTTGGCAAATCATGAGCCCGTTCGAATTTATTGCAGGCCGAACTTTTTGGCCCGAGGTCAAGCCCGCGGGCTCATTTGCGTGTTCAAGCCCGTCCGGGGGCCGAGTGACGGGCCACCCGGCCCATGAACAGGTCTAGGGAGTGGAACTCACCCTTTTATACATGATATGTTGACAATGATCCTGACTCGTGTCCTGACCCGGTAAAGCAGGCTTACCTGTCTTCACAATATAACCGAGAAAGGTTTGGGGCGGGCAGTTATCATCTCCACGGCTCCACCCATAGGAGAAACAAAAGAAGAAAGAGAAGACGAAAAGTAAATCGGCTGAGTCGTAGTTTCGAGAAATTGGTAAGCGGAATCATACGTTTCTATCCATCTTTCTGGGATTTTCTTTTATTTATATAGTTTAGTTTACACATTCGCGTCCATGCAATTTCTTCAATAACCTCTTATGGATTTTCCCCAATAACTGCTCTGATTAGATTCATTTTGAATTACTTATTAACTTTCGATTGTTTCTGTGCAAGTTTGGCATGCACAGTAGGCTCTCTCTTGCAAACTTTTTTTTCCCCCTCTGTGCGATGTTCTTTGCTTTTCTAGGGTTTAATATCGAGTACTTTTCTGTTATCTGTATCTGATTTCTCCGTGTTCTGCTGTATTCAGTTTTTTATTCCCTCTTTTGTTTTATTCATCGTTTCTGATTATGCTAATTATCAGATTTTTCTCGATCTTAAAATGGGATTTTGTGAATGTTGTTAGATTGATGTTGCTTCTTTTGAGTAATTTTGATTGACTAGGCCAATTATTTATAGGGTTCTATAATATGTAAAGTAGATAATATACATTCGATAATGTTTATTTAGTTGTTAGGATTGCAATGTGTTTACGATGCAAGGTTTATCTAAACTGTGAGATATTCTCTTTTCCCTCTTGCACCTGTGGGGATCCTCTTTGATTGCTTCTCTATTAAGACCAGATTACACATCTGTGAAAAAATATTTTGCCTGCTCAGCTCATGCCTATCTCTGTTTAAATCAGTTTTTATCTACCCATAAAGAAAATCTTTCAGTTTTTACTCTGGAATCATATCTCATGGCGTCCAAATTCCGGCAAAATACTTCTTACTCTGCAAATCCTATTGGCCTTACGTTTGTCTTCTCACCCATCCCATATCCATATCCCTCTATTGTGCAAATGCTCCTGGCTTCTGTGTGTCCTCCACAGTTGCCGTGCAATCCTGTAGGTGTTTTACGGCTCAATCAGACGTTGTAGACAGCAACCAGTGTGTTCTGAGCAAACATGGTTGAGGATACTCCAGGAGCAGAAATGGAAGAGCGAGTCGATCTGGATAGTGACAACTACATTGAAGAAATGGATGATGATGTTGAAGAACCGACGGAGGACAGAGTGGATGGAGCTGAGGATGACCGAACAGAAGACGAACAAGAGGCCTCAGAAAACAACAAGAGTGGAAAAGATTCATCCCCTGAAGCTGATGAAGCTCAACATGCCATTGAATCTGTAGGAAATGAAGAGAAGCTCAATCCTTCAATTAGTGAAGATGAAAGGGAGAAGCGTGCAGAGCTTCTTGCCCTCCCTCCACATGGGTCTGAGATTTTTATTGGTGGTCTTCCTAGAGATGTCACAGAAGAAGAATTGAAAGATCAATGTGAATCCGTTGGTGAAGTTGCTGAGGTCATAATTGTAACTTTTAGATCTCTTGATGACCATGAGCATTTTATTTATTGCTACTTTTACGTCTTTGTAATGTTTAGTTTTAATGTAGCAGATAAGATTGATGAAAGACAAGGATAGTGGAGAAAGCAAGGGCTATGCTTTTGTGACCTTTAAGACAAAGGATTTGGCACAAAAGGCTATTGAAGAGTTCCATAATAAAGAATTCAAGGTTCACTCTTCTGTTTATTGTTTTAGTGCTCGGGTTTAGTCAGTACATGCACTCTTCTTTTCCAGTATAACTTCAACTGGGAGTTTCTTCTGCATTTTGTATTTGCAGGGGAGAACGTTGAGGTGTTCTCTGTCTCAAGCTAAGCACAGATTGTTTATTGGAAACATTCCAAAGAGCTGGACAGAAGCTGAACTTAGAAGGGTCATTGAAGAGAATGGTCCTGGAGTTGAAAATATTGAGCTCTTAAAGGTGGAATTTTCTTGTTTAACTGCAAATTGCTAAATACTTGATGCTAAAGAGGGACATCTAGAATCTCTTACTCCATTGGTTCCATGTCTTTTGGTTATTGCAGGACCCACAAAATCCAAACCGTAACCGTGGTTTTGCTTTTGTTGAGTACTACAACAATGCCTGTGCTGATTATGCACGACAGAGAATGTCAAGTGCAACATTTAAGCTGGATGGCAACACCCCCACTGTCAGCTGGGCTGATCCTAAGAGTGCACCTGATTCTTCTGCTGCTGCCCAGGTAAATGCTACAAGAAGAATGAAATGGGTATTGACTGATCTTATCTTATTGGAAGTTGTGAACTATGTGCATAAATCTTGAATTCTTTCTTTTCCTGGTTTTTTCCCTTAGTTTTCTTCTTAAGTGGTTCTATAAGAGACACTTGTAGAGGGATATAACTTCTTCAAGATGTATCAAAAAGGAGTTTATTATAACATTCCTTGACATTTTCTATCTTTTGTGGGGAGACTGATTATGGTTATCTTAGAAATTCTGAGTTGCATCTTTACAAGACAAAGGGGGCCATTGCTTGGTGCAATATTAAAATCTCAGGCTAATTAGTGTGAGAACATGTGCTTGAGTCTCAAAAGCCACTTATGCAGGAAATGCTAACAGTTAGGTCCATATCCAATCCATGCTTCCCAAGAACCTGGATACCTGGGACCAACATAAATAAATGACCCTTTATCTTTGGAAGAAAAGAGTTGGAAAGTGAGGTATATTTAGGGAATAGAGTGACCTTTAGGTATATTTAGCCTAAACATACTGATAACATAGTGCATAAACTGCTGTACTGTTTGAGTTGCTTAGTTGGCATCTAAAAGACTTTACATTCCCCTGATTCCCTAGGTATCCTTTTGATTGTGTTCATGATTGACTCTCACATTTTCTTGTTTAGTAGATATGCCTGGATACTGAAAAAATTTAAGATGTTATTGCATTATGAACTAACAGTGTACTATTGGAATTTCTCAGGTTAAGGCTCTTTATGTTAAAAACTTACCTGACAACACAACACCTGAACAATTGAAGGAATTATTCCAACATCATGGAGAGGTCACAAAAGTTGTCCTGCCACCTGCTAAAGCTGGGCAGAGCAAGCGGGATTTTGGATTTATTCATTTTGCAGAGAGATCAAGTGCATTGAAGGCTGTAAAAGAAACAGAGAAATATGAACTTGATGGTAATGCTTCCAACATGCTATTGATTTTGAGTTTGGATCTGCTGATCACAGCACATTGCTGTCCACATTCATACAGCCGCAGATAGAGAATATTGGTGATATAAAGAACAAGAGATGTTCCCAATGTGCGGCTGGGTGAACATGGCCAGCAATGTGTTGTGGTGAGCAGATCCAAACTCATTGATTTCATACTAAATAAATGAGAGAAATAGAGAATCTTGAATCAGTGAATGAAAGTCATGTGCAGGATATTCTGTCTTTATTCCTTTTCTAGTTCTCTAAAGTTTATTTCCACAAAGTGGGAATAAAAGATTCATCATATTGTAGTTGGTGTAGAACTGTAGATATATAATGATATGGAACAGTCTGTTGTCATCAACACTTGAGATAAATGATCTGCTTAATAAGTACTTGTGTCACTGGGGTGGTGGTTGTGGTGGTAGGTGTGTTGGCACCATTGGACGGTCTGGTTTCACCAATTTCCTTATAGAATGAGCTGATTTTCTGATCCAACGACACATTATTGCATTTGGGTGTGAGGAGAAGCTTAAGCATCCGGATTGTTAATTGGTCTAGGATATGTCAACTTCAATGTTTATGGGCTGTATCAAAAATCTGGGCTTGGGCATCCCTCTTCAATACATAACTGAAAATGGGAACAAGGTCTTTACTGGGGCTGTACACAAGCATTGAGGGAATAAAGCCCAGGAAAGGTATTCATCAAAAATAAATAAATAAAATAAATCCCAGGAAAGGTTCAAACACTCTACTAGTAACAGCATAGCCCGCTCGGGACCTGGGAGTTTTCAGCTGTCTCAAAATAAATAAATAAAGCTCAGGAAAGGTTTCTACGGTCTTTGACTTCTTATCCAACCATGTTTTACAGGCAATGTCTTGGATGTTTCCCTTGCAAAGCCTCAAAATGAAAAGAAATTTGATGCGGCTAATTTGTACAATCCTGGGATTCTCCCAAATTACCTTCCGTATCCTGGTTATGGTTTTGCTGGAAATCTGTATGGAACTCTAGGTGCTGGATATGGTGCTGCAGCCGGATTTCAGCAGGTATGTTAACTGGCTATTTCCTTGATATTGCTTTCTTGTCATTCAATATGCATGACATTGATTTAGTTTCTTTGAGCAGCCAGTCATATATGGTCGGGGGCCCATGCCAGCAGGGATGCAGATGGTGCCAATGGTACTGCCGGATGGTCGACTAGGCTATGTTTTGTAAGTAATGTTCAATTCTCTGGGTTCCATTTAAAGCTCCTGCACTTGTTTCATGGTAATGTTCCTTGTCCTTGCAGACAGCAACCTGGTGCACAGGCTCCCCCACTTCCAACTCGGAGGAATGATCGAAGCAGCAGCTCTGGTGGACCACAAGGACGAGGAGGAAGTGGTGGTAGTGATGGCAACCGTGGCAGGAGATACCGTCCTTACTAGTGGCTGCTCAATAGCAGGTTCTTGTGGTTGGATAAACAGTTACAGGCTTATAGCTAACGGGCAACAAAAAGTGGGAATTGGGCTAAAAACTCCCATTTGTTGTCGCCTTAAATTTTCCATATTTTGTTTAACTTATATTTGGCAGAAGGAATTTTATAGGTACGTTGTGTTTCTCAATTTGTCTCCCAATGGATGGTAAGGTGCCTTATCATCATCCCCCGCTTTATTTTTAGGGTAAATTGTTGAAACTTTCCCTGAAGTTTTTGACCGTTTCTGAAACCTTCCCTGAGTTTGGTAATTGCAATGATCTCCCCTTAAAACCTTCTAACAAGGGCCGCAAAAATGTCTAAAATACTCGTGCAGTTACTATTTTGAGGCTGGTTCTATGAAAAACAATACATTATAAATAACAATAGAAGAGAAGAGAATTTAAAGTTGCAGCTTTACCTGAGTGATTGATATGAAGGTTAAATTTGGAAAATAAATCAATTTTGGAAGGATTTGGGGTAGTGTGAACATATGAAAGAAAATTTGAAAAATAAATATTTTTGTCAAAAGAGAGTCTTATCCCAACTACTAGTCTTTAATAAAATTTGGAAAATAAATATCTTTAATAAAAAAATACTTTTCTTTCTGAAATGCAATTAGGATTGCAACAAAACCTTATCCCAACTACTAGTCTTCTACTACTACTAGTGCATCAAATAATAATGCTAGTCTTAAAGGAGAGTCTACTATTACTAGTGCATCAAACAATATTACTAGCCCTTAAAGATATTCTACTACTACTAGTATATCAAACAATACAGCCACGGCGAGGGTTTACTAGGAATTAGGATTACAATAACTACTACAAAGGGGAGGATACTTGAGTTGAGAGGCTGAGATTGTTGGAGGTGGGAATGCAATTTAGGAAAGATAGAATTAGTTGAGTGCTTTAGCTGTTCAGGAGATTGTAGAATCAATAATAACACTTCACACCAGTCGATATATACGAGGCCCATAACCATTCAAGCTGTGTATTTCATGCATTTTATCACCGGTGTAGAGTTTTATCATTGGTTCTGCAGCCTGCTATATAGTTAAAGCATTCAGTTAATTTGAATTCGCAATTTAGGCTGTTTTTAGTTTGAAAGAGGGATCATTTACGCCAAAACTTAACTTTTTTGTGGGATAAGATGGGTCAGGTCTAGACAGAACTAAACTAACCGATTATGTCAGTTCTGGTTTTGAGGTTGTCCCTGTGGATAATTGGGTCAGAATTGGTTCTTTTGTTCCAAACCGATTCAGACCTGAACCATTTATATAATTAAAAACATACAAGGATCTGATTTTCTTGTAATTTTTGTTAGGTATATATATATATGCATTTTTATCTTTAAGTAAATATTCTCTTTTCTAAGTAGGTGTTTATTAATAAATATTAAGATAAATTATATTGGTTATTTGAAAATTGATGTATATACATTCATATTTTAGTTTTTTGTGTTTTCTTCATATTTTATTTTTTTTTGATTTTTTCACATTTTAGTTATTCCATTATTTTTCAATGGTTGCTAATTGTGTCTCGATATCTCACACTTTATATAAATTATTAAATTATAGTTTTTTATATTTAAATAATTTATTTAGAATTATATAAAACTTGTAATTATTTTTAGTAATATATTTTTAGGATTTATTTGAATTTCCTAACATATTTATGTATATATGATTTGTCATTCCTATAAATACGTATTCAAACCGTATCTCGATATGTCTCTTAAAATTGTCATACACCTTGCGCTTTTGATATTTTGAATCTTACAGCAAACAAACATCACAAAGAAGGAATTTATTAAAGAAATGAAGTTTGTTAATTAACCCGTCACTTTGTTTTGGTACTCAAACGAAGAGTAGAAACCAATCAGACTTGACATTTACGTTTTTCTTATTGAAGTTTACATCTGCACTTCGCAAGGCGTGCCTCATACTACATCTCTACCATGTATTGAAAATATCTTTCAACAACAAATATGGGAAATGTTTTTAATGCATGCTGAGATATGCATGTGGGGCGCTACTTTTCTTTTATCTCTTGAAACTGGATTTCAGATTTCGGATTCTGCAAGTTAAGTGAAAGTTTTTAAAGCTTTTTTTTTCATATTTACATTTTAGCAATTTAGGGGTTAAATGGAAGCAAACGGGATTTCCTACTCACTTTTCCTATCCACTCTTCTATCGTGAATTGCAGCCATACATCTCTATTATGAATTGAGAGATGTGTAGGTGCAGTTCATGGCGGGTAGAGAGCATAGGAAAAGTGAGTAGGAAATCTGGGTTCTAGAGGTGAGTGGTGAGTTAGGTAAGGGGAAATAATGCATTTGAACGACAAAAACCAGCAAGAAAAAAACTCGGTCACTTAAAAACCTCAATGATACTTGTAATATTATAACCCAATAATAAAATAGAGGAGAACGAGACGATTAGGAAGTGATGTTGAGGTTAGTTCCTTAGTGGTGCATGTTATGATGTTCTCCCAAACATCACACCGTTTTTTTTTTTCCTGATGATATGCGATCTGGTGCTCCCTGCTGGTTGACATCTCAGACACCGGATTAAGTAGGTCGCTTGGTTGAGCTACAAGAGAGAAGTAATCCGAATGTCCGGGTTGCTTGACCTGGGGTGGGAACTTTGATGCTTAAGTTAGCGAGATGGTATTTGATTGCAAGAGAGAAAGAAAGCTAGCGTGCTTAGAGACTAAACCGCACGTACCTTATGAGGTTGGAGGTGAGGCCCTTATATAGGTGAGATGGTGTGAGCCTCACGAAACATGTCCAGAATCTCTAGCCCATTTGGTTCGGAGGTGGTTTTAAGCTTAGAGGTGGCGTTGTGATAACCAGCTCTTTCAATGTGGCGTTGTGATCCCGGGGAATTCGGAGGCTACAACCCGCTTAAGGGGGCGGTTGCTTGGCACGTTAGGCAGGTCGCTAACTGGAGTCGGGTTAGATCGATGGAAGCAAGTTGCCTCTTATGCCGACTTGAGGTCTTGCCTGGTTGTTCACAGGTCGGCTTACCAGAGTGGTGCTGAGGTCATCGATGTAGTTGTGAAGTGCTCGAAGTGTTCTTGGGGTTTGCTTACATGGTGCCGAGGTGTTACTTCTGTTGTTCTACAATGCTAAATGTCGTGATATCATTGGAGGACCAAATTATCCCTCATCAATTGCCTCCACTTCCGAGTCTGGTGAGGGAGTAGTCTTAACCTGAGGTGATTTGGTTTGAGTTTCGTCCTCGATCATAGTTCGACCAATGGCTCAGGACCAGGTTGGTCCAGTCAGTTTGACCTAGGCACGAGGTACCGTATTGAGGATGCACGGACACCATGCAACCATTAGGTAGCGCGGACGTAAAAAACACGCTAAATTAATTTCGCCTTGGAATACGAATCGTCGTGTCCTTGTGAACCGTTGGATCCAACTAATCTTAACCATTCATAGTTTGGTCCATCTGTCTATAAATAGGACCCTTAAGGGCCCAATTCACTGGTCTCCAACCTTGGAGTTCTAGTGCATAGTGAGGTTGTGAAGCTCGACGTTGTTGAAGTCATCGGTGTAGTTGGCGAGGTCAGTATTTTCATTCTAGGTGAGTCATTTCCCCCTTGATCTGTTCTTTGCTTTTATCATGTCGGGTCAAGTCCGGGGAAGAGAGGGTGATAACTCTGTATTTTGATGCCTTAAGGGCATCATTTTAGGGGTATTTTAGACCTTAGATTAACTAACCTATACCATTTTCTGGTTAAATTCAATGTTGTGACCTCTGAAGGTCATTGTGTAAATTCTGGGTAAAAACTAGGGAATTTATAAAGTTTTCTATAAATTTTGGGAAGTTAGTGAGAATTCCTTCTGAGAGAGGGGGTGTTTCTGTGAAAAACTGAGCATAGGAGGGTAACTCCTATATGCTAAACCCAGAAAGACGCCCCTCCTACTATATTAGCATACTCCTCTCTCCTTAACAAACCCTAGGGCACCTCCCCACTCATTCTTTTCACCTTTAACAAACCCTAACTGCCCCTAACTGCTAAATCTTCAACCTCTCATACCCTTAGATCTTCACCTTGCAATTTTCACCCACCATTCTAGGGTGCCGTCTCTTTAGTAATTTAACCCTAGGGTGCCACCTAACTTCTAATCTCCACCATTCAATCCTAGGAGCTTAAATCCCAGCCCTCCATACTTATAGGCGGCCTCTCCTTTTCCCTATAGTCGTAGGATCCCTCTAGTTTATTCCTAACCCTCCATTCCTAAACCCTAGGGGCGCCCTTTTTCTGCATAAACCCACTAGTTGCCCCTTTCTTTCTTTCTAATTCCAGTTTTGTCCACCCTTCTCTATAAAAAGGACCCCAAGGGCCCTAGAGAAGGGGTTGGTTAGCCCAGTTCACAAGGCCAAGACTTCTTGAGGGGTTCAAGGGTTACATGAAGGAGGACGCCCAATTCTTGTTAGGAGGGGTTCTTGCAAGCAGTTCGTCCAACCTGCAACTGTTGCCATTGGAGCTGATCCACCATTTTTATTTTGTTTTATTTTCTTTCTTTTTGTTATTCCGTTTTTCTAGCAATTTAATTTTTGGAATTTTCGATTTTGGGTTGGTTTAATTTCTATTTTTCTTTATCTTTTGCAGATCTGAATTCGCCCAGTTCAAGGCTAAGGTGTCTCGAGGGCTGAACGAAGGAGGAACAACTTGCAATTTGTCTTCCTGGAAATCTATCGCCACTAGATCCGAATTTCAACATATTTTATTTATTTACTTGTTAGTTTCAATTTTATTTAATTTCTTGTCTTTTTTCAATTTTGAATATTTTTTCAGCTTTAATAAAGTTTATTTTCTTATTTTCTTTAAATCCCAAATCTGTTTTCTTTTTCTTATTTGTTCGGAACAAAATAATAATTTTTAACCTTGCTTCCCTGAGGATTCGATCCCTTCCTCACCACTAAACTACGTTCTTTATTTAGTTTTGAGGATTTGGAAATTTACAAATTATTAAATTGGTGTCCCGGGTGTTTGACAACGCATTCCGGGTGCACCAAGTTTTTGGCACCGTTGCCGGGGAAGCAACGGATTGAAAATTTTTATTTCTTTGTTTCAGATCTGTTTTCATTATTTTTTTATTTCGTTAGTTTTTTTATCTTTGGAAATAAAACTCTCATAATTCTTCTTTGTTTTCGTAAAACATAGCAGTCGAAGGTGGGGTGCCATAACACTGCTGAACTGTGCACAAAAAAAAAAAAAGAAAAATATTAGGTGGCGATTCAGGTGTGGTCGTCCCAACTTATTTCTGATTTTTCTTTTTATTTTCGAACTTATCCTGGTAGATTAGTGTTTTCGAATATTTGGTTATTTATTTTTATTTTTATTTCTTAATAGATTCAACTTTATTTTTTTAGGATTATTTTTTTTTTCTTTTGTTTCATCTTTAGATCTAATTAGTTATTTAATTGAGTAATTAATTGTTAATTAGGAAATTATTCAAAATTTTGAATTTGAGTTTAAATTTCAAAATTTGAATTTGAATTTGAATTTAAATTTCAAAATTTAAATTTCAAATTTCGAATTAAAAAAATTAATATTTTAATTTTTTTTTTTTGCATTTGCATTCCAACATTTAAGGTTTGATATATTCTAGAGCATGCATCATATAGGATTATTTAATTGCTGAAATCGTCTTGTTTGTTATTAATGTGTTAGGGTTTTTCATTTTTTTAATTGCTCTCTTTGCTGAATTAATTTGTTTTATTATTTTATTTCTGAATTGCATATTAGAGATAACTGTTCATGCATTGTAATTAGTTGCATTTATTTTGTTTATTGTGTTTTTCCGTTAATCCATTTAAGGGCAGTCCAATTTAAATAAGATAAGGTGGGGATTTCATCACCCTTCCTTGGCCCAAAAACCACTACCCTTTCGCGTGCGGTTCACCCTAAACCTTAATTTAAAATTTGGATAGCAAGATCCTTTAGGAGGCCCCACACTTTTGGTTCAAAAGTGTTCTGAATTTTAGGGAAACTTCTAATTACTTTCCATAACCGACGGTTGGTGTCTAAGGAAAGAGGTTAACCGACTAAGCCTAAGCAGGTTTTGTGGTTACTTAATTAGGTCCTTGCGAGGGCAAGGGGAGCCTCCCACATCCCCACCTCTTACCTGGCTAACCAAAGGAAGTGGTGTAATTCCAAGTGAACCTAAGAGGATTCACATTGGTTGAACCACTAGTTTAGGAAACCTTAGTTTAGCCCCTAGGTCGTGTGTTTTACTTGTTTGTGCTTAATCAAAAAAAAAAAAAAAATTAAAACAAAATAAAATGAATTCAATGACCGGAGTTTGTGGAATGAAAAACTACCTCCAACCTAAGCCACAGATAGATTGGAACCATGTGTCTCAACAACTGGATAGGATTAATGGGGGGGCCCAAAGACTTGATCAAGTCCTTGCATTTCGTTAACAAATTGGCCCATACCCAACCTTGTCATCCTATCCAACATGTTCCATCTGCGCAAGCCCAATCCATCATGTTAGCCAGTGCCCTGCAGCGGGCCCATTTACACCTTATCCTGAAGTTTGTTCCATTTGTGCCAGCCCGACCCACCAAGTTGATGATTGTCGAACGACGGCCCAACTTCCGCCATTTATCCAAGAACATGTTCAGGCAACCCAGAGTTTCTCGAGGCCTAATAATGACCCATTTTCAAATACTTACAACCTTGGGTGGAGAAATCACCCTAACTTTTCTTGGAGGACACATCAACCTAACACAGTCCTAGAAATACCATCCATCTATTTGAAGGGATGGGAGATCCATCATATGGATGGCTGAACCCTATTGGAAGGTTGGGTGAAATTTCAAAAATTTCTTTTCTCCCATCCGAGAATTGCATTCTAATTTAGAAAACTACACTTTCAAGGTTCGTTCTTGAATTCAAACTGGACCAGATCTGAAACCAAAAGGGAGGAGAGGGATATACTTGATACAAAGTAGCAGTAACTCTCAATGAAGGTGTTCACGCCCAAGGAGAAGACCAAAACCCGCTTCCACTGAAGATGACACAGTGTGTGATGAAGCAGGATCAGCGGGATGGCTTTTCAGCAAGAACCAAGATTCTTCAGCAAGAACCAAATAGGGGCTGGTGAGCACGATTTTAGATTGTTTGTTCAACCAAGAAACAATATCAAGAACCTTTCTTGATCAATTCCACAAGAGGAGATCGAACTAGGTAGAGATGGCAAGAATATGAGAGAATTCTGCATATTGCTGTGTGTAAAACTAAGGAATTCACCCCCTATTTATAGTCTTCTTTGGATTAGCCTCCTAATCTAATTAGGAGAGAGTTTCTTGATCCAAATTTGATATTTGGATCTGGACTCTTAAATGGATAAGACTTATCTTGTCCAAATCTGATAAATTTCACAAGGCCAAGGCTTCTTGAGGGGTTCAAGGGTTATAGGAAGGAGGACGCCTAGTTCTTGTCAGGAGGGGTTCCTACAAGTAGTTCATCTAATCTACAACTACTGCCACTAGAGCTGATCCACCATTTTTATTTTATTTTATTTTATTTTATTTCTTTTTGTTATTCAGTTTTTCTAGCAATTTAATTTTTGGAATTTTGATTTTGGGTTGATTTAATTTCTATTTTTCTTTGTCTTTTGTAGATCTGAATTCGCCCAATTCAAGGATAAGGTGTCTCGAGGGGTTTGAGGGCTGAACGGAGGAGGAATGACTTACACTTTGTCTTCCCAGAAATCTACCGCCATTGGATCCGAATTTCAGCATATTTTTATTTATTTTCTTGTTAATTTTAGTATTATTTAATTTTTGAATTTTATTTCTTGTCTTTTTCAATTCTGAATATTTAATTTCAGCTTTAGTAAATTTTATTTTCTTATTTTCTACAAATCCCAAATCTATTTTCTTTTTCTTATTTGTCCGGAACAAAATAATAAATTTTAACCTTGCTTCCCTGAGGATTCGACCCCTTCCTTACCACTACGTTCTTTATTTAGTTTTGAGGATTGGAAAATTTACAAATTATTAAATTGGTGTTCCGGGTGTTTGATGACGCATTCCGGGCACACCAGAGGGGTCCATCCTGCTAGGCCAAGGAGGGGTCCTTGGCCCAGGAATGACGAGGTTCCAATTAGGGAGCCTCATCTTCCCATCGTCAACCCAAAAAATAAATTCGAGTTCAGTCCAACTGAACTGACTGCCAAGGATGTTTACGAGCTTGTAGACCGATATAGGATTCCAGACTGGTTTAGATATTTCCTTCCCCTTGGCTAGTTCCCGTGGGAGCATGCCGATGACAAGTTCACTATCTTCGAGGAGGCATTGAAAGCCCTGTTAAAGAGCTCCTTCCACAGCTCGAGGCCAATGCGACCACTACTTTGGACACTAGGGCCACTTTCATGGATAAGTGCACCATCATGGACTTCCAGACAACCCTGTTAAAGAGCAAGGAGGTCATATTTCCAGAGGAGGTCGTAGAGCTCAATGATTTGTGTCCTAGCGAACTATGTGGGAAGCTTATGTGCTGCCTCTTGGTGGTATGTACCTGACCTCTTCCTTCATACTTAGCAAAATTTTTGCTTAATGGTGATACATCATTTTTTTAGGCGAACACTATGGCCCACACATTGTTGGGTCATGCCGAGAGGGAAGTTGCTAGAGCCCAAGTTCTTGAGGAGGAGGTGATGCAGTACCGATCTTGCCTGGAACTAGCTAGCTATCTCGTCCATGACCTGAAGACTGAGATTGTCTAGGAGCGAAGTCATAGTGCTGACTTGGCGAGCACCATTAAGAAGTTGACCGACGAGATAGAACCTGATGTGGCGCGATCCGGGCACTCCTAGCTGGCAGCTGACTGGCTTCTCGCTGGCAACGATCGACACCTGAGAAGATGAAAGGAAGGATTCCCGAGGATTTGCCCGATGGGAATACTCTGATGCTTAAGTTAGTACTGTGTATGGGGAGTAAAGATAGAAACAAAAGCTAAGAGTGGAGGTCGCGCTTTATCACTATATTTCCGAGATTAGAGGTCTCAAGAGAGACTTTCTCTTCTGCCATGGGGGGCTCTTATAGGAGTGCTCTTGCGAGATCGGGCATAACCGCCACTGGGTCCCTGCCACACCCGTTACTTGCCAGGGCTGCGTAGGTGGCCATTGGGACGTACTCCTTACTCGGGCGAGTGACACATCCCCAAAGTGACAGGCACGCCTCCGCCTACTGAGAGACGTGGGCGCAGACTATCGAAAGGACAGGGACTGCACCGTCAGTTAGGGACGTGGCCTAGTCTGACAGGTACGGCTTATTAACTAGAAGCTTCCTGAGGGAAGCTTGTGCGGCCCGTTCGCGAGCTACTCTGTAACAAACTTTGAATACTTCAGAAGTACCTTTAGTAGAATTGGTCCTCGGAATATCCCTTGAGGTAGCTCGGGGAACTCGGAGCTCGCATTGTGGTGAGTCCCTCCTTTACCTCGCTACCACGTAGCGGGCTGCTTTATGGGCCTATCACTTAACCGTATCGGAACATGATGCTGAGCTGTCGCTTACGCTGAGTCGGCGTCCACGTGTCGCCATTTCATAGGTCGGGTCAAATCATCCTTCATCAGAACCCAAAGGTTGCGAGTTATGAGAGGAGGCCAAATTTGCTGAGCTTCAAGGGAAACTTCTTGACGACGTCCGTGCTGTCGAGGACTTCAAGACTTCACCCGACTTTTTGAAGGAAAGAGAGGAGTTTGGGACAGGCACCTTTCGTCAGGGCTTCAAGCTATGCCGGATGCTAGTGGCCTCGGTGTGCCCCGACTTCAACCTGGCCAAGCTAAAGAGTTTGGCGTGCACCGTTGCGATGATGACCCGGGTCGACCAGGATTTAGTGGACCCTTAGGTTTACGGGGCATGTGAACCCTTCAATGGGAGGTGCGCATGTTACCTATTTTAGACTCCTCTATTCCATTACTCAAAATAACATTAAACTCTCAATTTTCCTTGTCAGCCCAGTTCAACCGGTTTAGAGAAAAGAAAATCATTCGAAACCCCAGCTCCCATTCCTTCCCGCTTCATTTGAACTCCCATTCTCCCCCATTTTCACCCGAGCCCTAGCTGCAAGACCACCGGTGGCATCCTCATTGTTTTACCGAGCTTTGACGATGAACATTCAACTGACGACAAGAAAATAACCTTTGGTAAGCTTCTTCTCCTTCTCCTTTTCTTGGAACCATGCTATTCTTCTCAGATACTATCTTCTTTCTCTCTGCAGACCATCGGTGGCGTCCTCAATGTTTCATTGAGCCCCAATTGCTTGGATTCAACTGGCAACAAGAAAATAACCTCTAGTAAGCTTCTTCTCCTTCTCCTTTTCTTGGAACCCTGTTATTCTTCTTAGATATTATCTTCTTTCTCTCTATCGACCACTCGCGTCGTCCTCACTGTTTCACCCGAGCCCCAATGGCTTGCATTCAATTGGTGACAAGAAAATAACCTCTGGGGATACGCATTAGAGACTGCGATATACGTGTTGAACCGGGTTCCAACCAAATCGGTTCCTAAGACTCCCTATGAGCTTTGGACCGGAAAGAAACCAAGTGTACGACACTTGAAGATTTGGGGTTGTTCGGCTCACGTTAAAAGAACGAATCCGGACAAATTGGAATCCAAGACCAGCCGTTGCCTATTCGTAGGCTACCCAAAGGGCTCAGTGGGCTACCTATTCTATGATCCAAGTGAGCAGAAGGTGTTCTGCAGTCGGAATGCACAATTCTTGGAAAATGACTACATCCTGGACAATCTTCGTCAGGAAATTGTTCTTGATGAGGAGAGCTCAGATGTAGTGGGAGGTGTCCCACAAGTTCCAGGTAGTGACCAACCTAGAAGATCTACTCGGGTGTCCAGGCCACCGGTCCGTTTTGGTTACGATCAGGATAGTTACCTGGTCGAAACCTTGACTAGTGAAGAGGATCCCGTAACTTATACGAAAGTTATGTTGGACATAGACTCCCTTAAATGGGTAGATGCCATGAGAGCTGAGATGGACTCAATGGAAACCAATGGAGTCTGGACTCTGGTGGATCCGCCCTCCGGGGTAAAAGATATTGGTTGCAAATGGATCTACAAGAGGAAGAAGGGCCCCGATGGTAGGGTTGAGACCTACAAAGCTCGTCTGGTGGCAAAAGGATACACTCAGAAAGAAGGCATCGATTATAAGGAAACCTTTTCGCCCGTGGCAATGCTTAAATCCATTAGGATCCTGCTAGCTGTAGCAGCTTACTATGACTATGAGATTTGGCAGATGGATGTCAAAACTGCGTTCCTAAATGGAGATCTTACTGAAGATATCTATATGCAGCAACCGCAAGGTTTTGTAGCTGCGGTCAGGAACACATGGTCTGTAAGTTGAATAGATCCATATATGGACTCAAGCAAGCTTTTAGAAGTTGGAACATCCGATTTGACTCTACGGTCAAAAAGTTTGATTTTGAGCAAAATCCGGATGAACCCTGTGTTTACAGGAAGACCAGTGGTGACAAGGTTACGTTTCTGGTTCTGTATGTAGATGACATTCTGCTCATTGGGAATGATGTGGGAATGTTAACTACGATAAAAGTATGGCTATCACAGCAATTCTCCATGAAAGACCTTGGAGAAGCCTCCTATAGAACCTTTGAACCGGACCAGATTTCTAGTATTGCCCTGGACCTTGGAGATAGATGGGCAAAACTAGAAAGTTACACCTAACCCCTAGACTCGATTATGATACTACACTAGGTGTCAGATTGGGCTATCTTTGATGTACCAATCAGTGAGATCCTTAGTGGGGGTCAAAACCTAGGTATGTTGGGACAGTCCGAGAATTCATCTGAGTGGGTGATCATAGTGACAGGATCAGCCCCTTTGTCGGACAAAGGTAATGATCGGGGATGCACTCTCTCTGATGGAAACCAAGACTGCTGGCAGCCGATTTCGATTGTTGAGATTTTGTTTTGCAAAATATATTTATATAAAGATATATATATATGTATATATATATATGTTATGGTTTCGAAATGATTTGCAAAAGGTTTTAATTCCCAGTATCCATGTAAGCGGAGAGTGCAACACTGTTCCTTGCAGTCGAGGGAGAGGTCATCCCTTGTTGGGCAGTGTTTGATCATTATGGGCTGAGAGGTTAAGTGTAAGACCATTGAGGATAATACCTGATGGGCTAATCTTGCATCTGCCCACAAGTCCTTGGGTGTTACAAGGTGGCTTGGCCCAGGGACCACTTAGGGTAAGTGTTGGGTCCATAGAGCCCATAAGATGGGTTTCAGGGGCTGCACTGTCCATAACAGTGTATTCGGCCAGGCCTTGTAACAAAGGCTGGGCTGAATCCATGTGGCTGATGTGTAGATCAATGTTTGGGTCCCATACCATACAAGGAAGCCCAACTGGGCAGCAATTTGGAAGGCTAAGTGAGTACATAACCTTAAATGGGCCTTAAGCCCATTTCGAATTGGGCTGATTTGATCAATCAATTAAAAAGGGCGAATTCTGAGATGGATCAGCTGATAGGATTGGGCCTAGACCCTATCCACTTAGAGAGTCCAAGATCTAAATGAGATTTAGATCTGGAAGCCTCCTAATTAGATTAGGAGATGGCTGATCTGATCTGCAGATAAGATAAGGGTTATCCCTTATCACTTAATGGGACTTCTAATCCAAATATGATTTGGATTAGCAACTCCTAATGGGATTAGGAGCTGATCCCTTTAAGATTATAAAAGAAGAAAGGGGCGGCAACAGTTAGTGGTTGATGTTCAATTTTCTTCAGAGCTGAAAATCACAAGAAGAGAAATTTCTGCACCCTGCGAATTCTCTCTTGCCGCCTCCTTCCTGTCGCCGCCATCACCTTCAGTTCGATCTCTAGTTCTTGGGAGAAATAAAGATCTGATCTTGATTCCAATCTTTTGGGAAAAGATTGGTTGGAGCTGTACTCACAAGCTGTCCAGTTGATTCTTGCGAAGGGCCAAGTTCTTTTGGAAGAACATTGTTGATTCTGCTCCATCCTGCACTACGCCATCTTCAGTGGGAGCAGATTTTGGATCCTTCTTTGGGCGTGAACACCTCCATTGGGAGATATTGCTTCTCTGTATTAGGTACATCCTCCCTCCTACTCCTTTTGGTTCAGATCTGGTTTGGTTCTTGATTCAAGATTGATAATTGAAAAACATGTTTTCCTAAATATAGGGAATTCGATTCCCTGCAAAGATGGGAGAAATTTTTGAAATTTGCCCTATCCATTCCGCAAGACTTGGGCGTCCATGTGATGGATATCCCATCCCTTCAGTGGTATCAGAGCCATGGTTCAAATCTTGAATCAATTTAATTCAGATCTGAACCTGCGCAAATGGGCAGAAGGTGTTCTACCCGATTTGCGCAGATATGGGTTTTGGGAAATTTGTTCCCAAAATTAATGGGCGAATAATCTGAAATTAATTTTATATAAATCTGATTATTGTTTAGAATAGTTCTTTATGATTTTCTTGATTTATGGGTTGTTCGTACAAGAGGAGATCGAATTCTTGGTTTGCGCAGGGAACCTGCAAGAATTGCAGTTTCTTGATTTATTCATTACATTTGGTCTGTAAATAATTTTTTTTATTTATTTTTAGACTCAATGTATTAGGTATTCGATCTGATGTAATATAATAGAAATTAGGTTTTCTATTTATTTTATTTTTGGATCGAAGATGGCAGCGCAAGGAAGGAGATTTCACAGATGGGACATTCGCTACCTGCGATTTGCAGTTTATGAAACTGCATTCTGTGATCTAACCTCTGTTTTGCAGGATGGATTGTACGAACAGCCCTGGATTGACTGATTCTTGTTTCCTTTTATCAGTTCTTTAATTTTAGATTATTTTCTTGAATTAAAGATTTAATTAAAAATCAAACCCTAGACCCATTCGAACCAAGATTGGTTCAAATTGTTTGGACCGAATCTGGGGTTCGATTAAGGCTGTATATCAGCCCTAATTTTTGTTTAATGGGCCTAAGGATTGATAATTAATTGGATATTTAATTCGGCCCAACCTGTAAGGCCCAGTTTTAAATTGTTAAAACTGCCAAAAGCCCATTTCAAAAGAACAAGCTATATGGGCCGAACTGGGTAACCCTAATTCAGCCCATATACCTAGATGATATTAATTGTTAATATTATGGAATTCCTCCCTGCATGTGATGTATGGATGTGTGATGTGCTACGTTGATGGCCCATAAGTGCTTGGCCCATGCAGAATCGATAGTGGCTCTTGCGCACACAATGGCTGAATGCACATCATTGCCATGGTGTCCCTCTTGGTCATTGGATGACCTCCCTCAATGGTGGGCTCCACACCTCCTAAAGAGGTTACGTGCGGAACCCTAGCTGATTTAGGCCCACCGAAATCTGGCTTTATGAAAGTTAGTGGGAGCCACTTTGGTTTGACCTAAAATAAACTAGGGCATAATTCTTGTTCCCTCCAGTAAATATGAATGCACGTGATAGGAAGATTCATGTGATGAACTCTCTAAAGGCCTTCCATCATTAGCATGAGGATGAGTTCTTTAGTGATGAGAAAACGCACCAGAAAATGGGCTATCCATTTGCTGTTGGGGCTTGTCTAAGTGTTTCATAAGATGATAGGGGCGTCATAGACCGATGCGGGAGGGGCTTCACCAAAAAATGGGAACTCTCTCACGGTACCTTGGCGTTCATGAATATGATGGGTGAGCACTCACTGGACAGAAAGGTTTACCTGAAAACGGCTCTGAACCTTGTCTGACAGAGGCCAAAGGGAAAACTCATATGATGAGTGAGTGTGATCCTTCACAGAAAGGTGGTGGGGTTTTGCAGCTGAAACCGTTGGCTCCATGCACCTTACGTGGTTTCCCACATTTCTAGAGACAAGTCGCTGTCTCCGTCCCTGAGTAGGAGGGAAAACTCAGAGATGAACAAATGGGAATGGAACATAGATTAAAATCCATGTCTATGATTTGAACATGAATCAAGTAAGGTTGTGGACTGATATTTGCTGTTTTATCAGAAAATGGCAAACGAACAATTTGCAAAGCTTCTTGACGATAACAAGCTTAAGGGCCCAAACTATGCCGACTGGTACCGTAACCTAATGCTGGTTTTAACATCTGAAAAATTGGACAAGGTAGTCAAGTCTCCTGCCCCAGAACGTCCGGGTGATAGGGCTTTTGAAGCCCGTAGGAGAGAATTCCAAGATTGGGAGGATAAAAACTCCCTAGCCCGCTGCTATGTCGTTGCTTCTTTGGACAATTCAATACAGAGGTAGTTCGATCAGATCGAACTCGCTAAGGACATATTGGACAGTCTGAAAACAATGTACGAAGAGCAGAACCGTTCTACTCGGCAGAAGGTCTTGAAAATGTTCATGACTGCTCAGATGTCCAAGGGGCAGAAAGTTCACGACCATTGTCTTCGGATGATGGGATACATTAACGAGATGGAAGCCCTTGGATCCGGGCTAGATCTTGGCACTCAAGTAGATGCCATTCTGAACTCCTTGCCCTCTTCCTTCGATGGGTTCATTTTAAACTACAATATGAACAACCTGAGTGTCAGCGTCCAAGAGCTGAGCAATATGTTGCAAAGGGCCAAGGACTTACTTAAGAAGGATGAGCCTATGGTGATGCTTGTTGAAGCTAACAAAATGGGCAAGAAAAAGATGAAGGCAAAGAAGCCTCAGAAGAAGACTACCAAGCCCAAGAAGCAGAAGAAGGACAGGATAACAGATGCATGTCACTTCTGCAAACAAACCAACCACTAGAAGAGGAACTGTCCTCAGTACTTGGAATCCAAGAAAGGTAATTTCGAATCTTGTGTCATAGAAACTAACTTATTGGTGGCTTCTGCGTCCTGGTGTATTAACTCCGGGGCTTCAACTCATGTGTGTAACTCACTACAGGGGTTCAAGGTAAGCAGAAGGCTGAATGATGGAAAAGTGGTGCTCTACTTGGGGACTTCTGCAAGCGTTGCAGCTACGGAAATAGGCACCGTAGAATTAAAATTTAGAGAAGGAAATATTGTACTTAAGGATTGTCTTTTTGTGCAAAATCTAAGAAGAAATTTGATTTCTGTCTCAAAACTGTGTGCGGATGGATATTCTGTCTCTTTCAGTAATACGATTACTATTAAAAGAAACAATAAATTCATCGCATACGGGGAACTGGAGAACAATCTCTATGTTCTACATCATTCTCTAGAAAGTAACATAGCCGAAACTACGTCGGCCGAAATCCCCAAGAAAAGAGCACGTGATACAGTTAATCCCACCTGCCTGTGGCATTACCGACTTGGCCATATCGGTATTGACCGAATCACAAGACTGGTAAAGGATGGTCCTTTGGATTTTCTAACTGTAGAAGATCTTTCCACTTGTGAGCTTTGCCTTCAGGGTAAGATGACAAAGAGGCCATTTAATGGTAAGCCTGAAAGATGTACAAGCACGCTTGACCTTATACATACTGATGTATGTGGTCCCCTGAGTGTTAGGACTCGTAACCAACACGTGTATTTCATTACATTCACCGATGACTATTCTCGGTATGGTTACGTGTACCTAATGAGACATAAGTCTGAATCCTTTGAAAAGCTCAGAGAGTTCAGACAAGAGGTCGAGAAATAGTTAGGGAGAGAAATTAAGTCCCTTCGATCAGATCGAGGCGATGAATATCTCTCTGACGAATTCAGGGACTACTTAAAGGTAAACAGGATAGTATCACAGTTGGCTCCTCCTACTACACCACAACTTAACGGTGTTTCAGAGAGGAGGAATAGGACCCTATTAGATATGGTCCGGTCACTTCTCATTCATTCAGAGTTACCCACATCCTTTTGGGGATACGCATTAGAGACTGCGATATACGTGCTGAACCGGGTTCCAACCAAATCGGATCCTAAGACTCCCTATGAGCTTTGGACCGGAAAGAAACCAAGTGTACGACACTTGAAGATTTGGGGTTGTCTGGCTCACGTTAAAAGAATGAATCCGGACAAATTGGAATCCAAGACCAGCCGTTGCCTATTCGTAGGCTACCCAAAGGGCTCAGTGGGCTACCTATTCTATGATCCAAGTGAGCAGAAGGTGTTCTGCAGTCGGAATGCACAATTCTTGGAAAATGACTACATCCTGGACAATCTTTGTCAGGAAATTGTTCTTGATGAGGAGAGCTCAGATGTAGTGGGAGGTGTCCTACAAGTTCCAAGTAGTGACCAACCTAGAAGATCTACCCGGGTGTCCAGGCCACCGGTCCGTTTTGGTTACGAGCAGGATAGTTACCTGGTCGAAACCTTGACTAGTGAAGAGGATCCCGTAACTTATACGAAAGTTATGTTGGACATAGACTCCCTTAAATGGGTAGATGCCATGAGAGCTGAGATGGACTCAATAGAGACCAATGGAGTCTGGACTCTGGTGGATCCGCCCTCCAGGGTAAAAGCAATTGGTTGCAAATGGATCTACAAGAGGAAGAAGGGACCCGATGACAGGGTTGAGACCTACAAAGCTCATCTGGTGGCAAAAGGATACACTCAGAAAGAAGGCATCGATTATGAGGTAACCTTTTCGCCCGTGGCAATGCTTAAATCCATTAGGATCCTGCTAGCTGTAGCAGCTTACTATGACTATGAGATTTGGCAGATGGATATCAAAACTGCGTTCCTGAATGGAGATCTTACTGAATATATCTATATGCAACAACCGCAAGGTTTTGTAGCTACGGGTCAGGAACACATGGTCTGTAAGTTGAATAGATCCATATATGGACTCAAGCAAGCTTTTAGAAGTTGGAACATCCGATTTGACTCTACGGTTAAAAAGTTTGATTTTGAGCAAAATCCGGATGAACCCTGTGTTTACAGAAAGACCAGTGGTGACAAGGTTACGTTTCTGGTTCTATATGTAGATGACATTCTGCTCATTGGGAATGATGTGGTAATGTTAATTACGATAAAAGTATGGCTATCACAGCAATTCTCCATGAAAGACCTTGGAGAAGTCTCGTATATACTGGGTCTTCGACTCTATAGAGGTAGATCGAAGCGGATAATAGGACTTGACAACAAAAGTTAGATTACAAATGTCTTTTAGGCTGATAAAAGAATGGTCTTTGACTATCGGTTTTTTTTTTGGATGTAGTTTGCTTTCACACCACCTTCAAAACCAATCGAAATCAACGACCATTTGCACCATTTGTTGGTGTTAATCACCATAGACAAACAATTATATTTAGGGCCACATTAATGTATGATGTGATTGTCGAATCCTTTAAATGGGTTTTTAAATATTTCTTGAATGCGGTGGGTGGGTAAAAGCCAATAACAATCTTAATAGATCAGTGTGTAGCAATGGCAACAGCCATATAATATGTCTTCCCATAGGTTAACCATCGCCTTTGTATTTGGTACATTTATCAGAATGTGATTAAACATTTGTGCATGTTTTGTATTTCCAAGACATTTGAGAAAGATTTTATCAGATTGATATATGGTTATGAGGAAGAGGATGACTTTCTCACAGCTTGGGAAGAAATGCTTTGTAATTATAATATGAATGTGAACACATGGTTGAAAGGTTGTTTGTAGTGGGCATTGGTTTATGGAAGGAACCACTTTTCTACAAACTTGAAAAGCACTCAAAGGAGTGAAAGCATAAATAGTTTATTAAGGGGTTATTTGAAATCATCGCTAAATATATCTCGACTCTTGAACCATTTTGAAAGAGTTGTGAAAGATAGACACCAAAAAGAAATGGAGATGGATTTCAAAATGATCCAAAGCAAGCTCTATTTGAACATACAAGTGTCAATTCTTCAACAAACTTCAAATGTTTTTACTATCACATTTTTTAGGGAATTTGAGAAGAGTACCATGATTCCATGAACTTTTTTGTAGACAAAAAAGTTGAGGACCAATGCTTGTTTATGGTAAAACTCAAAAAAGTGCAACAAAATTACAGTGAACATTCGTCATAAGGGCTTTCTAAAAGGGAACAACACTGAGAAATTCCCTCGAAACAATTGACTCCAATGTACTAGTGATTAATAACAACGCGTAGAGGCAACATTGCCAGGGGTCATCGTGATAAAGTCACCCAGGAGTAAAACAATCAAAGTATTGTGAGGCAACAACATAACACAAAATTCATTAGTTCAATTTTTTTTTTTACAATGAATACATGTATTTATACATTGGCCCACTCCTTCCTTATAGCGGTAATGGTCTCCAAGGCCTGACTACATTCTCCAAAACTCTTCAGGTCTTCCACTTCCGCTTCATATTCAGTAAGGATCTTCCTTTGCCTAGCACATTCGTCCATCAGAGCCTTGAGCTTCCTCATCACCTTTGCAATGCTAGCCTTGACCACTTTTCGGCGAAGGCGAACATCTTTCATTGAGCGAAATAAAATGGACTGTGACACCCTAAGACAGGCCTTCCAAAACGCATGGGCTAACATAATAACTTGTTCCTCGATTTGACACATGTCGAAGCCCATGGCGGAGAAAGACCTACAGGCTTCCAACCGGCAAGCGATGTCTGACCACGAAAGTTCTTCAACTGGACGGTTCATTATGCAGTCCATCAGAGCCTTGAGCTTCCTTGTCACCTTTGCAATGCTAGCCTTGACCACTTTTCGGCGAAGGCGAACATCTTTCCTTGAGCGAAATAAAACGGACTGTGACACCCTAAGACTTGCCTTCCAAAACGCATGGGCTAACATAATAACTTGTTCCTCGATTTGACACATGTCGAAGCCCATGGCGGAGAAAGACCTACAGGCTTCCAGCCGGCAAGCGAAGTCTGACCACGAAAGTTCTTCAACTGGACGGTTCATTATGCAGTCCATCATGGTTGTAATGGTATTCAAAGCATGCCCCACAACCATCGGATGAAGGTTCGCAGATGGCAACCAACGAACCCATATGATAGTTGAGGCAAACTTCACCACCGAACGGGAGATAGAGTACTTATCGCTGCTGTGACGACCCTAAACTTGAACATGGTCTATGGCTACATAACCCAAGGGAGGGATGTCATGCTTATCACAGTAGTCCTCGAGTTCTTGCCATATCTGAGCTAGCTCCTCATACGTTAGCTCCTCAGTTGGCAAGACAATCCCAGACCCTGCACCCTTGTCCCCAAGCTAGTCTTCTATGTCCTTTGAAGCCCCAACTCCTTAAACGGGGATCTCTGGCTCAGCAGGAGCCCTAACCTCAGAATCTAGAGGGGCCTCCACCTCGATAGTTGGGGAAGGAGCGGAGACCTCTTCACGACAAATCGCTGGCTCGGGCTCCGCGGCCACCTGACCCTCTTCCTCTCGCATCACAGCATTGGGAGCGGTATCACCAACACCCGCATCCTCAATAGCCTCACAAACTTGACTTGGGGGCTATGATGATCTCAGCTCCTCCACTAGTTGCCTAATGACAGGCGTGATTGGCATAGTGGAAAGACCCGTATGGAATGATGCCTGCGATGAGGTAAAACACAAGCAGTCAGCGCGATAGACCTGAACATGCTAAGGTAGTATATCAATAAAAGATAACAAACCTACACTTTCCACCATTGGCTACCATGGCAATCTCTCTCTCCATTAATAGCTTAGCTATGTTGAAATGAAATCGACTAAAGGACAATCCAATTTCTCTTGGCGAGGAGCCATGAGGAGTAGATAGAGGTAGGATAGAAAACAAGAAGCAAGAAAGGAAACAGAAAAGGCGTTGGGAAAGATGAACATAGACGATAGAAGGTAGAACTGATAGTAGGATGATAAAGTGGGGAACTGATGTGGCCTCCCTCCGCACTCTTATAGAGAGCTCTCACATGTCGGGAATGACAAATGGCACTGGGGAAGATGAACAGGCGCAGGTATGGAACCTGGTGCACCCGAGATGCGTCGTCAAACACCCATGGCAGCAGTTTAGAGATTTATAAATTTTTCCAATCCTCAGATAACCTTAAACAACCAACGTAGTATGTGGTGAGGAAGGGGTTAAACCCATAGGAAAGCAGGAATAAAAATTATTATTTTCGTTCTGGACAAATAAAAGGAAAATAGACCTGGGATTTGCAGAAAGTAAGAACATAAAATTTATTAATGCTGAAATTAAATATTCTGAGTTGAACAAGGCAATAATTAAAATTCAGAAATTATGGAACACTGAAATCAACAAAAAAATGATCCAAAATTCGGATCAAGTGGCGGTAGCTGTCTGGGAAGACGAAATACTTCCTCCGTTTAACCCTCGAACCCCTTGAGACACCTAAGCCTTGAACCGGACGAATTCGGATCTGTAAAACACACAAACAAACATAAATTAAATCTAAAAGATTGCTAGAATAAAAATAACATAAAAGACAATAAAGAAAATGAAAGGGATGGCTGATCAAATCCAATAGCGATAGTTGTAGATTGGTTGGACTGTTTTTTGGAACCCCTCCTGACATGATTTGGGCGTCCTTCCTTTCTACAACCCTTGAACTCCTAAAGAAACCTTAGTCTTGTGAACTGGGTGAATTGACCAACCCCTTCTCCAGGGCCCTTGGGGTCTTTTTTATAGAGAAGAGTGGACAAAACTGGGATTAGAGAGAAAAAGAGGGGCAGCTAGTGGGTTTATGCAAAAAATGGGCGCTCCTAGGGTTTAGGAATGGAGGGTTAGGATTCAACTAGAGGGATCATACGGCTAGAGTGAAAAGGAGAGGGCGTCTATAAGTATGGAGGGCTGGTATTTAAGCTCATAGGATTGAATGGTGTAGATTTGGGCGCTTAGAATGCTAAAGAGGCACCCTAGAATGGAGGGTGGAGATTGCAAGGTGAAGATCTAAGGGTATGAGAGGTTGGTAAGGCTTGTATGGTTGAGATTAGATGTTAGGGAGGATTGGAAGGTGAAGATTTAGCAGTTAGGGGTGGCTAGGGTTTGTTAGAGGTGAAAAGAATGAGTGGGGAGGTGCCCTGGGGTTTGCTAAGGAGAGGGGAGTATGCTAATACAGTAGGAGGGGTGCCTTTATGGGTTTTGCAGATAGGAGGCGTCCTCCTGTGCTCAGTTTTGCACAGAAAAACCCTCTCTTTTAGTTGGAATTCTCCCTAGTTTCCCCAAATCTACAAAAAACTCTATAAATTTCTCAGTTTTTACCCAGAATTTGCATAGGGACCCTCAGAGGTCACAACATTGAATTTAATCGGAAAAAGGGTATAGGTTAGTCAGTCTAAGGTCTAAAATACTCGTAACTCTATTCGCTCAGTCCCTCAGAGAACAGTAAACACTAGATTGATACCACATGGATGCTTGTGATTAGCCTGCAGCCCATCTTTCCACTGCGATGAACCTACAGTGAATCGCAGGTCTGTGATGAACTCGCGGTTCATCATACTTGCGACGAATTTATTCTCGGCGCTAGCCCAAAGCAAACTCAGGTTGAACCTGTGATGAGGTTCACATGCACATGGCCCTACGATAAACCCTCAATCGCTATGGGATCCCGATTCGTTAAGAACCGGGCCTGGATATTACCTACCTGTGTATTTCGAAGTGACGAATGCGACAAGACGCCACGTGGGTCTAATAAGACGTCATCCCCCAAACAATGACGTCACTAGTGCCACATCAATTAAGTAAGGCACAAAGGGTAGTATCACACGTGGGTTATGAGGATTTCTGAGTGAAAGGAAAGTCAATCCTTGGAAAGATTCCCATAGGGACACGTGGTGAAACCCCAACAATGCTCCTTAATGATTGACAGCGGATCTAATATTCCCTTCCCTAGTAGAAAAACAAACACCTTTAGGTCATTCCTTTCAGGATCTCGGGATTTTCCCTATAAATAGAGATCCTTCTCATAATGATGGTGATCCATATTCAATCACTAATTACCCTTGTCCCTGATCTCCTCATTCAACCGCCTCATTACTTCCCTTTCGCTTTAGCCTCCTTGTTGATTCCCAATTCTCGGCCTTCCTCTATCCTTCAAAGAGACCACCTCCCTAGCCTCGCCACCACCTTACCTACACCAAGAGTGGAAGTCAAGTAGGAGCTCTCTAACCTTGGCCAAGTAGGTCAACATGACGGGCTCCCGAGCCTCATACTGTTCATTCACTTGGTTCACCACCAATTAAGAGTCACTGCATACTACAAGATGTTTCACATCGACCTCCTTTGCCATCGATAGCCCGGCTATCAGTGCCTTGTACTTAGCTTCGTTGTTCGAAACTCAAACGCGAATTGGAGAGCGTACTCCAGTTTCACTTTGCTAGGTCCGTAGAGGATTAGTCTAGCTCCACTTTTACATTGGTTGGAAGAGCCGTCCACATGGAGAATCCAGGACTCCTCATCCTATGTCGGGTCAGGTGCCACATTGGTAGTAGCCTTCAAGGGTGGTTACAGGCACTACAACCTCAGGGGTTGACATGCTAAACATACATTCGACGATGAAGTCTGCCTGGAACACAACCTCAGAGGTTGATGCCACATTGGTAGTAGCCTTCAAGGTGGTTATAGGCACCACAACCTCAGGGGTTGGCGTGTTGAAGCTCTTGGTAGTAGCCTTCAAGGTGGTTACAGGCACCACAACTCAAACTAGATGTCATACTCAATGAGCTCGATTGCCCAATTAAATTAGAACACAATTTGTGTACAATTAAATTAGAACACAATTTGTTTACAAGGTGCTGGTAGGTCGCTCCAACATTTTTTAAACCAAAGGGCATAACTTTATAGAAGTACAAGCCCATTTTAGTTACGAAAACAGTTTTCTCCTAGTCGACTGGATCCATTTGAATTTAGTTTTAGCCTGAGTAAGTATCCATGAAGTTCAATAGCTCGAACCCTGAGATTGCGTATACCAGATGGTCTATCCTAGGGAGTGGGATGGTGTCCTTTGGGCAGGCTCTGTTGAGGTTGGTGTAGTCGATGCACACGTGCCATTTGTCGTTGGCTTTCTTCACGAGGACTAGGTTTGCAATTTAGTTTGGATATTGGATCTCTCTAACGAAATTTGCTGCAAGGAGCTTCCCTACATCACCCACTATGAATGTCGGGAAAATGCCCCTGGCTATTCACTTCTTGGCCAAATCTATGAAGTTGTCACCCATCAAAAACAAATAACTAGGAGTGATGGGCCTCTTGGAATTGTATTCGGTAAAACATTTCGGAACTGATAGTGACAAGGCTATTCTGGGTAATTTGATGGAGAGAGAGGGAAGGGGTTAGGCACTCTCTCTCTGGTCAGTAAGAATGCCAAAATTCCCTCTTTGTTTACATTTGAAGTTAAGCTAAGGACCCCGCTCCCTTATCCTCCAGTCTAGGCCCCTTTTGGACGCAGGGGCCTGAGCAAAAGGATAGGAAACCCTACCCCTTTTCTATCAGAACCCCCAGTTTCAAACTCGGTTGGTCAATCAGAGAGGTTGAAAGAGCACATCAATCCCATCCAAATTTCTAGAAAACATAACAGTCCTCAAACTCACAAAAACATAACTAAAAAGAAAAAAATAGAACAAACACAAGAAAAAGAAAAACAAAACTTATAACAGAAACTGATATAAAGGAAAAGAATATAACAAATGTGAAACTCGAATCTAAAGAACCAAGTATGAGGTAAGCGTATTACCACAATGTAGCCTTAAAACAACCAAACAATGTTGTTATTGATATTGGTTGAACTAGCAAACCCAAAAGTGTCTGTTTGGATGACTTTACTGGAATAGGACCTTGAGATTGTTGTTATGAAGTCCTTCGCCGATGTTGGTAGTGGGAGTAGGTCGAGGGCAGAGCAATGATGAGTTAAGACTTTAAGAAAAATTTAGTTGGAGGTCAAAGACCATGAATTGGAGAGGGTTTTTTGGACCGATTCTCTACATAACAACATGGGAATGAGGGTGGTGATCGTTTGGTTCTACCCTGAAACACTGTATCCTTACTTTCAAACTCTCTCTTAGAACCCTCTCTATCATCTCCCAAATATTCTCTTCAAAGAACCTCCTTTCTCTGAATCCTCTCTACTTTCGCACGGACTCACTCTCAAATCTTCCCTATTCTTTGTTTTCTTTCTTTCTCTTCCTCTCTTGAAGAAATCCTCTATTATTTTCTTCTCTCACTTGAGCTCTTTCTCAAACCCTCTTACTTTCTTTCGGTCTCCCTCTATTTTTTCTTTCAGTCAAACTTCCTCTCAAACTCTCTCTCTCCCTTCTCCCTATCTTCTTCTTCTTTTAGCTGAAGTCTCTATTTTCTCTCTCACAAACCCTCTCGTGCAAGCACCCTATTTTTCTCTCTATTCTTTCAGTCCTTGAAGAACCCTTCTCTTTGCTTTCCTTTCACTTTGAAAAAACCCCTCTACTCTCAGTTTGATAGCCTTTCTATGGAGACCCACTGAGAGCTCCCCTTTTCACTTGCTTGAGCCACTTCTTATAATGAGAAGCTGGGGGGCTAATAAACCTTGAGTAAAATGAAGGGGCTGATTTGACAAGTTAGGGTTTGGAGGGGGTGATATAGGTTTAGAGGCGGTATCAGGTAATTTGGGTTCAAAAAGGGTATTTTGGTAATTTAAGGTCTGAAGGGTATTTTGGGAATTTGGGCTAAGAAGGGGAATTTGGTAAATTAGGTGCCAAGAGGGTGATTGGGGTAATCTAGGGTTTGAACAAGAAGGTTTAGAGGGGTATTTGGGTAATTTGGAGAATGAAGGGTATACTTTGGTAATTAGTTTAAGGGGTATTTTAGGAATTTTTGGTGCAAGGGGTAAGTTGGGAATTTGGTGGGAGGGGTAATTTGGGATTTTGGTCAGGGGATATTTTGGTAATGGGTCTAAGGGGTATTCTGGGAATTTAGTGCAAGGGGTAATTTGGGAATTTGGATATTTTGGTCAAGGGTATTTTGGTAATTTGGTGCAAGAGGGGTAACTTAAGAATTTAATTAGGGGTATTTTGGTAATTTTGAGGAAATGGGTCAAATCAGGTCTAGTCTAGGTGGGTCAAACTAGGTCTTCTGGTTCAATGGTTGGAATTTTTCAACCATCAAATAGAGGGTTGAGATGGGTTTAACCGCAGAATCGTGCATGTGCGGGCCAATGAGATTGATTGAAATGGAATCTTTATAAATGGAAGGGTAAATGAAGGTATTTAGGCTGAAATCTCGCAGGGTGGGTTTTTAGACATTCTAAGTTGACTGGTGGGGTTTGATTAGTTTAGATGTGTCCGGATCAAGTGGATATGAATTGAGGGTACGAGAGAAGTCAAAAAGGAATCTTCGCTTAATGGATGGGTGAACGGAGGAATTTTAAGTTCAAATTTCATGGGTAGGTGTTTTGGGAGGTTTGGGGTCTGATGGTTGTGTCTGATCTAATAATTGAGGTGTAAGTGGAGGGCGATCGGGGCTATCGGATAGGTATCAAACAGGTTTAACGGTGGAATTGAGGGCTTTGGGGGTGAAAGTTAGGCTTTTTGGGATTTTAGGTGTTTCAGAGAGGTCAAATGGATCTAAAAGGGTGTTTGGGGCAAATTGCAGGTTTAGGCAATGGACCGATCAAAAATCGGGTGCTAACATCCACTATTCTCCACCGCTCTTGGGTGAGGTTCCTTTTCCTCTACTGGACCGGTCTGATTAAAGGGTCAACATTAAGCCTATTACTTATGACAGAGGGGTCTATGTCGGGAATTTTTGCTGCTGACCAAGCAAAAACATCTAAATTATTAATTAAAAAGCTTATCTGTTCAGAATACAGTGATTTCGTGAGGTGGACTCCCACAGAGGGGTCTATGTCGGGAATTTTTGCTGTTAACCAAGCAAAAACATCTAAATTATTAATTAAAAAACTTATATGTTCAGAATACAGTGGTTCCGTGAGGTGGACTCCGATTTGCACTGCCTTCACGGGCTCAATGTTTGAGATCAACACCAAGATGATTTCTGCCATGGGGCGATCTTTCTTGTTGCTATTCTCTGGGGATGGCTCCAAGTTGATGTCGATGGCCTGTGATAAGTCGACACCACGACTCTAACGGTGTGTAGGATCGGTCGACTTAAGATGGCATTATAAGGCAAGGGAGTCGCGACCACTTGGAAATTGTGGTCAAAGTACACCTGGTTTGGTGGCGAGCCCGTTGTCAATGGCACTCTTATGTGGCCTAGAGGTTGCACCACTTCTCTGCTAAAGGTAACTAGGGGAATGTTGGCTAGTTGTAGGTAGTTCCTCTCTAGCTCCATCCACTCGAACACATCCAAGAAGATGATGTCTGCAAAACTGTCGGAGTCAACCAGCATCCTCTTTACCTCAAAGTTGTTTATCACTAACTTGACCATGAGGGTGTTATCATACAGATATTGGATCCTGTAAGTGTCATCCTCAATGAAGTAAATGACTTCCTCCATGCGAAGGCACGGGTGGGTTCTCGTCCTCATGCACGAGCTCCCGGATTGAGTTCTTTCCCACTAAGGTAATGCATCCTACCATAATGGACCCATCCATGATCATGCTGATCACACTACGGATGGGCCGCTTTGGTGGTGGTGGGTCTCAGGGAGGTTGGTCCCTGTTCTGATCCCTACTCGACTGTGATGCTTCTTTGGGCTGGTCGGCAAGTTGGTAGCGGTTCTCATACTATATGAACTACTTCAGGTAACCTCCCCGGATCCGCTCCTTTATCTTGTCCTTGAGATTATGGTAGTTCTCTGTATCATGGCCAATATCCCGAAGGAAGTGGTAGTACTTATTCGGGTTCTTATTGGTTGGGTCTCCACTCATCTTGGGTGGCCATCTGACGTACTCGACTGTCTTTATTTGCATCAAAATTTCTCCCCTCTTCACATTTAGAGCAGTGTAGTTGTGGTTTTGGATGGAAGGGGAAACCGGAACTACACTTCTCTGAACACGAAGATGGTCGGCAAGTCAGCCATCTGACGTAGTCGACATGGCAGGTCGCCACGGAGAAGCAGGTTCGGGTCACTGTTTGCGTAGACGAGGTGCCGATCTAGCTCCTCTCCTTTTCTTTCTCTTTAGTTTTTGCCTCCTCATTGTCATTCAGAGCAAGATGATTCCTTCTTGTGTTGTGGCATGCATGTCTGCGACACCTTCTTCGGGACCCTTTAGTGAAGCTGGTAGCCTCGAACATCACAACTTGGGTTGATTCTATAGCGGGAAGTTGGTTTTGGCCGTCATGATGGCGAGGTGGGTCTAGTACTTGGTTTTGGTTCTGATTTTGGTCTCCAGGCTGTTGGTTCTGGTTAGCGTTCTGCCTTGTGGCCTGATGCAGTTGGTGTTGTTGTTGTCGTTGCGTCCTTACTAGTGCTACAAAATGGCTATCCCACATTCTCATATGCAGGTCAATCATGTGGATGAACTGCATGGGCTCATTGAACCAGTGACCACGATTCCAATGGGAACCATAGAGGGCTTGACTGGTGGAAGAGCTGCGTTCACAGTGGGCAGAGGGCATTTAGGGTTTTGCGTGACAGAGATGCCTGGTAAGGTCAGGGGCATGGTGAACTGCTCGATAGTGACAGAAGGGACGTTGGTGTGCATGGCATATTGGTTATGCCCCCCTATGACTATTCCATCAGCGCATACGTTATTGTTGACGTTGTTGATGGGGTTGTTGTTGGAAGATGCCAATCTGTTTAGGTTGTTGAGAGCTGAAAGTGACGGTGGTTGGCGGCGGTAATACGAAGTAGAGAAGATGGAGAGAGACTAATTGAAAACAGGGGAGGGAGCCAACTAAAGATGGAGAAGGAATAAGGGGGAAGGAAAGATAAAGAGAGAGAGAGAGAGAGAGAGAGAGAGAGAGAGAGGAAGAGAGCTCTGTGGGGAGGAGGTTGGAGAGGAGATGTCACTGACTTCGAATCCATCGCTGCAACTGATTGCAGCGGCGGAAATAGAACAGAGGAAGAAGAACAAGAACAAGAAGAACAAGAAGAAGAGAGAATAGAGAGGAAGAGAGTGAAGATCAGAGGGGGTTTCTGGTTTGTCATCGCCGCTTGTGTCTGTGTTTGAACGGGGAGAGATGAAAACAGTCCATCCGAATGTTCTCCGCTTAGGGTGAAAATGAAGGGGTAGGTCTCCTTTAAATGGCGCCAGGGGGTGTTTTGGTAATTTTAGGGGCAAATTTTTGTAACTTTCAATAAGTTGGGTTAAACCTGGTCCAGGGGTTGAACCGGGTTCTTGGTTCAATGATGGGTGGTTTTGGGTAAAAAAAATGGAGGGTTAAGATGGGTCTGACCACAGAGAGTGGATTTTTGTGTGTGGGTTAACAAGATTGGCCGAAATGGAAAGGGTTAACAAGATTGGCCGAAATGGAAAGGGTTAACAAGGGTATTTTTGGCTAGAATTTTTGTAAGGTGGGGTTTTCAGACATCTTGAGATGATTGGTAGAGTCAAATTGGCCAATTGGACTCGAACCAGGTGGATTTGGAATCCGATCAATCTGGCACCTCAAAATGGAATCTTTATGTAATCGAGAGCAAATGAAGGTGTTTTGAGATGTTCGAGGTCTGATGGTTGTGTCTGATCTAATGGTTGAGGTGTGTAAGTGAGGGTCGATCGGGGCCATTGGATAGGTATCGGGCAGGTTTAACGGTGGATCTTAGGGCTCTCGGGGTAAAATTTGGGTTTTCTAGGTTTTTGAGTGTTTTAGAGAGAGTCGAATGGGTCTGATCGGGTGTTTGGGGTGAATTGGAGGCTCAGAAGGTGGACCAAGCAAAAATCGGGTGCTAACACTTGCAGCTAGTGGTTAATCAAATCCACGGCCAGTTCGAGGCTTGGACCCCCTCCATGGCGAGTTATCTATGAAAGGTGCAGGAGCTCACTTAGAAGCTTGAGCATTTCAATATTCAATAGATCCCTCGAGCTGAGAACACCCGAGCTGACGCCCTTTCAAAGCTAGCCAGCTCGCCGCAGACCGACTTTAACTCGACTATACGACTGGATACACTAGCCTAGCTTAGCATCGCACCAATGATCGTTCTCGTCCTCCCAGTATAGTACGACCCATCTTGGATGGACCCCATAACCGAGTATCTTCGATAAGGTGCTCTCTTAGAAGACCGAGCGGAAGCGAAGAATCTCCAACACAGAGCAGCCCGGTACTGCCTTATCTAGGGTCAACTCTACCGCTGCTCCCACACTCTCCCATACCTGAAGTGTCTCCCCCCAGCCGAAGCAAACTACGTCCTCTGGGAGATACATGAGGGAATTTGCGGAATTCACCTCGGCGCGCACACATTGACCCATAAGGCACTTCAGCAGGGCTACTTCTGGCCGACGATGAACCAGGAGGCCACCCAGTTAGTTCGGAAGTGTGACAGTTGCTAGTGACACTCCAGTCTACATCACCAGGTTGTGGCCCCCTGAAGCCAATCACCAGCTCGTGGCCGTTCGCCCAATGGGGAATGGACATCCTCGGCCCCTTTCCCACCGTGGTTGCATAGAAGAAATTCCTTCTTGTAGCAATAGACTACTTAACGAAGTGGGTGGAAGCCAAAGCCTTGGCATGCATTACCGCCCATAATGCCCAGAACTTCTTTAGGCAAGGTATTGTCTGCTGCTTCGGCATCCCTCGTGTGCTCATCACAGACGACATAAATTCAAGACAGAAGATGCGAATTCAAAATAGACGACTTCGTCCTACGCAGAGTCATAGTCCCCGCACCCAGAGAAGGCAAGCTCGGACCAAACTGGGAAGGGCCGTACAAAATCACCATGGTCTTCGGACCGAGTACTTATAGACTCGAAGACCTCGAAGGCCGACCAATACCGAGGAGTTGTGATGAGAATAAAATTTGTCATATCTTTATCCCTCAATATTCAGTATTTTACACTTAATTAGTACCTAATTGGACTCATTACTCTTGTATTTCGATTCAGGGTAAGCAAGAAGGCGATTGGAAGAAAACAAGGCTAATCGGATGATTTTGCACAGTTTCGGCACCGATCAGTGATCTGGGCATAACTCTCAATTCCAGACTCTGATTTGGACATTTCAAGGATCAATGAAAAGATAAGGAAAAGACCCACAACTTTTATGTTTTGGGTTTTGGCAGAATCGGTACGCATCGCAGATGAATTTGGGCCCAAAGTTGGAGCAATTTCGTAGCAAGGCCCATTTCACAAGTTGAAGCCCATTCCGCAGAAGAGTCTTGAAGCAAGCCCGACTTGTTAAAGAAGCCCAGTTCGAATTTAAGATCCAAGAGTCCCATTAGAATAGAAGTTGAATGTAATCTCAATAAACGAGTTTATCAGATTTAAATTCTCAAATTGTAGTCCTAGAAAGATAAGAGATAAGAGTTAGGTAGGATAAGTTCAAATTAGACTAGGACTTTCAAGTTTGAGGATAATCTCCTTAAGGGAGTTGGAGAGCAGCCCTCTCCCCAAACCTATATAAAGGGGGGTGGACCAGCACCCAAGGCATCAATTCCTCCAAGAGAGCTTCAATCTTCAGAGAGAGAAACTAGCAACCAAGGAGGAAGAAGCAAGAGTTTGCCCCCCTTTCTCATCTGGAAGCTGCGATTTCATCATGGAGTGTCTGTAAGTTTTTATTTCTGGTTGAAGGGTTAGGGAAGCTTTGATTCTTTAAACATTGTGAGATCTAATTGATTTTTATGAGGACTATTTTTATTGATTAAGCAAGAAGGGCCCCTTGCTCATTCAATGAAAATAATCTATGGCCGATTGAACCTCCAGTTTCGTATATGATTGGTAGGTTCAATCAGTGGCAACTAACAGAAATTGATTGCAAAAAAGTTTTTGATCTATGTTAGGAAAATGTATGATCTGGTTTAAACGGTCCGAGCTTGTGAGATCGCTGACCAAAATTGGGTCTCTCCCTTCTTAATGCTATTAATAGGATAAATCCTAAGAGCTTGTTTATGACTGCCTATTAATAAGGGAAGCAATCAAAGAGCTTGTTTTGGTTGTCGAATAATAAGAGTAGAGGCTGGCTGTTAAAGCTTGTTAATAGCTATAACCAATTTATTCATAAACATATGAATCTATCTTTGCATCAAGGATCAATGCTACGAATCAAGGCTGAACTTGTCCCTTCAACCAGAAGCCATCTCCCATCGATTTAATCTTTGTTTTCTGCTACTTTCTGCTATTTTCTTATTTTCCTTAGCTTTACAAACACCCCTTAGTCCATCTACTTGGAAATAAATCCACCCAATCCCTGTGGAGACGACCTTGCTCATCACTATCTACAAATTATTTAATTGGAGCAAGACTATTTATCTTTGGTTGGATTCGACACCCACCAAGTTGGAACTTGGGAAATCTTAGGATGCACTACTAGTAGATCTACAAGCAATACAAGTTTCCTTTCTTTTAAGCTACATCTCTGACCACCAGGCACATACACGCTCACCGCACACTACACATGCACAAGCTAAGCTGCACTACTAACCAATTTGACTCTGTCGATCCCAGAACGGCCGAGCCCATAATGCCTAGCTTGGCAACGTATCGCTGACTAAGCTACCCGACTCAGCTGACCATGACTGAGCCTAAACGTGGAGAAAGAATGCCCCCGCCTATCGAGGCCAGAGGCTGGTCGCGGAACTCCACACAACCGTCGGCTTAATGACTGAGCTAGCTAGGAAACGGCTAGCCCTAGAGGCTCCCGAGACTAGAAACTGAGCATCCCATGGCTAAGAGCTCGAGAACCAAAAGATCTTGATCAACCATACCTCGGTTGGCAGAAGGTTGAGGACGCAGAGGCATAGCCCAACTCGGCACGCGATAGCCCGACCAACCATGCCTCGCCCAGCAAAAGAAATGCACAAGTATAAAGAACGCACAACAACAACAAGACACACATACATGGTCAACAAAAGTAACTTATATTCAAATATGAAAGTGGTCTGCTACATTGTTTAAGGCTCGGCATATTGAGCCGATATAAAAAAAAAGAAGGGAGAGAACCCAACATAAAGAAAAAACACAACTTGGAAGAGATAGCCGCTCAATCCTCGGCGGCAAAGCTAGCAGCCCCTTCAGTAGCGTCAACCTCGTCCCCGACCCCTTCGTCGGCATCCTTGGCAGAACCCGGGGGAGTGTCCGGATCACAAGCCCTACGACACCTCGGTCAGCTCCGAGTAGTGGCGAAGGACCCTTCAGCGGAAGACGTTAAATCCAATCTCGAAGGAGGCCTTGACGTACTCGTCCATTTGCAGTTTCATCTCTTCCAACACCTTGTACCGGTCAACTGCCTCCTCGGTAGCCTCTTGCCTAAGCCTTTCCCGCTCTGCCTTAAGTTCAACGATCTCTTGCTTCAGCCCCCGGACAATACTGGCTTGCTTGACCATCTACGCCTTTAGCTCGACCACCTCCCTTTCTAGCACGGTTGTCCGCTCCCCGACAGCCTGAAGCTCAGCCAGTTGGGCCTTTTGCCGTAGATACTCGGAGTGTTCTCGCTCGTACATTGATCGAATGTCCCGGAGGTGATCGACCAACATGACCGCTACACAAGAAGAGAATGATGAGTATATGCCCAAAAAAAAAAAGAAAGGAACTCACTTGGGCAGTAGACCGCAGAAGCACGCACTCTAAGGCTCCGCAGCCGACCCCGACCGATGCCTGAGCCATCAACATAGTCATAATCCCTCGCAACAACTACTCAGGAACCCCAAGCATCTCCAAGTCATCATCAACACGAACCAACCCACCGCGACATGTGCACGCCCGAGCTACTGCCACCCATTTCTGTCCCCGACGCACCCGTAGGACGATGAACCCCTTCAGGGTCAACCACGACAACATCGTCCTCCTCAGCCTCCCGCCGTCGAACTCTCCTTTGCATGAATCGCCCTATCCATGGATCGTGGCTGGTCCACTGCCTCGGACTAAGCCTCCAGTTGCGTACTAGCTCGCCTCTGCCTCTGCTGAAGTGCCCTCATTCGACGAATAATCTCTTCTTCATTGGCCATCCTTATACCTGCAACACAGAATGCCCAAGATAAGTAGAAAGCAAACAAGGGAATAGTGAATTAGCAAACAAACAGTAAAAGAAACAGATCGACCACCCTCTCCATCAACCCAGCAAGCATGTGTACGCAATAACATTTATCTCATGGATCATGCTCAGGGCCGACCTCTCCTCCCAAATAATCTTCATCCACTCGGGCTGTGACACAGTTGTCCTCGACTCCCATAGTTCGGCCGGAAAAGGGAGACCCCCGGGAATGCGCACGAAGAAAAACGACTCCTTCTAGTGCTTCACAGAAAAAGGAGCCCCGACCAATGACCGAACATTCCGCCTATTGGAAAAATAGTGTTGCCCTGCTGATGATGCTTCAGCTGAAGCATAAAGCTCACCATCCCCAGGGTCAGCTCGATATCACGAACTACATAGTAGGACATGAGGCCGAGCAAGAACCTGAAGGAGTTCAGCATTAACTGCACCAGCAACACCCTATACCAACCTAATACCTTGGTGACCCCCTCGTTCAATGGGAACCTTAGCCCAGCCTCAAAGTTATGCTCGTACACACATATCTCACCGGGCTGAGCATCAATGGCCATTTTGCTCGGATTCGAGCCATATCCCCGGGTGCCAAGACTCAGGGCATGGTGCCAAACCGACGACCTGCTCGCAGGGGAGTTTTGCCTCCGTCCCAAAAGGGTCAGCCTCAGCCTCCTCGACTTTGGCGGTCACGAAATCCCCCAGCTCAGGCTCATAGTTGGAGCCATGGGAAGAGCTGGAATCGGAACCACTACTAGAGGACCCAGAAGAGGAAGAGGATCAACGGGATAAGGAAGACATACCAAGCCGAGGAAGGAAAAACCGCCGAGCAACCACTACTAAGCAATCACACCACACTCCGCCAAGCAATGCAATTTACCTTCCTCGCAAATGACATAGAGGGGGGGCCCCTTTTCTTTTATAGCCACTAGGAGCACGAATTGAGGAGAGATCAACGGTATAGATGAAGCACCACTAATCGATGCGACCGATAATGCACGCGCGAAGCATCGAAAACCGAAGTGACAACCCTGACATGCAATGGTTACGACCATTAAATGCGCCGGCTCGACCCTCAATGCTGGTCCAACCACCAACGCGGATCCCTGATGGGGCCGCCCAAGAATGCCGGCCCAGCTAGGATGCCTAACACTGATCGGAACCGAGCCCCCACGCCAGACAAGGCTACACGGCTGTGCAATAGTCTGGCCGAGCTTTCCCCCTCCTTGACAGCAGAATTGGGGGAGTAGTTTGGGAACCGAAATTTTGGTTCTTACTTAAGTTCTACAGCCGACGATCGGAGGATTCCTTGGAAATGACCAACATTGCGTGGATAGTGGAAGGACCAGACAACAGCTCGGATGTTCCTCAACCGAGTAACGAACTAGGAGAACCTCGTCCCTCAACTTTAGAACTGGGGGAGTGGTGTTGGGGTCATGGTTGAGCTAGCCCTGAGAGACACGTGGTGCCCAGTCATCACCCAGCCACGTCGGCATAACTCGGCCACGACGGGTCGGCTCAGCCGAGCTATGTTATTACCTTGGCCCCCCGTCTCATCCCTCCATCCACGTCAGCTACATGCCCCACAGATAAGCTCAACCGCGGATAAGGGGGTGGGAAGACAACTCCGCCGAGGAGTAGGACTCTACCCCGGTAACCTCGGTGGAGAGCTCCATCCTGATCTCCCCAAAAGCCTAATCCGACTAGGAGACGAAACTCCAGTTATAAAAAGGTGTTCCATGCTCAAGGTAAGGGATCCCAACTTGTAGCACCCATACCGTTACTTTGCTCGGACCAGCACCCTCATTGCTCGACCCGACCATTCACCATCCTCTCACTAACTAATCAAATCCATATATAAATAATTCTAATAACATAAAAACTTGTACTTTTGAAATTGACTTGGAAAAGTAGTATTTTTATGTAATGGTAAGAAATTAAACAATTTTGGGTCAAATAGGTCAACCCATGTCACATTGTTGCCAAAGTTAAATAATAAAAAAAGTTAAACTTGATAAAATGCAAAAAATATAGAAAAGAAAGAAAATTTTGGGAACATCTTTAATATCATATATTCATCATATTAGACAAAAATAAGTATGATAAATAAGAAATCAGTTTATTAATGATGGAAATGGAATATGAAATTTAAAATCAATTGGGAATAAAATTATTTTCCTATTCTCTCTCATTGAGTCTCATATTTGAGGCATATTCTCTCATTAAATCCTATATTTTAGATATATTTTTCTCATCATTAAATTCTATTAATTAAATCCACAACATTGATTTAAATAGCATAGAAATCAATAATTTGAAAATAAAACCATTTTATTCCCTCCTGATAGTGGGTAAGCAATTCAACCATTGGTCAAATAAGGCATATAAATATATATATAAATATATATATATATATATATATATATATATATATATATATATATATATGTTACTATCTAGTATTATTGTTAGTAGATCCGATTAGACTCCATCATAGGCCTTGTTATTTTTATTGATAAATTACTTATCTGGATAAGTGCTTCTTAGTTAAGTATAATTACCACTGTTCTTTTCTATTGAAATTTACCCAAATAATTTTTTTTCCGTTACTTATATTTATAACTTTTTTTTTTAAAAAGCTTGTTCAATGGACATTTTTGTTCATTAATTTTGATAACTTTCCTTCTTGCGAGAAGGGTAAGATTTTTTGTTACTAAAAACCTTATTTGGGGAAAGTTCGTTTTCCTGGGTCTTACATCTACCAATAAAAGAACACGACATTGGTTAACTTTCAGTAAATCATACATTTCCCGTTGACAAATCCCCACATACTTAGTAGTAAAGAGGCCTTATTGTCACGACTTTGCTTTTAGGTTGTTTAACAAGTAATTAATGAAGGATTTGCTATATTAGATATTAGATTTCCAAAAAAAAAAAGACCTTAATTTGCTTTCCAACCAAATTATCATCATCGGGATGATAATGACATAAACCTTTCTCTTACCAACCGGGCCTGCCTAAGTGACAAAAACCTCCCCTCTTTAGGCTTAGTTCATTTTTCGGGAAATTGGAGGCGAAAGCTGGTTACAATGTTTTTTTTTTTTGGATAAGTTCAAGACTCCACGGTAAAGTTAATTTTCTTGGGAACCACTTGCCGAAATAAGTGATATCTATCTTTTAAATGGATAAATAATTTTTCTATATAAGAAAAAGTTTACAAAATATAATGGAACAAATTTATCCATCCTAATATTGACTTTTTATAAATAAAAAAGTCATTATAGAAGTTATTCAGGAATCAAAAGAACATAGAATAGATAAATTTATCCAGATGAATATTTTTTAACAAATATTTACCTAAATGACCTTTTGAAAAACATATACAACTATGAATGAATAATAGTAATTGTAAGACCCAAGGTGGCTTATATGGATGATATAGTAATAGACCACAGGATTTAACATGTGAACAGCCCACATATACGGTTTACAGGTGGATTAGAAATGCTTCCAAGGATGGAGCAATAACTTATACACGAAAAAAAGGGCATGCCAAGCATTCGAAAAGTAAATGCGTCAATGCCAATACAATGGATTTTTTTTTTTTTCTTTTTACAATCTTTAACAGAGGAAGTAGAAAATAAAAAACGTTTTTCAGATTCTCACAGGAAGTGCGGAATTTACCTTTGTTAAGAAAAACGTTTAGCTTGGAGTGGAGTCAATTGCCATTTTAAAATGCTTTTGTTGCCATCAAGATTCCTCTATAAAAATGAAAATCTTCTCATGCTTGTAATTTAGGGCAAACTGTGTTACTAGGATTTGCCATAGAACCTGCAGAGATGGTTTATAGTTAGACTTTGAAAACCTTCTGGCTATTATTATTATTATTATTTAAATGTATACTATCCTTACTAGGACTTACATATGTTTGCATAACAAGGCTGTTTTGAGACTGGGTCCTCTTCAAAAGGAGGTGGTACTTGGCCATACACCATGTCACAGCTCATATCTTCAAAATCTACCAAAAGAAAGGATCAGATTAGAGAATACCTATTAAAGGTGGCTAAAATAAAATAAATAAAATATAAACAACAAAATCTGATCAGTAGAAATGAACTAAAATAGATAAAAGCATGAAAGAAATACATTTTACAAAAAAAAAAAAAAAACAATTGAGAGAATATACCTAATTAATCTCTGGAAATTCATGTCTAAAAATCTTATACAAAGCAATCTGCGGAAACAAAAAGGGGCATACTTGGGTTCATGGTTAAGGGAAGCCCAAATTCATTGGTGAAGAAATCTTGAGTTGGAACCTTGCACATGTTCACACACATTCCGACGCAACCACTATTCTCCAAGTACCTTAAACCAACATAAAAGGGGAGATAGAAAATCAATATTTGCATAATAATAACACTCATTAGGGAGCATAAATCATTTAAGAAGCAAAAGAACAGTATTTCCCAACTCAACTAGAGGAAGGAATTATAGTAGATTTGAATCATAAGTGGCTATTTCATGGATCAATGCTAGAGATAAATCCACATTGGTCACGTCATCAGTTAGATAACAACAATGATTTGTTATCCGTGGACTTATCAACCCCAGATAACAATTATCTTGTTATCAATTTATGATAATCATTATCCTGTTGTGCTTATCATTTTATCTGTACATTTAACTTTTTGAATTTTAAATTTTGTATCTTCACCTATATAAACCTCTGTAATCTCTGTAATTTATTAAATGAGAATTCACCATTTTCATTGACTCTCGCATGGTATCAGAGCCCTAGAAGACTAACGTCATGTCTGCTCAAAGTTCTTCGATCAACTTTCAAGGTGGGTCCTCTTCCAAAAATAATGGATTGATTACTCTGTCCAGTTTCATGAATGTTATCACAGTTCGCTTAGATAGATACAACTATCTCTTATGGTCTGTGCAAATTCTCCCTACACTCAATGGGTCATTGGATATGTCGATGGATCACTACCATGTCCATCAAAATTTCTTCCTGGCACCAATGATCAACAGATCAACCCCAAATTCATCTCCCGGTATGAACAGGATTAGCTCATATTGAGCTGACTTCTTTCTTCTCTCAAAGAGCATGTTCTTGCTCAAGTGTAGGATGCAAAACTTCTAAGGAAGTATGGGACCAGTTCAGCCGTTTATTTTCTTCCACTTCCAGGATCCATGATTTGAAGTTGGAGTTAGCACATATTAAAAAAGGCGACCTGTCAGTTGCATATTACATTCAAAAAATCAAAGGGATTTCTAATGCTCTTGCTGCTTCTAATTACTTTATATCAGATTTAGATCTTATTCATTATCTTCTCGGTGGTTTGCCGCCAGAATATGACACTTTTGTTATCATAATTACTGCTCGTTTGGATTATTTGACCATGCTAGATGTGCAGAGTTTACTTCTTACTTTTGAGAAGTGCTTAGCTTGTCATGCTATTTCTATTGATTTTTCCTCTACTAATGTTGCAAGAAAGAAAGAGGGGGAATACCTCTGGACACTCATAGCAGCATTATTCAAATAAATCTCGACAATTTTCTTCTTCGGACAACAAGAAACATCCCAACAATGGTTCTAAATGACCCAGTGGTAAGGATACTTTTGTTGTTTGATAGATTTGTGGATATGTTGGACACACTGTTACCACTTGCAGGAAATATCTAGAGCTTCTAGGGATGAAGAAAATTTCCAACAAGAACGCCAATGTAGCTTCTCACACTACCTCTTCTATAGGGTCTTCTTGTAACTCAATCTGGTATCCGGATTCTAGTGCCACGAATCACCTTATTGCAGATCTCAATAATTTGTCTTTACATAATCTATACACTGGTTTTGAGGAAATAATTGTTGGTAATTGTATGCATTTACATATCTCTCACATTGGTTCTTCCACTATTCACACATCCTCTAGATCCTTTGATTTACATAATATAGTGCATGTACCTTAGGTCACTAGGAATCTATTGTCAGTGAGCCAATTCTACAAGGATAATGATGTAGTATTTATATTTGATGCTTGTGGTTTTCTTGTAAAGGATCAGATGACGGGGAAGACTCTCTTCAAAGGACCAATTAAAGATGGCTTATACAAGGTGCAATCAATTTCTTCTAGCAGTCCTGTAGCTTTGATTGGAGAGCGCACCTCCAAGGATGTTTGGCATTTGCGTTTGGCCCGTGGGCTTGGTTCACCAGGCTTCGAGATTATCTTCTCACCTTGGGTTTCATTGAATCATGGGCTGATTCCTCTCTTTTTCTTCGACGTACCAAAGGAGAAACTCTTATTCTCCTAGTTTATGTCGACGACATTCTGATTACAGGCTCCAGTTCTGCTTCTATTTCATCTCTTATTGCTGATTTATCATCTCAGTTCGCCTTGAGGGATCTTGGCCCAGTACACTACTTCTTGGGAGTTGAGTTGACCCGCTCTTCTTTTGGTATTCATTTGTCACAGCATAAGTATATATCAGATTTGTTAATACGTGCTCAGATGCATGAAGCCAAACTGGCCCCTACCCTAATGTTTGCCAACACTAGGCTCGACTCCTCACAGGGTGAATCTCTCTCTGACCCTTCTTTCTACAGGAGCATTGTTGGTGCGCTCCAATATGTGACATTAACTCGCCTAGACATTTGTTTTTCTGTAAACAAAGTATGCCAGTTCCTTAAAGCTTCCACCACCGTTCACTGGGCGGCAGTCAAGCGAATGCTTCGCTATTTGAAGGGTACTATAACACATGGACTATCTCTTCTTTTGTCCAAAACTCTCACTCTCACTGCCTTTGCTGATGCTGATTGGGCAAGCTACCCCGTTGATAGATGGTCTCAAAGTGGTTATTCTATATTTTTGGGCCCCAATCTTGTGTGTTGGAGCTCGAAGAAGCAATCTATTGTCTCTAGGTCAAGTATAGAAGCAGAGTATCGGTGCCTTGCCTCAACTGCTGCAGAACTCTCTTGGATCACCATGCTCCTCTTTGAACTTGGCATTCAGCTCTCTCCTGCTACTATCTGGTGCGATAATATGAGTGCGAAGAACTGATCTCCATACATTACGTGCCCAGCAGTGATCAGCTCGCTGACTTGCTCACTAAACCGCTTCCCTCTACACGGTTTCTTCATCTCAAAAGCAAGCTGACCATTGGTCCATCCTTGTCCAACTTGAGGGGGGATGCTAGAGATAAATCCACACTGGCCATGTCATCAGTTAGATAACAACAATAATTCATTATTGTGGACTTTTCAACCCTGGATAACAATTATCTTGCTATCAACTTATGATAATCATCATCCTGTTGTAATTATCATTTTATCTGTACATTTAATTTTTGAATTTTAAATTCTGTATATAAACCTAGTAATCTCTGCAATTTATTAAACGAGAATTCGCGACTTTCATTGACTCTCGCAATCAGATGGACATATTTTGATTGCATGTGAGTTTTGAGCAATGATGGTGCAAGTGAAAAGAACCTATAATAATAACAAAAGAAAAAAAAAATCAAACAATTATAGTTCCCCCTTGCAATACCGGTCATTCTATAACTTATCAGAGAAGAAATCATTCTACCTGCATTTCTTTATATGGACTCCGCTTCTTTGCTTCACCCCATTTACCTCCACTTCCACAACCTAGAAGATATTTATAGCTTAAAAAATAGTATACAACCATGAATATTAGAAATGGAAGCAAAAATTACTCCAAAAGTCTAGACCAGGCCAATATCTTTCCAGCTTCTGAATTATGTCTTTCCCTCAAGTTTTCTCTAATAAACATTAAGTGAATAGGAGGCAATATGCTTTTAATGGGTTGATCAAGTAAGAAAAATACGAGCATGTGAGAGAAGGCTGATATGACCGTGGAACATCGTGAATCGATCAGTAGTGTAAGAGATGAAAGGAATAGTTTAAGGATAACTGCACTAGTCAAATTATGCGTTGAGTGCAAAATTAAGTACGTACCTCAGAAGGCCCAACTAACCAGTGAAAGAATGGTACTGTCAATGCGGCATTGAACTCAGCAGCCCACTTGGTTGGCGGAAATAATTTTCGAAACTGCAACAATACCCACCACAATATCATTCGTCATTTATTTGTTCATTGTGGAGGGATGAAGCTAGGCATAATTTCTTCTTAGTTCCCAACCCCAAGTCGATGATTATGTTTTCAAACCGGCTCTGGCTGGAATCTGGACCCTCTCCCGGGCTCAGCCCTACCTCATCTCCTCGTCTTGTCTATCTAATTTTGAATTGGGTTCAAGTTGGGATTGGCATTTAATTCTTAACATACCATTACCGTATCAGTCGGTTCAACCGACACCAGCCCTGCCCATTTCAGTAAACTTCCGAAGAAACTCAGATGGGCACAGTCAGAGCGTATAACAAACAGTGAGACAGAGTGAACTCCAGAGTCTGGAGCAGAGATTAAGAAAGAAGTGAAGGGGAGGAGAGGAGAGGAGAGGTGTCAAGAATAAAGAGACAGAACAGAAGAACCAACCTGAGCGGGGGCACCGGGAGGGAGCATAGACAAGAGAACCTCCCTGACCACTTGTTGCTGTTGCTTACGAGACCTTCCTTGCATTACCCTCTTCGAGACGTTTACAAAGCTCTCGTAGTCGTAATCCCAAAAGCCATTGCTTTTGCTTTGATTGGAAGACGAAGAGGAAGCAAATTTCTCCATCTTGCGGGCGAACAGGGCCATAAATGCCTTCTCCAAGAATCCATCTCTATATTGCGTCTTCTGACCCAGAGGAGCCGGCTCCCCCGATGGTTCCGCAATTCCACATCGGAGAACGTAACCACTGCTTCGTCTCCCTCTACGAATCAAACTATCATTTCCATGAGGCGGACACACAAGGGGTTGCAGACTCAGTACCACCATGAATAAATTCTCTTTCTTATTGTTGATTATAAAGAAAATTTTCAAAAAAAAAAAAAATCAAATCCCAACAAAGAACAGAGAAGAAAGGCTCGTTAGAGGCGAATGAGTTGCTGGTACTGGCTCTGGCTTTGTCTATCTGTGTTGTGTAGCTACTGCCATGCATGCTCCACTCTTACATAATTTCTCACTGACAAATTATGACCATAGCTTGCCTTTTTTTTCCTTCTATGCTTTCTTATTTTCATATATTTCTTTTCTAAATATCTTCATTATTACATATTCAAGAAATGGCAAAGATAACCCTTTACTTCTTTGAGGTTCGAACTTGGAAGATGGGAGATTCTTCTGCGGTATCGATTTTCCAGGGTTAAATTATGAAACTTTCAAACTAAAGACTGAATTATCAGGACCTCATTAATGCATCCAAATAATACTTGCTGAATGGATTTCTACCACACAAGTCATCAGGTGGTTTTGAGGCCGAATAGATGCCACGATTCTCCCCGCCTTCTCTCTCTGTTAGAGCGTGTAATGAATGGATGAAAGTTTTTCTCTTTTCTTTTTTTTTTCACAAAAAGCTTGTATATAAATAAATAACGGAGCAGGGGATCAATTTCAAAAAAGCATATGAAGCTATCAGCCGTCCGCCAGAAAAAAAAAACGATTATCAGAAAGGAAAAAAACTAATAGCTGCATATTATTATTAAATAAAATTAAAGATCGTAGTCGCCTTGGATTGTACGAACCACGCATTCAGAAAAATTACACACAATGATAAATCAATTATCGTTACCATCTACTGATAATAAACCAAGCGGCAGAGCAGAGCACTTTGTTTTTTTTTTTTCATTCTCCTTATTTTTCACAAATAAACATAACGTATTTTATTTTAATAGATAATTTTTATTAATAAGAAATAAATAAATGAATGAACAATCCATTCCTTCAACAGGCAACAGTGAAGAATAAGATTGAATCAATATCAGTCCTTCCAAGTTTCAAGATCAAGCCAGGTAACAAACCCTAGAAGCTTGCTTTATCTTCTCGTATTGTGTGTATTTGGACTATTGGAGTCAAATGCCGCCGGAAGCGCCTTGCTGAAGCTCTTGGAGACGCCTTTCCAAGTCATCCAAGCGAACACCCCAATCCCCATTTATGCGCAACGGTCGAACGTTGCTGTAATCCGTAGTATCATCCGCCATTCCTTGTCTTCCACTATTGTTCCATGTTGATCCTTTGCGCCTCCTGCTTCCTGTACCAGCCCTTTTCCCTTTTTGACTCTGAGCCATCGCAGCTCTCTGCAAAGCGAACAACACATCTGAGCCGCTTAGAGCCCTTTTACCCTGTCCTCCCACGCTCCTCCTCTCTTCTTCTTGAGGTGGTCGTCTTGAATCCGAAGAAGAAATTGCAAACGGTGATGATGGATCACCACGACAACCAAGAGAAGTGAACGCTGCTTGGCCTACACCTCCAATATGAACTGCGGAGCCTTGCCATATCCTCAGCTGTTGCTTGGTGGACGCGAGGACACCCCAGTTGATGAGCTTGTAGTTCTTTTTCAGGGCGATAGAAGCAACAAAGCAAGGTATTGCTGGTGGTGATGCTGCCGCACCTACGACCCCGACCAGCATTTTGTTCGGTTCCCTACTTCCAACTCGTAATAACCAGAGAGATCTTTGTCAATTGTCCCTCCCCTTAACAAATACAAAATACTTACTGACCCTCTCTCCAGCAGTCCAGTTCCCACAAGGCCACAAGAGCCGCAAACATTGTGCGATTGTCTGATACGAATCCCCATTAAGGGTGACCCGAATTTGATCCGTTTATAATTGGTTTTGTGGTTTTAGTCTTTCCAAATTTGATTCGACCTGACTTTTGTTATCTCATACTCTTAGCTTCCCCTGTTCTCCATGTCATGCAAATATTGGATGGTAAATTAATTAAGCACATCGGGTCAAGAACCCAAATTAAGTTGTTAAATACATAATTTATTGGGCTGTAACATTTTATTATCAATTAAGGATTTTTTTTGAAGCCTCAAAGTAATTTTCATAAGGCTCTGTTTGAAAGGAATACAAATGCAAATTTATATTGTAAATACATATAAAATAATACAAAATACAAGGTTTTACACTTACAAATTTGCATTTGTACTCCTTCCAAACTGAGACTAAGGGAAAATATCTTAAACTATCCCGGAATTGACTAACTATACTCCTACTATTTTGATATTGTCTTAAAGTATCCCTATTGTTTCTAACAATTGAATACCTGTACTTTTACCGTTATCATCCATTAATATTTTCATCAAATTCCATACACATAATACCACATGATGTATAATTTTTCTAAAACCCAATTTTACCCTTCTCTCTCTCTCTCCTTCCCATTTGTTCTCTTTCCCCTGTTTCATCATCTCCACCTTCGGCCCCTCTCTCACTCACTTGGAAAAAGTGCTTAGATCTGTGGGAGGTTGAAGCGCTTTCCAAGATCGGCAGAAGATTGGGTACCCAGATCTGTTGAGTATCTCTCAGATCTACAATGAACCCAGATATGAGATCTGAGAGATACTCAGATCTATCGTCGTTGGCTAGAGCAAGGGTTTCCCTATAATTCAAGAAATCACAGGCGGTAGGATGCCATTGGACGTCTTCCGTAGCAAAATTGAATTTATAGTGGTGGAGCTTGCTTGGTGAGAGTGGACTAGCAGATGCTATCGGCGAGGAACTTGGAAAAATCGACACCAATCTCCTTGAGTTCTATAGTGGGAAGGTGTGCGTCTCTCCTGCAGCAAAAAAATGAATTTACAATGATAGAGCTTGCTTGGGGATTGTTTGGTAAGAGTAGACTGGCAGATGCCGTCGGTGGGGAAATCGGAAAAATCATTGCCAATCTCCTTGAAAAGATCCGCTACCAGAAGCAATAGTATTGTCAGCGGTAAAGGCTTGTATTTTATTTTTCCTTGGCTCTAGTTTCAAGTGCAATACTAAGATAGAGTTGTTTGTGTTTGCAGCAACGGCATCCAGACAAATGGACAAAAACGGTATCAACCAGTATTAATGGTGAAGAGCAAGACGAGGACATGGGCATACCAGTATTAGCCAATATTAATGAAGATTTTTTCAGACCCATGAGATTTCAAGGCTGATCGATCCTTAGCATTTATCAAAACCAAAGAGCTTGAAGATCACCGGCAATGTCTTCTATTGAACCAGGAGTTTGAGTTTTTTGAGTGGTGGGCAAAATAGTCCTTTTAATCTTTCCGTTAATGAACACTGATGGTAAGGGTACAGTTAGTCAATTGTTAGAAACAATAGAGGTACTTTAAGACAATAGTAGGAGTATAATTAGTTAAGAAATTTGCCCTTTTCATAAATGTTCAGATCACAAAAAAAAAGCATAAATAGTAATAAAAGTAAAAAATAAAAACTTTAAAATACAAACCAAACTTGCTTAGCATATGTAACAAGAACACAAGGACAAATGTGTCTCCAAAAAATAGCATGACCAACATTTCAATTAGGGCAAAAAGGTTGAAAGGTTCCAAATAGTATAGTTCAAAGGTTCCAAAAAGGTTGAAAGGATTAATGTTGTATGGAGCTCTTCCAAAGGATTAATGCTGATAGAATGGCCAATTTCTCTTAATAGCCATGAGATAACAAGTAGTCCTAAGACTATAACTTCTAATTTCGAGATAACAAGTAGCCCTGAGATAAGAGAACAGAGAGCCAACCAGGGAGGAATATCAGGGGAGCAGGCATGAGAAGAGATTGGCGCAATTGTTGGTGGGTTTTAGAATCCTCTGTACTGGGAAGAGATGAGAGAACAGAGAGGAATGAAAGAAATAAAGAAAAGGGAAGTAGTCAAACAAGGAGGATCACCGTCGATTGCTAAAGTCATCGTCGTAGTTGCCGTTGCTGGTGAGAAAGATCACTGCCAGCAAAGTGATAAGAGGAAAGTACAGGCACAAGGGTTTTGGGGACGTTTCAGGCGGGAGATTAAAATGGGGATAGATGAAATTTTGTTTGAAGAACTAATAGGATGGATCAAACATCCGTCCCATTAATTCACATATGAGAGAAAAGAAAGCATGTGTGGGGACAGGTGTCTTTATTTGAGGTTGTTAATAGGTGGTTGGTTGAGGTTGTGTTGGTAGAAGATTCAGACTCATCAAGCGGACCCTAATACATATAACAAGAATACCCTGTTAGAGGAGAATTACATTTTCTATGTGCACATGGATTTAATGGATAAAATGGAGTGTTAAAATTCTAAGCAATCTTGTCAGACTTGATCGGAATAGATAGTTGAACCTCTGGTGAGCTTTCTGGTTTTTAGAAATGATGCTTATTTGATCTGCCATTGACCATCTGTCCAAGATGGGTTGCATTTGTCATTAATTATTTTCAAGGACTTATCTCGGTTTAAATTGAGCTAATCAAGTCGGTTCATGAAAACCTTGATTCAGCTTGGTTTAAATTGGGCTTTTGGCCAATTCAAGCTTGAGTCCAATGAAACTTATAAGTTTAATTGAGCTCAAGGTTTAAAATATTGATACGTATCGAGCCATATCAGAGGTTTCTTGATACATCCCTACAGGGGGTGTTTCGAGGTCTCGACCAGTTTAGATGGTAGACAGACCTTAAACTGTCTCATCTGAACTAGATTAAAAAAGCTAAAAAAAAAAAAAAAGCTACTGATGTTGCTTGATATGCCCCTATCGACGTATCAGGCGTATCTATATTTTGAAACTTGATTGAGCTTATTCTTTTTTTTTATAGCCCCAAACTTTACTTGAGGTGAAGGGGCAACCACCTTAAAATGCATGTAGTATTTTTTAGTTTTTATATGTATAATAATAAATAATTTTTATATGTATACTCTTTATTTTTATATGAATCTTGGCTCACTTCAAGTTTAAGCGAAACTGAATTCAAATATATGAGCTTTTGAGTCCAGCCAAATTCAAGTTTATGTTTATAACTTGAAGTGAGCTCTAATGAAATCGGCTCAGCTCGAATCCAGTCTAGAAGTATTATTTCGACTTAGCTAGGTTTGACTCGGCTCGGCTCCATGGAAGCATTGTTTTCCAAGGCCTGAATACAGGTAGGCAAGGAATGGAAGTATCGTTTTCCAAGGCTTGAATACAGGTAAGCAAGGATTTAAATATCGATATGTATCGTGTTGGTATCGGATAAGGGGATACGGGAAACGTTACAACTAAATCCATATCCCCTAAATCGTGTGTATATCGTATCGGCCGATACGTGTTGATACAATACGATGCTAATTGCTTTCTGAAAAATGCACCCTAAACGCTACTCTAAAGCCGTCAAGCCAACTTTTGTTTTGTAACAAATAATGAAATACAATAACTTTTATCTAAACATAAAATGTAATTCAAATAAATAATATATCTATTCAACAACTTCAACTAAAGATGAAAAAAATAATATTAAAAATTATTACTTTGTAAATTAATAGAATAAATTATAAATTCACATTTATATCAAAAGTGGTTTTAATGTCAAGAAATTTATACAAATAAAAATATTAATAATAGAACAATTATCTTAATACTTAAAATTTATAAATTTGAACATGATGTGCATTTTAAAATTTTTATCTTAATTTAAATATTTATAAATTGACCGAAGTTAATTAAGTTCACTCCACTTAATTTTATTTAATGTATTAGCTTTATTTAACTAATTTTAATTATCTTTTATTTAACTTAATTTATACTTTTTTATATCTCCAATCATCACAATAAATATCAATTTATAACAAAGGCCGTGTATCAAAGGCTTTTCCATCACTAGAAAATCCTGATGTTTTGTAAATTTTCCCATACGTTAATGAGTTGGGCCGAGTGGCAGCTTCTTGAGGTTTCAGAAGCATTGTCATAGACTCATAGCAGCTAGATTTCTCAGGTTCCTTCTTTGTGGGCGGCTATGGAACTTAGAAGCGCTCATTTTTTTGGGTGGTAGTACCATTGCTATTTCTATTTGTAGGTTCTAGGTTGGTTAATACAAGTTTTATGAAAATATATCTTTTTATATCACAAATGCTTTGAGTTATCAATAGGGGTGCAAGTCGGGTAGGTTGGGTCGGATTTGGATTATGGTCAATCCGAGCTCGACCCTAAAATTTGAGCTTAAAGTCCAAGTCTGAGGTCAAACCCGATTTTCCCAATCCGAGCCCAGCCCACATTGTAATTTGATGAATTCGGGTTGGGTTTAGGCCCGGGCCGGGCTTGGGTTGGTCAATGTACCCACTCTAAAAGTATACATATATGTATTTATGCAAATATGTATACATATATTTATGTATATATGTATGCATTATAGTTGGGCCAGACTCGGGCAGGGTTTGGACTACCTAAGGGCTAGGCCCAGGCCCAGTTCGAGAACCAAAAATCCAAGCCCAGTCCGTGTAAAATTTCAGGCTGGGCCGGTTCGGTTTTGAGTTGGGCCCGCCCAAGTTGCACCCCTAGTTATCAATACAATATTTGGTACCATTGTTGTTTCTCGAGGAAACATCAAATTTAGCATATGTTTGGCATCGATGCTGCAAATGCAGCACCGTTTTGAAAACGATACTGCTGATGTGTGGTTGGAAGTATCGTTTTCTTAGAAAATGGTGCCTATATTTTTGTTTGGAAACGTTGCTGCCAAGTAGGACGTTTTTTGAAGCAATAGCAACTTTTTTTTGTTTGGTACCATTGCTCCAGGAAATGTTTTCAGCACTGGTACCTATTATCCTGTGCCACATCACTGCCCTGTTGATAGCAACGAGTTGCAGCTCCAGGAAACGCCAAATTTGGCGTTGCTCCAAGCCATGGCTTCCCGATTTCCAAGGCATGGCTTGGAGCACCGTTTTTTATGGAAAAGCGTTTCCAAACAAATGCTCGTTTCTTGGAACACCGTTTTTTCTTATGTGGCACTGATGTGGCACCATTGCTTCAAGAAACAACAATGATGCCAAACAGCCACTTAGTTTTTCTACTATAAATGCCAACACCCAATCTAATGCCTATATGTTTTTAGTAGAAATGGTTATCTAATGTGGTGTGATAAGACAACTTATTAAACTTTTGTATTGACCAACTTAAGAGGGCGTTCTTTTTTCAGATTTTGAGAGGATTGAAAGTTAGTCAATGGGATTTTTGTTCCCATTGACCAAGAATCTCATGTTCTTTTTTCATATTTATGTGGGGACTAGGGAAAGTTTATTTTCCTAGGTAAGTGGTACTAGGAATGTTCACAGGTCGGGTTGGGTCGGTTTATTGGGGTTTTCCCAACTGACCCGACCTGGTTGGGTTACCTGAGGTGGAAACCGAAACCGACCCACTGAAGGCCAAACTGACCTGGTCGGTTTGAGTCGGGTTGGATCGGTTTCGGTTTTGCTTCTGTACAAAAGGACACTTAATTGAATTCTAATTGTAATTGCCTAATGGGTTGCCTATTTGGTGTAAAAGATTATAGAAAGTTAGAAACTATGATAGATTGCCTATTCTAATTGTAATTACCTGATGGGCCTTCTAGTTCTAGTAGAAGACTAGTTATAGTTAAGTAGGAAACTACTCAAACTAAGAACTACCGAACTAGTAGAAGACTAGTTCGGTTCGGGTCGGGTTGGTTTCGGTTTTCACACAAGAAAACCGAAACCGACCCGATATATCGGTTTATATATTTGCCCAACCCGAAACCGATCGGTAATGATGAAAACCCGGCCGACTCGGGTTGGGTCGGTCCGGGTTGGTCGGTTTGGTCGGGTTGGGCATTCTTATGAACAGCCCTAAGTGGTACCCATCTCCTAGGTGGGTAAATAACTTTCCCACCTAGGGGGAAAGTTGCCAACACTTGAATGGGACAAAAATGCCCTTTTTTAACAATGGATTTTTATGGCTAAAATGATCATTGCATTATTTACATGAAAAATGAAAGAACATGGGTAATGCACTTAACCAAGTAAGTATTTCCCATGAAAAACTTACCTAAGTAATTGCATTTACCTAGGTAAATAACTTACCGAAAAGCAAACGGGGCCTAAAAGCGAAAAGTAGAAATGGCAATGATACCAAATACAACCTTACTTTCCGCTGATAGATGAATATGCTCATATGACCTTGAATTCGTATGGCTAGACTTATTTATTTTCAATTGCATATCAAATATCCCAAAAGCTAAAGAGAAGATGTTATTCCTATTTGTATGGGCTCAGGCTACACGCCTGGAAATTACTGATTTTAAGGCGAAACAGTGCATCACAAAACGGGACGAGAAGGGGTAGGAGAAAGGCTAAGAAACGGGTGGGTGCATGCCATCATCTTCGCAGTCAGCATATAGGAATATAACTTATCAGAAAGATGATATTCGTATCTTTAACGAGGATTCTGAAAACCTTGGGCTCAGTTTGGAAAGAGTATAAATACAAATATGTACAGTGTAAATACATGCAAAACATAAGGTTTTATACTCTATATATTTGCATTTGTACTCCTTCCAAACTAAGCCTTGGTTCATTCCACCATTTTCCCAATGTAATCAGCAGCATGTCAGCCTGGTTCTCGACGTTTGATTCATTTGACCAAGTAGAGAGATTGGCTTTGGTCAATGCAACACCCATTGGGAACAGCCTTGAAAGAGGCTGTTCAAACGGGCTTGCACTGGCCAAAGCTGAACTCCAAATGAAATCAGCTTTAGTGCTCACAAGATCATGCTCATATTATTTGCACAGTCCCTTGCAGCCTTACATTGAGAATTAGAGATGGCAATTTTCCCCATCCCCCATGGGAACCCGACTTCCCCGACCCTATGGGATAAAGGATGGGGATTGTTTTGGCGGGGCGGGGACGGGGATGGGGATTAATAGGAATCCCTGACCGGGGTCGGGGTTGGGGATGGGGATGGGGATTGAAGTCCCCGCCCCGCCCCACCCCGACCCCGACCCCGACCCCAATTATGTATATATATTATTATATTATATATTATTATATTATTTATATTATATATATCAAAGCATATTTAAAAGTTCTATTTATTTTAAGTAAATTTATTTTTCAAATAGGGATTCGGGTTCCCACGGGAAACCCATCCCTGTCGGGGACCAAGAGTGGAAGACAAATTTTATCCCCGACAGGGATCAGGAATGGGGACAGGGATTAATTTCATAATCGGGGTCGGAGACGGGGAATATGATCCCGCCCCATTGCCATTCCTATTAAAAATATCTCCCCATTAAAAAGTCATACAAGTACGAAGATATTCCCAATGCAAGGCTGCAAAAACTGTACAAACAGTATGAACACTGAAGCCGATCTCATAGCGAACTTGGAAGGGCGTCTTACAGATTCATGCCAGATGACTTCATCCTCAAGGGTCATCTAATGCCAACGAGAACTGCATTGGTTATTTTAAAGGGAAGGAGACAGAATAGATAAGATTCCAAAGAAGTGAGAACTTCCCACCTGCCAAATTCTAAGTTGTAACTCTGGAAAACTTTCATTGTCTCATCTTCACCGCCTTTGCATCTCTATTTTTTATTTAGTGTTTGGTGATGCACACCACTAAATACTAATAACCCCCCTTCCCCAAAGTTGTGGTTGCGAACAAGCTAACATACCAACCGAAATACCCCTCAGTGGATCCTTTTGTGTTTCTCTATTGGGGTTTAAATTATACATTTCCTTTTGAATTTATATCCATTTCAAGATCTCCTTGGCTCTCTGGATAGCGGATAGTGATGCTAAGGCTTAGTTTGGAAAGAGTATAACTAAAAATATATACAATGCAAATACAAGTTTAGAAATACAAAATATAAGGCTTTGCACAGTACATATTTGTATTTATACTCTTTCCAAACTGGGCGTAACTGTTGCATTCATCAACGTAAATCAATTGCTCCGCTGGCTTTCTCAGGGTCATGATAATGGTTTTCTTCAGACCCATATCCATACAAAATTGCCACCATAGGAGCCTACGTCACTGACCTAGGTTCTACCACAGATTGTTCATCATGGTTAACGATGGAGGCATTACAAGCCTAGGAGGTATATTAACATTGCTCATATGTCAAATGATAAGAGAACTTCACCTAAAAAAATGAAACTAGTTTGTTTCTCAACTCCGGAAAGAACTATTTATTTTCTTACAAAATAAGGGAGTGTTCTCCAACATGAATGTTTTTAAAGTTTTTAATTTTCTTGTTTCCAGATAATGTCACATGGGGGAAAACATTCTTGGATGTGTGTTTTCTCAAAACAGAAATAAATTATTTTAAGTTTGATTTGGAAAAACCTTGTTCCAAAAACCAACAAAAAAACATTTCTTTCAAGAACAAAATGTTTTCATTTCCCTATGGCAGATGTAAGCTAATTGGTGTGTTGCACATACACTAAAATCTCCTATAAACTGTTCTTTTTTTTATTCTCCTAGAAACTGTCTTACAAATGCTGATTTAAAGCTTCTTTGTATCGTACCAACCCACATCTATATCGACTTGGGTAAAGTAATAGAAAAATGAAAATAAGGTGAGCCAACATCCATCCGATCTGAATCCCAACCTTAAGATTTTGTACTTCACAGAACAAAATATCAAACCTTTAACGAAATTAATGTTTTTAAAACTAGAAATTGAAAAAACATATTTCTGGTTTCAATTCTAAAAAATCACTTCCAAAAAAAGAAACACTACATAGCAAAGAAAATGCTTCATGTGGTTTTGTTTTCAGATCATGTTTTTCAAACCATTTACAAGTCATATTTCTTGAATTCACAAAAAAATGATTCATGTTGGAGAACACCCTACACAAGCTTGAATCTGCCGGATTACCTTTCTCAACTCAACTCAACTAAGCTTTGGTCCAACTGTATGAGGTTGGTTACACGAACCTTGTTCCACCACTCTGCTCTGTTTAGTGTCATATCCATTATTGAGCCATGGGCCCTTAAATCATTTCCCACTATTTCAACCCATGTCGTTTTGGTAATGCCCCTAGCTCACCTGCTGGATTACCTTTCCCAGCAAAATTTGCTGAAGCACTCTTGGCAAGACAGCTGACAACTTTTTCCAATAAAACAGGCTTACGAATGTATTCAAATTTACTAAAGAGAAATAAATGAACAAAGAGACATAAAAGCTAACAACAAACAAGAGAATAAACTGGACAACTCCTTCAAAGAGGTTTACAAAGAAAAACATCGATGTTGCACCGGACAAGGGGGAAGGAGAAGCTTCTTTAATGACTTTCTTCGCTTTCTCTTACAGTAAAGGTGAAAGGAAGAAAGACAAAAACAAAACAAGATGGTGCATAAGATCTGATTACATCTCTACATATTTAAGATTTGTGGTGTCACCCCTATTTGTCAGGTTTCAACTTGTTCAAGCAAGATCTCAGTACTTCCTTTTGAACATAATCATATGCATTGGAAAAGAATAAATGATTAAGATATAAGGATTCGAAGCAAAGTTGAAGAGAAAACAAAGACTTGATAAATCATAAGTATTTGGGATTGAAAAAACCTCAGGTCTGGGAACATAGGAACACAGATGAGCCTCTTTGTCGGCCATAACCTATCACCTAGCCCAGGTTCAAGAATGGGAACATGCCTTCAGTGGTCCCAGCAAAGTCCAGACAGGCCTGACCTGTACAGATCATGGAAGAACTATTGGGAGTAGGGATGGACATGAACCAAACTTTTCACGAGCCATTCGAACTCGGTCTAAACCAAGCTTTGAGTCGAGCTCGAGTCTAATGAAGATCAAACTTATGTTATGTATAACATTTTTTATTTTTATTTTTATGGAGCTTGGCTCACTGTTGAGCTCAAGCTGAGCCAAGCTCAGACATATGAACCTCTGAGTTGAGCTTGAATAGCCAGATATTTGGCTTGGCTTGGCTCGAATCCACCCCAATTGAGCTGGATCCTAGATGATTAGTCCTCCCTTAGGAGATGGGCAAAGCTTAACATAGATGTGCCTATGAAGGAAATTAATTAGCTGGAAATGAATTTATCATCAAAGGTCTCTCTGTAAAAGCATTGTGGATTCACCTATCAGAAGGGATGTCATGTACTCACTGGCCCACTTCTTAATACATGATATGCCCCCACTCCACCTATGTAGATGAACATGCACAAGAAACTAAAACAAAGGAGGAAAAAGACAGCATGAGTAAAGTTCCCTACCACAGTTTATCTAGGGTGGTGATTCAGGTACATCCTATAATTCTTATTAATTATCTTCTATACCATGGCATGCTGAACTTATCAAAAACAAGGGTGTTTGGAAATAATTTCCGTTCATCACTTGGTTCTTTTAAATGGTGATGCAATTTTGACATGGGAATTATGAAATTTGGCCCCTGAAAAAATGAGAGGCTTCACAGATTGGACTAATAACTAAAAGCATGCGAGGAGTTTCAATAACCATCAATATCACGGAACAACAATCCTGACAAAATTATATTTGTTTTTGGTTAAAACAGTTGAATATACATCTTTACAGGGATGCTACCATTCAAATACAACACAATAAGCTCAAACACATTATAATACAAAGGGCATGTATGGAAGATTTCAACTCACCATGCATCAAGCCTCCACATCAGAACGTGTAGGGAAATCTAGACCATGAAGTGCAGTTATCTTCTCTAAATCCTCCTTCGAGAACAATGGGAAGAACCAAAATACTTTTTTGGTACCAAAAACCTTCAATAGAGAGAGAAAAAAAAAAGATGAGTGACACTGGAAATAAAAGCACAAGATATAAGACAATGGTGAGAGCTGCACTGTTGCCTTCACCTGCTCAAAATTCTTCTTCCATCCCAAGTCATACTTCCACCTGACTGCCTTCTTCTTCTCATTAACCTAAGATATGGTTAAGAAAATGCCAATGTTTAAAGGAAATACTACAATACAAGTTCTTAAAGAGGGACCAATGGCAAGAGCTACCATAATTTTATAAGAGAAGAAACTTGTACATTTATTACCTCTATTGTAGTGGTGTTGCTTGACAAGAGAGATGCATGCATGATCAAGAAACAAATAAGGCTTAGTGCAAAAGCCAGGTTAATAACTGCATAAAGATGAATAATTGGAATGTCAGACATGAGGAACATATATGATTGCAGATGCTACAGATATGACTACAACCCATTTGGGCAAGACAGAATTACCAAAAGCTAAAAAGGTAAGAGCAAGATTGCCTGGCGAGGTGGAACGACTCTTGGCATCTCCGAAGAATTTAATGAAATGTGGCAGCAATACAAGAGTATCCAAAGTGGTCTCCAGAAATGTATACAGCTAACAACAAAATCGAAAGAATCCAATTGCAATTAAAATATGATCTTTTTGATGCATAGTTGAAAGGGCTAGATAAGCATTCAAAGTTATAGCCTGTTCCTGTGTGACATCTTGGAACCACAAAAGTTCAGCTCAACTTTGATCAATGTTTTGAACTTTTGAAGGAAGATACTAATAATAAACACTACATACTCTCCTAGCAAAGAAAATAGAGCACACACACACAAGGGCTGCCTCTATCATTTTACTGACTTATAGGATAGTCCAATATCTAAATGAGTTTCTGAACATGCTCTGTTAGTATGGGAAAATAACTCCTATGACGCATGGAGAAAATAGCAAGGTATGCCAGATGGAGAAACATTAACATATTTATCCATGCAAATGCATGGCTTTTGTAGCATGGTAGAATGTCTGCTGAAATAATATTTGCGTTGAGCTGATCTCTTGTGAAAGGGAAGAGAGTTGATGAGCAGTAGCAAGAGATATTTTAGATAAAAGGAATAAAAAGCAGGGATATGCAACAAAGTGTTTCAGAAAGAATAGATGGAATATTAGAACAAAAGAAGATTAGATCCCACATTCAAATATATCCAAATCAATTAGTTTTATAGATATAAAGTATGGGCTAGACAGCAGTATTATCAAAGTACTGGAGTCATCAATTAAGCAACTGTATCACTAATTAGTTGGTCAATATTCACGATGGAGTCATCAATTAAGCAACTGTATCACTAATTAGTTGGTCAATACTCAAAGCATTGGAGTCATCAATTAAGCAACAAAGGGAATGTTGGAAAAAAGGAGAAGAAGCAGTGAGTGGTTTGTTTGTTTAAGGGGTATTCTGTTGCAATCTCCATGAAATTGATAAGCTGGAATGTAAGAGGGTTAGGAAGCTCAAGAAAAAGAGGAGTGATTAGGGATCTGTTGAAAAGAGAAAAACCAGATATTGTGCTGATTCCAGAATCTAAGTTGTCTGAGTTAGATAAGAATTGGGTAAGAAGTATGCGGCCAGCGAGAGACATAAGCTGGGCATACGCACAATCTTGGGGAGCTTCAGGGGGAATTATAACTTTGTGGAAAAATGCAGAGATGGAATTTACTAAGGAATTAATTGGGAAGTATTCAGTGTCCATTAAGTTGAAGAGGAGAATGGATGACTGGGAATGGGTTTTAACTAATGTGTATGGGCCCACCTCTTATAAGGAAAGGGAGGGACTTTGGGAGGAGTTAGCAGCAGTGAAAGGTCTATTGGAGGGTCCCCGGTGTTTGGGAGGAGATTTTAATGTTATAATATTTTTTAGTGAATCGAACAACCAAAATCACTGGGTTACAACAAGTATGAGGAAGTTTAACCTCTTCATAGAGACCTTTGAGTTGCGGGACTTACCTATTCAGAGGGCAAATTATACTTGGTCAAATTTTCAAGAGGCTTCCACTTGCTGTAAGTTAGACAGATTCCTATTCACAGTTGATTGGGAAGTGGCTTGGCGGGGATTGGTAGTTATAGCTCTGCCAAGACCTGTTTCAGACCACTGCTCAATAAGTTTGACCCAAGAGAGATTGGGGGGTGGCCCCTGCCCTTTTAGATTTGAGAATATGTGGCTTCTACACCCTAAATTCTTGCCAGAGGTGAAGGAGTGGTGGGAGGAAGATCAAGTGGATTTCAAATGGAAGGGTTATAGATTCTATAAGAAATTGCAATTGCTGAAAGCAAGAATTAAGATGTGGAATAAAGAGATTTTTGGAAAGATTGAAGAAAGAAAACAGGAAATTCTTAGAATAATAGAGGAGCTAGATGCTGAGGAAGCTTAGAGAAGTTTGAGTTCAGAAGAGAGGAAAGAGAGATGGGGGTTGAAAAGGATCTCTGGAAGACATTCTAAGAAAAGAGAAGGTTACTTGGAGACAAAAATGTAGATGTCAATGGCTCAGGGAAGGGGATGGCAATACCAGTTTTTTCCATATATTGGCAAATGGGAGAAAGAGGAAAAACTCAGTATTGAAATTGGAATGGAATGGGCAAGTATTGACAAGAGATGAGGACATAGCCCAAGCCTTGGTGAATCACTTCAAAACACTCTATGAGGGCCCAAGGAGGTCAATAGAAAACTTACAGGGCCTGGACTGGAGGGATGGAAATAGAGAGTTGTTGGATTCCTTGGAAAAGAAATTTGAGGTTCAAGAAGTGAAAAATGCAATCTTCTCGATGGAGAGATCTAAAGTCCCAGGACCTAATGGTTTTACAATGGCTTTCTATCAAGATTGTTGGGAAATAATTAGGGGTGACTTAATGGAGGTTTTTGATGAGTGCTATGATGTTATGGGCCCGCGCGTAGGATCTTGTCACGGGTCGGTCCACCGGGAGAGACTCTTGTCTTCCCTTGCCCTTGCATACAGACCCTATTGTGGCAATCGCGTGGGTGATTTGTCCAAGAGATCACCCGAACTCTCCTAACACCTTTCTTGGTTGAAAACTTAATGCCTTTACTTCAATTCGTAGCTCCTTAAATAGGAGATTACAGAAGGAAACTCCTTGTTGGATTCAGCTAGGCTAGGTAATCCAACTTAACTCAAACTCCTAATTACCTACTCCTAATGGTAACACAACTCTTACTTAAGATAAGATAAGATAAGGATAAGGGATGAGGAATGGAGTAGCTGGCGGCGAGTTGGCGAGCAGAGCTGATGTGGTAAGATAAGTGCGGACCCACCCTGATGAGCTGTCGTGTGGGTCCCGCCCTACTGCTGCTGCCGGTGGCGCGCACGTCTCACAGTAAGAGTGGCATCACACTCCACTGTGAACTCAAGATCAAAGTTTGACAACTGTAGAACTGGTGTGGAGGAGAGGGCTTCTCTTAATTTTACAAAGGCTGCTTCAGTTGTACCGTCCTAGAGGAAGGCGTTTTTCTTGAGCAGACTTGTTAGCGGGGCTGCCAGCAGTCCGTAATTGTGAACGAACTTGCGGTAGTAGCCGGTCAGCCCTAGGAAACCACGGAGGGCCTTGGCGGATTGCGGTCTGGGCCATTCTTTGATGGTCTGAATCTTGGAGTCATCCACAGTGACCCCTTGACCGCTAATCACATGTCCTAAGTAAAGGACCCTGCATTCCCCAAAGGAGCATTTTGACCGTTTGAGGAAGAGCTGATGTTGCTGCAGGAGTTCAAGAACAATTCGCAGATGCTGCACGTGCTCTACCCAAGATTTGCTATAGACTAGGATGTCATCGAAAAATACCAAGACAAATCTGCGGAGATGGGAGTGAAACACCTCGTTCATCAGGGCCTGGAATGTGGATGGCGCGTTGCTAAGACCGAAGGGCATGACCAAGAACTCGAAGTGACCATGGTGTGTTCTGAAGGTCGTTTTCTCTACATCTTCTGGGGTCATTCGGACCTGGAAGTATCCTGATCGGAGGTCTAGCTTGGAGAAGTACTGCGCTCCATGGAGTTCGTCTAACAACTCATCTACGACTGGGATGGGAAACCTATCTTTGACCGTCCGGCTGTTAAGCTCTCTGTAATCCACACAGAATCTCCAAGTCCCGTCTTGCTTGGGCACCAAGAGAACTGGGGAGAAGAAGGGGGAGCGGTTGGGGTGGATGATCCCTTGCTGTAACATGTCTGCGCACTGCCTTTCTATTTCATCTTTCTGCCGATGTGGGTAGCGGTAGGGCCTGACAACAACGGGATCTGATCCGGTTATCAAAGGGATTCGGTGGTCGCAAGCTCTGGGAGGGGGAAGCCCCTTGGGCTCCTTGAATACTGCAGAGAAGTCCGTAAGGAGCCTTTCCATATCTGTTGCGCGTGAGTCCCCACCTTGGAGTGTATGTAGTTGCGCCCTTGTTCTTATTCTGGTTCCCCGCCATGTGACTGGCTTGCCATCCAAGTGGAAGGTCATGGTCAGGGCGGCGAAGTCCCATAGAATTGGTCCAAGCATGATCAGCCATTTAACACCTAGGACGATGTCAAATTCGTCCAAGGATAGTACGAATAAATCTGCTTGGAAGGACTCTGTTCCGACCTGAATTCTGGTGTCTTTGCAAATTCCGGGGCTGTGAACTCTTTCCTCGTTTGCCACGGCCACCTGTAATTGTGGTCTTCTTTCCATGGGCAGTTCTAACTTGCGGGCCGCCTGTTCGCTGATGAAATTGTGGGTGCTACCCGAGTCTACCAGAATACGGACTGGCCGCTCTGCTATCAATGCTCTCAGTTGCATGGTTTGGGAGGTCTTGACCCCTGTAATGGCATGGAGGGAGATTTCTGGTTCTGACGTTGCAGGTTCGTCCTCTTCCTCTTCGGGTTCTACTACTAGAAGACAGAACAACTTCTTACACTTGTGGCCGGCAGAGTACAGGTCATAGCAATTGAAGCATTGCCCCCTTGCGCGCCGTTCCGCCATCTCGGCTCGGGACAGCCGCCTAATGGGGGGTGCAGACCTGCTGCTTCCTATGCTTGACGCTGATCTGGAGGGGTTGCCCGCAGGCAGCCTTGGTTCTCGGCTGTCCTATACTGAAGCCCCCGTGGGAGATTTGCATCTTCCTTTCGAAGGCGCGTGCGAGGTTCATAGCTGTGACTAGATTAGGGGGGTGCTACATCTCGACGTCCACCCTTAGGGGTTCCACTAGCCCTGCTGTGAACATATCGACTTGCTGGTCTGGGCGTACCGAGGCTGCTCTGGCGAGAAGAGTTTGGAACTGGCGCTGATAATCTGCCACAGTCCCGGTCTGCTTGAGGTTGATCAGTTTGCCCAGCGGGTTGCTTGTCAACGGGGGTCCAAACTAGAGGAGGCAACAGGATTTGAATTGTTCCCAACTAAGCCCGGGTTCTTCCTGCTCTAGACGGTAGAACCAGAGTTGTGCCTCTTCTGTGAGGTGGAAAGCGGCCAAACTGACCTTGTCTCTGTCATCGGTGCGCTGGTTGCAGAAGAACTGTTCGCAGCGGTGCAACCATCCCAGTGGGTCTCCAGCGCTGTTGTAGGACGGAAATTCTAGCCGACTGTATTTGGGGATAACAGCGGCAGTCGGAGTGGCCGTCTGATGTTTGCCAGACGTTTCTGCCCAGTTCGATCTGCGGCTGTTGTTGGTGGCGGTTCCTTCTGAGTTTCTTTCCCTATTGGCTAAGAATGTCTCCAACAAGCGTCGAAGCTCTCGGACATCATCCTTGACCTCACGTACCTCCATGCTGGTCTCTGCAAGTTTGTGCTCCAGTTCGTGGACCTTGGAAGACAGTGGCTCTTGTTCCCCCATGACGGTAGGCTTTGATACCAGAATGTTATGGGCCCGCGCGTAGGATCTCGTCACGGGTCGGTCCACCGGGAGAGACTCCTGTCTTCCCTTGCCCTTGCCCTTGCGTACAGACCCTATTGTGGCAATCGCGTGGGTGATTTGTCCAAGAGATCACCCGAACTCTCCTAACACCTTTCTTGGTTGAAAGCTTAATGCCTTTACTTCAATTCGTAGCTCCTTAAATAGGAGATTACAGAAGGAAACTCCTTGTTGGATTCGGCTAGGCTAGGTAATCCAACTTAACTCAAACTCCTAATTACCTACTCCTAATGGTAACACAACTCTTACTTAAGATAAGATAAGGATAAGGGATGAGGAATGGAGTAGCTAGCGGCGAGTTGGCGAGCAGAGCTGATGTGGTAAGATAAGTGCGGACCCACCCTGATGAGCTGTCGTGTGGGTCCCGCCCTACTGCTGCTGCCGGCGGCACGCACGTCTCACAGTGCTGCTGCCGTGCGGTGTGTGCTGCTGCCGTGCGGCGCGTGCTGCTGCCGTGCGGCGCGTGCTACTGCCGTGCGGCGCGTGCTGCTGCCGTGTGGCGCGTGCTGCTGCCGTGCGGTGCGTGCTGCTGCCGTGTGGCGCGTGCTGCTGCCGTGCGGTGCGTGCTGCGCGCTGCCAGGCGGTGCGTGTTGCGCGCTGCCGGGCGGTGCGTGTTGCGCGCTGCCGGGCGGTGCGTGTTGCGCGCTGCCGGGCGGTGCGTGTTGCGCGCTGCCGGGCGGTGCGTGCTGATGTGCGGCCTGCTGTGCGTGCCGCTGCCTATGACTGCGCCGTAGTGTACTGTCGGGCGGTGTGTTCATAACATATGAGAGGGGCAAATTTAACTTAGGTGCAAATGCAACTTTCATCATTTTGATACCAAAGAAAGTGGATGCAATCCAGCCAAAGGATTTTAGACCCATAAGTTTGATAGGAAGCATGTACAAAATCATTTCCAAGGTTTTAGCCCTAAGAATAAAATATGTTCTGCCCTCGATGATTTTTCCAAATCAAGGGGCTTTTGTGTTTGGGAGACAAATAGTGGATCAAATTCTCATTGCCAATGAATGCATAGAGTTTAGAAGAAGGAAAAAGAAAAAGAGACTAGTTTGCAAGTTGGACTTAGAGAAAGCTTATGACATGGTGGATTGGGAGTTTCTGTTGGAAATCCTTAAGTGTAGGGGTTTTGGAGAGAGATGGTGTAAGTGGGTGAAGGGTTGCATTTTTTTCATGTCATTATTCAATTTTGGTAAATGGAATAGCAAGAGATTTTTTCCTGCCAAAAGGGGCCTTAGACAATGAGAGATCCCCTATCCCTCTTCCTTTTTACTTTGGTAACTGATGTGTTAAGTAAGTTGATCATAAGGGCAAATGCCAACAATATGATTAGAGGATTGAGAGTTGGAAAGGATGAAGTGGTGGTTACACACCTACAATTTGCAGATGATATTATTTTGTTTTGTGAAGGGAAAACAAAAGAACTTATGAACCTAAAAAGGATGGTCCTTAAATTTGAGAGGATCTCCAAACTTAAGATTAATTGGAGCAAGTGCTGTGGTAGGAGTAAATTTAGGGAGTGAAGAGGTGATTTGGCTAAATGGAATTTTGGGGTGTGAAGTAGGGGATTGGCCATTACACTATTTGGAACTACCATTGGAGGGAAATCCTAATATAGATAGTTTTTGGTATCTAGTGATTGAGAGATTTACAAAGAGACTTGTGAATTGGAAGAGAAGCTACATTTCTTTGGGAGGTAGGATAACCCTAATAAAGTCAACTTTGGCTAACTTACCAATGTACTTCCTATCTACCTTTAGGATACCGGTGAAAGTGGCAAACCAGCTAGAGAAAATTATGAGGAACTTCCTTTGGGAACTAGGAGACACCAAAAAATACCACCTAGTGAAGTGGGAGGTGGTTTCTAGAAGTAGAGATGAAGGGGGCCTAAGGGTAAGAAATCTTAGGCTAAGAAACATAGCATTATTGGGGAAATGGTTATGGTGATTAACATTGGAACAGGACAGACTTTGGCATAGAGTGTTTATTAGCATTCATGGATTGGCAAACAATGGGTGGGATGTAGGAGTTGACCCCAGGGCTTCCCGATGCTCTCCCTGGAAAGCTATTCTTGGTATTTTACCTTCATTCCTTCCTTACGTCAAATTTGATGCTTGTGCAGGAAATAAAGTGTTAGTCTTGGAAAATGTTTGGGTTGGAGACATTCCCCTTGATGAAAGGTTCCCTTCTATTTATTCACTATCAGAAAAAAAAAAAAAAAAAAAGTGATATCTTCAGTTTTTACTAATAACTCTTGGGACTTGGGTTTGAGGAGAGGTCCAAGGGAGTCAGAAATGACAATGGTGGATGAATTAATTAACCTTCTAGGGTCAACCTACCTGGATCAATCTTGTTTGGACAGTAGAATTTGGAAACCTTCCCCACCTGGCGTGTTCACTTGTTCCTCCTTCTTTGATGTACTCATTCAATCATCAAACCCTACAAGGAGATTTCCTTCTAAGGAGATTTTGTGTCAGCTTGTACCCCCAAAAATTCGAGCTTTTTGTTGTGAGGTGTTCTCCAAAAAATCAATACTCTAAATATGTTGCAAAGAAAAAGGCCGAATGTATGCCTATCACCCCATGTTTGTAGCCTCTGTTTGGGCTCTAGTGAGACGATCACACACCTATTAATTTCTTGTCCATTTGTGTGCTTTTTTGGGCCTGGTTCTCTTCTATCTTTGGTTGCAGGTGGACACCTCCCCCAGATATGGCAAGCCTTTTTGACCCAAGCCTTTTCAGACAACCGAAGAGACGTGGAAGATTAATGTGGAGAGCCACAAGAGTAGCTATCTTATGGTCAGTTTGGGAAGAAAGGAACAATAGAATATTTAAAGGAGTGGAGAAATCCAAGAAGGAAGTTGTAGAAAGGATAATCATTATGACTATTCAATGGTTGAAAACTTTGGATCTGTTTGAAGACTTCTTAGCTGAAGATATTTACAGGATTTGGGAAGGGGTGGCATCTACAACTTCCATAAAACCTATTATACAGGAATTGTGGTCCCCACCAATACAACACAAAGTGAAATTGAACTTTGACGAGAGTTCTAGAGGTAATCCGGGCCCTTCAGGTATAGGAGTATTCAGAGATGAAAATGGCAGAATTGTGGCTATGTTTTCAGGACCAATAGAAGTGGGGGACTCATTGAGAGGGAAGGTGATGGCCTTGCTTCAAGGTGTAAGATATGCAAAACAATTGGGGTTACACCAAATTGAGATAGAGGGAGACTCTAAATTGTTGATTGAGTGGCTGCAATCTGGAAAGTTGGGAGCCTGGATTTATAGACAGCCCATAAGGGAAATGCTCAACACAACAAGGGAGATCGGTGCATGCTTCAAATGGACAAGGAGATCAGCTAATGGTTTAGCTAACACGTTGGCTAAACAAGGGACTGTGAGGGAGAGAATGTTTTGGGCAGTTTTGTAAGAAAGATTACTGAGGCTCAACACCTGTTTTAGGAGTTGACAGCTGTACTTAATTCTGGAAAGTTATTCTTAATTTGTATTAATGAAGTTACCGTTTCCAATAAAAAAAAGTTTGACTAGTCAACCACAAAGTAATTTTACAGCTTTACTTTTTATGTTTATATGTCCAACTATTTAATGTAATATACCTTAGCTCCTCTTCTTTGTAAATTTACTACTATTTAATGAAATCTGTTGTTATCGATAAAAAAAAACTATTTGATGTAATATAGAATATGATTGCATTTTTGTTATTTCATTCTGTTGCTTTAAATATTTGCATTGACTAAAGAGGCCAAAATGGAAGGGGATTGATGGACAGATATTTTTATAGAAAAAAGAATAAAGAGCATAGGAATATTCCACAAAGAAGGCCTTTCAACAAGAAGAGAGTATTGAAGAAAAGAAGTTTAGAGAAAGAGAGAGGTAAATCATAGGGGTGATCATGGGCCGGGCCGGGCCGGGCTTTGCACTTATGATAAGGGCTATAGCTTAGGCCCGGGCCCGGCCCGGCCCGGGGTTCTGGGCCTGAAACATAAGCCCTAGCCCAGGTCTACACGGGCCCGGGCCTGATTCTAGGACAATGTCTTTCATATATATGAAGCATTACATATCTATAATATTTTATATTAAATGACATAACATGCATATAAACTTATTTTATACATTATATAATATAAAATATACATACAATATAAATTATACATGTCATGTTATAATATTTATAATATAAAATATATAATATAATGTAAAATAACTTGTATACATATGTATACATTATACACAAAATGTGTACGTTTAAATATGTGGGTCGGGCTGGGCCCGGGCTGGATTTGAAGTATTAAGCCCAAGCCCGGCCCTAAAATTTGCGAGCCTGATGTGGGCCCGGGCCTGGGCCGGGCTTGAACACAAAACCCAGGCCCAAGCCCGAAAATTCCGGGCCGGGCTGAAATGATCACCCCTAGTAATCCATGTATCAACTTGGAACCATAGAATCAAAGCTTCATTAATTTGTCTTTAATAGAATGAATAAGACCTCGATCGCGTCTCGACAAGTCATTTACTCGGATAAGTGCACTTACCAATGTTCTTTTATTCCACAAGTAAAGTTGTGCAATGACCATTTTATCCAAAAAGTGACATTATTGAAGGGGCAGTATTGTCCCATCACGTATTAGCAATTTTCTGTGTGGATGGGTAAGTGATTTACGCAAGTTTCAGGAGGATATTACTTGCCCAGGTAAATGAGCTGCTCAGGAATCATTCTTTTCCATGGGGCCCACTAATATCAAAATACAAACATGGGTTTATTTCTTTTCCATGGGACCCACCAACTTACATGCCCCCACTTCCTGGAAAATGAAACAAGACTTTTGATTTCCCAATATCTAGGGGTGCTCACAGTTCGGTTAACCGAACCGTGGGCCTTTTCTTGTAACCGAACCTGTACTACCGGTTTTTGGAAAACTGGTAACCAAAACCGAATCGAAGGCAATTGGTTAACCAATTGACTAATTCAGCTAACCGTTGGTTCGGTTCATTGGTTTTTCGGTTTTCTAATTTTTACAATATATATTATAAAAATATAATAAAAAATTATAAATATAAATATATACAAAACATTATATTTTAAATAATAAATAATATATGATATATTATAAATATATATTTTATATATAATGCATATTTATTAATTTATAATATATAATATACATAAATATATATAATATAAAGAAATATATGTATACCGGTCAGTTCAGTTAACTGCCAGTTTCCTATATTGGTTAACCGAAACCGAATCGGTACCTTTGGTTTTTTAAAAACACTGAACTGATCGGTTTGGTTAACCAATTTTTCAGTTTGGTTTCGGTCGGTTCGGTTTTTCGGTTTTTCGGTTTTTCGGTTTTTTTTGCTCACCCCTACCAATATCCTTTAGCAAACCCAATATCCATCCCAAATCCTTGATTTCAAATTTTGTAGCCAAAAATTGTTTCAACATGACTATCTCGGATGTGTTATTCATCAACATACACAATGCTTCGCTTGTACATCTCCACATAAACGTTCTCATTTTTTCTTTGGTAATGAGAAAAGTGATGGCTTAAGAGATCTACATTAGTAAGGGGTAGGGTGATCATTCCTAGTCCAGCTTGGAAGATTAACCTGACCTGGCTCACAAATTTCCAGACCTGGCTCACTTTTCTCTTATATATTCCATCTCCTTATACAAGAACGAACCTACATCCGGTTTTATGGCGGTATAAATTTCCTGGCTCACAAATATACCTCCATAAAACCGGATGTAGGTTCATTCTTGTATAAGGAGATGGAATATATAAGAGAAAAGTGATCTTTCAAGGGTTTGTCCCCCCACCAAAAGTTTAATTTTAATGCTAGCACAAACATCATAATGAATGTATAGTAGAAAAACTAGAAGCAAACACAATATGGCTTTCCAACAAGAGGCTAAGGAGACTCTTGCAGCCAAACAAGCATCACAACCATTGTCCATCAAGCCATGTCATGTACGCTTACAATTACATTGTGCCATAGCTTATCTAAGTGCCTCACATATCTCCATAGTCACTTGACCAGCAAAGCAAAGTTCCTTTCCACCAACCTATCTAATCCTAACCCTTGCTCTTTCTTACTCTTGCCATGACTCAATTGTTGCAGTGGTCTTTTTTGGTTTTCCCCTGGTTTCCATTCGTCCCTCATCATCTTTTCTAACCTTTCTCTGACTAATAGTTAGGTTTGCTATGACGGATTATCAGAGTTATGCAACCTCCCAAGGAAATTTGGATTTTCTTCCAAACAGCTAGCCTCTTAGGTGAATGATCCTTGTGACAAGAGAGAGGATTCATAGAACATAGAACATAGCTTACAGCCTCATGGAAAAAATAATTATGACCTAGTAGCAAGGGAATAAACACATCTAGCATAACCCTAACATTATCTGTATGCATTTCTAAAAGGATGGGACAAGTAAAACCTCTGCTTTTGAAAGTGTTTAAAACGAGGGGGAAGAAAAGAAGATTAGGATTGTTAGCCATCTTAAAAGAAAGTACCATTTCTGGCAATGTTAGAAATATGGAGGTTACATTGCAAGTAATCTTTAGTCACACCATCCACATGAATTCTTATGGAAAACAATATATCACAAGTCTAGCATTAGAAATCATATAAACTCCAAGTAAAAATAGATTCCCTGTACACTATCTTTTGAATAACCAAATTACAAAATATAAGCCAAAAAAGAATAAAGTGAACATACTAGAAACAGAAGAAAGAATTTGTAGTTTTGTGCCCCAACGCAATTGACAACCCATACGCAATGGTGATCCATCTTAAGGACACATCTCTGGCCTACAAGAAACACAATGCATGTAAAAGAGTTACTCCATCAAGTAGACTTAAAATCTAGGACTCAAACAGAATGGATCGAATGGATATACCTAAATTCAAAATTGATTCATTAAAATCCAGATTCAAATCGATTCTTATCCATTGGATTATATTGGATTGCAATCAGATATTGAATAGCATAAATAAATTAAACTTTGTTTTTATAAATGAATAGAATTTTATTAATGATCAAAGATATAGTGAAGGCAAAACATATATATTATTGATAAACCTTAAATGATCAAAATATTATATATTATTGATAAAATGAACTAAAAATTACTTTTATTTTGTATATCATGATCATTTCATAGTTTGGTACTTTTGTGATCTCTATCTTCAAAAAGCCATACTTTAAGTTGGCAAACATATCTCAGTAGCCACTCCAGTTAATATTTCGGAGAAAATAGATAGGTAAAACACATTCCTCCAAACATGGATTTATCATTTTATAGTTATGATTACTAACTGACAAAATATAGAAATCAAAGAAAAATACTTAACTATTAGCTAAACAGAAAAAGACAAAGCAGGATAAGCTTACAAACAGAACAATGATGGCAGCGTGGAGGCTTGCTATTCTGGCAGCGACTACAGTATCCAACAGCTTGCCTTCCCCCCTCCGATGGAGATGCTGTGGAGTTTCTAGATTCTGGATCAACATATCCTGATAATGCCATAGAACTAGTTTCCATGTTCTCTTCCTGCATCACAGGTCTCCAATTTTCTGGAACAGAACCAGGATCCTGAAAGACTACCATAAGGTAGCTCCAAGTTAACAGTATAAGCTGCAATGACAAAGGTAAAAGAAATGCAGAATATGAGAAGAGATCTAACATAGAGAAATTAACCAAACCCAAGAGGAGATAAAGGAAAATTCTTGATCCCCAAGTATGAGCTTGAAAGAATGGGTCAGCATCATATTTAAATGGTTTACTGGAAGGATATACTAGCAGCTAACCTAACACAACCTTTTTCCTTTGCCTGGGCTTGAGATGGCAATTCAAAATAAAGGATTCATAGGATCTCTTTCCCGGGTTTGCGCATCCAAATATTCTAGAAGTCAACCACTCAAGGAACCAACGCAACTAGACACACCTAACAAAGAAAAGATCTTTGCAGGCATACAAAGATTGGTACAATTGTCTATAAATAAAGATGAATAGAGGATTTACTCAGAATGAGTCTGGCAATGCACTGACCCTATGATATGATAAGACATGCCTTCTGATTGCACGACTTGGTCTAGATGAAACAGTGGAGAAAATAATCATTCTCCAAATTTCCATGACAAGAAAATTTATAATGGAAAAACTGAGTAAAAGTTTATGATGGATATCATTCAATTAGGTACATACTCCAGGAGGAATTTTATGCCTAAATTGGTAACACGGAGTAGCCAACACTTGTTAAGCCCGGTACAAATGCAATTTACTCGCATGAAAGACATCAGTTCCATTTGGTACCGTATGATCTAAGTTCGGTTGCAGTGAAATGAGTTTATTTTTTTTTTCTTTTTTTTAATTGAGCTCTAACGTACATGAACTAAAAGACTGAAGGGGGGAGATGGTTTATAGAAGAAAAACAAAGAAGGAAAGTGTAACATAAAATTACCAGAAGATGAAATGTGGTGACTATGGAAATAGAGAGAACCGATCGAAGGCCACCATGAAGCAACTGAGGCCCCCAAATGAGGACAACGACTGCATAATACGACACAGCGATTATCGCTGCGACAAGGAGGATCATGAAATAACCGAGAACTCTAAGGCCAGAGCAGTACTTGAACGGATTCAAAGCCATTCCAGAATTACTTCCTCGATTGAACCTGATGTAAGGGGCAACCCCAACAGGCCTTCGGCTTCGTGGCGGAAATAACCGTTTCCAGATATCCGAAGCCAGGTTTAACAGAACCCACAGACCACGATCTCTTCTTAGGATTATGATAATTGAACAAATAATGTCAAACTTTGTTCGACCGGATGGAACAAGAAATAGAGAAAGCGGTTGCTTCTTACTGCTTGGAGCTGAATTTGAAAAAAAATTAGGGCATAACGATTTGCCTCATTACCTCGACCATGGAAACTCATGGAAACGTTTATTTGATTCTCGCTTAAAAAAAGAAGGGTAAAAGAAAAAGAAAGGCGTTTACTCGATAACTCACCTGAACTCGGTCGGATCACTATTCACTAACGGAATTCACTTCTTGACTTGTGTGGACCAAACTATAGACAGCAACTCAGCAAGGTTTTTAAAACCGGACCGGACAGGGAACCATTCTGGGTCCGGTTCCCGGGTCGAATGGTCCGACTATCCGGTCTGAATGGGTGGCCTGCTTTGACAAAAAAATAAAAAATAAAAACAAAAACAAAAATCATTGTCCAGGTCAATGGTTTGATGGTTTGACCACTCGGCCAGTGGTTCATTGACCAAACCAACAGTTTTGGCCAAAAAGTGGTTTTGGTGTGAAACGGGTAGGTGACCAATTCCTGTTTTTTCCAGTCTGACCATCCGGTCCAGTTTTGAAAACACTGATAGGCAGAATTAAGGGTGTTCATTGTAGGGTTCAAACCGTAAAATCAAACTGAACCAAACCGTAAATTGTATTAATATAATATTATATATTATATACATATATATCAAGTATTTTAGAATTTAAATTATAAATATATAATAAAATTATGGGAAAATTCCAGATAGGTACCCTGTACTTTAGGGCGAGTGCCAATTTAGTACCCAAACTTTATAATGCGACAATCTAGTACCTGAACTTTCGAAATGCAACAATTTAGTACCTACCGTTAATGGACTGTTAGTTATGTATATCACATGACCTCATGTGCGATTTAATATTTTTAAAATGTCAAAATTACCCTTAAAATAAAATACATTGTTCATTATCTTCTTTCTCACAAAAATAAAACAGTTCTCAAGCTCTCAAAAGTCCAGACAAAAATCGAAGCGTCTGCTTGTCGCTCACTATCCTCTGCCCGAACTGTAAACCGCCGGCACGGAATGAAGAAATGATGGCCATTAGAGATAGACATTAAGGTTCTGAACTGGAAGCACGTCGAGGAATTGGTATATAGAGATCTCGATGGGAGAGCAGGTGGTGCCTTTCTGCATAGATGATGAAGGCTTGAAGAACAAAAGGTGACCTTTGGTGTGGTGGCCATTGTCTATCAAACTCCCACCTCTGTATCGCAACACAACAAATTCTTCCCTTGTTATAGATTTTGGAATATCTTATTTGTTGGCATCGACTCCATTATCATCACAGTAAACGCCAACTTCTGGGTCAGCAGAGGGAAATGGTTCTGGTGGGTCATCTAGATTTTGCTTGAGGTTGAATGAGCTAAAACACAGATATATGACGATACCTAAGGGCGGAGCCAGGAAATTTTTATAAGGGGGGCCAAAACCTAAATGAAATATAGATGGACCCATAGGGGGGGCCAACCATTGAGGTGGATAGTGGGGGGAGGGGAAGTTTTACATAAAAACTTGTATTACTATGAAGATTTTCTTAACCATAGGGGGGGGGGGGGCATGGCTCCCTTGGGTCCCCCCTAACGATACCGTACGTCATTAGTATGATTTTTGGGTTGTGATTGACTGTACAGATTAATAAGTATATCTGCAGCAAAATAATGTGAACCTACTGAGAGTAAGTGGTTGCACATGATGCCAAGAGTAACCATGATTGATTGACTCAATAAAGTTGTAACTTGTCCCCTTTCTCATTTCACTTGTTTCCTTGTATTCTCTAATTTTCATGGGCATCTCTATATCACCAATTTTAGAATAGAAGCTTGATGCTTGCAACAACACTGCAGGATTGTCTGGGTCGAGCTCCAGCAAAGCTATTGCATCTCTTCTTCCTACTTTCTCATTTCGGTGTACTATACAACTACGTAATAGGGAGCCCTACATTACCGAATCACCCTTAACTGGTGAGCATTTTAGCAACGATTCTGCTTCCTCTAACAAGCCTCTTATCTAGGTAAACAGCATGGATGGTTTCCATTGATTCAAATATTAATTGCCCTTCTCCCACCAAACCTGAGTGACTGCAACCCATTAACACAGACAAGAATGTTACAACATCTGGCATCAGGCCCTCCTGGATCATGGTCTCAAGCATCTTGAGGCCTTCTCTACCCATTCTATGTCAAGCACAGGCATATATCAAATAGCAGAAAGTAACACCATTTGGATCAACCCCAACATTTGATTTCATCTTCAAGTAGAATCCTAGCACCTCATATGATCAACCTAATTGACAGAACCCACGAAGAACCAAATTCCATGTTGTTAAACTTCTACCAAGCAATTCATTGAACAACCACATAGCAGGGTTAAGATAAGAAGCTTGTAGGTACAGATCAATCAATGCGAACCCAACAAACAAGTTTGCATTGAACCCAAGCAAAACCACTCTGCAATGAACTTGAAGGCCTTCTTAGTAGAACCTAGCATCACTGCAAAATGCCCAAACCTGAAGAACATGTGGACGGGCTTTCTCTAATGCCTTTAGAAACCATTTCTTAGAAGAGATCAAGGGCCATCTCTGGAAACCCATGGCGAGCGTGACCGACTATTACCAAGTTCTAGGAGACAATGTCACGGACGGGCATTGCTTCAAATATCTCAACGGCTGAATCAAGACGGCCACATTTGATCAAGTTATCGATCATTTGGTTGCAGGAGAACACACCCACGTGATAACTTCCATCCAGCTCCAGTAAAGCAGAAGAGAAAGAAGCTCGGGTTGTTGCTTTTGGTATAACAACGACGACAATCGATCAAGCAAAGCTTAATAGACTTCTTGTTTGCAATCGCATTGCTTGCAATTGTAAGCGCCTTTGGTTTTGATTTTAGTAGATAGGTTGATAAAGAAAATTAGATTATATTTCAAGGGTATTTGTGTCTTTTCATGTGCCATTTAACGATTGATTAATGGCAAGTACCAGATTGTCACGTTTTAAAAGTTTGGGTACTAGATTGTTGCATTTTAAAGTTCAAGTATTAAATTGGCACTTGACCTAAAGTACAGGGTACCTATCGGGAATTTTCCCTAAAATAATTTATATTATAAAAATAAAAAGAGTAAAGAGTAAATAAAAAACTAACTTTCCACCCCAAAAAATATACAAAATTAACGACTTGTGCAAATTTCTTAAAGTATCTCTAAGGTTTAGGAAATTGACCAACTCTACCCTTATAATTTCATATTGTCTTAAAGTACCCCCAAGTTTTTTAACAATTGTCATCATAGTTAAATATTGACATAAAAAAGCAAAACATCAAATTTACCCTCCACTATTTTTCAAATTTTCAAAATAAAACCGAACTAATTAGAAAGTGATAAACGATAAATCTCCAACATATACGCCCTCCCCTACTTGAGCATGCTAGCCCTAGGCCTCCCCTTCTGCTAAACAACATTGTTGTTCCTACTGAAGTTGTACAAATCATGGGGCTCATCACAGTAAGTATTCAAATCAATTTAAATGGACTAACGAAGGGGCCCCTGATCCGCAGGGGTTGGAATGGAATTGTAACATTGCTATTTGCTACATTAAAAAGAGATGATGATTTCTTAATAAGAAACTTGCAATTATATGTACTCATGTCTTAAAACTCATATAAAGACTTAAAAGAGATCATCATGTGCTTGTTTTTTAAATATTGCTTCAACAAAGCATCTCATATAAAAGAACACAATTGTACAGTGATAGTTCTAAGTTCTACTTCATAGTTGTCCTTTGTTTCACATCGAGAACTCATAGTTGACTGAGATAGTAGGACCATTCAGCCCAGGAACCATCCAAGCAATCGGTTCCATTTTACTCCAAACCCAGTACTTGGCCAAAAATCATTGAAACAGTCAACGACCCGTTGATTCGGGCGGTCGAACCATTGACCCGTCGACCCGTTCAACGGTTTTTGGCCATTTTTTATTTTTTTAATTTTTGTTGTCAGAACAGGCCATTCGTTTGAATCGAACGGTCGAACTATCAACCTAGAAACCGGTGGTCAGAACAATTCTGTTTTCCGAGTTGATTTTTCTAGATGTATATAATTAAATGAAATAACTTTGTAGTCATAGTCATGGGAAGGGTGGACATTGCAAGGGATTCCAAAACCTTGAAAGATAAATCCAAAGTAACCTTAAACAGAGAAAAAAATTGGTGGTAAATCCATCAAATTGGAAAAACCAAGGAAAAAAAATAAAAAAATCGAGTCCAAAGTTCTGCTTTGAGACGGAGTTAAACATATATGCAATCAAAGAAAGAGGCAAAGCATATCATCTTGTAAGAAAATAAAAAAAAAAAGAAAACATTGCACAAGAAAACCCAAAGAAAAAATAAAAGGGAAGAAATAAAATGGCAGTAAAACTTAGACCGCTTTAGAGGATCTTGAAGAAGAAGACCAAACACAAAAAAGAAAAAGCAGAAAATGAAAAAAAAAGGAACATACCACACATGCTCGAATAAAGCCTACAGCAGAAGAAACCTTTGAATAGTGAAAATCCAAAAGCATAAAAAACCATGGTTTTCGAACCGTCATTGACCTAGATGGACGGACACTTCAGTCTGGTTCCATTTTACCCCAATCCCGGTCCTTGGCCAAAAACCGTTGAATCGGTCAACAACCCATTGACCCGGATGGTCAAACCATTAACCCTTTGATCCGTTCAATGGTTTTTGGCTTCTTTTTATTTTATTTTTAATTGGGAACCATCCAGACAACCGGTTCCATTTTATCCCAATTTCGGTCCCTGGCCAAAAACCATTGAATCAGTTAATGACCCATTGACCCGGGTGGTCGAACCATCGACCCGTTGACCCGTTCAATGGTTTTTGACCTTTTTTTATTTTTGTTGTTAGAACGGATCATTCGTTCAAACCGGACGGTCGAACCGTCGACCCAAAAACCAGTGACCAGAATAGTTCTATAATTTTTTGCTTGTAATTTTTGTTGTCAAAACGGGCCATCCGTTCGAACCAAATGGTCAAACAGTCAACCCAAAAACCGAGTGACATATAAGATATATAAGATTCCTTTTTGTAATTTAAAATTTTTCAATGAAAAATCTTTTATATTAAAAAAGAAATACTGCCATTTGGCGAAAGAGGAGACAGACCACCCCTTTCCCTATATATATATATATATATAAGATACTTCCTTTTCCCATGTCATTGAAGGTCAAAACTTCAAATTCAGGTTTGCACTACATTGGAAATAGAATCATTGAACATGTTGACTTTTGTGGGAATCATCAATCATCTACAAAGGCTGCCACGCAAATGTAGATGAAGTCAAATATAGAGGATGACCAAGGCCTCTGCCATTACCAAACCCAACAGCCTTGGCCTCTATCTATCTCTATTTTGCAGCTATTGCTAATGCGGAGCTTGAGGCTAGTGAATGGTTCCAGCTATCTTTCTTTTGTCTTTCTCAGGTGGCAATGCACTATTACTTCAGTTGTTGCCATTTCAACTGTCTAGATTAATTAGACTGCATTTACTAATGAGCAAGATCTTGATTTAAGTACTCAACGTCAACATGATATAGAAGTATAGGGGGAATGCAAATTTCAGATGAATAGACACTTAGAGAGGAAAAAGTTGGACTCAATTACAGAAGCTAATAGATTCTGAAATTACAGATCAATAGAGAAAGGGAAAAGAAAAATCCCAATTAAGCACGATACGTAGGTTTGGCAACGAAGGAGAATAATAACTAACAAAACGGAATTACAAATCAATATATTCTTCATTTGATGTTAATAGATAAATCTAAATTCAAGATAGAAATATACAAAGCCATATTGCAAAGGAAGAAACTGAGACCAATGAGAAAAACCAAGCTCTCTCTCCTCTAGCTCTTCGAGCCGGTTGAATATCTTTGGACATAATAGTAATTCTCTTAGCGTGAACAACACATAGGTTCCTGAAACAAACCAACCAAATAAGCCGCCATGGTTCTACTTTGGAACCTTAAACTTGTCTTGAAGTCTCGGGCAATCTCACAAACAACCCTCTTAGCGTGATGTGGGTTTTCTTTGTCTTTTACAGTTTTATACTAAAATCATAAAAAAGGTTATTTTAGGAATTCTAAAAAATCTATAACTCACATGTCGTTATATCGTCGTCGACTGTCAGTCACTCTGCATCCATTCGCCCTCTCTCTCTCTCTCATCATCTAAGAAAACAAAACCCCAAAACAATGTCGCCCCACCATTTTCATCGACTCACCACTATCCACTCCACCATCATCGTTGTTCCTCTCTCTCTCTCTCTCTCTCTCTCCAATGTTCCAACCCTTACAAAAGCCCTAACCCAAGAAACCTGAAACCCTCTTCCTCTATTCAACCAAACCATATCCGCCCCATTCCCACAATTGTCACCGACTTGCCGCTGACTGCTGCTAGAATCTCTCTCTCATCTTCCCATCTCATTCCTTCTATTCTTTGAAAAAGAAAAGCCCTAACCCCATTATCTCTATCTTTGGACTCTAACCTATGTTCAAATGTGAACACTAAACATTAAGGAATTGGAAGTACAAGAACAACCAAACAAGGACACGAATTCGGACTCAGGAGATAGGTAAAATATCAACCATTTTTAGAATTTTGGACAAAAAAATTTAGGATTTATTATTTTTAATTATATGTTTATGTATGCATGTTTTTAGTAGTAGAATGTTAAATTATATGTTTTACATGAGAATATTTTTATTCATGTTTCGATATTTTTACTGTATTTATTCAATTGATTATTTTACATTGTTCTTAAGGTTCAGTTTGGAAGGAGTACAAATACAAATATGTACAGTGCAAACACATACAAAATACATGGTTTTGCACTCTACAAATTTGTATTTCTACTCTTTTCAAACTGAGCCTAAGCTTTTTGGTTTTGTTATACATTGTACATATTTAACTTGTCAACAATAAACTGATTTATCTTTTATTGCAATTTTATAAATAGATTTATATGTAAAATATATTGCATTGTTCTTTGTTCAAATGCTTATAATTTCATACTTGTTAATATATTCCATTATTAACAGCCCAAACCGGTGACACTTTGCACCAAATATTTCTCTTCATAGAAGGGTTAAAAGTCCCCAAACCATATTAGAAACCGCACCAAACCATAAAGAAAACAAATTGGTTTGGTTTGGCTTCTATGGCAAAATGGTTTGGGAGAATTTCCCAAACTGTAATTTACTGGTTTGGTCTGAGATATTCTCTAAACCGGACCATGAACATCCCTAGACAGAATCAATGAACAGTTCAAGGTAATCGAACTTGGATCCTGTGCTTTCGGATTAGCTAAATGTGATGGATGCTTAGCGGGCTATGGAACGATCCAATAATAAATTCATGGGCTTCCACTATGTAAGGTATGGGTCTAGGGCTGTCAATGGGTCAATTCTGGGTCGAGACCTGGTAGAATCGGTCCCGAACTGACAAGGAAAACCATGGACCTGGTACTAACCTAGATCCTATAGGGTTTGTAAATTTGGAACCAAAATTTAACTAACCGATTGTTGAATCAATCAGGTCCAACCCGACAAACTCGACTATAACTGGACAAAAATGCAGAGAACACCATGGTTCCTGATGAAGAAATCCAACAGAAAGTGATGTTGCAGGAATTTTTCGATCTCCCTACTAGAGGACAACTCAAACGAACGGGCTGATGAGGTCGGTCCACCGAAATGCAAGAAGACAAAGGATCAGAGTACCTAGGGTATGAACCCAAGCTGGGCACTTTGATGCTTAAGTTAGCGATGAGAGTGTTGAAAGCAAAGAGCTTGAGAGAACAGAGAGTGAGTAAATTGCACAGATTGCACGTACCTTCTCATGGAATAGTGAGGTCCTTTTATAGACATCGAGGTCTGTGTTCTGTGCCCAAGATACCTAGGAACCGGTGGCCTTACCAGTCCATTATCTTCGAAGCACGTTCATTCTACGTTGGTAGTGATCCACACCCGAACCCTCCAAATTGTGTGGGAACCGAGAATATACGTACCGGGTAGGCGACGTGCAGCTGTTTGACTCGGAACCAATAGGCATGTCATTCTAGATAAGGACATCCTGCCACGTAAGTTAGAGGATTGGTACCCTAGAAATCCTACTCATCACTCGAGTCTTTGTTTGTCCGGGTCAGGGAGATTGTGTCGGCTTCCGAGGCCATCAACTTGCCTTCTCGAGGTGGTATGTGCCGCCATTGGCTTGTCTTCCCGAGGTGGTATGTGTTGCCTTATCACGGAGTGACCTGCTAGTCTCTCTCAGATCGAGGTGTAGGTCAAGTAGGTCGGCCTAAGTCATCTAAGCTCCACCTGACCTATCCCCATGTGGCGCCGAGGTGCAATCTATTGGTTCAAACATGCCACATGGTGCTTTACGATTGGTGGACCAAATCACCCTTCATCAATTGCCCCCACTCCTGAGCTCGAGTTGCTCGGCTCGACAAAGGGAGTAGCTTAATCCTAGATTATTACAGAACGAAGCCCTGAAGGTTGGTTCTTCCCCGGTTCGTGGTTTGGGTCGATCTGATTTACTGAATGGGGTCCTCTAATAGGTTGCATATGAGGTACATGCAGACGCCACATGGAAATTAGGCTCTACGGATGTCAAAAACGCGCTTAACTGGTTTCGAGCCTTGAGAAACAAAACGTCACGCCCCTCCAGACCGTCGGATATGGATTCATCTCAATCGTTGGTCGCTTGAGTCCTTTGCCTATAAAAAGGGGCCCCTAGGGGACCATTTACACCTGTGAGGTCGGTCTTAGTCATTCTTTCCTAGTTCAGTAAGTTTTTTGTCTTCCCTCTTTCTTTCCTTTAATTTATCATTGTCGGGTGGTTCGTCAAAGGGAGAGGACCAGAGGGGTGTCCGTGCTGAGGAGGGGTCTTTGGCATAGGAACGGTGGGGTTCCCATAGGTGGTGCCAATTGATGTTACAAGAATTTGTTGATCTCCCTACTGGAGGACAGATAAGACAAACGGGTTGATGAGGTTGATCTACCGAACTGCAAGAAGAAAAAGGATCAGAGTACCAAGGGTGATGAACCCGGGCTGGGCACTCCAATGCTTAAGTTAGCGATGTGAGTGTTGAGAGTAGAGAGCTTGAGAAAACAAAGAGTGAGTAAATTGCACAGATTGCTCATATTGGGGTCCATGGTCTGTGTCCAAGATGTTCAGGAACAACCAGCCTTATCGGTCCATTATTTTCAAGGTGTGTTCATTCCACGATAGTGATAATCCACATCTGAACCATCTAAATCGTGTGGGAACCAGGGATATACATACTGGGTAGGCGATGTGCAGCTGCCTGACTCGAAACCGATAGGCATGCCATTCTATATAAGAATCTCCTACCACGTAGGTTGAAGGATCGGTACCTTGGAAGTCCTACTCATTACTCAAGTCTTTGTCTTCCTGGGTTGGGAGATCATGCCAGCCTCCGAGGCCATCGGCTTGTCTTCCTGAGGTGGTATGGTCTACCTTGTCATGGAGTGACCTGCTAGTCTCTCTCATGTCAGGGTGTAAGCCAGGTAGGTCGGTCTAAGTTGTCTCAGCTCCACTCGACTTGCCCCCACATGGCGTCGAGGTGCAATCTAACAGTTTTGACATGCCACATGGCACTTCACGATTGGTAGGCCAATTCACCTTTCATCAGAAAGATTCAATCCAGAAAGAGAGATAGGTATAAATAAAGATTCTTCTTCATTATCAACTGGTATGAACAATGGCAGAGAGAGAATATACCTATGAAGAGAAAACAACGGTGAGAGAAAACAGACAGATGGTGGGAAACAAACGGGCAGACAAATGGACGATGGACGGAGTTGCAGTCTTGTATACGTAGAAGCAGATGCAGCTAACAGCCCCTCTTTCGTTATTGCTTTCAAGTTTGCAGATGCAGGTGCAGATCAGCAGATGTACATGACGATGGACAGTGAGAAACGGATGGAATTTTCCTGTTTTGTGTTTTTCAATTTGCCTTTTGAATTGAAGGAAATGAAAGGGGCAAAGGGCATTTCGGTAGGATTTTGAATGAAACCCTGTGCAAATGGCCATTTTAGACATCTTTTGTTTAAATATTACATGTATGTGTATATATTTAATAATATATGTATACAATCATATAAACTTGGGCCGGGTCCTAACCAGTTCGGGATAGGGTGGATCCAGAACCAACCCATCGAGACAAGTTTTGGAACTAGAACCAATCCAATCAGTCCGGGTCCATCGAAGTAAATCTACTCTCAACAGTAATGTCTCTCTCTTCTCCATCTCCGAACTGCTTCGTCTCAATATGTCGAAGAAATTGTTCTTTCTTCGCTACAGTCTCCTTGACTTCATATACGATGACCTCTAGCGTCGTCTCGGGACATTCTGATCGGATCCTATGACAGTTTCGCTACTCTTCCGAACTCATTGTAGAGATCAGTGCTGGAGTTGTTTGCGAAAGCATTTTGGCCGGAGAACTGGACGGATTTCACAAACAGAGTGATGATGAGAGCAACACATACCTAAACGCAGTGCAAGGTGTGAAAAGCAAAAGACTACAAAGAAAAGAGACGAGAATCTGAAGAGATTTTGATTCTTTGGGGACTGATTTTGCGGGAATAGTGAGATGGAAACAGAGTTGAGAAAGGAAATGAAATTTGAGGTATTCAAGGCTTTGGCTCCTCCTTCGCTGCTTCTCAAGGTTGCGAATGGTTTCAGGAATCCCATTTTCTTTTGCTTCTTCTACAACTTCACCACTCGTGATGGAGAGGGTTTTATCACAATCGGTAAGATACGAAAGCAGACACAAAGAGGTGGATGGAGAAGCTAGCGTTCTAGTGTATTTTTGAATCTAGGTTTTCTTCCATCATGATTCCCATCTCCTACATTTTGTTACTCTCTGGGTTTTCTTCCACAGTCGGTAAGAAATTATTCTCGCTCTTTTTGGTTATGTTACTACTACTCTCTAGGTGTTTTGTTTTATTGAGAGAGTTGCGACTTTGGGAGGAGATTTACATCCATGGTATTCTCCAAAACATACAAAAGCGTGACGTTAATTTTACATCCATCATCCAAACACCGTAGAGTGTAAATGGGTATAGAATCCAGTTCACAATTTACACTCAAAAAAATCTGACCATTGTTAAACTCTTTGATGTAATTTTGTATTTACACTGCAAACAAATGCAGCCTAAGGCTCAGTCTGGAAGGAGTACTAATGCAAATATGTAGAATGTATAACCTTATATTTTATATTATTTTGTATGTATTTGCACTATCATATTTATATTTATACTCTCAATTTGGAGAAAATGTAAATATAATAGTCTACGGTGGAAAGACTTGCATTTTGTATTTCTAAACCTATATTTGTATTGTACATATTTGTATTTATGGCTTAATTTGGAAGGAGTACAAATGCAAATATGTAAAGTGCAAAATCTTATATTTTGTATGTATTTTGCACTGTACATATTTACATTTATACTCTTTCCAAATTAAGCCTTTACTCTTCCCAAATTAAGCCTAAAAAAGAATACATACAAAATAATATAAAATACAAGATTTTGCACTTATACAACTACGAGGGAGATTTTTCATTTGAGTAGGGGTGTCAACCTTGCTTCTTCTTATATGATTTTTGGTAGTACCTTATTTTTCCGATGAATCCCCAGCATTCCCAATGAACTCTTGTGCAGGACCACAAGAGACCATATATTCCTCTGCATAAGAGCATAATTAGGCTCGAGAGCAAGAGGAATTAGTTTTTTGCATTTATTTTCTCTGAAAAAAAAAACTGAAAACTCCACAAAACATCATGTTTAACGAGTAACAACTGATTCTTCATAGGTTGTTCATTAAATAAGGAATAGAGAGTCCAGGCCTTGGGAATAGCAATGTCAATGGGATGGATCTTGTTTATTATCTATTTATGAAGCCTTTCCGTTCTGTATAAATGAAGCCCAATTACTGATCTCCAAACCCACATGACAGTCCAATTACTGGGCCCTGAGACTCAACAAAATTGAGTCGATTACGAATTCAACAAGCCTTTTTATCCATGTTAAATTATATTTTTCTCAAAATGATTATTAAATCCCACTTCTTATTAATTATGCTGAACCTAAATCATTTTTCAACGTTATGGAGATATCTAAGATAGTACAAGTTTTATTTAACTTGAATTTTAATGTAATGACAAAACAGGATTCATGTAGCTGAATTTAGAAAAATGATATCGGTATTTCATAAATATTGTATATGTATTGGACTCTTGATTAATTCATTATTAATGAAATTGTATGGTACCCATATATCGTCCCACTATATTAATTGTAATATAGTATGAATTTCTTATGTATTTATATATTTTTTATTAAAAATAATTTTTTATTCAAAAACAACATATGAACACAAAAGAGGAGAAACAACCCAATCCTTTGAAGTAGACAACAATTGCAACGACTCACCAAGACCCATGTATAAGTAAAATAATAAAAAATCACTATGGTAATTAAAAATAACTAAAATCATAAAATAATATATAAAAGTATGATAATTATATTTCAAAATAAAAATAAAAATAATAAAAAATAGTGAAAATAATAAGGACAAATTTCTTAAAATACTCCTAAGATTTAGTTAATTGACTAACTCAACCCTTACTGTTTGACTATTGTCTTAAAGTACCCCTACTATTTCTGACAATTAACTAGATCTACCATTGTCGTTAACATTCGTTAATGTTCCGTCAAAATCTGTACACATATGATGCATAAATATTTTTAAAACCCAATACTACCCTCCATCCCTCTTCTCTTCACTTCCCCTATTCCTTCTCTTCAGCCTTCTCTTCTTTGACAACAACACCACCGACAGGAAATATGACTGAAGCATCATTCCACACACCCAACACAGTCAAGAACCCCTCCCTTCTCTTTGCAAATTCGCAGTTCCTTGTTAACCAAAAATGAAGTTCAATCTTCAAAAAATCACCTCACTACTTCGAAGTTCCTCTGCTCCCTCTACTTTGAAGTTCAATACTTGCTTCAAGGATACCTGATGAATCAATTTTTATTGATGTATCAATTTTTTGGCTAAGTACCTCGTCATTTGGTCTACTTCTAAGTGGCCGATGACTCAGGCCGAAGTGGACAACTTTGGCTGCCGAGCGGAATCGAATTGGGCAGGCTAGGTAGCGAGTTGACTATAGTGTCGAACTGACCAGGTGGCGAGCTACCTGTGAAGTGCCGAGCTACCTGTGAGGTGTTGAGCTGCTTGTAAGGTGCCGAGCTGCCTGTGAGGTGCCGGGCTGCTTGTGAGGTGCCGGGCTGACCAGGTGGCGAGTTGCCCGTGAGGTGGTGAGCTGCCCGTGAGCTGCCGAGCTACCTGTGAGGTGTCAGGTTGCTTGTGAGGTGTCGGGCTGACCAGGTGGCGAGCTGGATTGATGAGTTTCGTTGCTCTTTAGAGACCTGCAAGGAACCAAATGTCAGAGGACCCAGGGTGGCTAATCCGGCGAGGTCGCTCCGATGCTTAAGTCAGTACTCTCATATTAGACTGCGAGCTAAAAATCACAAAGTCTGAGAGCTAGAACTTGCTTACTTGCTTGCTTCCCCCCCCCCCCCCCCCCCCCTTACCATTGGGGTTGGTGCCTTTATATAGGCATTGTTTGGTGTGGGCTTCACGCACCATATCCGAGATTTCTGCGAGGTCATTTAAGTGGTTCGAGATTCCTGGAGGTAATCGCCATGCATGTTGACCACCCTCCGGATCGTTCGGCACGTGGGCCAACTTCCAAAGATTGTGGGAGTGTTAGGATATGCATGTTGAATTTGTCAGTGAGCACGTCTTGCAGGTCGCTAGGTCGGCGCCTGTGCCAGGCCGCTAGGTCGCGCCTGGGCCAGGCCGCCAGGTCGCGCCTGGGCCAGGCTGCCAGTTCGTGTCTGTGCCAGGCTGCCAGGTTGCACCAGGGCCAGGCCGTCAGGTCGCGCCAGTGCTAGGCTGCTAGCTTGTGCCTGTGGTGGGACACCATCAACTTGGCTAAGGCAAGTTGTTGCCAAAGTGGTTACAGGTGTCACCTAGTTGTTCTGAGGTGCCATGTGTCACAATATCATTGGAGGGCCAAATCCGCCCTCATCATTTGCCCCCCCACTCCCGAGCCGAAAGTAACTCGGCAGAGGGAGTAGATTTCTTCTTTTGGCCCGGAATGAATAATTCGATGAGCTCGTAAGCGTCGATTCAATTCCTTAGGCTCTGGGAGCGACTCGTAGTCCGCTCCTTGATTTTGCCCATGCTGAAGAGGCGACTAGGTCTTATATGGTGAGGAGGTCTTCGCTAGTTTCGGTATTTTGGTCCTTAGGCTCTAGGAGCGGCTCGTAGTCCATTCTCCTTGATCTTGCCCATGCCGAAGAGGCGACTGGGTCTTATGTGGTATTTTAGCCCTTAGGCTCTAGGAGCGACTCGTAGTCCACTCTCGTTGATCTTTGATTTTTCCCATGCCGAAGAGGCGATTGGGTCTTATGTGGAGCCGAAGTCTTTTATCAGCTTGCTAGTTCGCGCCTGGGCCAGGTCGCCAGGTCGGCGCCTGGGCCAGGCCGCCAGGTCGCCCCTGTGCCAGGCTGCTAGGTCGCGCCAGGGCCAGGCCACGCCTAGGCTATGGCTGCGCTACATCAGCCTCGTTAGTGACGTTGGTTACCCACTCCTACAAGAAGCTACTAGGAGCTCGACCTACGGGGGCAGCACTACTGACTTTAGGTCACCAGCTCGCACGGGAGCCTTGGAAGGTTCGATTGGCAGGGTCGTCCATGCAGTGTTGGCCACCTACTCCCGCGGAAGCCACGAAGAGTTCATCTTTGTAGAGGGTACCTTGCGAAGAGGACTGATGAGGCTTTATCCAAGTTGAAATAAAGTTGGTAGAGCTGTTAGTCTATTGGCCATCAACTTTTTGCAGTCTTTGAGTTCATAAAAATGGAAACTAGAAAGTGAGAGCTTTTAGTTTCTAAAAGGTGAGAACTTAGCTTTCTGAAAGAAGAGGACTTAGCCTTTCGGAGGATGAGAACTTAGCTTTTTGTAGCGTTTTCCACAGACGGCACCAATTGATGAATCAATTTTTATTGATGTATAGAATTTTTGGCTAAGTACATCATCATTTGGTCTGCTTCCAAGTGGCTGATGACTCAGGCCGAAGTGGAGAACTTTGGCTGCCGAGCGGAATCGAGTTGGGCAGGCTAGGTGGCGAGTTGACTATAGTGCCGAGCTGCCTATGAGGTGCCGACTGACCAGGTGGCGAGCTGCTTGTGAGGTGCGGGCTGACTAGGTGCCGAGCTGCCCAGGTGCCGATCTGCCTATGAGGTGCCGGGCTGACCAGGTGGCAAGCTGCCTAGTGGCGAGCTGGATTGATGAGCTTCGTTGCTCTTTAGAGACCTGCAAGGAACCAAATGTCAAAGGACCCGGAGTGGCTAACCCGACGAGGTCGCTCCGATGCTTAAGTCAGTATTGTCATAGTAGACTGTGAGCTAAAAATCACAAAGTCTGAGAGCTAGAACTTGCTTATTTGCTTGCTTTCCCCCCCCCCCCCCTTGCCATTGGGGTTGGTGCCTTTATATAGGCATTGTTTGGCGTGGGCTTCACGCACCATATCCGAGATTTCTGCGAGGTCGTTTAAGTGGTTCGAGATTCCTGGAGGTAACCGCCATGCACGTTGACCACCCTCCGGATTGTTCGGCACATGGGCCAACTTCCAAAGATTGTGGGAGTGTTAGGATATGCATGCTGAATTTGTCAGTGAGCACGTCTCATAGGTCACCAGGTCGGCGTCTCGCAGGCCACCATCTTGTGCCTGTGCTAGACTGCCAGCTTGCGCCAGGGCCAGGTCGCACCAGGGCCAGTCCGCCAGGTCGCGCCAATGCCAGGTTGCCAGCTCGTGCTTGTGGTGGGACACCATCAACTTGGCTAAGGCAAGTTGTTGCCATAGTGGTTCCAGGTGTCACTTAGTTGTTCTGAGGTGCTATGTGTCACAATATCATTGGAGGGCCAAATCCGCCCTCATCAATATCCAAACCCTCTTCTAGTCTCTTCACTTGGCCTACACCACTACACCCGAAAATCTCAAGATAATTGATCTCTACGTGATTTTTGCGATTTTCACAGCATTAATTCAGGTTGTTTGCGTGGCAATTGTTGGATTTTTCCCATTCAATTCGTTACTTTCATAAGTCCTTTCTTGTGTGGGGACAGCAATCCTAGCTGTTTGCCTTCACATTCAGGTTAACAAAGAGAACAAGGAAATCAAAGACTTGCCACCAGAACGTGCATTTGCCGATTTTGTTCTCTATAATTTGGTGCTACGTTTGGTGATCATGAATTTCCTTGCATGGAGCATCACTAATTAAATATTGTAGTTTAATTACTTTAAATTTTGACGATGGATGGATATGCATATGCTGTTATACTTTGGATCACCAAATTTAGCCTTTTGTTGGAAGTTGGAACTATTAATCTCTTCCCAACCAACTGATGAAAACACAAAATCACCACCGAGAATAAAAATAAAACAACTGATTAAAGACTATCGGTGATGCTTCCTCTGAAACTTATCTAAAGGAATGAGAGAAAACAATTGACATGATCGGGCTTGGATTTCAGTTACTGTTCAAAACTTTGGCTCTTAAGGTTTTTGGTTGATGTTTCAGAGGACGAGTTTTGGAAAAAAAATTGCTGAAATTTCTGATAGTAGATCCAGTAGTCTTAAGTTCAGAGGAAGGTATTTTGAAATTTAAACTCCGAAAATCCGTTGGAGTATTCTAAGAGGGTGGATTAGTCTAAGCTAAGAACGTTTAAGGTACTGAAGGGTGAGTTTATTCTCTTCTGTCTTTAGTGTTTGTTTGGGGAATTCCAATATGTAAAGAGTAGGGGTCCTTCCTCCATCCCCAGATTCGCTGTTCTTTAGTAACCTTGTTTACAGTGACAAAGATAGGCAGAACCGTTTGTGGAGGTGGAGCAATTGTTGTTATCTTTTCCTTTTTAGCAGTTGGATATTATTTTGAAATTTTGAGATATAGTTGAGAATAAATTTGACATTTTATTTTTTCGTTACGATTTAATGATGGTAACAATTGTCCGAACTTTAAGACAATACTGAAACAGTAAAGATATAATTAGTCAATTTCCTAAACCTTAAGGATAATTTAATAAAATAATAAAAGTCATAAATTCATAACGAAATATAATAAATATATAATAAAATAATAAAATTATAGAATAATCATAAATTATTATTATTATTATTATTAGGGATTCTAAAGAGGTAACTTTTGACTTCTATTAGCAATAAAAAGTAGTTATTTTATAAAATATCGTAGACAAGGCATCTTTTGCAAGGTAATATTACAAAAGGGCAGTCAAACATTAGGTGCATCCGTTGTATGAGAAATGCCTTTGATGTATTTTTTATGACAAAACTGCCCCTCTTCTTCTTTTTGCAAAATGTATCGAAAAGCCAAAGAAAGCTCTCCGCCTTTCTCTTCCTGTTAATCACTGGAGCTTTTGAAATCCTAGTCCTCTCTCTAAAATTGAAAATAAACCCTATTGTAGCCTTCATTCTTCATATGAAACTCTGTTCATCTTTTTGTTACTAATAAACTCCGGCAGCTGCAATCCAAGTACTTCCTCCCAAGAAGCTCCCGACGGTGAATTTTTGGGCGTCAGCCTTGCTCATGATGTAAAAACCTGCCTACTTTTTGTTGCTTGTTACATCAGCCTTGGCCACGGGAAGGCCGGTACCGCCGCCGTAACAGCCAAAAAAGTATAGCATTACACGACCGGCGTCACTGCGCAGGCCGAGCTCGCTCACCAAGTAGAGGTCTCCTCCTGGTAATCTGATTTCGCTGGAGGAGACATAAACGATGTGGGTGATGTCTCCTACTGGTCTCCCCCATTCCTTGATGCAGGCAAGGCTTGCTTCCTGCGCCATCTTCAGTACTGCTGGGTTTGCTATTTCGAGCCTTTGCTTGATCGTTGGTGAGCCCTCTGTTGTCAGCACAGTTCTGCGTTGTCTAAGATCTCCTTGGAGCAGCATCCACCGCCTGAGAGATGGTCTTGTAATTACCTGACCCATCTGCGGCCACCACAACATCAGCTCGTAAAGCTGCACTGGGTGACTGAAGAAGCTTCCGGTTTGCAGCAGAGACCCATCTCGGGAAGCCATTAGAAAGCAACCGGCGATTACCACCTTCATCAATGAACACAGCAAAGTATATTTCCTAATTTCTAAGAACAGTCCAGAGGAGGAGGAGGTTTTTAATGGAGAGGGTAATTTTATATTCTATGATATAAATTCAACGTGTATGTCATAAAAGTGAATACACGTCATATATCAGTGCCCATATCTGATATTTCTTTGTAAAAGATGCCTTAAAGCCGACATTTTCAAAGAAGCATTCAAAGACATTAAGAGTGAAAAGTTACCTCTAAGCCCTAATAATATATTATAAATATTACTATGTTAATAAATTTTAGTACAGTAAGAGCGTATTATTAATAATAAATAATGAATAAAATACACATAGAACATTTTGGGGATAAATAATAAAACTGTTGTAAAATCTAATGTTTGATGTTTAAAACATAAGAGGTATTAAAAAAATAGCCTGATATTTGAAGTCTTGATTTTAAGACATTAGGGGTTAACTTAAAATAGACCAAAAGAACAAGGCCTTAGTTTTACCAATGTGTTTGCTGAAGTTTCCCCAATATATCCAAATGTATCCATGCCTTTTCATTATATCTACATGTATCCAAAGCACATCAATACATATCCATTTTCAAGCTTGTTGATAGAATACACAATCTAGTCCTTTATATTGTGAAAGGACAGGCCGTTTTCTATCTCTCCCAAAAATCTACTCTTTGTGAGGGGTGTTCATTGTGTGGTTCAAACTGTAAAATCGAACTAAATTAAACTGAATTTGTGGTTTAGTTTGGTGTGAATAAAAAAAAAAATTCTGATTTGGTCTCATTAAATTAATAAACCAAACCAAATCAAATTTGTAAATTATATATATTAATATTATATAATATATAATATTTTAGACTTAAAATTATAAATATATAAATATTTAATAAAAGATTTTATTTTATAAAAAATAATAGAGAGTTTTAATTTTAAGTTTTAGTTTTAACTTTTAACTAACCTCACTCTTCTAACTCTTCAGTGCCTTGCCCTAGCTGCCTTCAACCGAAAACTACCCCTCTATATACCTTTCTTCTCAACCACTGACCACCAGCCATAGGCCCATTACCACTCCACCTTTGCCAATTCTTAATTCGTAATTATTGATTTGATTTGAGATATTCTCCAACCACGCCAAATTAGACGGTAAACATCTCTTAGTTTATAGGAAAATTGTCTAAAACTCACCATGAGTTTTAAGTTTTTATTTTCCAAAATTCACCTTCTGTTAGTGCATATTAATGCTTCTTAACAAAGGTGTCCATGTCAGCATAAATAACATTTTTTATGACCAAATTACCCTTGAATGACAAGTTAGAGGAAAAATTGTCTTTTTCAATTTTCAATTTTCTTGTTTTTTTTTGCATTTTTAGTGTTTTGTTATAATTTCCTATGTTTTTTTTTTTAATTTTTGTGGTGAGTTTAAGAGAAATGCTGAAAACTCAGTGGTGAGTTTTAGACAATTTCCCTAGTTTATATATTAAATATTTTAATTTTTAATTTGAAAAAATCTATGGTACCTAAGGCTATGTTTGCTTTGAAGGAAAAGGTAAAAAAACCCATACAAGGTTTGTAAAAGTTTTCCTACCTTTTCCTATTTATTCCTTTAAACCAAACGCAGCCTAACAGATATAATATAGGAGGCCTTTGACCAATTAAATCACTAAGGTGAATTTTGATGAAAACCAGCTCTTTTATGATACAGTTGAATAGGAGGTGTAAGCATTTCCGATATCGTTTGTAACGGAGCGAAAACATATTTTTGCTGAGTTAAAGGCCCATATGCCAACACCGAAAAAAGGGCCCACATCGCCCACCGTCCAACTAAGACCATTCGGCCATAGAACTCAAACTGTTTAAATTTGATTATTATTATTATTATTACGTAGCTAATTCGTTCTTGACTCCTTGTTGACCCGGCCATAGAAATAAAACGATAGAACTATAGAAGTTCAACTGTTCAAGTAGGCAGGTAGCTAGACTCCTGATGATACTGCGACGGAAATCTCGGGGGGGGGGGGGGGGCAGATTCGGACCGTCCAGTCTCGGAGCAGAATTAAAGTAGGTCCTAACGACTCGATTAGGGACGGTCCAACCATCCAAGTTGCAAGCGGGGACCGACCCAGCGGCAGCGGTCCAGCCTTATTTTATACACCAACCCTTGGGCTCACCGATAAATAGGAAAATGAAGAATTTGTAGCAATGAGAAAGAGCTTATTGACGTATGCCATATCCCACGTGGAAATTTCTCTTTGTTTCTTTCCATTTCTTCTTTGTTATGTGTTATTATCATGTAGAAAGATTTGGAACAGTTTCTTTCTTTTCGTCGGAGACGGACTGCTTCAGAATATATTCCTACCTCCTTCTCGAATCTCCACAGACCATGCAAACTGGGCTTCTCCTTTCCTACTGCTGCTGTCATCAAACAAACAGCTAGAAAGAAGAAATTTTCTCCGTTTCAACTAATCTTTTATTATAAATAGTAATAGCTCCCTCGGTCGTCGACACTCGACACTTACTCTCTCCAAGTCTCGAGACACAAATGGATATGAGTTGATGTTGATCAAGTCTTCTTTCTGTTCTCTTTATGTTGCGCTCCAAGTCTCAGGAAATAACACGACTACTTCTTCACCCTATCAAAAGTTGACTCTCCGCCTTACGTCAATGGCTTTGCACCTTCCGGAAGATTCACCGATGGCCGAACCATATCCGACAATTCGACATAATATATAATAGGTAATTAAACCTGATCATCAATTGCCAGCTCCTTTTTTCTTTTCTTTTTCTGTCTTAATTGACAGTATAGTTCTTGACACACAAATTAATTAATAAATGGTTCGTGCTAGATATATAATTTCTTAATTTGTTTTGTGAATATGTGGAGCGAAGAAGTTTCCACCACCTTATGCTTCGGGAGCCTCCGGCATCTACCTTTACGTTGATTTAGGTTATATTTGAAAAACAAGAATTCGGAGAGAAAAATGAATCGAAGGCTAGAGACGAAAAGGTAAATTTTCATTTACTGCCGTGGGCTATAAATATGATTAATACATCCAAATGCCAGCTTGGCTAACCATTTTATGCAACTTGCTCAACTACGGTTGAGCTCAACTGTTTTCCTTTATTCTCTATTACCCCCGTCAAGTTGGGCAGGGGAAACAAGACCCAACTTGCCAACTAATAAAGTGAACTGTGCAACGCCTACAGGTTTAATTTAATAAATAAGTCAGCAGGTTGCTTCGCTGTGGGAATATAGAAAGTCTGAATGCGGTGCTGCTGAAGATGTTCGCGAACAAAGTGGCAATCAATATCCAGATGCTTAGTTTGTTTGTGGAAAACAGGAATTGATGCAATATGCAAAGCTGCCCGATTAGTTCTGTTTGTTCAACAAATTAAGCCTAATCTTAATAGGGTATCCTGTCTTGTCTCCTTCTCCAATAATAGACTAAAGAGGATGAAACCAAAAACCATGTTTTGTAACTAGACCTATTCATGTGCCGGGTAATTCAATGGTCTGACCGTTATTTTTCGGGTTTGGACAAAACTTCAGACCCGCAAATTTGAACTCAGGCTTTAAATACTAGACCCGATCATTTTTCAGGCCGGGCTTGAGCTTTCTCAAATAAGCCCGGCCTGATACTATTATATATAATAGAAAAACATTTATGCTATATATAATGTATATTTATTTCTTACATTATTAATAAATATTAATTTACTATTAGAAAATACAAATTAATTTATTAATATAATATTAATTTATAAAAATATACTGAAAATAAAACATTTTGTATACAGGTCAGACTTAGGGGCTTTATATATGGGTTTGGACTCAAAATCTAGGCATAATGGTCATGCCGGGTTCGGATCCGACCTACACATTTTCAAAGCCCGGCCCACCAACAGGTCTACTTGGAACAGCACTCCAACCACTAATTAATGTCAATTCATTTATTCTGTGACTCCTGTATTGTATTGTATGTGGGGGTTGACCTGAGGTTGGCACGTCATTCAATGATTCCAAATGCGGCTTCCCGAGGACAGGAAAGAAACTGCGTCTGAGTCAAACTGTCTGTTTGCCGGTGTAATTTACGATCGAGAACCACACAAACCAGTTGGCTGATAAAGTCAACTATATAATTCTTCTGACTGCCTTCCAAGTGCAATGCTTGAAGTTGAAGGTCATTTGAGATGTGTCACCATTTTAGTTTGCAAAGCTTAAATGCTCTACTCTCTCTTTTGTTTCTTACTTATTGCAGTTACGCTGTTGAGTCTGAGAGGGGTGGAAGTCAATGTACGTATAGATTGTATGTTTATTAATTAGAGGAAATTAAACATGATTATTGATTTCAGTCGAGGCGTTGTTTTAAGAATGAACAATGACTAATTTACAGTAGTCTGCATCTGTGTTTAATGTTTCTGAGACGTCTGAAACTGCTTGCACACAAGTCACCCGTAACCACTAAACAAGAAACTAATGTGATTTCATGTTTTTGCGCACCAGCTGACACAAGGAACCAAACATTGGAATTGGAAATGACTACTATTTATATATTTCAGTCAACCCACCCCACCAATTAAGGTTGGGAATTGGGATGCTGCTGCTAATTATTTATTTACACAAACGTTAGATTAGTCGTCTTGAAGCAAGTAAGGACAGTTGCAGTCGATCTTAATTACTTCCATTTCATGCTCTAATATATCATATCAGTTGGTTGTTTCACTTCATCAAGCCTTTCTTTCTGTATGATTACTACTATTAACATTTAACTTTGGGATCACGTTAAATATTTAAACCTCAACTGGTGATAAGCCACCGACAGTCCGACTGGTGCATGGGCTTAATCGAGAACACAAACATTACAGTAGCGCCACTACCACTCCTGTAGTATATATGTGTTGGACGTTGGGCCAATAGCATACATGATCATATAATACAAGGGACGGGCATATACATATACATACAATATGAACAAAACTAATTTAATTTATTGGACTCCTCCCATGCATCTTTGATACACAAAGGAGCTCATCAGAGTTGAGAACTGAAATTGTGAAAGAAGCACATGCATGCTTGAAAAGACAAAAGAATCCCACAACCGACGAGTTTGTGGATTATATTGTGGAACACATATATATATGGAATTTTTAAAAAAAAATCTTCAAATTAATATTCATTAGAAGGCTTTTTAGTTGACACAGACAGAAATCTATTATGTCTTCAATCATTTTTTATCACGTCTTCTCAACATGGGAGTGAGACTTAACGGCAATCAGACAGCGGTTTATGCTCGAAATCGAAGCCAAGGGGTTGTGAAGAACGAATGTGCGTAGTTCCACCATGGAAGGTACAGAAAAGGATTGTAGAAATAAATAGGAGCCCAGATTTGTAATGAGATCTTGGAGAGCCATGGCGTTGTGATTCATCGGTTGGTCAAAGTTGACTACTCGCCAGAACACAATACCGGATGAAGAACTCGCTACTGGTGCTCCCACTTCTATGGAGCCTCTAAGATTCCATGCGGGAGAAGAAAAGTTTAGAACCAGACATTAGATGAAATAAATAAAAAAAAAATATTTGTTTTTGGAGTCCACCACAGCACTGGCACTGGCGTTAAAGGGTAGACAGTAGACTCCTTTAATTTTGAAAATGGAGAATAGGAATGGCGTGGCACAACGTTGACCGAGATGTGAGCTCTCAACCAACAACTTTAATGAACGATGAATCCTATCTGCACCCAATATTCAAGTACGTGTCATGCTCTCTTACACGTTAAGTGTTAAAAGGGGTTGCGCATGTTTATGCTTTCTTCATGGCGAGTTGGTTGTCTCTAATAATCTCTATCACCCATTTTGCACACACCCGTCCCAAAAAATCACTTTTCTCTTTTTGTTTTCTTTAATGCCTACTACTGTGTAGATGCTCCGAACTGAAAGAGCTGCATTGCTGCTGCGTCAATGCGCGCGCGGGACTTATATATACGAGAGTAGATTGAGTGATAATACTGTATGTAAAACTCTCTCCCTCTCTCTCTCTCTCTCTCTCTCTCATGTATCCGGCGACACTGAAGCTTTCAACCTCCTTCGTTCGTGGAGTGTGAAATGGGTATAATGGTCGCGACTAGACCCGTGTTAACTTTAACAGGAAGGGTCATCAACAACGTTGTGAGCTTCATTGTCTTCTGTTTTCTTGACCTTTTTGATGTCATCCTCTGTATTGTTTACAAGGTTGTTGATTTCTTAATCGAAGCCGAATGGAAACCGTGTTACTGCTCCTCCGCCAAGGAAGCCATTATGAGAATCGCTACCTTCTTGCTCTCCGAACCCGGCGAGTCGAAAGTCGTTTGCCTTCGTTCCAATAAGTTACAGCTGGACGACGTCTCAGAAACCCTCTACTCGCGTCCGTCTTTGGTGTCGGAGGTCTCGAAATCCACTTTAAAGGAGCTAAAACGGCTGAAAGTGGAAGGAACGACGAGCCGGTCCTCCCACTCCGAGAGGATCAAGAACGGGACCCTGAGATCAACGTTCACGATTAACTCCACTATTATTGAGATGTTACAAGGCAAAATCGGAGGCCAACAATCGCATCCCATCCCTCGATGGTCTGATTGTCATTGCAGTACCTGCACTTCCTGGATTTCTTCCTGCAAAGAAACTCTATACGTCCGAGTCGAAGGACCTAAAGGTAATTAATGCAATACAGTCCGGATGAATTTGGTGGTTTTTTTTTTTTTTTTTTTTCATTTTTGGGTCTGAAGTCTGAACTGAAATAATAACATCAGGTAATAAGGCGCGAGAAGACGTATTGTTCATTCATGGCTTCATTTCATCTTCTGCATTTTGGACGGAAACGCTATTTCCGAACTTTTCTGGCGCTACGAATTCCTCATATCGGTTGATGGCGGTAGATCTGCTTGGATTCGGACGGAGTCCCAAGCCAACGGATTCCCTTTACACTCTGAGGGAGCACATAGAAATGATCGAACGTTCAGTATTGAACCCGTATAAAGTAAAGTCATTCCACATGGTGGCCCACTCACTGGGCTGCATCTTAGCCCTGGCCATCGCCGTTAAACATCCCGGAGCTGTCAAGTCCTTAACGTTAATTGCACCGGTAAGTTTTAAATATGTCATAATTAAGATTTAAGAGGCTTATTATTATATATATATCATTGATGATTAAGATTATATTTAAAAAAAAAAAACGAGGCATGCAGCCATATTTTCCGGTACCAAAGGGGGAACAAGCGAATCAGTACGTGCTGAGAAAGGTGGCGCCCCGGCGAGTATGGCCGTTGATAGCATTCGGTGCATCGATTGCTTGCTGGTACGAACATATAAGCCGGACCATTTGCCTGCTTATTTGCAAGAACCATCGCTTCTGGGAATGGCTCGCCAAAATCGTCACAAGAAACAGGTAAGAGGTAACCCAACCTTGAAAGTGAAACCCCACTTAATTACTTCCGTCGTGGCGGTCTTATTATTGATATTTTGTGACAAATTTTAACCTAGCTAATTGATAATTGACTGGATCTGGATGCCCATTAATAACAATAAAAATAATATACACTGCGAGGTTGCTGAATGAGAAGTGGATCGAGTTACAGAGGTGTCTGGTCAGTGAGCTAGAAGCCTGATCAAGTGTAGTTTTGAGTGAGATTGAAGACTGGTTTGATACTACGTGGAATTGCAGGTTGAGTCCAGTAGCTAGCTAGCTACCAAGGTATAGCTTGCAACTGGTCAGTGCGCGCGGTCACACGAATATTGGGTGAAACACCTTGGACCTTGATGGTAGGAGGTGGAAAGTACAACATGAAGAGATAGATCTTAGTAGGTTTTCAAGAAGCTTAATTGGAGATGATAAGCTAGGAAACAAATCGATTTTGTGTTTCTAGGAGATGAATTCTTGTTCATCTTTATGGTTGTATGAGGCGAGGGAAACATAGGGTGAGAGAGAGAGAGAGGAGCTGCTCCGTCTTCGGTTGGAAGATCCAAGACAAAGAAAAGAAAAAAGGAGAGGAAGGAGAGAAGAGGACTTATAGTTTAATCAAGCCTTAAGTTACATAAATAATTAAACCTCACAGTGAATTAATTAAAGGGATCTTACGAAGAAAAAAAAAAACAAGTCCAACTCTCATTTACAAGAGGTTGATCAGTCTCAGCACATACCATGCACATGGGACATAGCCATTCGGACCATAATATTGATCACTCGATTAAAGGGGTACGTCTTTAATGGAGCTTGATCCTAGGGTTCTTTTCTATTTTGATTGGCATTAAGTCTGTGGGCAAGCATCCTTCATCCAGGGCGTTCTCCACTATATATCCAACTTGTTGTGTTTAATTTCTTAATTTCTGTGTTTTTGTTAGAGAGGAATTGATCATGGGTCTGGCCTACTGCCTTTGATGAATTCTTAATCGATTATAATTAAAATGATTGGCTTAGTATATCTAGCTAGCTCCAACTTAATTAGAAAAGGTGTTCAGGAGAATAACCAAACTGATAAAACCGACCAAACCAATCAATCTGGTTGGTTTTTTGAAACTTTTGGTCGGTCATATTTTATAAAAGTCTAACACTTCTGGTTTTGGAATAGAAATAATGACTCCTTCCACTTTTAAGACTTTACACAATACTTTTTATAAATATAGACAGTTAGATTCGACTTTATTTATTACTTTTTTTATATTAGTCTTGAAGTTGGAGAAAATTGGACTCCCCTTCATTCATTACTTTTTTGTAATAGCCTTGAAGTTGAAGAAGCTTACACAAATGGGTTTGGGGGAGTTCAAATCAGTTCCCACAAAATTGCCCCCCACAGCACATCCCAGCCGTGTATTGGAAACATCTCCCGATTATGACATCATCATTTTTGATATTATCATCGGGAGATGTTCCACGGCAAGGATGTGTTATGGGACATTGGGGGGGACAATCCTGTGGGGGGTTGATTTGATCTCGATTTGGGGTTACTTTACTTAGCAGCCTATATGACTTAGAAAAAGATGATGTTTGACTCAATGAGTCAAATCAGCCAAAAAGAGCCATATACAAAATAGGTATAGGAGATTGAAAATCAATAAATCACCCTTTATGTTTGGGCCGGTTTTTCCTTATAACCGGTCGGTTTTGAGTTATTTGTTTATCAAACTGACCAGGTCGGTTCAGTTGAGCAAAAAACCTACACCCAACCCGTGAACACCCTAAACTTATTAGCAAAAAAAATATAAAATAATTAAATTGGATTCCCTAGTTTGATGTGCTTTTCTGTTCATCAACTTTATGTTTTAGGTTCTGTAATAGTTTGAATATAATATATATATATATATATATATATATATATATATATATATATATATCAATTCATTCCAAAAAAGAAAATAAATAAATAAATCCATGGCTGCAGGATGAGAACATTCATGTTGGATGGGTTCTGCTGCCACACCCATAACGCTGCATGGCATACTTTACACAATATCATTTGTGGTAGTGCCGGCAAGATTGATGAATATTTGGACGCCGTCCGGGATCAGTTAACGTGCCAAGTCACCATATTCCACGGCAAAGATGATGAACTTGTCTCTCTTCACTGTAGCTACGACATTAGAAAAAGGATTCCCCGAGCTGACGTTATGGTGATCGACAAGAAAGATCATATTACCATTGTTGTGGGAAGACAGAAGACTTTTGCTAGGGAACTTGAACAAATTTGGAAATATTCAAGTCGTTAATTTTCAAGTTAAAACTGCGTATCTGTATCCATATGATCATAACGAGTGAACTTGCCAATTTTTTAAGTCGTTGAAAGTCATTCAACACTTGCGTCACGTTAATTGGGCGGGTTACTTCCATGTATAACTTACATTCAAAACAAAGGCCCACAAATAATGACCGACTGGAATTAGAGTTTTACACTGATACACCTAAAACAACTGACAGCCTAAAAATGCTGCAATCTCCCTGATTGCCAGATTTTCAAATAAAAAATTAGACGTTGTAGTTTCATGAAAGCTGTTTTTTTTTGTTCTGTATAAGAAGATTTTATCAGCTTATGATTTGCCACCTCAATACCCACCACTTGAGATTCCACCTTTTACCACCGAAAACGTCCACGGTGTTACTGTTGGACGACCCACTCAAAAATAGCACTGAACCAATGAGGGGCCGAGTTCCTCCTGTTGAACCATGATGAGCTTAATTTCAACGGAAAAGTACGAACAGGCCCAATAAAGATTCCACCTTTTTTTCATTCATCTCTCTAATATATATATACCAATTATATAGAATCGGCCTGCATAAATGATGTTTCACCATCCCCATTTTGTTGAGAATATCTTTTGTCTTATTTAAAATTTAAATCTAAAAGACAAAAAAAAAGTGATGGCTCTATCCACAAGCAAATCCAAAAATAGCAGCAAACTTATCATAATGCATTATGATTTCTTTACAAAAAAGAATTCAAAAGCTTAAGATTTAGCCATACAGAAAAGCGCTCAACTGAGATAAAAATTGGTTCACATTATTTAAAAAGTGATGCTTAGCCAAAGAGATTACATATGGGTTGCATCAGTGTAATTGCTAGAGGAAGAGACAGTCGCATCACAAATGGACCCCCAAGCTTGTTATTGACCCAAGTTGGAATCTTGTAAATTTTATATCATTCAAACTACTGGTACACAGTTAGATTAAGGAGTTTAATGCGAAACAAATTTAGTGAACTGATAAAATACTCCCAATTGGGTGGGTTAGGTTAGGTTGGCATAAGGATCAAAATTTCTTCACGTATCGGCTGATACATATCATATCGGAGCCTTCCCGATACGCCCCTACAGGGAGTGTTTCGGATCGGCAAGTGGTTCAGATGGTAGACCAGCCTTAAACCGGTCCCTCTGGACCAGTTTCGAAAAAAATAAAAAAATAAAACACAAAAAAACAGTAGCGATACAGGCCGATACACCCTACCGGCACATCACCTATCGATATTTTGGACCTTGATTTGACGAATGGTGGAAAGACTTTCTATGAATGTGGAGGCAGAGAACCTGATCTGCCACCTACTCCCTTCTATTCAAAACTCAATTTGAAGAGCATATAAAAAGGGAACAAGAAAACTGAGAACAAGGGGAAAGGGGGTTCTAGAACGCTAAAGTCATAATCTTCAAATCAACCAGCTTGGACTTGAAAAGTGGAGTTTCTGTAATTGGTTAAAAGACTCGGAAGCAAGTATAATATATCATGTATGACCAACATGCATACTTTGTGACTGTATGTTCACTCTCTTGGTAATATAACATACAATCTAAGAAATTGAGAGAGGACTAAGAACATAAAATGGGTGTTCTTTTTTTGGATTTTGAGAGAGGGGAGAGTTGGTCAATGGGATTTTAGTTCCCATTGACCAAGAATCCCATGCTATTTTTTCATATTTATGTGGGGACCAGGGAAACTTTATTTTCTCGGGTAAGTGATACCCATCTCCTACGTGGGTAAATAACTTTCCCACCTAGGGGAAGTTGCCAACACTTGATGGGACAAAAATGCCCCTTTTAATAATGGATTTTTATGGCTACAATGGTCATTACCTTATTTACATGAGAAATTAAAGAACATGGGTAAATGCACTACCGGGTAAGTGTTACCCAGGTAACTGCATTTACCTGGGTAAGTAACTTACCGAAAAGCGAACAGGGCCAAAAAGAAAAAGCAAAAAGAAACAAAAATATTTTTTTCCAATGAAATTGAAAATTATAAAACCAAATCCATATCCCAATGGAAGAATTATATACCTTGATTAATTAACTTAAGGAAGATTTCCATCCACATTCCACATTCCACATTCTGTTGCATCTTCGCATTCATTCGAGATACAACCAATGTTGTTGCCAATATAGGTACCAGATATCGAAGTAAATCATTTTGGCAAAAAAAATGTCTTCGTGAAAACCACTCTAAATCCTGCCAAAAGAGGGAGGGGGAATTAATCATGATGCTGAACCAAAAGTAGAAAAAACATTTAAAGGTATGTCATGTACTACTGACAAGTTATAAGTTTTAATTCACCAACCAATATCAAATTTGAACCATAATTCCATCTAGAAAACAAACTCTGGAGATTATATATGGGTTAAAACAAGCGATCATCTCAGTGTACACGTACTGTGCTTGGGGACTGAGATTTTGTGAAGATCAAAGACTGATGTGCAGTCTCAGGGTACATAATTGGCTACATACTGTATTTTGATATTTTAGTAATAAAATGCACTCCTTACCAGCGAATCTGCTAGATCTGTTAAGATGCTGTAACCTGGTTGGTCTAAACATGAAGGGGAGGATGCATATGGGAGATCATACCCGTTGTGATTATTTGGAATGTTAATAGTCTCAAAGGAGTCTTTTTGACGGCTTCTTTTTTCTTTTTTTGTGAAGATCATAGACCGATGTACAGTCTCGGGGTACAGAATTGGCTACATACTGTATTTTGATATTTTAGTAATAAAATGCACTCCTTACCTTTAAAAGAAAGAAAAATAACTGGAACCCTCAGTCTTCTATCACAACTGCTAACACACTAGTTTAAGGAGTTAGCAGACAGAAGCTGGTTTGGCTAACTTACCCTTCTAAACAATTTGGTTGTAAGTCTAAGCTAGATAAGAATGGGCTGAGCAACACTGGGCTGGCTCTAAGATTTGAACAACAAAACATGTATTACTCTGCATATAAAATGCATACTCTCTTATAAGCTAATGATAAAAAACAGGAGCATATTGGGGACTGCCAATTGATGCCTGTGATATTCATGAAAATCTGATAGGTTAAATTTGTCGTTCTGGCAGCTAGAGACCTCTAGAGAAACTGAGACAGCACAAGCGAAGGGAGTTTGACATTGGGCAACCATGGATTATTTGGAGGTAATCCTAATTCATAAATTACTACCATTAAACAGGACAGAACAAATTTCCTTGAGTCATCTCAATATAACAAGATATGTGTTGAATTCAATTAAGAATTAGTTTTCTATGTTATCATTTTCTTTGTTTATACTAAGCTTTGTCAAGGAGACTTGACTTGTTTTAAACCCCTTACTAGAAAGTGTTTTATTTATGTTATTTGTGACCCGGCATTGAGTTTATTTTCCATCATATGCCCATTGTATGTGAATTATTTGACTTTCAATTCAAAGTTGATTATATCATTTTAGGCTTCTCCTGTGCATGTTGTATCAAACCAATGATCTAGAACGATTGGCAAATAGAGAAACAGAAAACAAAGTAACTCAAGAGCACACAAAGATTATGTGGACCTGTAGCCTACATCCAAGGGAGGAGAAGAAATCCACCATATCAAGAAATGGAATACAAAACTTGAGCAGCCTCCCACAAACCCTAGTGCCCAGTGCACTGTGCACCCGGAAAAAAAAAAAAAAAAAAAACTCTCTCAATGTCTACTGTCTCACAAACCCTCGATGGGACCCATATTCGAAAATGGGTTGGGTGGAGCAAGTCCTCTGCATCCACCCTCAATGAATTTTCCCCTTCAAGTTCTTCTACACAAATGTCAAGTCAGGTCATGGAGCAGGGCACAAAAACAGGAATCTAAGGCACATCTTATAGTAGAAATGGTAAATTCTTTTGTTTTAGTTACATATATGATGGATATGAATTAAAAATAAGGTAACATCACTTTCTCATATATATTTAGCTTTTAGTATATCAATATTTAATTGTTTGGCAAGTTTGCAAAAATAAAAATAAATTTACATTCACAATTCAACTCATTTCAGCTTTCTCTACAATTTAAAGCATTGTTGCCAACTCCGGTGCTTGTGTCAAAATTTGGCAGCATTTCTTTTTGATGATAGGCACACAAACATTGTCAACAGAGATTGATGCTCTTGTAAGAATAGCCTTCTCTCCAAGACCCAAGGGGGAAGATTTGTATGGAGGTCCACTAGAGTAGCAATCCCTTAGTCTCTATGGGAAGAACACAATATAAGGGTGTCCAAAATATAGACAAGACTCAAGAAGAGATAGACTTTCGCACAGTTCAGGCATTGATGACATAATCAGGGCATGGACAAATATTTCAACTTCTTCAACTCATGGAAATACAACTCCCATCATGTCCACACCCCACCCAAAGGACATCTTAAAGCTAAAATTTTGATAGATGCTGCATGAGGAACCAAAGGCGAGGCATGCGCCTTTTTAAGTAAGGCGCATAAAATAAAAAAAAGGCTAAAAATTAAAAAATGCCAAATTTTCAAAAATAAAAATAAAAAAATATTAGGCATAATATTAATAAAAATATAAACTCAAATTTTAAAATAAATGTTTAAAAAAACCTATTATCTAAAATTAAAATACATAAATATAACATGTAAAGCATATTCAAATGAGAATTTAAAAATAAAATCAAAGATATAAAACCCACAATCTCTTTTTCTCTCAATTGCATTACTTCAAGTAGCTAATGTGATGTAAAACATATTACATTCCTAATTCTACAAGCTGCCTTTGTGCCACGCCCCTCGAGGCAAGCCCAAACAAGTCCACGTTAAGTCTTAGATTCTTAGTTCTCACACAAAAAAAAATAATGATTTTATAGTTTTAATTGCTTTCTAAGAAGATATTTTATTAGGATTAATGAATGAACAACATTACCAAAAGGCGCACGCCTGGTAATGAATGAACAACATTACCAGCCGCTAGACACAAAAAAAAGCAAAAAAGCGTCAAATTTTCAAAAAGGCACATGCTTGGGCTGAGGCGCAAGACGTACTAGGCACACGCCTAGGCACACTAGGCGTACGCCTTTTGAAAGGGTTGTGCCTAAGACCTGGGCGAGGCGTCTACCCTATAATACACCTCGCTTTTGCGCCTAGGCGCGCCTTTTAAATCATTGGTCGATTGTCCACAATTGATAGGAATGCTATCCTCTAGCATGTTATCAAGTATGGGTCCTACTCTAATTAGACCACCAGCTATCCCCACTGGCCGCACTCATCTCTCTCACTACAACAACATCACAATTATCAAGCAGACTTCAACCTCAACTGCTATTATTGACCAAAAACATGGCATAAATGAACAATAACGAGAACTACAACTTTTTTTAAACAGTAATGCACATATAAAATGGGATAAAACCTAAGACCAGATTCGAGCACAAAAATTCAAGCCCAACCCAAGCAACAACTCCTGCTGGTCAGGTTAGGCACAGGTGGGGCCAGCCCAACTTGTAGCCCTACTTATAAGGTAAATTACAAGGACCCTCCCTATACAATGGGGTTAGTGACAAAGACCCCCTTATACTTTTTTTGCGACAAAGACCCCTTTGAACTTTGACCATTAGACAAAGACCCCCTTCGCTTAGCATTCCGTCAGTTATCAGCGGAAAAAACTCATTTCATTGTTACAAGAGTTTTAAATCCCCAAACTGCCCTTTTGATAATTAAATCCCACTGATGCGATTGAAAATGCCATCTCTGCCTACATTCTGCCATAAGAGCAATGCGGGGAGGCTTTCTTCGCCATTACAAATTGCATCAAATGGTGAAGATTAAGGTTCATGAGTTCCAAACGAAATCGAAAACTGAGCTTCTGAACCAGCTCAGATTGCTCAAGGCTGAGCTTGCATTGCTCCGAGTGGCTAAACGTTAAGGTTTTTAGGTTGTCCATTGCTCCGAGTGGCTAAACGTTAAGGTTTTTAGGTTGTCCATTGCTCCGAGTGGCTAAACGTTAAGGTTTTTAGGTTGTCCATTGCTCGTGTGCTTACCGTTATTTCCAAGAAGCACAAAGCTGCATTAAGAGAAGCATACAAGAAGAAGTATGTGACATTAGATCTCCGGTCAAAGAAGACTCGAGCAATCAGGCACTGTCTCATAGCTTTATTGAAGACCGAGAGGGAGATGTATTATCCAATGAGGAAGTATGTCATCAAGGTCTAATATGGACATTGAACCGATGGTAGGCAATGGTGTTGTTTGGGTAATTGCATTTTTGTTTGCTTTTTGGTTTTAGCACTTGTGTAACCATCTAGGATGTCTTGTGAGTTCCTATTTCCTATTTTGTGGCTAGACGAGTATTGAAGTTGAAACAAGGAACCCAGGGGTTGTGTTCTTGGGTAGAAAATTTTATGCTACATTTTATAAAGTTATTTCAGTTTGATAAAAAAAAATGTCATCTTTGCCTGAACCTTTAGAGCTTCAACTGTCATAGCCTCAATCTTTTGCATTGAAAATGCTAGAATCTCATCCACAGTCACTAGCTCCTCATTCATATTCCAAATCCCTGTTGCAATTCTCTCTTTATTCCTCCCATGGATGATTGCTGAAGCAATGTCTTGAAAAGCTACCTGTTCTGCAGTTTTACCAATCAATTCATCCATTTGCATTGAAGATAAGATTTCAGAGCTTGGTTCTTCAACACCAATGGTTGCCATCCTCTGAAAGAACTCAAACCCACTCAAGGATTTTTGTGAGGGAAGAATCATTGGTTTTGAGATCTGCCTTGCAAGTTTTGGGGTTTCTTTTCTTGACACTTAAATGTCTAGAGGGTTCACGGCAGCCAAGTAACCACTGTCTCTTGTTTGAACCACAGAACCCAGGCCCTTTCCAAGATCATGCAAGAAACCTAGGATTCAGCCTGACTATCTTCTTCAGCTCCCCCTAATTTGAAATGTGGAATATCAGATTGATCAAGTTGAAACTCCTTATCCTCTTCGTCCTCAAGCATCTGAAGAAATTCCCTTGTCACTGTTTCTTCTTCTGCATCTAATCTTTGTGATTCAGTTTCATCCTCTGCTATAACATTGTCATCTCCCATCATAGATTCAAGAGCTTTGATTTTCTGGGCAGTGGAATCAAGTTCCGTTCATCTTCTTAGATGAACATCTCGTCTAGATGTTCACTTCCGCCAATGCAAGATAGAGAAGGCACAACGTACCCGCAAGTACAGATGAATGGTTTCTTTCCTTTTTATCTCACTGGTTACAAATTCAGAGAGTGGTTTCTCTTTTTTAGGGAAACAATTGGACAATGGGAATAGGAATTGTAAGCAGAATTGAGGTGTTGGGTCCACTAATCTGAACTTAACTATCTATGTTAAACGGTCAGATTGTCAATAGGGTTCTGTCTACATGTCATGTTACTTCACCCAGCAATACATCGAGTATGACCAATAATACCATTACCTGGTAGGAACCTTGTGTCCTTGTCACGACCCATAAGAGAAGTGATGGAAAGGTTGGAGCCTCATCACGACTGTCGTTCTTCCATTGCCGGAAAACCAATGGCAGCTCCGATAAATCCTGTTTGTCATCATTTTCCACCCTTTGCACAGACCAGTTTCATGGGTTAGCTTGTGGTTGACCCGTGGTAAGCAACAGCCAATCCAACGATGAGGAGGATGACCACTATTACAGAAGTTATCTTCTAACTTTAGCTAAGAAAACATTTTCCAACAAAAGAAGAGAGGGACTGTGGGGAGAAAAGAAAAGAAAGAAAAAAACAAAAAAAAAGAAGAGTAAAATGTGGATTTGATGCATGAAGGTATGCTTAAGAGAAAAGGGCAATAAAAAGAAAATAAAGAAAGTTCAAATGGGTATTTTGGTAATTTAACACATTCCATTGACTTAACTAGGGGGTCTTTGTCTAATAGCCAAGGTTCAGGGGGGGTCTGTCAAAAAAAAAGTGCAGGGGGATCTTTGTCACTGACCCCATAGCATAGTTTTCAAGGCACCAAGGTGAGGCTTAGTGACAGGAGGCGCCTTGTCGCCTAGGTGGGCGATTTTTTGAAGTAAAAATCACATATCCTAGGGTAGTTCCCTAGGTTCCATAACCAACTTTCTTTAATATCTATCCATAATTTTCATAAGAAAATTATAAACTTCATGTTTAAGTCTAGAAAATCAACATATTTATGAGAAGAAAAAGAAGGAAAGAATATCAAAAAATATAGGGGCTGAACCCCTATTTTTGATATAGAAAAAGAAGAAAAGAAAAGGTGGAAGAAGAAGAAGAAGAAGATGTGGAAGAAGAAATGTGTGGACTAGACAAAATTTTAAGTTCTTCCCTTACTTGATGGTTCAGATTTTGAAGTCATTGAGGGTTCAATACAGCAGTTAGCAATGTTTGTGTTGATTAAACCCTAACAAATAAGAAAATAATAAAAAGAAATTAGTTTATAAACACAATAAATGAATACTTTTCTTTAATAATGTCTATTTTATAATTATAATCTCAAAAAAAATAACAATATAAAAGAATTTTATTACACAGTATGCAAAACTGCTTAGCGACTGGGCGAGGCGAGCCTCCAAGGGCACCTTGTTGCCTAGGCGCCAGCATAGGCGTTGCCTTGACAACTATGCCCCATAGGCCATAGTACAAGGGGGGTCTTTGTAATTTACCCTTAAAAGTATTGAACAATGAAACTACAAAATAAAAGAACAGTATGTATTTCCTGGAGTCTCCATAAAGATAACTGCAGCATTTGACTATCAACAATAATCAAGAATCAAATGGCAGATTCAAAAAACATGGTTCGACTTATCAACAATAATTAAGAATCAAATGGCAGATTCAAAAAACATGGGAGTTGGGCAGCATAGTAACACATCCACCAAAACAAAGGCAAAAACATAGACTGCAATAGTAAATACTAGAGGTCATCATGCAAAAATTTAATGGAAAACAAATTGCAGAGAAACGGTGAACATACTATCTTCTAGATGTTGAGGCAGCTCCAGAGGTCCTGTCAAAGGAATACAAAGTTACTTAAGATTCCTTATATGCAAATTTAAAAGGAATTGCAGTATAAACCCAAGACATTGAAGACTCAGGTTGCAAACATTGAGATCATATGAAAAATCACCAAATACCTTGCCTGCTGCTTCCCTCCAAAATACATGCCATGTCTCCCATTACTTGACACTTTGCTTTGAATAGCACCCAAAACTGTTTTATCAGGATTTGATCCATTTCCAACTGACATATTTACAGAAGAATTGCCATGTATAACTTCAGATTGCAAACCATTTGATTCAGACACATCTCTAGGTTTGCTCAATACTGTTACATTTGAGAGACCTTGAACAATGTCAAGAGATACACCATTCAGATGTTGATTCTCCACAACTGGAAATTGTGAAGATTTATTAGATACATCTGTACGAGTGGTATTAGAATGTTCTGTTGAAACACTTATCACAGATTTGGTATCAATTGAAGGAGCTTTCTTAAGGCGATTAGACTGTGCCATAGGAGTAACAGCAACAGATGGCATTAATGATGAATAAGGGGCAGATGCTGCAGCAGCAACTTTTGCAACTGCTGCTGTTGCTGAGATAATTTCCTGTGCTCCTTCACGAAGCTGAATAAAGTCCCCTTGAATCACAAATAACTGAAAGTACAATGTCAGATTCCAATGCAATAAAGATTACATAAAAAAGTACTGGATGCTACACAAAGACTTACTTCAGGATGACCAGCCACAAAGTCATCAAGTTTTCCATATTTTTTCTTATAATCATGCCAATGAAGAGGTGCAAGCATTTTCCCCAGTCTATTAGGGAGCTGTGCTCAACGAAGATAAAAGTCCTGATTAAACTCTGAAATAAATAAGATTTCATAGCAAAAAATAAATGTAATGCCAACATTTGTGAATTAAGTCAATTAACTTACAGTTGAACTAATTCTGATTCTGCCACCAGAACCAGCTGGAATGGCACGAACAATGCAAGCCAATAGGGATCTTTCATCCAGCAGAGTATGCTCTGGTACCTTTGCAGGTGTCAATAAATTTGTAGTCTGCCCAGCTGAAGTGGAACCTTCAACCACACCACTGACAGTGCAATTCAAGGCTTCACTGGAATCAACTGGATAGGTAGGTATATCAGATACCGATGCTTTCACAAGGTTCCATGGTTGTTCAATTGACAGACTCTGCCCTTCTTTTGGATGGTTAACTGATGAGACAATGCTCTCATCTTGTCCCTGCAAAGACCAGATTAGCTTAAAATTTATGGATCTCGAAGAATTCAGATGGACCCTCTTTGAACCAACCCTATAAAAACAAGCAAACCTTTTCTCATTTCTGTTTTGTCTTTATCTTTCTTTTTTTTTTTCAGGGTGGTGGGTGGTGGGTGGTTGTACATGGGAGTGAAACAAAACATAATTCAGGTATTCTGCACCAGCAAATTACAAACCTTGACCTGACTTTTTTCTTCATGATGATTCAATCTCAATGAGTCATGAATTTGAGAAGAGCCATCTTGAAGGTTCTGATGTGGTTGTCGGGAAACCAAATACCCTCTATCATTTGACTCAACAACCTGATACACAAAAGGATTCATGGGTCATGTCATTCACTAAGAATAGGAATTCATAATATGTAAAGAATGCAGTAATTGTATCACCTGCTCTTCTTCAGTGGGTGTATTAACTAAAGAACCAGGCTCCCGATTTTGGCTGATGTGAGCATCCAGATAATCTGGAGGAAGAACCTGCCCGTCTGTAGAAAGCTCATAGTCATAATGTCCATCAGACCTCAAAAGGTTCTGATCGGTTTCGGAAGGTTGATGTTGATTTTGATTTGATACTTGTGAACCCTCTGATACAGTCTAAAGAAAGAGAGGGAAAAAACAAGTAATTAGAAAACTGTCAACATTGCATATAGCATTCCTTCTGGGTCTGCACCTATTATCACCTGCTGATTTTGCCAATGCTGCTGGGATGAAATTGCAGTGATTGGCTGAAAATGGCCCACTTGAGACTGAGGAACATGTGAACTGACTGCTGACATGGAGTGTGGTACACCTTGTTGATGCATAACAAAAGGATGAAGAGCAGTCACTTGTCCAGGTGGAAAGTAAGCACCCATGCCAATCATGGATGATTGAACAACTGGAACTCCAGGGGCATGATCAGTCTAATAAAAACACAAAATTACAACATTAATCAAAACATACAAATAAAAAAATAAAACCTCTGAACAAAAAGTTCTTACATGTTAAAGAGCATCAACCATGTCACTGAATACAATAGCATCCATCAATCTTAAATCCCATAACATCAAACGTAATTTATATAAAACAAGAAACAACAGCCAATAATAGGAAAAAAAACATGGATCCATTTTCTTTATATTGATAACAAGAACATGGATGATAATGGTTGAGTGACAGCTAACTCAAATTAAAAGGTTACACATAGCAACAATGTTTTCAAACCACCGTTGACCCAAACGGTCAGACCGTTTGAACCGGAAACCAGTCACTCTACCGGTTCTGTTCTTACCCTGAACCAGTACTTAGTCAAAAACCATTGAATAGAGGTAGAATCTGTTTTAAGTTTAAATGGCGGACAAACCTCTGCAGCAATGCCAACAACCAGAGGTGGAATCTCATTTTTTGTCTTCTTAAGTTTTAACGGCGGCAACCACCTGAATTTACTTTTCGAAACAACCACCGATGACCACAATTTGCAGCAGCTACCGGTGACCACAATGGAAGGGATTGCAGTGCCAATAGCAGGTAATCATTTGATTTCTGTTTTTTTTTTCCGATTCATTCTCAAATTCTGCATTTTAGTATCTCATTTTTTTTTGCAACATTGGGGTTTTCTTGCGCAGGCCATCAAGTATTGATCAGTGGCAGAAACCTCCATTGAAGCCGACAACCAGAGGCAGATGTAATGTATATTCTATTTTATTTTCTACTTTTTAATATATATTAAATATATGTTTATTTATTATCATAGTTATGACATCATGGGTCATTGACCCATTCAACCCAGATGGTTGAACTGCTGACCCAGAAACCGGAGGCCAAAGTGGTTCCGTTTCCGGGTCGGTTTTTAAAACCTTGCATAGCAAGAGAAAGGTGTGCCACCAACTTCACTTGTTGCAACTTGCAAGAAAACTAAGAAACCAATGTATATGATTTAGTAAACCATCTAAACAACTACAACTCAAAAAATTTTGGAAAAGCTACTAAAATGTTAGGATTCCAAGTTGATCAATGACTGTGTTTCATCATTCAAAGGGAAAAATCTTGTACACTTGGAGCAAGGTTCAAAGTATCGGTATTGTCTATTGCATCAGGAAGCTTGGATATGGATACATATCAGGATACGCATGAATATGGTGGAAAGATATGGATATGTTTGGATACATAGAGGTTAGAGGAAACTGCATATTATAGTAGTTTATATGAAGAAATACATTACAATCAATATGACAGGTCATATTAAATTATTTTCTACTTACAATCAATATGACAGGTCATATTATAGTAGTTGATATAAAACCATTATATTTTAATTAATAAATAAATTATTTTCTACTTATGATCTTTACTTTTGTATATTAACAGATAAACAAGTCAAGTTAATCTTAACCTCTTACTATGCTAGCTAACGACTATTTACCTTCTTAAAATTCACTAATAAAAACAAGTTAATTTTGTAAATGATTTTTATTTATTGTAAATAGTAAATATATTGGTGTTATTATAAATTAAAGTATTAATTAATAATTTATGGAAATATATAATCTTAATTTAAAAATAATTCAGATCCATTAGAATTTCTAAAATATGTTTCATATGCATATCCGTAAAATTTTAATTACTAAGACAAATATTTTATTTTTAGCATTTTATTTTATAAATTATTAAAAAATAAAAATAATTTTTTACATAAATATTAAGATTAGATTTGATAGTTCATCCATAAATATTAAAAATCATTTGACAAGCTTCCAGATTTCACAAGTATTGCAATATGCACATCACCTGTTACTTGTAAAAAAGGATAAGTATCAATATCCTAGAGATTTGCACATGCCAACTGATGTATACAATTCAGGAGAGACAATAAGAATGTCAAAAACAAATCAGAGAGTAATCTTCAACAGTGTATTGACTTGAATCTACCTTGGTTGATGCATTTCCAGATGTAACAAAAGGAGGAAAGTTTTCTACATTTCCATTTGGCAGGCCACTACAGTTGCCATTTGCAGTGCCACCTTCAATTACATTGAGCTGGTTCCCCCCCTTCTTCTGTCCAAATTGAGATACATCCTTTGAATTTGCATGAGTAATGTGTGACTCATCTTTATATACTCCACTCTTTTCTCTTGCTTCAGCCAACTCTAACTGAAGCTGTTGTATGGTATGCAAATGAAGCCTCTCCATTTCTGCAAACTAGCAAACATAACATAAAAAAAAGTCAGCCACTTTTAGTATAAACCAACATTTAACCAGAATAGGACATAAGTGTAAAAGAACAAGTAAATGACACAATTTCATCCCCATCAAAACCTAAGGGCATGCATATATTACACAAACTGGGGGAGAGAATGCTTTAATGAGTTCAAAGATGAACATAAAAGCAACCTGTCTTTGACAACCAAGCCAAAACTGATTAAATTGTTCTGTACGTTCTTGTAACTCAGCTTGTAATGAATGATTGGTTGTTGATTGCAAGGCATCCATTTCCTGAACGCGTGCAATCCAAGCATTTGCCTCCCTGATTTGCTCATCCTTGTATAGTATAGTTTCCTGTGCAACCCTATGCTGTAAAATGGGTCAATGTTAAACAGTTAAAGACAGTGTACCTCTTCAGTTAAGAAATAAACAATCTGATAAAAGAAAAAAGTTTAAGAAATTATAAAAGTATTAAACATAAAATGAGATGTATAACATTTTTAGAACCTGAATTCAGGCTGATGCTTGATTACAAAAAGTTTTCTTATGAAAAGACAATCACATATTCAGATAAAAAGGCAATGATAAAAGTTGAATTCCAAAATGTAGTTAAAATGCTTCAATGTGCAGTCTTTTTTAAAGAAAAAGAAATTTTCCGAGAAATAGCTCTCATTGGGAAAGATGCCCCTAGTTTGCCAGAACATGTAAATATAACTGATATCTTAAGCCTATCCATCTATATATGCATTCAAGAGAAATTAACTTTCATACCCTGGTGCACTAAAGGGAGAACCTATTCCCTGCATCCATTGTTTTCTAGGTGCCAAGGTGAGGCTAGGTGACAGGGGGTGCCTAGTCACCTAGTCACCTAGGCGATGGATTTTTCAAGTAAACAACATATATCGTAGGGTAGTTCCCTAGGTTCAATAACCATATTTCCTTAATAATTTTTTTGATCAATTACTTCCTTAATAATTATCCATAATTTTCATGAGAAAGTATAAACTTCATGCTAAAGTATAGAAAATCAACATATTTACAAGAAGAAAGAAAAGAAATTTCAAAAAATATAGCGGTTGAACCCCTATTTTTGTTATAGGAAAAGAAAAAAAGAAGAGATGGAAGAAGAAGAAGAAGAAGATGTGGAAGAAGAAAATGTGTTGATTAGACAAAATTTTAAGTTGCTCCTTACTTATTGGTTCAGGTTTTGAAGTCTTTGAGGGTTCAAAACAGCATTTAGCAATGTTTGTGTTGATTAAACCCTAACAAATAAAAAATAATAAAAAGAAATTAGTATATAAACACAAAAAATGAATATTTCAGGTTAATAATGTCTATCTTACAAATATAATCTCAAAAAATTAAGAATGTAAAGGCGTTTTATAACACAATTTACAAAACTTTTTGGCAATTCGGTGAGGTGAGCCTCCAAGCGTGCCTTGTTGCCTAGGCATCACCTTGAGAACTATGCCTGCACCATCCCTGACAAAGCCAACCAAACAATGCCATACAAAGGTATCTTAAACTTAAGTGACACATCCATTGCATTTTTTATGGATGCAAATGAATTGGATTTGATCTGATTCAAATTCGAATTTAATCTGATACTTGCCAGATTTGAATCCATTTATGCTAAACAAATTGAATCAGATCAAATAAATTTGATCTGTTAATTAATCAGACTTCTTTTGATTATCTTTCCCCTTCGCTTTCATTAATTCTTAGAAATGACAATGGAGGCATAGAACCGCTGGCGCCGGATGTAGCACAGGCTGCAAGTTGCCAGGTTCCACTCTCCTCTCCCTCTCCCCCCCCCCCCCCCCCCCCCCCCCCCCCCACCCCCTCACCCCCCCTCTCTCATATCTCTTGCACCAGTGAAACTATTTTTCTGCTATAGTCTTTTAGATTTCTGCATACAGAGTTTTCTTCTGAGTGAGTTAATTGGATGCTGTTACTGTATTTTTGTTTCAAAAGCATTATTTTTCTGTTTTAGGTTTCTGCAAAACAGAGTTTTCTTCTGTGTGACTTCATTGGGTGCAGTTTTTGAGTATTGACTTGAAATGTTAAAAAGAATTGAATATGTATCTAGTCTGTCTAGTTGCAGTTAAGCATTGAATCTCCGTTGTCAAATCGAATTGAATTTGAATAGAAAATATGTATATCCACCGGATTCTAATCGATCCAGACACCATGCATTTCTTATCAAATCAAATCCTGCTATACCCCTATCCCAATTCAATTTGATCAGTTTGCATCCCTAATTGTTTAACCAATGAAGGATGGCAAGGAACACTAAGCACAGCTCACTTGATGTAACGTGTTAAATTGAATTCCAAAGAGCATAACAGAAGTGCATCCAAAA